>NC_064621.1:147579520-148204520 GCF_023898315.1 Schistocerca nitens | reverse complement strand
GACGCTTCATCCAGTCCCAAACATGCTCAATGGGGGACAGATCCGGAGATCTTGCTGGCCAGGGTAGTTGACTTACACCTTCTAGAGCACGTTGGGTGGCACGGGATACATGCGGACGTGCATTGTCCTGTTGGAACAGCAAGTTCCCTTGCCGGTCTAGGAATGGTAGAACGATGGGTTCGATGACGGTTTGGATGTACCGTGCACTATTCAGTGTCCCCTCGACGATCACCAGTGGTGTACGGCCAGTGTCGGAGATCGCTCCCCACACCATGATGCCGGGTGTTGGCCCTGTGTGCCTCGGTCGTATGCAGTCCTGATTGTGGCGCTCACCTGCACGGCGCCAAACACGCATACGACCATCATTGGCACCAAGGCAGTAGCGACTCTCATCGCTGAAGACGACACGTCTCCATTCGTCCCTCCATTCACGCCTGTCGCGACACCACTGGAGGCGGGCTGCACGATGTTGGGGCGTGAGCGGAAGACGGCCTAACGGTGTGCGGGACCGTAGCCCAGCTTCATGGAGACGGTTGCGAATGGTCCTCGCCGATACCCCAGGAGCAACAGTGTCCCTAATTTGCTGGGAAGTGGCGGTGCGGTCCCCTACGGCACTGCGTAGGATCCTACGGTCTTGGCGTGCATCCGTGCGTCGCTGCGGTCCGGTCCCAGGTCGATGGGCACGTGCACCTTCCGCCGACCACTGGCGACAACATCGATGTACTGTGGAGACCTCACGCCCCACGTGTTGAGCAATTCGGCGGTACGTCCACCCGGCCTCCCGCATGCCCACTATACGCCCTCGCTCAAAGTCCGTCAACTGCACATACGGTTCACGTCCACGCTGTCGCGGCATGCTACCAGTGTTAAAGACTGCGATGGAGCTCCGTATGCCACGGCAAACTGGCTGACACTGACGGCGGCGGTGCACAAATGCTGCGCAGCTAGCGCCATTCGACGGCCAACACCGCGGTTCCTGGTGTGTCCGCTGTGCCGTGCGTGTGATCATTGCTTGTACAGCCCTCTCGCAGTGTCCGGAGCAAGTATGGTGGGTCTGACACACCGGTGTCAATGTGTTCTTTTTTCCATTTCCAGGAGTGTATTATATCAGCACACCTGAAAAGAACCTAGTGGGTTTAGAGTGTGGACCTCAAGAATTGCCTTTATTGAGTGACTAGTAAACCCGGGAATGCATCACGATTGCTCAATATGTATGGGAATTGGATGAGTACCGCAAACTCTTTTCCCTCGGTCCTTCTGCCCATCTGCTCCTCCTCCTCCTCCTCCTCCTCAGCCTCCTCCCAACTGAGTCCTTCTGCTAATCCCCCTCCCCCGCCCCCACATCTTCTCTCTCCCCCTCCCTGTCCTCCCACCCCTCTCTCTGATGTAGAGCCTAGTGTATTGTTACTGCAAACGAAACATTGACAAGGAATTAGAAACAATTTATCTAATGGTTTACATGCTCTGCTATTGGATTGGAAACTGATTGCGGGAAAGAAATAGAAATCACACACTTTTACAGCACAGCACAACATTTTCTTCCTCACAATTTGGTTTAGCAGAAGACCAGTACATTACTGTTTAAAAAATATATACGCTACATCTGCGTGATACGCTCTGTGATCTTAATTATCCGGACACCTCCAAAACCATACGTTTTTCACGTTAGGTGTATTTTGCTGCCACCTGCTGCCAGGTACTACACATCTACGATCTCAGTAGTCATTAGACATCGTGAGAGAGCAGAATGGGGCGCTCGGCGGAACTCACGGACTTATAACGTGGTCAGATGATTGGGTGTCACTTGTGTCATACGTCTTGTGCGAGATTTCCACTCTCCTAAACATCCCTAGGATCACTGTTTCCGATGTTATAGTGAAGTGGAAACTTGAACGACACGTACAGCACAAAAGCGTACAGACCGACCTCGTCTGTTGACTGACAGAGACCGCCGAATGAGTAATAGGCAGACATATATCCATATATCACAAAGAAATTCCAAACTCCATCAGGATCCACTGCAAGTATTATGACAGTTAGGCGGGAGGTGAGAAAACTTGGATTTCATGGTCGAGCGGCTGCTCATAAGCCACACATCACGCCGCGCTTGGTGTAAGGAGCGTAAACATTGGACGACTGAACACTGGAAAAACGTTGTGTGGAGGGACAAATCCCGGAACACAATGTGGCGATCCGATGGCAGGGTGTGGATATAGTGAATGCCCTGTGAACGTCATCTACCAGCGCGTGCAGTGCCAACAGTAAAATTCGGAGGCGGTGGTGTTATGGTGCGGTCGTGTTTTTCATGGAGGAGGCTTGCGCTCCTTTTTGTTTTGCGTGGCACTATCACAGCACAGGCCTACACTGATGTTTTAAGCACCTTCTTGCTTTCCACTGTTGAAGAGCAATCCAGGGATGGTGATTGCATCTTTCAACACGATGGAGCACCTTTTCATAATGCACGGCCCGTCTCGTAGTGGTTACACGACAATAACATCCGTGTAAGGGATCCTATAAAACACCTTTGGGATGTTTTGGAACGTCGACTTCATGCCAGGCCTCACTGACCGACATGGATACCTCTCCTCAGTGCAGCACTCCGTGAAGAATGGGCTGCCATTCCCCAAGAAAACTTCGAGCACCTGGCTAAAAGTATGCCTGCGAGAGTGAAAGCTGTCATCAAGGCTAAGAGTGGGCAAACACTATATTGAATTCCAGCATTGCCGATGGAGGTCGCCACGAACTTGTAAGTCATTTTCAGTGATGTGTCCGGATACTTTTGATCACATAGTGTATATCCTCATCAGCTGCTAGACGGTTGACCACTACCGGTTTCTAGGGGAACCTAATAAGAGACTGATCACACATGCAAACAAAGTGATCGCAATGTGGTAATGCCCAATACATATGCAACACACCTCATGAAGAGGTATCACGGTTACACCTTAAAGCTACTGGGAAAACTACCGTAATGTACCCTGACTTACGAAAAACGACGGTAGCCCATGGCAATTATACAGCTCTAGTTGTCAATGGCCATTTAAGAGTTTTGTGAATCGCTGAGACCACTGAGGAAAATAGCTTTTTAATAGAAAGTAGGTCTATTGTCCATTATTAATCTGTGTTTGATTTTATAAGAGGTGTCATATGGGTGAGTGACTGTCGGTACCAGATATTTAAACTTCTTGACTCTGTCAAAAGTATAACTGCCCAACGTCATTGAGGATGCCATGTTCTCCTTTCATGCTTTCTCAGCAGCCTTATATATTGTTTTCTGCTGGTTGACATCCAGCCCTATATTCCTGCTGACCTGGTCAAGTGCGATCAATATTTTGGTTGATCATTCGTACCAACCTGGTAAAGTGCGATCAATATCACCACCCCCATCCTAGTTGTTGCGACTATGTCTGTGTCATCGATATAAGAGAGTATCTGCACTGATCTATAAAAGCTCGTTCTCCTATTCTGCGTATCTGCGTCCCTCACGACCTTCTCTGAGGCAACGTTAGAAATGAGGCACGCCAGCGTATCTCTTTGCCTCGGAAACTTGGTGATTAAAGGCAAAAGGTATTGGAATGCTAGATGCCTTTCAGAGGAAAGCATCATTGGCCCAAACTGTGAAAAAGGAAACTGGGAGGTACAATGTCTATTCGGAAAGTAAGATTCAATCAGAAGCGAAATGGAAACCACAGCAAAATTCCGAAAGTGCTCTGCACAGATGTGTTAGACAGTGTCTCTGTTACGCCCGTCAATCGCGACATGTCGCTCTTTTCAGTTCTGGACGCACAGTGAGCACGTAAAGATGCCTACAAAATTGTGTCTCCAGCTAAATATGAAGGCCTGGAGAGAAATTTCGCCCAATGTCATGCAGCTCACTTAACGTAACTGTCATGCTTTTCCTTTTTCATGACAATTCTCGGCCGCACTCTGCAGGGGCAATAAGTCCACGATTTCTCAATACAAAAGGCATCGTACAATAAAAATAAGACGTACCAATATCCTCATTAAAGACTTCACCAATACTAAAAGTATGGTAAGTAATGACGTCACGGTTATTAAAACTTTCAAGGCCACCAACACTCTCAATACCTCCACAGCGAACGATAGTCGCGGTAAGCCATCCAGAACCCTCACTAAATTTATCATATTCCAAGGGAAAAATGAAGATCTCCTGCATCGTTTACGATGAAAAGTGTTTGATCACGCCCATACAGCTCGGAATTGGTTCTACCTTTCATCCCTGCTCGCATGAACGGCTGGCTATGAAGACAGCATTTTGGCACACATAACGAGAAGTAGATCAGCGTAGAGAATTGGCGGAAAGCACAGGCGGCTGCCTTCTGTGACGACGGTATTGAAAAGTTGGTACAACTCTACGACAAATGTCTAAGTCGGACTATGTAAAATAGCTGGAAGATGTAGCTAACTGTTCAAAATAAAATATTTTTTATTTTCACAGTGGTTTTCATTTCGTGACTGATCGGACCTTACTTTCGGAATAGCCCTCGTACAGGTATGAGCTGTACACTATATACAAAGATCTGTCTATCTGAACAATTGATTGAGATGGGAACAGTCAATACTCTTACCACATGACAGCAGTGGTAATGTTACCACTGACATTGCCACTTTTCGAAACACCTTCATCAAAGAAGATGAAGTACATATTCCAGAATTCGAATGAACATCTGCCAACAGGAATAACTTAAAATTAGATGTCCTCGGCGTAGCGAAGCGGTTTAAATGAGTACTACTGCATAAACACAATTCGTTGTTTAACATTGTTAAACAAAAATCTCGAGAAGTTCCAGACCGATTTACTTCAAAATTTTGCACGATGCTCAAATGAACATTCGGACGGACGTAGGCTGTATATTTTTACTATATATGATATATGAATACAAATGTAATATATAAAAGGGGGAATGTTTTACCAAAAACCTCGAGAAGTTCTTGATGATTTATTTAAAATTTTTGCATGATACTTCAATGAACGTTTGGAGAGACGTAGGCTATACATTTTTTGAATACATAAAATATATAAATATGTACGTTAGATACAAAAGGGAAATATCTTTTCCAAAAGTCTCGAAAAGGTCTTTAGCACTTCACTTCCAATTTTTGCACTATACTCGAATAAACTACACTATGTGATCAAAAGTATCCGGACACATGGCTGAAAATGACTTACAAGTTCGTGGTGCCCTGCATCGGTAATGCTGGAATTCACTATGGTGTTGGTCCACCCTTAGCCTTGATGACAGCTTCCACTCTCGCAGGCATATCTTCAATCAGGGGCTGGAAGGTTTCTAGGGGAATGGCAGCCCATTCTTCACGGAGTGCTACACTGAGGAGAGGTATCGATGTCGGTCGGTGAGGCCTGGCACGAAGTCGGCGTTCCAAAACGTTCCAAAGGTGTTCGGTAGGATTCAGGTCAGGACTCTCTGCAGGCCAGCTCACTACAGGGATGTTATTGCCGTGTAACCACTCCGATTATGAGCAGCCACTCGACCATGAAATCCAAGTTTTGCCACCTCCCGCCTGCCATAGTACTTGCACTGGATCCTGATGCAGTTTGGAATGTGATGGTTTGAATAAATGTCCCCCTATTACACATTACGACCCTCTTCAAGTGTCGGCGGTCTCTGTCAGTCAACATCCGAGGTCGGCCTGTACGATTTTGTGATGTACGTCTCCCTTCACGTTTCCACTTCACTATCAAACTGGAAGCAGTGGACGTATGGATGTTTAGGAGTGTGAAAATCTCGCGTAAGGATGAATGACACAAGTGACACCCAATCACGTGACCACGTTCTAAGTCCGTGAATTCCGCGGAGCGACCCATTCCGCTCTCTTACGATGTCTAATGACTACTGAGGTCGCTGATATGGAATACCTGACAGCAGGTGGCACCACAATGCACCTAATATGAAAAGCTTATGGTTTTCGGGGTGTCCGGATACTTTTCATTACAGAGTGTATAAAGGGCTGCAGAACATTATTGTTCTACACAGTCAGTTCCGTCAGTTACTTAAAAATAAACCGTATTCATAGCAAAATTGAAGGTGTTAATGTTTAGTTCTGGTTTCGTTCGAAAATTGTTGAGTTGCACAATGAAAAAGAGGGCTATTGTAGCGAAAATTTAAAAAAGTACAGAGTTTTCATCTAGCGCCGGAATTGAGTTGCACAATGAAAAAGAGGGCTATTGTAGCGAAAATTTAAAAAAGTACAGAGTTTTCATCTAGCGCCGGAAAACGCAGTTTCCTAAAAGAAGGCAAAATACAAAAATAAATGCTAAACAAAAGCATATCAAACATCGCTTCACTACTTCGTCGAGCTTCTATAAAACATGTTACTGTTATTCACAAACAGCTTTCGCACTAGTATCGCAATAGTGGGAAATCTTTGCCTTCGATTATGATGAAGAACGTTCTATTGAGTACAAAATAACTAAAATTATATTCATTCTTTTATGTTTGTGCATGTAAATTGTGCATGCATCAAAAGTAGCTCCTTTGCTTACATAAAAGCGTAATGATTATGCTATCAATTAATTTTTTAAGGATATAAATACCCAGTGAACTAACACTAAACGATATGCGGTCCTAATTATGCGCAAAAAAAGCAAACAAACAAAAAACGAGACGTACTGGGCTCCCAGTTTCTCTGTCACACATTCATTTATATTTCATTCCCTACCAATGCTGCCGGTATCGCATCATTTACTACGTTATTTATGTATTGTACAAAAACTACCGAATTAGAGCAGAATGGAGTATCGGTAGAGCGCAACTGTAGTGACAAGATATGCTTCGGAAATTTGGTCACTACCGTCATAAGATACTGGACTGCTAACTGCCTTTGAGAGGTAGTGGGCGACACCGCAAAAAGAATGAAAAAGAGAGAGAGAAATTAGTTAGATGGCGTTGGTCTATGGAAGTTCAAGACGTCTTGGCAGGAGGGAAAGACCGGCAAAACTGGCTACTGACAAGGGAGCCTCCCCATCGCACCCCCCTCAGATATAAGTTGGCACAGTGGATAGGCCTTGAAAAACTGAACACAGATCAATCGATAAAACATGAAGAAGTTGTGTAGAACTATGAAAAAAAGAATCAAAATATACAAACTGAGTAGTCCATACGCAAGATAGACAACATCAAGGATAGTGTAAGCTCTGGAGCGCCGTGGTCCCGTGGTTAGCGTGAGCAGCTGCGGAATGAGAGGTCATTACTTCAAGTCTTCCCTCGAGTGAAAAGTTTCATTTAATTTATGATTATTACATCCACAAGAAAACCTTAATCGGGCAATCTTTTTACCCATTCGCCAAGTGTACAAGTTAGGTGGGCCGACAACATATTCCTGTCATGTGACGCACATGCCGTCACCAGTGTCCTATAGAACATATCAGACGAGTTTTCCTGTGGAGGAATCGGTTGACCTATGACCTTGCGATCAAATGTTTTCGCTTCCCATGGGAGAGGCACGTCCTTTCGTCTACTAATCGCACGGTTTTGCGGTGCGGTCGCAACACACAGACACTAAACTTATTACAGTGAACAGAGACGTCAATGAACGAACGGATAGATCATAACTTTGCGAAAATAAAAAAAAAAAAATTCACTCGAGGGAAGAATTGAACCAAGGACTTCTCATTCCGCAGCTGCTCACGCTAACCACGGTACCATAGCGCCCCTGAACATACACGCTCCTTGATATTGCTTATCTTGCGCTTGGACTACTCCGTTTGTATATTTTGCTTATTTTCTTCATAGTTCCACACAACTTCTTCCTGTTTTCTCGATTGATCTTTGTTCAGTTTTTCAAGGCCTATCCACTGCGCCAACTTATAACTAAATCTGAGGGGGGTGCGATGGGGGGGGGGGGGGGGTCCCTTGTGAGATGCGAAAAAGGGCAGCAGCTGTAATAAAGTCGTCTCATGATTATGACGATGGTATAATGTATCGATGTACTGTAATGTGTTAAAACCTGCGCATCTATTGCCAGCGACCTGTGCACTGTATAAACGAACGGCTCGTCCCCCATTGAGCCTCTTCGCGAGACCGTGGCGCTGATTGCGAGCAGCCTCGGCGCGCCGCTGTTTGTGCGGCTGGACGTATGCACGTTACACCAGCGCAGAGGATGGCGCAGCACGCAGCGGTGCGACCTCCGCCCGCCGACCGCCCATTCACGTTCATAATTCAACGGGGCACCGCCGAAAATTTCCGCTCCGTAACTTTATTTCGCTATCAATCGCTGGCAATCGAGCTCGCGTCAGCGTGTATTTCAGCCGGGCGCGTCCGCTCCGAGCGCATATATGTGTGTGCCTGTGTGCTAGCCGACGCCTGTGTGAGAAGGTGCAAAAACAGCGCAAACACCGACACCCCCTCCCCAATACATCGCCCTCCCCTCCCCCCCCCCCCTCGCTGCCCTGGCCGTTAGCCTCCCTCCGCGGACGGTTTTTCCCGTCTCTGCTGTCAGGCGCACGGGGCGTCGGAACATCAACACCGACTGTAACTGCGCCCTGTCACTGCGAAACAGGAGACGTGGATGTTCTCCTCGATGTACCGAATTCAGTGTTATTAAAAATCAGCCCCCAGTTCACTATTTTACATTCGAATGTATAAATACAAAAGTGATGTCCATACCCACGGGTTGCTCTAGCGCAGTGGCTCCCAACCTTTCTTAGACCATTACCCCTGCGTGCACTTAGATATTAGCTAGTACACCCGTCCTTTCCCCCCTCCCCCTTTCCTCTGTTGCCCCCCCCCCCTCTCTCACATTAATACCAGCTTTAGCACATAACTGTTGAATGAAAGACTTCTCGTGGAACACTTTTATTTAAAAATAATGTGTGTGTGTGTGTGTTAGAATGGATGGCGAAGGAATTTGTGGTTCATTGCTCAGCAATGGTAGACACTTGTTACAAAACATACTTCCCCTACATTACTCCTATCCACTGTGGGTACTTGCATTGACCTACACACTTCAACCCTATTTAAAAACAACCAAGTTACACTGAAAAGCCAGGGAAACAGTAGTGATGGAGGGAATTCATAAATCCTGCAGGACCGTCCACGAATCCGTAAAAGTACGAGGCGGTGAAGATCTCTTCGAAACAGCACGTTGCAACGCATCGCAGATATGCTCAATAATGTTCATGTCGGGGGAGTTTGGTCGCCAGTGGATGTGTTTAAACTCAGAAGAGAGTTCCTGGATCCAGTCTGTAGAAATTGTGGACGTGTGGGGTGTTGCAATGACCTGCTGGGATTGCCCGAGTCCGTCGGAATGCACAATGGACATGAATGGATGGAGGTGATCAGACAGGATGCTTATCTACGTGTCACCTGTCAGAGTCGCAGCTAGACGTATCAGGACTCCCATATCTCTCCAACTGCACACGTCCCACACCATTACATAGCCTCCACCAGCTTGAACAGTCCCCTGCTGACATGCAGGGTCCATGACTCTGAGCACTATAGGACTGAACATCTGAGATAATCAGTCCCCTAGAAAAGAACTACTTAAACCTAACCAGCCTAAGGACATCACACCCATCCAAGCCCGAGGTAGGATTTGAACCTGCGACCGTAGCGGTCGCGCGGTTCCAGACTGTAGCGCCTAGAACCGCTCGGCCACATCGGCCGGCGCAGGGTCCATGTATTCATGAGGTTGTCTCCATACCCGTACACGTCCATACGCTCGATACAATTTGAAACGAGACTCGTCCGACCAGGCAACATGTTTCCAGTCATCAACAGACCAATGTCGGTGTTGACTGACCCAGGTGAGGCGCAAAGCTTTATGTAAGTCATCGAGCGTACACTATTGGGCCTCCGGCTCCGAAAGCCCATATCGATGATGTTTCGTTGAATGGTTTGCACCCTGACACTGATGGAGCAGCATTGAAATTTGCAGCAATTTGCGGAAGGGGTGCACTTCTGTCATTTTGAACGATTCTCTTCAGTCGTCGTTGGTCCCGTTCTTGCACGATCTTTTTCCGGACGCAGCGATATCGGAGGTTTGATGTCTTACCGGATTCCTGATATTCACGGTACACCCGTGAAATGGTCGTACGGGAAAGTCTCCACTTCATCGCTCCCTGGCAGATGTTGAGGTGCGTCGCTCGTGCCCCGGCTATAAGGCCACGTTCAAACTCACTTAAATCTTGATAACCTGCCATTGTAGCAGCAGTAACCGATCTAACAACTGCGCCAGACACTTATTGTCTTATATAGGCGTTGCCGAAAGTGGCGCCGTATTCCGCCTGTCTACACATTCTGTATTTGAATACGCATGCCTATACTAGTTTGTTTGGCGCTTCAGTGTAAAATGTGTGCATTATACTTACTGCTCGTAAATCGCTTTATTGCCACACTTCGTACTTCTGAACTGGCGAAACTGGAAGACTTCAGGCTGTTAATGCTTTGTGTCTGACCACAACAGTAATAATAATAATAATAATAATAATAATAATTGTTCTGCCAGTCGTAAAAGGCGACGAAAAGAACAAACCACTAATAGGGCTAACCCCCCTTTTAGTGTGATTAGTTGGTTCAGGACAGAACTAAAGAAGCCTCGGACAAGCGCCGTCATGGTCGGGGACGACGCTTGAACCCTATGCCCGCCCACAATGGTAACGACACTGCTAGCCAACTGGAAAATGATTTAAATCCAAATAGAGGTGTTTTGCAGGATATGCTTCCTGCAACCACCCTAGAAGGAAAACAAAGACAGAGGATGAGATGGTCAGATGAAGTTAATCGACACCTCATGTTCTGTTATTACCAAGCAACAAACCTAGGAACCAACACAACTGGATACAGATCACAAGTATACACAACATTTATTACCAGATACCCAGAATTAAAATTTTTAACAGAACAACGACTAGCTGATCAGATCCGTGTAATAATCAGAAATAACAGGATACCCCAGTCAGAATTAGAAAACATCAAACAAGAAGTACAACAAATACTGGAACAAAATAATGTGCAATCAGAAGAAGAAGAAAATACAGTAATGGACTCAAACATCCCAGAGCAAACAAACAAAGAACAACACGCACCAATTAAACAATCAGAGGAAAACGAAATCTTAAGACAGCCACCAGAACAAGCACAAATAGAACACGAAGTGACACAGATGCTAGATATAGAAGAAAAATTTCAGCTAACATATATAGAATACAAAGACACAAATACAGACATTAGACCATTCTTGCATAGACCACCAAATAACCCACAAGTCGAAACAACAATAAAAACTATCAACACAATCATACACAACAAAATAAATGAAAACACAACTATGGAAGAGTTACAACTACTGGTTTATATAGGAGCACTCACTACACTAAATATACACACTAGACCGAGATCAGAACCAACCAACACACAGAAGAAACCCACAAAACCAGCATGGCAACACAGGCTACAGATCAGAATAGAAAAACTGAGAAAAGACATCGGACAGCTAACACAATTTATAAGAAATGAAATCTCGGAAAAAAAACGAAAAAGGTTAGGTAAAATCTCACAACAAGAAGCGACAGAGCAATTAGACGAAAAGAAGCAGAAATTACAAGCATTAGCCAAACGACTCAGAAGATACAAAAAAGTGAAAATAGAAGGAAACAAAACCAAACATTCAACACAAACCAAAAGAAATTTTACCAGACAATAGATAACACACACATTAAAATAAACAATCCACCAAACATAACAGACATGGAACACTTCTGGAGCAACATATGGTCAAACCCGGTACAACATAACAGGCATGCACGGTGGATACAAACAGAAACAGACACATACAAGATGATACCACAAATGCCTGAAGTGATAATTTTGCAACATGAAGTCACCCAAGCAATTAATTCTACTCACAATTGGAAAGCCCCTGGAAATGATAAAATAGCAAATTTCTGGTTAAAGAAGTTCACATCAACACATTCACATCTAACTAAATTATTTAACAGTTACATTGCAGACCCACACACATTCCCTGATACACTTACACATGGAATAACTTATCTGAAACCTAAAGATCAAGCAGACACAGCGAACCCAGCTAAATATCGCCCCATAACATGCCTACCAACAATATATAAAATATTAACTTCAATCATTAAACAGAAATTAATGACACATACAACACAGAACAAAATTATAAATGAAGAACAAAAAGGCTGTTGCAAAGGAGCACGAGGATGTAAAGAGCAACTGATAATAGATGCAGAGGTGACATATCAAGCTAAAACTAAACAAAGGTCGCTACACTACGCATACATTGATTACCAAAAAGCTTTTGATAGTGTACCCCACTCATGGTTACTACAAATATTGGAAATATACAAAATAGATCCTAAATTGATACAGTTCCTAAACATAGTAATGAAAAATTGGAAAACCACACTTAATATCCAAACAAATGCAAATAATATCACATCACAGCCAATACAGATTAAGCGTGGAATATACCAAGGAGACTCATTAAGTCCTTTCTGGTTCTGCCTTGCTCTGAACCCACTATCCAACATGCTAAATAATACAAATTATGGATACAATATTACTGGAACATACCCACACAAAATCACACATTTGCTATACATGGATGATCTAAAACTACTGGCAGCAACAAATCAACAACTCAACCAATTACTAAAGCTAACAGAAGTATTCAGCAATGATATAAGTATGGCTTTTGGAACAGACAAATGTAAGAAAAATAGCATAGTCAAGGGAAAACACACTAAACAAGAAGATTACATATTGGATAACCACAGCGACTGCATAGAAGCGATGGAAAAAACGGATGCCTATAAATATCTAGGATACAGACAAAAAATAGGAATAGATAATACAAATATTAAAGAAGAACTAAAAGAAAAATATAGACAAAGACTAACAAAAATACTGAAAACAGAATTGACAGCAAGAAACAAGACAAAAGCTATAAATACTTATGCCATACCAATATTGACCTACTCATTTGGAGTAGTGAAATGGAGTAACACAGACCTAGAAGCACTCAATACACTTACACGCTCACAATGCCACAAATATAGAATACATCACATACATTCAGCAACAGAAAGATTCACATTAAGCAGAAAGGAAGGAGGAAGGGGATTTATCGATATAAAAAACCTACATTATGGACAGGTAGACAATTTAAGAAAATTCTTTATAGAACGAGCAGAAACTAGCAAAATACACAAAGCAATCACTCATATAAATACATCAGCTACACCACTACAATTTCATAACCACCTCTACAACCCTTTAGACCACATAACATCAACAGATACGAAGAAAGTAAATTGGAAAAAGAAAACACTTCATGGCAAGCACCCGTATCATCTAACACAGCCACACATCGATCAAGACGCATCCAACACATGGCTAAGAAAAGGCAATATATACAGTGAGACAGAAGGATTCATGATTGCAATACAGGATCAAACAATAAACACCAGGTATTACAGCAAGCATATTATTAAAGATCCCAATACCACAACAGATAAATGCAGACTTTGTAAACAACAAATAGAAACAGTAGATCACATCACAAGCGGATGTACAATACTAGCAAATACAGAATACCCCAGAAGACATGACAATGTCGCAAAAATAATACATCAACAGCTTGCCTTACAACATAAACTTTTAAAACAACAAGTTCCTACATACAAGTATGCACCACAAAATGTACTGGAGAATGATGAATACAAATTATACTGGAACAGAACCATTATAACAGATAAAACAACGCCACATAACAAACCTGACATCATACTCACCAATAAAAAGAAGAAATTAACACAACTAATCGAAATATCCATACCCAATACAACAAATATACAAAAGAAAACAGGAGAAAAAATTGAAAAATACATCCAACTGGCTGAGGAAGTCAAGGACATGTGGCATCAGGATAAAGTTGACATCATACCAATTATACTATCAACTACAGGAGTCATACCACACAATATCCACCAGTACATCAATGCAATACAGGTACATCCAAACATATATGTACAACTACAGAAATCCGTAATTATTGATACATGTTCAATTACCCGAAAGTTCCTAAATGCAATATAACACATACCGTACAGTTAATAGGAAGTGACGCTTGATCAAGGTCCGCGTCACTTTCCATTCTCAACCAGACTTAACGTCTGAGAAAGTAAAGAAATGATAATGATAATAATAATAATAATAATGATGATGATGATGATGATGATGATGATGATTAGTGAGTACAGTACTATAGTAGGCCTTATGTAGTTACTGCTGTGTCATGCTGTCAATTAATTCATGTATCTGTTTCGAAGCGAGTAATGAAGAAATTTCTGAACTGCTGCAACTACTGTCTACAATTTGAAGAAGACGTTTTCTTGCGATATTTAGCATTTGTTACGTATATTTCTCCCTTGTATCATCAGCAATATACAAGACAAAGCACAACATGTATGTGTAGTGAGTGGAGTATGTGAGGAACTAGTAACATCCATCACATTAATGTTACTGAGAAAACTAATTATTAATAACATACACGAGTGATGTTGGGAAAGTAATGTCCGATCGGTCGCGAAATAAAAGCCATAGAGAAAACCAAAAATTTTTATTCGCTCCAGTTAGCTACACCTTTTTCGCTCCGCTTGGACATTTGTCGTGGTGTTGTACAAACTTTCCAGTACCCTCGTCGCAGAAATCAGCCGCCTGCTCTTTCTGCCAATTCTCTACCGCTGGTCTGCCTTTCGTTGTTGGTGCCAAAAATGTTGTTTTCGTAGCCAGCGATCCATGTGAGCGGAGATGAACAACGGAGGGAGCCAATTGTGATCAAACACTTCCCATCGAAAACGCTGCAGGAGCGTCTTCATTGCCCCTGCAGAATGCAGCTGAAAATTGTCCTGAAGAAAGAAACGCATGACATTTATGTTATGTGGACTGCATAACTTAAGGCGAAATCTCTCACCAGATCCACATACTTGGCGGGAGACACTGTTGTTTTAGGCATTTCTACGTGATCACTTTGCACTTTGAATGAAAAGAGCGACGTGAAGCGATCGACAGGCACACTAAAGGCACTGACAGATCGTTCCATTGGTGCATTACGTAAGTAAATTATATCTTAGGTAATCCGAGATATTTTGTCTACAGATATTTTGCCTTGGATGTGAAAAAAAAAAGAAGGGAGTTGTCATTATGTCACGCACTTGAACAGGCTACAGCTCAAAACATTAGGTTCACCGCATTTATACCTCCAAGGTTCACCGCAGTGGTACTTCACCTGACGTCACTGTGACGTGCCTGTGCCCAGTTTCGACCGCAGGGGATGTCTGTCGTGGTCGTATCCCAAATAGCATCCGGTGGTTTGATTGTGTGGAGACGTTGTTGTTTCATAAAAAATACCAGTTTGCGTCGTTTACAGGTGTACTAATAGATCCGATCGTAATCTAAAATTTAAAGGAATCACATTTCATTCGCTATTGGAGCCATTTAAGCTACATTTTCTCTTCTTTACAAGAATTATGGTTGTGGTTTTTACCTTTATTGTAATGGTTTTTTTGTCCTGTAAATTGCTATTACTGGTCGCACACTGAATGACGCTTCATAGGTAGGATTTCAAAATGAGAAGATATGTAAACTACAGTGAAACAAATGCACAAAATGTAATAAAACAAGAATTCTATTCTGCATGGAGGTATACCTCTATGCAGTTCTGTTTCTTTGACATTTCTATAATCGTTCACTTTGTTGACGTCCAGAAGATACGATAGCATGCTTTGCGTTTTTCCTCGTTGCACACTTTTAAGTTTCTTTGCAAACATGAACGTTAAAAATGCTGTGCATCCAAGTTGAAAGCTGAATATGTAACGAACAAGAAGCAGTACCAGTAAGCAAACAAGCGTTGTTTTCGGATTTACAGCTTCATTTGTACAAATACAGAAAAAATGAAATTTAATGCATTATGAAAGCTTCCTTTTCATATCATATCCTTCTCTTCTCGATTAGTCGAAACATGTCAACAAAAAACAAGTTCCATTAATGAGGCCAAATGTGTTGCATTACTAGAGCATATACGTATTCAGGAACAGAAAAAGTTCGAAATTAGCGTATTTAAAACGGCGGATGCGTGCACACTACAAAAATAATGAACAAGAAGCTATCGTAAACAGTAGTCTGCTACCGTTTGGGCCATTGAAGATGGCGGCAGACCCCGCCCACTCTGACTCCAAACATCTCCCTTCATTTTTTACCTCCATGTATTCTGCATTATGTAGATGTTCGATCAAAATTCAAAATACCTCTGGCAAAAAGTATCTCTGATTACCTAAGATATAATTTCCTTGTAAACATAATGCACCGCCGGCCGGAGTGGCCGAGCGGTTCTAGGCGCTTCAGTCTGGAACCGCGCGACCGCTACGGTAGCAGGTTCGAATACTGCCTGGGGCATGGATGTGTGTGATGTCCTTAGGTTAGTTAGGTTTAAGTAGTTCTAAGTTCTAGGGGACTGATGACCTCCGATGTTAAGTCCCATAGTGCTCAGAGCCATAATGCACCAAGGGAACGATGTGTCATTTGACAACTGTCAAAAAGTTACACGAAATTTCTATAGAAGGTAAATGGTTCAAATGGCCGGCTAGAAGGTAAATACATGACGCATATTAACAACGCTATAAATAAAAGACATTATGTTCCAAAATGTTTTATGGACGCCACCCCAGCTATACGTAAGTATACTATGAGATTAAAATCTCAAAGTGTTATTACATAGACGCAGAATAAGCTACAGGCCCGGCGAAGAAGACAAATTATGGATTACATATGTGATGGCATAGACGGCATAGTTAGGCACATTCATTCTTGAAAACCAATAAACGAAATTTATATACAACGTTCTGGCATTAATAACAGATCCCAATCATGTGCATTTCCTGACTCTGTTGAGATTAAATTCAGATTCGTCGCGAACAGCACATAGACAGCTTATTTCTGTGTTTGCCGTTGTGTGTTATGAGTCTTCTTCTTTAAAAGTGCAATTGCCAAACAACTGAATAAGCACTAATGCATGTAAACTTCAAAAGGTTGAGCATACATGGGTCCTTGGTGTTCGAAGGAAAAGTGTAGTAATATCATTACATTTCTCGACTCGACATCAACAATCTAAATTTGTAAGGTGCCAAGATATACTTGGCACGGCTGAAAAAGACATTTAAAAGTACCAATTTTTTGTACATTTTAAAAGTAAGATGGAAATACATTCTAATACATGTGAGATATTAACTTCCTCCCAGATGACTGAAGTACACTTACCAGTGATTTCAAAGTTTTACCTTGTTTACAGTGAACCTTCTTACCGCTTCTCATTCAACATGCAGTATGCCTCGAAGAGACACTTTCTGATGTCCCAGCATTGAAATCTGTAGCAATTTTCGGAAGGGTTGCTCTACCGTCACTTTGAACGATTCTCTTCAGTCGTCGTTGGTCCCGTTCTTGTAGGATCATTTTCCGGCCGCAGCGATGTCGGAGATTTGATGTTTTACCGGATTTCTGATATTCACGGAACACTCGTGAAATGTTCGTACGGGAAAATCCTTACTTCATCACTACCTCGGAGATGCTGCTCCATGGCTCGTGCGCCGAATGTAAGGCCACATTCAGATTCACTTAAATCTTGATAACCTGCCATTGTACGGGGGCTGACTGAAAAATAATGCCTCCACCTTCGTAACTCTTCAACAGTTGGCAGCACTGGTATGCGGCAGGTACTGGGTTCTTCCGTAGCCTCTTCTCTACAGCTCCAATTGGCAGGAAGCCTTAGGATTGAACGGTCGTGTTGTTACAGTGTAAAGTATGGAACCCTGCGCAGACGGTCGGCCAGTGCGATTTAAGCAACGTGCAGCCATTGAATTCTTGACAGCAGAAAGTGTCTCCCCAAAGAAGATTCGTCGGAGAATGAAAGCAGTTTATGGTGATTGTATTGATGTGAGTACTGTGCGTCGTTGGGCGAGTACGTTTGAAGATGTTGAGGCGGGAACATCTGACCTGCGTGACAAACAAAGAGTTGAACGTCCTGTTACAGCAACCACAAAGTTTCACAAGCAAATTGTTGACAGATTGATTCAAGACGATAGTCGTATCACTCAGAGAGAAACTGTAAGCACAATCGGCATTTCACAAGAACGTGTGGGTCACATTATTGCTTTGCTTAGTTATCGGAAGATATGTGCACGATTGGTGCCCCGGATGCTGACTCCTGAAATGAAAGAGCACAGACTTGAAATTTGCCAGGATCAGTCCAGATTTAGCACCGTCTGACTTCCATCTGTTCCCGATCATGAAAGACCATCTGCTGGGACATCGTTATGCTCCTGATGACGACGTTGGTTGCGGAAACAGAGTGTCGACTTCTTCCGTGACGGCCTCAGAAAACCTGTTCATCGTTGGCAGAAATGTATCCAATTGGCTGGTGATTATATGGAAAAGTGAATGTTGGTAATTAAAGATCACATTCTAAGGATTATTAAAATATTTCCTTCCCAAACCCAATCAACGAAGGTGGAGGCAACACTTTTCATTCAATCCTCGTAGCAGGAGTAACCGATCTAACAACTGCGCCAGACACTTGTCTTATGTAGGTGTTGCCGACCGCAGCGCAGTATTCTGCCTGTTTACGTATCTCTATTTTTCAATATGCATGCCTATGCCAGTTTCTTTGGCGCTTCAGTGTATGTCATCGGGAAGTACCCTACAGGTTTGATGGCTCAAATGGCTCTGAGCACTATGGGACTCAACTGCTGAGGTCATTAGTCCCCTAGAACTTAGAACTACTTAAACCTAACTAACCTAAGGACATCACAAACATCCATGCCCGAGGCAGGATTCGAACCTGCGACCGTAGCGGTCTTGTGGTTCCAGACTGCAGCGCCTTTAACCGCACGGCCACTTCGGCCGGCTACAGGTTTGATGAGTGAGTTTGTGTCAAAATATGCGACATAAATGACCTTACCTTTTGATTGCCTTGACTTAGAAGCCTAAGTTTTTTTAATCGCTACGGAACCGTAAATCTTAGTATGTGACATAAATTTTCATCTTGATTCGTCCACCCATTCCTGCAAAACAGGTGTCTTAACAGACGGCCGGACAGACAGACAGTCTGATTGCAAATGACAAAAGAAATATTTTTTCGTGTGGTATTATTACGAATTAACCCTTTTCGGGTTTTTCTCTTATTTGTACTATGAGCCTTGCTTCTTGCTAAATTTCATGATAAGTTAACATTTTTAGGAAGTTGTACCTTACTTGCCACATTTCGTGATACTATGTCACCTGGAAGTGCCCTGTATGTTTTGCTGAGTGACTTTGCAAATATCAGAATATGTGAACTAAATTGACTCAGAAGCTTATGTACAGGTAGATAGACAGGCTGATAACAAATGATGAAAAAATATTTTTTCGTATGATATAATTAAAAAATCAACAACTTTCGGATTTCCCCCCCCCCCCCCCATTTACTTGCACTATGAACCTTGCTTCTCGAAAAATTTGATACCAGAAATTATCAGAATTTTTTCCCTTACTTGTACTTGTCAAATTTCATGATTTTAGGTCATTAAGAGGTACACTACATGTTCTGTTAAGTGAGTTTGTATGAAAATATGTGACACAAATGGCCGTATGTTTTGATTGCATTGATTTAGCAGCTTGAAGTAGGTACACCAGTTAGTGTCTGTCGGCCTTAGCGAGTGACATAAATCTGAACTTGATACCTCTACCGTTCCTGACTAAAGGAGTCTTAACAGATGGACGGACATACAGACATGAAACCTCCTGGCAGATTAAAACTGTGTGCCGGACCGACATTCGAACTCGGGACCTTTTTTTCCGACCGGGACTCGAACCCAGGATCTCCTCCTCTATCCATCTGAGCCACCGAGGCTACAGAGGTTGGCGCGACTGCAGGGATTTATCACCGGCACGCTCCCCGTGAGACCCACGTTCTCAACTTACAGTCCACACACTACATTCGTAGCGCCCCAGCCGTTATACCCATTACTCGCGGTAGATGATCCGCCGAGTCCCGTCAGAGTTCAGGTAAATCGTGTGCATCCGCACTGAAGAAGGTTATCAGCCGGTTAGCCTTAACGATATGTAGATGACATCTGTTCTTTGGGACGAACCTAGCTACTCCCTAAATAATAGAATAAAGTGGCTGTTTCAAATAAAACAGCCTTCGCAGAAAAATGACACCCCTCAAGAAATTCAAAGAAGTAGTGAACCCATTGAAATACTAAGATTATTTCCCTTTTAAAGGCCTTCTAAATATTCCTTTCCGCTTTCAGTTTTCTGTTCTTTGATATATATATGCAGACTGAAGTGATCCATCATACTTTGTACCAACGATGGCATTCGGACCTGAATCTCGTAGTCACTAGGCCGATGCACTACCCACTATACCATCCTGGCACAATGCATTTGCACAACTGCATGGACCACCTTATCAAGCCTCTCTTCTCAGTCCATATTCCCATTTATGCCTTAGCCCACTTGGCATTACCCCTAAACTCTATGCCGGCCGAAGTGGCCGTGCGGTTAAAGGCGCTGCAGTCTGGAACCGCGAGACCGCTACGGTCGCAGGTTCGAATCCTGCCTCGGGCATGGATGTTTGTGATGTACTTAGGTTAGTTAGGTTTAAGTAGTTCTAAGTTCTAGGGGACTAATGACCTCAGCAGTTGAGTCCCATAGTGCTCAGAGCCATTTGAACCATTTGAACCTAAACTCTATACTACAGGGACTCTCCAAATATTTTGGAATAGCACCTCAGCATTGAACGGAATAGTGGAGCTTGCCTTCAGTCAGCATATATACATTATAACGTTCTGGGACTTGGAAAGGTCTCTGGAACCAAATACACTGACGGAAAAAAATCGCAATACCAAAAGATAATTACTGTAGAGCAATGAAATTTCGGGAATACGTTTGTCTAGGTAACATATTTACGTGATTACCATTGCAAGATCACAGGCTAATGTAAGCGCGAGATCAGCCATTGAGAATGTGAAATGCTGTTACATTAATAACCGTAACCGCCAGAATGTTGAATGCCAACGCGCATGCATTGTGTTGCAGGTGCCGGATGTTAATTTGTGAGACAGAGTTCCGCGCCTGTTACACTTGACTGATCAATGATGCTGATGAATGATGCTGGAGGTGTCGTCCTATGATGTCCCATATGTGCTCGGTTGGAGACAGATCTGGTGATAGAGTAGGCCAGGAAACATTTAGACATTCTGTAGAGCATGTTAGGTTATAACAGTGGTATATGGGTAAGCGTTGTCCTGTTGGGAAACACCCCCTGTAATCCTACACATGAATCTCACCACTACAGCTCGAATCACAACACCGCATTACAGATCTGTATTCATGTTGCGTGGGATAACCTCGAGAGTGCTCCTGTGCTGTCATTTGAATTCGCACTCCAGATTATAGCTCCAGGTGTATTGGAATGTGTAATGGTAGTAACACACCAAAATCACAATAGTAATCCATTGTAGTTGCTACATATTTTATTACAATCAAAAGCATTATAAAATCACAATCACAATAATACAGGAGACTGCCTTACAAGGCCAGATCATTGGACAGAAAACAAATAAATTTCTTTAACAGGAGCAAGACCCATAAAACGTGAAATCTGAATATGACTAGGTAAATATACTCTGGTAAAGCTTTACTTAAATAGTACAAATGTCCATACAATTCCTATCAGAACTCTCATTACTTCCAATCCGCTGAGGAATAGATGAAAGGTAAGAACACAGATCTTTTAAGGTTTGGCTAGCCAACTTTCCTAAACAAACTACATACAAATGACTAAAACAATTAAGGAGGTGCTTTAATTTTGACCAAACCAATCTTCAAATTTACTTAGTTGGTTAATCAACAGTATTCTTAGAATGATTTACAACCAGAACATGACCATATGACAATACCCCTAAAATGAGGTCGCTTCAATATTGCGTGTGAATTAGCGGTAGACGCGAGCAGACCAAGGATTCAAATCAGTACGAGAGATTCACGAGACAGGAAATTATATAGAAATGTACTCAACTTTGCACTGCAATTGAACTTCAGGTGCTATAATTCTCAACCGGAAAGATGGAATCGCGCAACAGTGACAACATAACCCAAGATGTAAAGGAGAGGACAGGGCCTTAAATATCTCTCTGCCCCCGTGGTGCTCTGCTCCCAGTATGCTCGCGTCGACCACTGTCAATTACCTGTAACACGACACACATCAACGGCATACAATATTCTGAGACATAAACTACACAAAAGAATCTAGGGAACAGGTGATCAATACAACTGAATAGAAACAAATTAGCCTCCGTGAATTACTTGGCCAGTGCCAGCCCTTAAACTTTTATTAATAAGTTCACTAAAAATCATGCCCTAATGTTAAGATGACAAGAATTATCTCGGTGCACATTTACACGCCAAACTACCAAATGAACTACAAGGTAGAATAGAGGACGTATGTCGGCGTGTCTTGAAACGCCAGAGCCGGACTTACTACTCGCTGCACTTCTAGCTACGTCTTTAACCACGCTTCATGTCGGTTGGTTGGGCGTAGCCACACTTCCTCAACTGCCGTCAAGATAGTCACGACACCGAGGTAAGTGATAAACAACTAAAACAATTCCAAAGGATTTTTAGTATACTGGCATATTCAATTAAGTCGCACGCAACCCACCGAAGCAACTCGGCGACTACAATTCAATCGGCCGGCGTAGATTATAACAGACTCGAAGGAGCTTGTCCTTCCCACCTCTAGGAAAACCAAATCACCATGGGCGGTGGATCTGCACTCACAACTCAACACGCCTTAGCCGCTGGCCACGCTCCTTCGTTGTCCGACTCGTCCTCTTGCCGTCCTGCCTACGGACAGAGTCCCACGTGACTCGCTCACCGCCGATCCCGACTGTGGTGAGCCTACTGTAAGACCTTCGGTACACACACCATCAGATTATTTGACTTGTCGCTCAAACGAAGTAGGCGAGTGTCAGCAATATGTCTCGTGGTCTTATCGTGGCGTGTTTATCTTGTGCCGTTAGGTCAGGCGATAGAAATGCCACTTGCAAGCTTAGAGTAGCAGATTGACAGTGACCAACTTTAAACAGAACTTGATTAAGTTTCGCACACATTTATTAAAATAATAACAAGCATAAAAATAACTTAACTTGGTTCTGGATGCTATTTACAATTGACAATCTGAAGTTCCTTTGGTCTTGGTACATTAATCTTATTCTCACATATCTCTGATACTTGACAAAGTGTCTATACATTTCTCTTCATGGCTATGTACAGGAATATGATAATCTTATTAGGCGCAGACTGAAACTTGACTACAGTCTAATGCAGACTAATGCAGACAGACTAATCGGAGGTCTGGGCACTCGTTATAATACCTCGCGCGTTCAGGTATCACTGCGCGAGTGTGATCCGCGAGGAGAAAAGGTTCTACGTTAGCAGCAATCTCATTGGCTGCATTACATGTTAATACGCGGATGGCGGAAGCAGAATTTGGTCCGTCTCTAAGGCAGCACCATCTCGTAGTGCGGAGACGGACGAGCGCTGCGCCTGCGCTGTTGTGCTTAGCGGGGCGCGCTCTAGTGGGAAAGTTGTGTACACGCTGACTACGCGGAACTATGTACACAACACCGACCAACACCGACTCAAAGGAAGGCCTCGGCGCTTGTTCGTGACGTCACGTCAGCTAGGCACGGCGAACGCCAGGTCGGTTGCAGGCATACTCATAATGGTAGTGTCTCCCTCTCTGACACAGGAAAATGTGAAACTATTGGCGGTAGTTGGCCAACACACATTGTTCTGAGAGATTTCTGCAATCAATTAATTGTGCAATTCATTACACTTCTTAACAAATAGTGCACTCCTGAACTACTGAACGAAAACAACTTCATGGTCCAGCAGCAACAGAATTCGTGCTTCTTTACCTTATTTGTAAATCTGAGGAAGTTATGTTTGTTCTGGGTTGCTTTTACAAGAAACTGTGAACATATTGGTGCTCTTCTTTAGGTATCTTGGTTGACTATGGGGTGAGGAGCACTGAATGTTAATGAAATATCTTGCGATTGTACACGTTGGGGGAGGGGGTGGGGGACAGAAGAAGAGGCAAAAGAGAGATACTTGTTTTATCAAATAATTTTTTTATCCTATAAAGTTTCTCCTTTCAGTTGCAAGAGGGGAATATTTATCTTTTCTAATGTGCATGTTTTAAAAAGTTTAAGTTCAGCAGTATTTTCGATGTATGAAGCTATTTTGTTTCCTGTTTAGAATTCCTTTCGTTGAAAACGACTGTAATCTAATGACTGGCAACAGTTGGACATTTACACATGAAAATTAGTTAACATTTCCAGTGACGATGTCAAATGAAAATAAATAAATAAATAAAAGAAACGAGTTCATTGTAATGGTGTTGGGGTAAGTTTCGATAGCAAAATGGATCAAGTAAATATAGTTACTTGGATGTAAAATTTCCGAAGCTTGCAATGGGGCAAAGCATCTTCTCATATTGATCTACGTTTGTTTCGACAGGATTCAGTAATACAGTATTATGATCTTCATTTGTAACTTTACGATAGTAAGAAAATCTTTAATCTAAATAAAACTGCAGAATCCAAAACAATACCAAACATTTTGCCCAAAAATAAGAGATTTATAGTGATAACCACGCCCAGGTGTTTCTGCCTGCAACAGACCTGGCGTTCGCCGTGCCTAGCTGACGTGACGTCACCAACAAGCGCCGAGGCCTTCCTTTGAGTCGGTGTTGTACCGACACACCTCCGCAGCAGAGCGCACGCGCTGCCGTTAAATCCGCGTCGCCAAAGATGAACAAAAGACAAATAAGCATCGAGGTCGACTCAGAGATCAAAATGACGATCGATGGAAACTGGCGCCAGAAACGCAGCAGCTCATGTAGGCCCAGTGTTTCTAGCATGGAAGTTGGTTCGTTGCAGACCCTCAACTGACTGCCTTCTAACCAACACGCGGTCATCATTGGCACCGATGCATACCCGGTTTTCATCGGAGAAAAACAACAGACCTGCACACTGCCTCCGATGATCTCTCACTTGATGTCACTGAAGTCACAGTGGTTTCTGGCCGTTGGAATGTACATATAGGGCGTCTGTGTCGAAGCTGTCCTTGAAGTAACCTTGTAACAGTTCGTTGTGTCATCGAGGTGCCACCTGCTCCTCAAATTGCTGCCGCAGATGCAGCACAATGCGACAGAACCGTACACCGAACACAATGGTCTCTCTTTGTAGTGCCAAGTGGCCGACTGGAGCCCGGTCTTCTTGCGACCGTACATTCTGGTGACCACAGCTGCCAGCAGTCATGTACAGCGGCTACATTTCTACAAAGTCTTTCTTCAGAATCGCAGAAGAAACATCCAAGTTCTCGTAGCCCTAGTACACGAACTCGTTCAAATTCAGTGAGGTGTTGGCTGAAAGGCGATCTTCACTAACATCAATTCACCACGTCCAATTTCAAACCTATCTAACTCTCACGACCGTTCTAGCTTTTATTTAAAGCGAACATGATCTGTATCCTCTAAGTAGCGCTACTAGCCCTACTGTTATGCGACGTGGCGCGAAAGTTGAATAGACATCAAGTTTGTAATGTAGAAACTGTAACGCCGCTTCCCTTGGACGAAAAATGAAGAATATAAAAATAGTACCCCAAAGCCCAAAAGTCCCAAAAATCAATGTTAAAAAATATATCGACTCAACCATTTGTTTATAATGTAAAACACTAAGATTGACGCATTTTTAGTAATTGGCAGGATACCATCATTTCATGAGGTCCTTGGAACATGTATACGTTATCTGTTTGTATAGACATCTCTGTGACTTCCTTGTTTACTTGCGGGTGAGCTCACTCGCGTTTCAGTGTCGTGTTTGGCTACGTGGTGTGTGGTATCAACGAAGACGCACGGGCAGTTTACGACGATAGAGGAGAGCGCCATGTAGTTAGATGTTGAACACCATAGGCGACACCATTTTAGAGTTTTTTATATTTTGACGACTATGTGGAGATGCACCTTGGAAGACACGGCTGCAACAAGGGAAGTAGCCACGATGTTTTAATTTTATTATCAATTTTATTGTGCCTGGTGCATGTTCCATTTTAGCGAGTTTTAACAGGTTCTTTTACTTTTTATTATTCTGATGATGGAAGCTTGAATTCCGAAACGCGTCAATCTTAGTGTTGCTTGAATAATAGCACGTAGATAGAAAAGAAATTCAATACCAAGTCGCTTAGTGTTTTGAAAAAGAAAGAAAGAAAAAAGACAGAATCCCATTAGTTTCAAATGGCTCTGAGCACTGTGGGACTTAACATCTGTGGTCATCAGTCCCCTAGAACTTAGAACTACTTAAACCTAACTAACCTAAGGACATCACACACATCCATGCCCGAGGCAGGATTCGAACCTGCGACCGTAGTAGTCGCGCGGTTCCGGACTGAGCGCCTGAACCGCTAGACCACCGCGGCCGGCCCATTAGTTTCGAAATAAAATCATAGTAGATCGCAAAGTACCGTGATTAGAAATCACGGAGTAGGACGAACGATCTCAAAGAATACTCCTTATGAGTACCCTTTGAGAATCGTATGTAATACCTAAGAAAGAGCCAAGCATTGTTACTGTGTTACGAGAGTTTGCCGGAGCAAGTCGTACCTCAGCGTGTGCTCGTATACGTGGGCGCGACGAGGTTGTTTTTTGAACGCTAAAGATTTGCGATCTACTACGACGCACTGAACTTGTAAGAAGCAAATCAGTAACTTCAATAGGATATCACGTAGAATCCAAATAGTGAAAGATTCGAAATTGTCTCAAATTGAATATTTTCAATAAAAGACTGGACATTACCCAAAGTTAGAAACTGTTAATGATGGATATAGAGACCGATATAGAGACTAAACTTTGAAAGCGAATTGTGAGAGAAGAATTAACTTTCGTAAAATCAGCTAATGGACTCTGGGACTTGCATAATATCTTGGACTGAAGTTGTTGTTGTTGTTGTGGTCTTCAGTCCTGAGACTGGTTTGATGCAGCTCTCCATGCTACTCTATCCTGTGCAAGCTTCTTCATCTCCCAGTACCTACTGCAACCTACATCCTTCTGAATCTGCTTAGTGTATTCATCTCTTGGTCTCCCTCTACGATTTTTACCCTCCACGCTGCCCTCCAATGCTAAATTTGTGATCCCTTGATGCCTCAGGACATGTCCTACCAACCGATTCCTTCTTCTAGTCAAGTTGTGCCACAAACTTCTCTTCTCCCCAATCCTATTCAGTACCTCCTCATTAGTTACGTGATCTACCCACCTTATCTTCAGCATTCTTCTGTAGCACCACATTTCGAAAGCTTCTATTCTCTTCTTGTCCAAACTAGTTATCGTCCATGTTTCACTTCCATACATGGCTACACTCCATACAAATACTTTCAGAAACGACTTCCTGACACTTAAATCTATACTCGATGTTAACAAATTTCTCTTCTTCAGAAACGATTTCCTTGCCATTGCCAGTCTACATTTTATATCCTCTCTACTTCGACCATCATCAGTTATTTTACTCCCTAAATAGCAAAACTCCTTTACTACTTTAAGTGTCTCATTTCCTAATCTAATTCCCTCAGCATCACCAGATTTAATTTGACTACATTCCATTAATTCCACCCAGATAGGAAAAGCTACTTCCTTACGGCGATGTTAGGATGTGAAAATAATGCAGTAAACCAGCATTCAGTGTTATTGCTGCGTTAATAACTTCTTTTAATCCATTCAATATTGTGTACTCAGTAAACAATTATCTGTGCGACGACATTGATTGTCCAAGAAACGTGGCGTTCATAAGAACTCTTTGCCGCATTAACAAATTATCGCTCTGTTACGAACTACTAGGGTCAAGTAAACTGAAAAACTTTAGTGGAGATATTGGTGTTGTGTATGTACTGAAGCTATGATTAATACTGGAATAGGAACAGATATATCCCTACGTGGCTGTGTTTAAACACGCCGGGGAGTACGTAATTGCTTGACCTGATCGAGACAAATAATACGCACTCGGTGGGATTTCAGCGCAACCCAAATAGGTTTCCTATATCACGTCAATATATACAGCTCTACCGCCAGTTAGCCAGACTGCGACGTTATAAAACACATCTACCAACTTACGTTTTGGTCGCACAGCTCTTCTTAGTGTTGCGATTTTTTCCCGTCAGTGTAGTTTCATTTGATTAAAACACCAATGCCTGGGTTTTAACCAGGGTCTCTGGTTCGAGACTGAGGTGCTACTCCAATACAGTCGGAGAGCGTCTGCAATGTTGTTCAGTTTTGGACGAGTACCAAGTGCGTTGAGGCTTGAACTGAGCACAGAGGCGTGTTAGGATAGTCCGTGCATTCTTGCATAGTCACTGTGCCATGATGGTGTAGTGGTTAGCGCATCTGTCTAGTGAGCAGGAGACGCGGGTTGGAATCTCGGCTGTGGTACAAATATTCATTCAGCGCTTCACTCTGCATATATAGACCATAGATGTTTGAGACAGGAAAATATCTCTGGAACCATACAATTTCATCTGATTTCCCTTCTTTGCCTTAGCATGGGCTTGCCACCTGAGCTCTTCATGTTCATTCAGCTTTTTTCTTTTCTGCAGAGGTTGTTTAATTTCCCTACAAGCTGGATCTATCTCTCGCTTAATCATGCATACTTCTACAGGTTTGTATTTGTTCCCTAGCCATTCCTGCTTTATTAATTAACCCGCATTTTCTGGCAACATTTTTTTAAAAGGTTTCTCGGTAGCAATGGCGAAACACGTAAACTTGTGCAAGATTAGTTTAGATTTAGATTAGATTAATTATTCATTCCATAGACCCATAAAAGAGCGAATCTTCCTGGATGTGGAACATGTCAGATAAACGCATTACAAAAATGTAATTAGAAAACTTTAGTTTCATTAATTTTAATGATCCTCAGTCAATAAACAGTAAAATTATGTACATGAATTAAATTTAAACTTCTAATATTTACAGGTGTAATACTTACATTTGCTTTCCATACATTGAAAGGTGGCTACACTGAGCCACAGCGCCAGAGATCGCGCTAGAGAGTATTGTTCCGCCGCCTCCACTGGCAGTGATTATTGAGATGTCGTAGTGGTCAGTGCCTGTCGAGGACTCGTAGTAGTCAGTGTGTGTTGAGATGTGCTAGTGGGCAGTGTTTGTCGAGATGTTGTTCCATGTTTTATGCAGTTGTTTGATGGGCTAGACAGCAGATGGTTCGAATGGAAATACTGTAATGATCAGAGTGCTTTTCGTCAATACATATGAAGGTAAAATATTCTGTGTTTTTTTTCATTATTTCAGTGTCTTAAATAATGTGTCATTACAGGTTCAGTCAACAAAGCATCTGACTTGTGTTCTTGGATTAGAGTATAATTCTGGTTTTCTTGAGTAATTATGGTATTTCTATTTCCTTTAATTAATTCAGTATAAATGATATTTAAAATTTCTTGTGTTGTTGAAGAAGAACCGTGCCAGATGCGTACGTTGAGTCATACTTCCACACACAGAACAGTTATACTTGTGCTTTGGTTTCGTAGGTATTATAGTTGCTGGGGACTTAATTAATTAATTGTGTTAATGAAAATTTCCATTTCATTCTTTGTTGTTGTTCTATGCAGTCAGATAGCGTAATAATACTAGTCAGGGCCAACCGTTTACGAGACTTCGTAATCGGACAGACAGCTACTAAATCAAAAAATTAAAATTATTTGCATTTTATTTTCATTAAGCCCCCATGCACGTGGCGACCCTACCAGGATCGTCCCTTGGAATTCTTCTGATTATAGAAATAGTAGACAGTAGGATTGTTGTAGTAATTTGTAGTTTAGTAATTGTAGTCTATATTGCATGTGTAGATTTGGTAATTGACATTCTTCTAATGGTATTTTGCAAAATTTATTATTTTTTTTGTCTTGTCTACGGGTTTGATAATTTAGTGCAATTATTTCAATTGTTCGTTAATCGTGGTTGAGGGAAGCATTTCGTGTGAATGATATTGTTGGAGATAAAGAGCCATTGTGTGTAATTTTCGTACAGTGACGAGTTTTGTATGTTTTGTAAATGATTACGCGATCGATGAAAAAGGCAAAAATGATGGATAGTCAGAATGATGAAATTGTTGACATGGCGATCTCGCCAACACAGGAGAATAGTATGATGAATAATGAAGTGGAAAACAATTTAATAAGTCGGGAAAATAGTCCGGAACCATTTCAAAATTTTTCTCAATCAGAAAATTTTCAGAATTCGAGATTAACGACAGAAGATTCTGGAATAGTATCGAACACAGATAGCTTTACAGCTATGACGAAGGAAACTGGTTTTGCGGGAAATGTTAGGGGCGAAAAGAATTTTGAAACACTTAACACGGAGCAGTTGATGAGTGCAATATTAAATTTGGGATCACGGTTCGACTCACTAGACTCACAAATGGGAACAATTAAGACAGAGATAGGAACAATTAAAACTGATATGGGAACAATGGAAACACGGTTAGGATCTGAATTAAAAACAGTGGCAACACGTTTAGAGACAGAGATGGAAACAATGGAAACACGGTTAGATTCACGAATAGGGACATGTTTCAAAAACATGAAAAATGAATTAAAGAAAGAAATTAGAGAAGAAGTACAACCGATTTTGAATTCTCACAATAATAGATTAATTGCAGTAGAGGTTAGACAAAGGGAACAAGATAGAGAACAGGAAGAAAGAGATCGCGTGATAGTACAAAAATTTTCAGAGTTAAATTTACAACGTGCACACGATAAGGAAGAAATATTTGAGAGAATCGAGGAATCCGTACCAAATGACAGATTAAATAACCTAACACAACAATATGAACAGTTAACTACCAAATGTGTCAACACTGAAACCCGAGTCGCGACACTTATGGAAGACGTAGGTAAACAGAAAGAAAAAATAGGTGACTTATCGGAAAGAGTTGAGGAGATTTCAGATAAATTGACAAGTCTTAGTTTAAATGGGGATAGAGATTCAGATGATACAGCTCCATTACCATTTGCAGAAACCGAAGAGTACCAGAACATAAATAAGCATGTTGAAAATCAGGAAAAAATTAATGAACGTGTTAAAAGGGAAGTTGAGGCATTACGAAAGCAAGTCAAACAAATCGAAGGCGAAATTATAGGAAAAGACAGCAGAAGAAATTTAGAATCACATATAGCAGAGGGCTTTGAAGAAAATAATTTGTTTCATTTACGGGAAGCAACAAGAGAGCGCCAGGCGCGCGAACTTGACAATAATCGACATTCAAACTGGGACAAACGCGGTTGGTCTTTGTCGCCACAAGGCGAAAACTTTGACTATAAACACTTTTTGACTGTTTGGAAATTGAAGATCTTTCGTAATTCTAAGAATGAGATCCATCCATGTGCATGGTTAGATCAATTTACGTACGTACTTCCGCCAAATTTGCCACTAAGTCACAGACTGAAATTTATGTGCAGCTATTAATGTCCTCAGGGGATTCACTACACTAAGTGAATATGTGCGTAGCGTTCACAGGGCCCCGAGCTGTAGTGGTGCTATTTCCCTTTTAGTTTTCTGCACCGCTGCCTACTCTTTCACTATTCTTTGCATCTATAAAAAACAATTCTTCTACTATCCATCTATCTAGACAGTAGGTAAAGAATAACCGGATTTGACTGTTTTACCCAAAAGTGACTTTGGAAATTACCGTTTGGACTTACTGTATCTTCAGCAGCATTCATTCGTAGTTTAAATGAAATTTTACCTGTTTATCTTCGTGACAATATTACTTCATATGTTGACGATATTCTTATTGCTAAACGTTAATGGAGTGAGCACAACAAAATTTTGGATTCATTATTACGTATTTTTGCAAGAGTTGGCATTACAGTGAACTTGGAAAAATCTGAATTTGGTCGTTCTCAGGTGAAATTTCTCGGTCACATATTTCTACAGAAGGTATTCTTCCTGATCCAGAGAAACTAGACGCTATTCGTAATTATGCTGTTCCTTCCACAAAACGTGATGTTCGTAGTTTCCTTGGTGTCTGTAATTTTCTTAGACGCTTTGTTAGATTGGATGATTTGGCCACACCTCGTTTACAGATTTCAGTTATGCACATTTTGGTCCCAGAAAATGCTTTCATAAATTACGAGAAAATTACTACTTCAGTAATATGGAAAAACGTATTCGATCTGTACTTGCCAAATGCAAATTATGTCAAAAGGCTAAGCCGCCAACTGTTTCTCAAAGAGCACCGTTGTTTCCTATCATTCCAGCGAAAATAAGGACATGGCTGCAGTCGATTTGTTCGGTCCAGTGGTTCATTCTACTAATGGTTTTGCGTACATTTTCGTAGCAGTGGAATTGACATCAAAATACGTGTGTTTTACACCTTTACGCAAAGCAACAGCTCGTTCAGTATCTAATGCTTTCATCAAACATTTTCTTAAGGAAGTTGGTCATGTTGATAAAGCTATATCAGATAATGGATCACAGTTTCGCTGTAAAATTTGGCTTCGTACTCTACGGCGTCGTAAGATTAAACCAATTTTTATTTCACTTTTTCAACCTCAATCTAATGCTTCAGAGAGATGGATGAAGGAAATCAATAAATTGTGTCGACTTTATTGTCATCAGAATCACAGAACATGGGATCAGTATCATGATATTTTTCAAAACATCCTGAATGAACTTCCTAATGACTCAACTTCTTTACCGCCTATACTGATATTAAAAAACAAAGCACCGACAAATCGCATTTCTGAAATCGTTCCTTTTCCGCCTTCACGGAAACTGCGGCATTCTGAAGTTGTCAACCTGGCTCTACGAAATATTGCGTCTGCGGCTGCAAGAAGAGAGAAATCAGCTAAACGTCCTGGTCGTTTAAAAATTTTGTCAGTTGGTCAAAAGGTGTTAATTAAGTCTCATCGTTTGTCTCACAAAGGAATAGGCTTGTGTCGCAAATTTTTTCTGCTTTATAACGGTCCATATAGGGTTCGCAAAATCATTCATGATAACACTGTTGAAGTAGAAACTCTTAAATCTCGGCGCTCTAAGGGAATACATCATATATCGAACGTAAAAATTTTTGTGGAATGACATACTTTAGAGAAACTAACAGCTACGTAAACATGCGGAGAATGCAAGGATACCGCGCCGTGTTCCGGCGGCGGCAGATACTCAAAGCAACAGTGAAGTCTGCGCGCCGCACAAGGCAGTCGTTGACCGCAAACAATCACTTCCCACGTCACGCGCCTACAGCTGATCGAGCGCTCAGTGCGAATGCACTGACAGACGTAAACAAATACACAGTCTAATTTCTCGGATTAAATTCAGTATAAAGCTATGGTGACTTTATAAATTATGTTATTAACGTTCAGTATTTTTCAGGATACGGTTGTGTAAAATATTTAAGACCTTCAGGTAAATTCTGTGCGTGTCCGACGTTAAGACGACTTGCTTTGGAGAAAATTTCAGGAAGAATGTAATTTCGAAGAAAAAAGTAATAAACTAAAAAAGGGTAACTATTAATTGAGTTTATTTTTCAGGTAACATATTTCCACTTAGGTACGTACTTTAGATGTAATTTGCTGCTCGCGATTACGTGATTCATACTTTGTGCTAAATTTCATGTTCTATGAATTTACTTGTGAAGCGACGTGCTTGTGTACATTTGCTGATTTTGACAATTATTGATTAATGAACAGGCTTGTTATTTGTATATATTATGCATCGCTTGGCTGCACTGCTCTTTCACTGATGTCATATTTTTTTATTATGTGCCTGCTGTGCTTATTTATTTAAATTGTAATTGTCAACTGATTAATTGTGCTGACTGTGGTTATGTATGTAGGTTATACTTTGTGATTTATCTGCTTGCGCCTTCATGTTTACTTATTAAGATTACATATGAACATTTATTTGCCTATGCTATAATGCTAATGACCTGTTTATTATATAAGATATGTACTTGCTGCTTTGCGTATGGATTGCATATTTACACATTTCTGTTTTGTTGTCATAACTACTCTTTAATTTGGCGTATAGAAATGCTGATATGAGGTGTACGTACATGGAGTTTAGGCCACACTATGGTGTTAATTATAGATTGTTTGCTTGGCAGAGCCTCGTTGTAGGAATTGTGCTCCATCCACTTGTTGACATTCTGTTCTCTACTGGTATATTGTCGCGCTATTGCATGTTTTGCTTACGCTCAGTGCCTTATATTTTTAAGATAGGAAAATGAACTGCTATAATTCGACGAACGACATTAGTACAAGAAACTTCATAGAAGTCACATGAGCTGGAGGTTTTATGGAAGCTGTATAAATTTATGCTAATAGGAAGGAAGCTAACGACATGATATACCAACACTAGGTTTAGACCATTGACAGTTATTACACTGCATTCTTCGTGAGCAATTGAAACAGGAACTGATACTTGACACAAGAAATACTCCACATGTTTGCTTCGGTTTGCCATAATTTTTGAAGTGGTGTACACACTGAAATATCACGATCATTAACACTTCGTAATCGTACTTAATTACTGAGAGTTATTCGAACTAAAGGCTTTTAGAGGTCATGTATGCATTTCCTTTATTTAATGATGGACAAAGTAACCAAAATATATTTTATGATTCATAATGAGTAGAAGATTTGGGTCAGATGGATTACACAGAGGTTGTGTGTTGACATTGTGTCTTCGGATTGTATGGGATGATGAATTGAAGTTGCACTAGGATTTTGTCTGTACTTGTTCGAAGAGACTGACTAGAGGAAAGAGTTGTTATGAAAGTGAAATGATATTGGCGATAAGGTTTATATGTGTCGACGTATTGAAGTGGTATTATTGAGGTATTGAGATTGTGTGAAGTTGATGATTATTGGAGTTTTCATGGACAAGAGGTAAGGTAAATGAGGTTTATATGTATCGACCTATTGAAGATGTATTGTTGATGATATTGCTGATAAGGTTTATATGTAGACGTAAAAGGTATTATTGAAGTATTGAGATTATGCGATGCTGATGATTATTGGAGTTTTGGTGGATAAGAGGTAAAGTAAGTGAGGAGCATATTTTTTTTTGTTGGTCTATATGGAACAAGGAGGATGAAGATGGCAGACTATAACACTTAAGTAGAAGGAAGATTGTCTACACACACTTTGTTAAATCAATAAGCATTTGCATATCTTGGCACACTGACAGTTGTTCAGCAACCGTACATTTGATCTGGCTTGGCAAACATTGGTCTTGACATGATGACTATGACGTTGACTAACTATTATTGACTGTTATACATTGCTGCCACCACTACTTGATACACATGATGAACATAAAATTTTGACAGAATTGCATTTACACAGTTAACACTATTCAATTACACAGTAGCACTAATGTGGATGAAAGATGAGTGAGTGTGTTTTGTGTGTTTTCCTTTCCCTATCCCAAATTGGTACCAACCTATCTCCTAAATATTATTTTACTTGTTGTTTTGGCTTGCACTGACATCCATAAATATTATAGGTTTACTGCTATTTGTGTATTGTAATAGTTAATATGACAACTACCTGATATCATTTTTGTGTTTATTAGAATTTATATGTTTAGTGTGTAAAAGCATTTGTATGTGTATTCAAACTTGTTCATGCCTGAACTGTCTGATTAGTGATGGTGAATATTATGAACTGTTACTTGCACTTTTTCAACATAATGGGTGCCACTTAGAAATGATTAATTTCTGCTGATGAACTATGTGATTAGGATAGTGAATATTATGGACTGTTACTTGTACTTTTTCTACATGATTGGTGCCACTAGGACATGTTTAATTTGTGCTTATAAACTCTGATGAACAGTGTGATCAGTGTTAGTGAATATTATGGACTGCTCTCTGCACCTGTTCATCATTGCTGGGTGCCACTAATAGAACTGTTTCTACTGAAATTATGTTACTTCTTGCTGTCTGCACCAGCTCAACATTGCTGGGTGCCACTGATGAACTGCTTCTACTGACATGTTGTCACTTGTTGCTGTCTGCACCTGCTCAACATTGCTGGGTGCCACTAATGGAAATGCTTCTACTGAAAAGATGTCACCTGTTGCTGTGTGCACCTGCTCAACATTGCTGGTGCCACTAATGGAACTGCTTATACTGAAATGGTGTTACTTGTTGGTGTCTGCACCTGTTCAACATTGCTGGTGCCACTAATGGAACTGCTTATACTGAAATGGTGTTACTTGTTGGTGTCTGCACCTATTCAACATTACTGGGTGCCACTGATGGACTGCTTCTACCGAAATGATGTCACTTGTTGGTGTCGGCACCTGCTCAACATTGCTGGGTGCCACTGATGGACTGCTTCTACTGAAAAGATGTTACTTGTGGGTGTCTGCACCTGTTCAACATTGCTGGTGCCACTAATGGAACTGCTTGTACTGAAATGGTGTTACTTGTTGGTGTCTGCACCTATTCAACATTACTGGGTGACACTGATGGACTGTTTCTACTGAAAAAATGTCACTTGTTGGTTTTTGCACCTGTTGACCATTGCTGGGTGCTACTGCTGGAACTGTCAACTGCTTATTCTTGAGCTATGGAAAGCGTTTATGTGAATATTTGTATAAACTGATTATTTGTGTATTACTGTTTGTGAAAAGTTATGAGACTCTTACCTGCACATATTCGTCATTGCTGACGCTATTGATTGAACTGTTTAACCACATAATACTTGTGTAAACTGGTATGTAAAGTCACATGTATGAAAGAATTTGTATTGCTTACTGTATTTTATATATTAGGTTATTGAAAGGTCAGTGCAAAGCCAAAATTTTATCTAGTATGTGATATTTACGTATTAATATTATCTTTTATTTTTGTCTGTATTTTTTTGACGAATTTGGTGGTATTTTCACAACCAATGCTGGCAAAAATACCATCAAATTCTAGCCTGTGGAGGAAGGGCATATGAAAGGTGGCTACACTGAGCCACAGCGCCAGAGATCGCGCTAGAGAGTATTGTTCCGCCGCCTCCACTGGCAGTGATTATTGAGATGTCGTAGTGGTCAGTGCTTGTCGAGGACTCGTAGTAGTCAGTGTGTGTTGAGATGTGCTAGTGGGCAGTGTTTGTCGAGATGTTGTTCCATGTTTTATGCAGTTGTTTGATGGGCTAGACAGCAGATGGTTCGAATGGAAATACTGTAATGATCAGAGTGCTTTTCGTCAATATATATGAAGGTAAAATATTCTGTGTTTTTTTTCATTATTTCAGTGTCTTAAATAATGTGTCATTACAGGTTCAGTCAACAAAGCATCTGACTTGTGTTCTTGGATTAGAGTATAATTCTGGTTTTCTTGAGTAATTATGGTATTTCTATTTCCTTTAATTAATTCAGTATAAATGATATTTAAAATTTCTTGTGTTGTTGAAGAAGAACCGTGCCAGATGCGTACGTTGAGTCATACTTCCACACACAGAACAGTTATACTTGTGCTTTGGTTTCGTAGGTATTATAGTTGCTGGGGACTTAATTAATTAATTGTGTTAATGAAAATTTCCATTTCATTCTTTGTTGTTGTTCTATGCAGTCAGATAGCGTAATAATACTAGTCAGGGCCAACCGTTTACGAGACTTCGTAATCGGACAGACAGCTACTAAATCAAAAAATTAAAATTATTTGCATTTTATTTTAATTAAGCCCCCATGCAACATTCATCATTCACACAGTAGGTAGTTACTTGGCTGTTACAACCAAGTATTGTCAAAAATTAAATTATACTAAATTTTCATTAAAATGGTCTTCTGCACTTGTTGAGAAACTTATGGATGGAACAGAAGGAGTTGGCCACCAAAAATTCTTTTAAATTATGGTTAGATTGTGCCTTGTCTGAAACTAAACTCTTAATGGTTGCTGGTAACTTATTGAAAATATGCGTTGCTGAATACTGGATTCCTTTCTGGGTAAGAGTAAGTGATTTTAAATCTTTATGTATATTGTTCTTATTCCTATTATTGATACTGTGTACTAAGCAGTTAGTTGGAAAAAGAGATGTATTATTTACAACAAACTTCAGGCCCAATTCTTTGAATAGGTTTCGACATGATGTTCTTGGATTTACACTACTCATTACTCTTATTATACGCTTCTGTACTCTAAACATTTTTTCTCTGTTTGTGGAGTTACCCCAAAATATGATGCCATATGACATAATGGAGTGAAAATAACCAAAATATGCCAGTTTTTTTATATTTATATCTCCTATGTCTGACATCATTCGCATTGCAGACACAGACTTGTTTAGGCGCTTTAGCAGTTCGTTAGTATGTTGCTCCAAATTTATTATCAAGTTTGTAAGACGTATGCTTTGCCGGCGATGGGCAAGGCATGACAGAATCTCTGACCAGAGAGTAGTTTGTCGTTAGTTGTTGCTTGTCGCTAGTCTGCGCTTGTCTGCGCGAGTCGACAGTAGTAATCAGTAGTCCGGTGGAGTCGGCATGTGTCGGCGGTGTGCTCTGCTCGCGACTCTGGTCAGGATTCTGGAGGATGAGTATTGTTGTAGAAGGTAAAGAAGCAGCCTTGCGCATATTTAATAATGTATGTTAATTGTAATTTAATTTGTTGAGAACAAATGCCCCAATAATAATTTTTATAATATAAAGTAACTCTTTTAAAGAAAAGCATTCATTTCAATTTAAAGAATTTCCAATGCATTATCACTGCTTCCAAGAATCAAAAAAAAAAAAAAAAGATATATACGCCAGCATTGCACGAAGCTGTGTCGAAAAATGATTAATTAAGAGCAGATATAATTGCAGTTTTATTGAGGTAAGAATTTTTGCCTTTTTTATTCAGAATACAGGGCCGAAGGGCAGCGCTGCTGTCCTCATAAAATTCATCAGGTTACAAAACTTTTTTATTATTTTGGTGTTTAGGAATTTTTCTGTTTCAAACTTGACATTAAATGAGAAAAGAATTTTGTGGTAACATTAAATGTGAATGCATTTCTGCACACAGACAATAAATGGGAGCCAATTTTTTTCAGAGGTCATAATATTTAAAATTCATTTAATTATTATTTTTTGTGGCGAGGCTACGCTTGGCACATTTCCATTTAACAATATTTTGTGGGGAGTTTACGCTTGGCTCCATTTTCATTTTCATTTAAACATTTTCTGTGGGGAGGTTACAAGTTGTAATCCCAAGGATTTTACACTCTCAACTTCTCCTATTTCCATGTCATCATATCTTATACACACACAAGAAGGAAATCTCTTGGAAGTTCTGAACTGCATATAGTGCGTCTTTTCAAAGTTTAATGACAGTGAATTGGCTATGAACCACTTATTAATGTCAGTAAAAAGTGATTAGCTGCCCTTTCTAAATTTATATTTCATTTACTATTTATTGCAATGTTTGTATCATCTGCAAGTAAGACAAACTTGGCATCTGGTAATGTAACAGATGACAGGTCATTAATATACACAAGAAACAGTAGTGGAGATAGTATGGAACCTTGGGGAACACCACATGTAATTTCTTCCCAGTCAAATGATGTCTGATTGGCTACTGATGAAGTGTTACGTAATGACACCCTTTTTTTCTATTATAGTTCAATTCTTTTATCTTGGCGGTTCGCGCATGCCCGCCCAGACGCGGGAGATTGCTGCGTTGCCAGTTGTACGCGCCAAGAGAAGCAGCGCCATAGTATAATTCGCAAACTTACGTTTAGGGGGGAGCGCGCAGTTTATGAAGTAAAGCCACCAAGGCCGCATTAACCCTTTCGCTGCTACAGAGACGTGCTCCCCGCATTCCGCGATGTGCGCGATTTTGTCATCATTGCATTGCTCGCCTGTGCAGACACATGGTGTTTCGACTGCTTTGACACACTTTATCATTCGATTTCATAAAAACTATTTGGCCCAAAAATTTGATTTTTACTCATCTTCTTGGCTGATACCTTCCCCCATAAATGACTTAATTTTGTTTCGATGTTCAACGCAGTTATTGTGCAGCATTAGATGTAGTAAACCATTGCACGAAATTTTGAAGAGTTTGCAGAGGTAAAAGTCCATAGCGTATACTTTCCATATGGTCGATTTTAGTTGCCACTAGAAATTTCAAAAAATTACATTCAAACAAATAAAATTCATGAAGTAAGACACTTCGACATTGTTTTTAAATAAAGAAAATATTAAGCTCCAAACAAGGTTTCGCTTAGCAGCCACTTACTTTAATCATTACACTAACGCAGCTCGTCATTCAACAGAATTCACAGAGGACTTTAAAATGTCACGCAAAATACCGACAAACACTGTTGGTATGACTATGAATTACTCACGTTTCGTCGAAGTACAATAGGAAATAACAATTACCGCTGTTCTTTATTGCGAAAAAGCGGTTAGTGAGAATGATACAAACACTTTTCCTTGCTATCACCTGAATTAGGAGGCTTATTGCTTGTTTGGTTTAATTAATTAATAGACTATGAAGCAATTGGTATAAAGAATGCTTTTTCCAAACTTTCTATAAAAGAAAGTCTGCTATCAAGACATTGCTTTTGTTCAATTACTTTATTTACGACTGAACATTTCTAAAACTGAAGACACTCGTCCTTGCTCTGCACTGCAGTCGATCTCTGGCAACGTCGTTCTCTGTTCATTGGCTGACTGTGTTTTGTGACTTCAGATGCGCAGAACGAACCTAAACTGGACCGCCGTCATAAATGACGCGCAATTTCGTAAGATATGACTGAAAACACTTTGCTGCACTACCAGTCACGCCATAATATTTTAATTTACTTAAAAGAATGCTGTGATTCACACAGTCAAAAGCCTTTGACTCTCATGACACCTAAAAGACTTGCCCATCAAATGGTTTAAAAAAGGAAAGTCCCGACAGTTACTGTGGTGTACCAAAAGTAAAGTGCGTTTAGGAGTTGAACCTATAAGAAAGACAGGTGTAAAGTGGAGCGAGCGCCTCCGGCGTGAGAGGTCGGCTGTAGGTACAGACGGAGGTGGAGGTGTGGCAGCGCGCCGCACGGGCGAGCGAGTAGTCTGCGTGCAGAGCGGAGGGTGGGGCGGCGGTCGGACAGCCTGGCGGGCTCTTTAGCGCAGAATTGTGGTCCATCGGTGCGGATGGAGATTACCGGCTTCCCTCTGCGCCCGCCTGTGCCTCCACTTACACCTCCCTACCCTCCCCGGACTCTCCGCAGAATAGCGGCCCGGCGCGGCGCGGCGCGCGTCCGCTGCGAGCCCCGTTTGATTCGAGCAAATTGACAGTTCCCCCGACGCGACGCCGCGCCGCGCCGCGCTACCAGACGCCGGCGCTCTTATGAAAATTACGGACGCGTCTCTCCGCCGGCCTCTCGCTTAAACCACTTCTGCTCTTCCCACTTCCGCGCGTGCGTGCGTACCATCACCGATTTCCGCGACGTTTAACTGTCCACACACCTTAAATACACACGTGTTCCACATTTGTTTACTTAAATGTACAGCCGACTCCAATATCTAATTAGGAAGCGTGTTTTGTGACTCCTGCTACGAATGACCAACCCCGACCTGTTTTATTAGAGCTACACTGTTTCGTTTTTCTTATCTTCCAGCTTTTTTATAATTATACAGAAAGGTAAAATCAGTAACATCGTCAGTTATAAAGAGACACTGCCATTCTTTTATACTCACAAGCACTGAAATATTTGATCCCAATCAGTATGCGACAAAGCTATAAGTGCGTAAGTGCATTTTACGTGTAAGTACGCACCATTCTTTCATTACTTGCGAGTAGAACATGGCAAATGGCATAACCTGATTTCCCAGAAACTTGTACCAGTGGAAGAAGGGTCAAAATAAGCCAAAACGTGTGTCTCGACTTATATATATATTGTTGTGTTGGCAGAAGAGCCAACGCCGTGTTACTAGAGGAGGCCGAAATGCACGCGTTTTAGCTCACGCAGGCTGGCGTGAGGAGGGAAGAACTATACTGACGTGAGGTCTGGAACATGACAAGGAATGAGAATTCAGAAAGCGGACGTAATTAGTTTGACACTTAACTTTAATCCATTAATGATGAACGTCGCTCTTGACGGTACATTATTCACAATATTATCTGTTCAAAATACACTCCATACATAGTAAATGAATATGGCGCCTTGCTAGGTCGTAGCAAATGACGTAGCTGAAGGCTATGCTAAACTGTCGTCTCTGCAAATGAGAGCGTATGTAGACAGTGAACCATCGCTAGCAAAGTCGGCTGTACAACTGCGGCGAGTGCTAGGAAGTCTCTCTAGACTAGACCTGCCATGTGGCGGCGCTCGGTCTGCAATCACTGATAGTGGCGACACGCGGGTCCGACGTATACTACGGACCGCGGCCGATTTAAAGGCTACCACCTAGCAAGTGTGGTGTGTGGCGGTGACACCACATATATATTCGACGTTTCTGAGAAAACGATGGCCAAAGTTTCTGAGGTACTCTATATGCTTCTTGAGCGAACGACTAGTTCAGTCGAAGAGGTGGATCACACCCAAACCTCCAGATAGATACTCAGATCGGTACCAAATTTTGTATGTAGATAGAGTATGAACCAAAACATCTATTTAGTTCGTGCTATGTGCTGTCACCCAGTAGAACATGCTAAACGGTAATTAAATGTAACACCAGATCTACACATCAAAGGAAAAGCGTATCTGTGAATAAGTATTGTGTAGAAACTTCCTGGCAGATTAAAACTGAGTGCCGGACCGAGACTCGAACTCGGGACCTTTACCTTTCGCGGGCAAGTGCTCTACCGGTCCCGAGTTCGAGTCTTGGTCCGGCACACAGTTTTAATCTGCCAGGAAGTTTCATATCAGCGCACACTCAGCTACAGATTGAAAATCTCATTCGGGAAGCATCCCCCAGGCTGTGGCTAAGGCATGTCTCCGCAATATCCTTTCTTTAAGGCGTGCTAGTCCTACAAGGTTCGCAAGAGAGGTTCTGTAAAGTTTGGAATGTGGGAGACGAGGAAGGTTCTGGCGAAAGTAAAGCTGTGAGAAAGGGGCGTGAGTCGTGCTTGGGTAGCTCAGTTGGTAGAGCACATACCCGCGAAAGGCGAAGGTCCAGAGTTCGAGTCTCCATCTGGCACACAGTTTTAATCTGCCAGGAAGTTTCATATCAGCGCACACTCCGCTGCAAAGTGAAAATCTCGTTCTGGAAACATCCCCCAGGCTGTGTCTAATCCATGTCTCCGCAATATCCTTTCTTTCAGGAATGCGAGTCCTCCAAGGTTCGCAGGAGAGCTTCTGTTAAATTTGGAAGGTAGGAGACGAGGAAGGTACTGGTGCAAGTAAAGCTGTGAGGAAGGGATGTGAGTCGTGGTTGGGTAGCTCAGTTGGTAGAGCACTTGCCCGCGAAAGGCAAAGGTCCAGAGTTCGAGTCTCGTTCCGGCACACAGTTTTAATCTGCTGGGAAGTTTCATATCAGCGTACACTCTGCTCCAGAGTGAAAATCTCATTCAAGTATTGTGTAGGTCTTGCGTGGGTGAGTTGGTACAGCGAGAGGTCGTTATATCAAATGTCACGCGCTCGAACGCTGTACAGTTGGTGCAGTGGGTAGAGTGGCCGCACGGTAACTCAGCGTGTTCGGTTAGAGGGAGCCGGCACGGTAGCTCAGCGTGTTCGGTCAGAGGGCTGCGTGCTCTCTGTAATAAAAAACTGAGTCAAGTCATCAAAGATCAACTTGAACGGATGTCTTGTGACGTCCGCCCAGACCAAACGCAACGAACTATATCGAAAAAAAAAGAAGAGGGATAGTTGACCTCTGTGATAAAAAAACTGAATTAATGAATCAACGACGAACTGAAATGGGTGTCTTGCGACGTCCGCCCCGAGCAGATACAATGAACGAAAACGAACAAAATGAGATAAATAAAAAAACGTTGATTTTTGTTTAACTGTCTACGCGTTAAACTGTTGTATGGGAGAACATTTTCCCGATATGTAAAAGGACTTTCCGGAGTTTGTAGCAATGTTCTTTTGGCAGTCTGCTTTCGCTTCGTTAGTTGAAAGTAGCAAATCTACAGAGTATATTTTTATAAATATATGTGGTATTCTATCGGACATGTGCGACAGAACAGATACCACTCGTGATTAGCACGCTAGTGCATTTGTAGAATAAACATAAACAATCGGAAGAGTAGAATAAACAATTGCGTCACACGTACGTAAGTATTACTACTACTAATAATAATCGAGTGCTCTTCGTGACCTGCACGTACGAAAGAACCTACCAGATGACAAAATCACAGTTCACATAATTCCAGCAAACACAACCTTCATTTGACAACCGCTATTATTACTGTTATTGTCATTACTATTTCTTCAGCGTGTGTGGTGCAATTGTGTCTTTGTTTTTCTGTTCTGATTGTATAGTCTGTGAATCTATAACTCTACTCTGTGGGTTTACTACTTTCAAAGAAACAAAGCGAAAGCAGACCGCCAAAATAACATTGCTGTTAACTCTAAACCACCGTTTTATATATCATAAACACGTGTTCCCACATAATACATTCATGCATAACGCAGTAAAACAACTGTCATCATTGGGGTATGAACCCAAGACTCTTGAAGCGATAATCTAACTTCCCCACGGAAGCCATACGTATTAGTTACTCACAGTTATGTCTTTTCTGTGCTCCGTAGTTCTAGTGTTACTTTTAATTGACGTTCGCGGCCTTTATGCGGAACGACAGTACGTAGTGCGAACTTAATCGGAGTTTTGGTTGATACTATAAAAATGTATCCACTGTTTAAAAGTCAGTAACTTGCAAACTAATTGACGGAGTTGTCTCATTTTTGGTGAAAGTGCAGCTTAAAGTCCAACTTAAAGATATTACTGTAGGTGTTCGAAATGGTCGCCATTAACATCCACACACAAACGATGCCGCCGAACTGCAGCACGAAGTACTGACTGCAACGTGTTCAGTTGGATATTTTCACATGAATGTACGATGGATTCTCGAATTTCATCCAATGTGCGTGGCTTTTGTCGATAAACGACGTGTTCCCCACAGGTAAAAGTCCAGAGGAGTTAGGTCTGGGGAACGTGGTGGATATTCCACAGCACCTCTACGGCATATCCCTGGTAGATTTTCGTCGAGATATGCCCTAACACGATTTTCGTAGTGGGCACCATCTTGTTGAAAGTAAACTCTTCCGTCTCCATGCAAGTCTCGGATGGCCGGTAAAATGGATGTCTGAAGGTACACCTCACCGGTAACTGTGCCGTCAAGGAAGAATGTCCCAATCAAGCCCCGGTAAGATAACCCACACCACACATTTACTCCTGGCAAATTCACGGCTTTGTCTCCATGGACGTTCGGATTTTCGGCGGCGCAATAGATGCAATTGTGGCGATTTACTGTACCATTGAGTTTGAACTGTGCCTCATCAGACCACACAAGCATCTCTGCAAACTCTTCATCGTTGCGCACCATGTTAGTAAACCACTCGCAGTACTCCATTCTACGATTTGGGTCGTTCTCGTTCATTGCGTGCAGCAGTCGTGGGATGTAGCACTTCCACTTAGCTGTCTTCAAAATTCGCCGAACACTTGATGATGATGATGATTAGTGTTTTAGGGCGCACAACAGTCGAACACTTGAGCGACTCACTCCAGTTTCATGGGCACACTGTTTCACAGACTTCCGTGGTGAGCGAGTGAGTTGTTGTAACACAGTACGGGACTTAGCTGGAGTTGTTACTGTTACAGGTCGTCCAGATCGTTGTTTGTGTACATCTTTAACACAGCCTTCGGCTTCAAATTTGTCTCGAATGCGACGAATCGTTAAACGTGTCGGTGGCACTGTTTGATACTCATTTCGCCATTGCCGTTGAACCTCATTAATGTTTTGGTACTTAAAACACCACTTCAAAACTGACTTCCTTTCATCGAATGTAAGCCTTGCGCCATCCATGTTTACTCGAGTAACTAGGTGCAACTAAGAACAAAACACTGACTATCTGGCGACTGTCATCTGACAAAACAAAACAACGCAATACAACGCTTGCGTGGCGATTGCCGGAACTACAAACTATTTCACTACCAAAGATGAGACAACTCCGTCAATTAGTTTACCAGTTATGGACTTTTAAACAGTGGATGCATTTTTTTTGACCCCTCTGTATCTGCTACCGATCTGAGTGTCTGACATCTGGAAGTTTGGTTCTCAGCAACCAGCCTCGCGATCTGCCACATTTGCGCCCCGTGTTCGAGACCCGATTATTATTTTTATTTTTGTTTTTCATTTATCTACCTACGCCCGAAAAAGATTACTGCACGAATGTTTTCCAGTGTGTATTGAAATAACATTGTCCTTACGCGTCTACTAATTGTATCTCAGGTGAATGAATTTTTAAAAAAAAGTGGAAAAATTATATGAAATTGTTTTCGGTGGAATTCCTATAGTGTATCTTGATTAATAATTAATTTCCAGTACCAATTTTCGGAAAAATGATTCGTTCTACGTAGTTTGCAGCGAAAATTATTGCAAACGCATGAAATCTTTAGCAGTGTCAACGATGTTTCCTTCCCGAGTGAGATGCATACGAAGAAATGCCGCTGTGACAGATCTGCCTTCGCGCACTGCTCGTGGTGTTCGGAATTTCTATGTTTCGAATGTTTCCACGATCGGTAAAATCCAAGGGAAAGCACCAAATCTTCCTGAAAAATATGCATAAGAGTAAACTGTAAGATTTAATAACTGATATAAGAATGAAACATAAGAATAGGAGAATTGAAAAAGATTGTGCCCCCTGAAAATACCCCCCCCCACACACACATATATATATATATATATATAAATATAAATATATATATATATATATATATATATATATATATATATACTTCCAACGTGATGAGAAATACAGTAATCGGGTTTCAAACACGGGACGCAGAACTGGGAGGTTGCGACACTAGCCACTATGCCACCAACTGGGCAGAGCTTGTGGTGCGCAAAAAGGTATCTAAATTACACCGAAAACTTTGGTGGTCGTTTTCTCAGAAACGGTCGAGCATATATGCGTAAGGCGAGAGACGTATTCGCTTGTTCTGGCTTCTCTTCCATTGAGCGAAGTTTCTGGGAAATCGGGTTATTGCACTTGTCGTGTTCTCCTCGTTAGTTGCCACTGAGAGAAAGTCATTACTAACAAAATACGTTTCATTTACCGTTCTCTCTCATTCCCAGCTCGTTGTCTAAGATCCGGTTTGTTATGTGATGATTGAACCAAATTTCTTCCTCTTTTTCGTCGTTTATCAACATAAGATCAGCTATTCACGACACAACTGCAGGCACGTGACTCAGACGACAAACATCTTCAGAACAGTCGCATATTATCTTTCAAGTAGCAAGTTAATCAAAGACTAACTGCCATGGTATCTTTACCGATCAGAAGCTAAAAGCAGACTTGTCCAATTGGCTCGCAACGCCCACATTCATAGCTCCCATTTCTCGCGAGAATTTTTACAAAACAGAAACTTTTTTTAACTTCAAGAGTTTTACAATTTTCACTTTCTGTCCTACTGCTACTGACTCCTCTCACTCTCATTGCCTTCCTCTTGCTCTCTCTTACTGCTAATATCTCATTCCTCTCTTCCTACTGCTGCTGTCTCTTCTCACTGTTACTATCACTCTCTTACCTGATGTCATTGTCACACCCTCTGTAATTCATTACCACTGTCTGTCATCCACTTCCACTTTCTCTTTATTCACCCTCCCCCCCCCCCCTATCCTTCTCTTTCTCTCACACTGCCATTGTTGTCTCCTTTGCTATTTCTATAAAAGAAACAAATGTCTACTGTCTTCCGGTATTAATTAATTCTCCGTCTCTTTCCCACTGCCGCTGTCTTCGTCTCTCTTAGCATAAAAAATCCCGAATATGAAACTTCCTGGCAGATTAAACCTGTGTGCCGGACCGAGACTCGAACTCAGGACTTTTGCTTGGGTACCTCAGTTGGTAGAGCACTTGCCCGCGAAAGGCAGGGGTCCCGAGTTCGTGTCTCGGTCCGGAACCCAGTTTTAATCTGCCAGGATGTTTCATATCAGCGCACACTCTGCTGTATAGTGAAAATTTCATTCTAATCACGAATATATTTGCATGGCAAAATTTCTGGGAAAATTTTTACAGGTACTGAGGAAGGTAGAATGAGGCAGCTGATACTCCACCTTTCAGTAAGTCTTTTAATAAAAAGAAATATATTCGAATTTTGTTTTTGCTTCGGCAGGGACACTTCTTTTCGCCATTGTAGCAAGACATGTAACTCATATGAAAAGAACTGTAATGGTCAGTAAAATTTTTACAGTTTACTTCGAGTGGATCGGGGGCAGATGCCTACCGGGGCGACATGGTTCAAATGGCTCTGAGCACTATGCGACTTAACTTCTGAGGTCAACAGTCTCCTAGAACTTAGAACTAATTAAACCTAACTAACCAAAGGACACCACACACATCCATGCCCGAGGCAGGATTCGAACCTGCGACCGTAGCGGTCCCTCGGTTCCAGACTGTAGCGCATAGAACCGCACGGCCACTCCGGCCGGCCGGGGCGACATGCCTAAAGCTGTCACAACTATAGTGTGACGGGAAGGCAGCTGCGTATGTCGCTGTGTTTATTGTTTCTCCCATTTTAAACCAACAAACACAAGGTAAGAGCTAAAGCGGGCTGTTTCTTAATGGTGCACAGATATTTTCAAGTGCTTCCGAGAGTCTGAATAAGGCAGAAGAAGCAAATGTTAGGCATGTTGGGCATAGCGGCTACTTTATAGTGTATGTTCCCATCCGCAGTTTCCATGCGATGGACATATAGTGCTACTTACGGAAAGTGGCATCTCAACCCGATCCTTGGGAGAGATGCGACTGTTTTATAGGGGCAACATGACGAATTTTATCCCTCATTTTTCATAGCAAATGCCTCGAACGTACGAAAGAACATAAAATAATGGTCTGTGGCCTGAAGAACCCCTACGCTATGGAGCATGTAATGACTGTTGGAATGAATAGTTTTTGGTCTCCCCAAGAATGTGGCATCCCATACAAAACTCTGAAACAAAGTCTGGTGAAGTTCGAAGAAAAGAAACTGAAGTTCTCACAGAAAAAGTCGAACTGAAGAGGCAAGAGCTAGGTGACAGAGAATAAGGTCTAAAAGCAATTTAGGATTAGCGAAACAAGCAGGTCACAAAATCACAATGATTATTGTTGGTTGGTGAGTTTGGAGAAGGAACCAAACAGCGAGGTCATCAGTCCCATCGGATTAGGGAAGGAAGGCGTCTGTGCCCTTTCAAAGGAACCATGCCAGCATTTTCCAGAAGCGATTTAGGGAAATGACGGAAAACTTAAAGCAGGATGGCCGGACGCGGGTTTGAAAAATCGGCCTCCCCAGAGGGAGTCCAATGGGCTAACCACTGCGCTACTTCGCTCGGTTGTAACTATTGTGGTCGGTGTGCCATGACCTATTACGATAAAAATGGACCACAAGTAGACTTGATTCAGTGTGTCGTGTGCAGAAAGCGGTTGCGTGAAACTTGTACAACAGAAGAAAATGTGTGAAACAATTGTGTAAAAAACGCTGATTTAATGTGGAAGCAATCATGCTATTTACTAGGTTCCTAAATCCTCTTTGCAGTCTATTAACTTTGCTTTCCGAATTGTGTATTTAACTACATTGTATCATAAATTCAAAAAATAGCGCTGGGGGCTGCCATCTCACCCCAATGCCCAAGGTGAGCTGCCTAAATTACATTAGTCATAAGAAAATTCAAAACACATGTGATTAGTAATAGTAGCATGATACCAAAAAAAATTGTTCAAATGACTCTGAGCACTATGGGACTTAACTTCTTTGGTCATCAGTCCCCTAGAACTTAGAACTACTTAAACCTAACTTACCTAAGGACATCACACACATCCATGCCCGAGGGAGGATTCGAACCTGCGACCGTAGCAGTTGCATGGTTCCGGACTGCGCGCCTAGAACCGCGAGACCACCGCGGCCGGCAGCATGATACCAACTCACCTGTACACAGAAAAGGCCCCTCAGTGAACACCAATTTACTGTCGAATGTAAACTCGTAATTCCTTCCCCCGATCTACTCTAAGTGAAATTTAAATAACGCAAAACCAATTTTACACCTCACAAATGATTTTACGGGCAAAAACATTTTGCATGCGCATCAGTACTACAACGTGGGCTTTTCAGATGGCAACGGAGGCACTTTACAGCATATTTCTCTGTTGTACGTCACTTTATAAACTACATTATCACCTCACGCCAGGTTTTACGTGCGTATTTTACGTGTATAAGTAGGGTAAATTTGAATATCTGTATCTCTTAAACGGATGAAGATATGAAGAAAATTTTTAAGGTCGTTCGAGAATTGCATCGTAAAAATTACAGATATTTGCCGAGCATAGCCGTCTCAGAATCCATGGCTAGATTTTGGTACCCAAAAAGCAAATTTTTGCGGTGTTTAACGATAACCGATAAAGATTTTTGAAAATGCTGAGATGTTTCTTCTCCATAAATGCCTACAGAATACACCGTTAAAATTTGAGCAACTTGCTGCCGTTATTTATTATTTATATTTCGGGTCATACCGGATTTTACATTTAGAAGTAGGGTAACTTTGAACCTCTGTATCTTGGAAACGGATAAAGATATCAAGAATATTTTCAAGGTTGTTCGACATCGGAATCTTAGGAATGTATCATACAAATTTCGGCCATTTGCTGTGCATAGCCGCATCCGAATCCACGGCTGTGTCTTGGTCCGCTAGTCACGACGAAAATATAGTAAAAAAATCATTTTCTTGATGTTTCCCGAGGAACCGCCCATGAACTAGTGGTGCCTCCATAAGTCCCATCACGTACACCGTAGAGCACATGAAACGCAAGAAGAACCAACCTATTTGCTTCAGGCCGGCCGAAGTGGCCGTGCGGTTAAAGGCGCTGCAGTCTGGAACCGCAAGACCGCTACGGTCGCAGGTTCGAATCCTGCCTTGGGCATGGATGTTTGTGATGTCCTTAGGTTAGTTAGGTTTAACTAGTTCTAAGTTCTAGGGGACTAATGACCTCAGCAGTTGAGTCCCATAGTGCTCAGAGCCATTTGAACCATATTTGCTTCATTTGCTTAATCAGCACGAAGTGCGTGATATTTATACGAGGGTGAGTCAAATGAAAAAAAAAATGGTTCAAATGGTTCTGAGCACTATTCGCCTTAACTTCTGAGGTCATCAGTTGCCTAGAACTTAGAACTAATTAAACCTAACTAACCTAAGGACATCACACACATCCATGCCCGAGGCAGGTTTCGAACCTGCGACGGGAGCGGTCGCTCGGCTCCAGACTGTAGCGCCCAGAACCGCACGGCCACTCCGGCCGGCCAAATGAAAACCTTAAATATTTTTTTAAATATTATTTATCGTGCGGAAGTGGTACAAAGCTGTATCACTTTTCAACATAATCTCCCCCACGCTCAATGCAAGTCCTCCAGCGCTTACAACGCGCATAAATTCCTTTAGAAAAAAATTCATTTGGTAGTCCGCGCAACCACTCATGTAGCGCGTGGCGTACCTCTTCATCAGAACGGAACTTCTTTCCTCCCATTGCGTCTTTGAGTGGTGCAAACATATGGTCCCTCTAGGCATGCAATGTTCCAAAATGACGCCTTTTTCGTCCCAAAAGAGAGTCAGCATAACCTTCCCTGCTGATGGTTCTGTTCGAAACTTCTTTCGTTTTGGTGATGAGGAATGGCGCCATTCCTTGCTCGCTCTCTTCGTTTCTGGTTGGTGGAATTGAACCCAGGTTTCGTCCCCAGTAACGATTCTTGCAAGAAAGCCATCACCTTCTCGTTCAAAGCCTCGAAGAAGTTCTTCACAAACATCAGCACGTCGTTCTCTCATTTCAGGAGTCAGCTGCCTTGGCACCCATGTTGCAGACACTTTGTGAAACTGAAGCACATCATGCACAGTGTGGTGTGCTGACCCATGACTAATCTGTAAACATGCTGCAATATCATTCAGTGTCACCCGTGGTTTTCCTTCACTATGGCTTCAACTGCTGCAATATACTGGGGGGTCACAACTCGTTGTGCCTGACCTGGACGAGGAGCATCTTCCACTGAAGTCACACCATTTGCGAACTTCCTACTCCATTCGTAGACTTGCTGCTGTGACAAACATGCTTCACTGTACTGAACCTCCATTCGTTGATGAATTTCAATAGGTTTCACATCTCCACTATGCAAAAACGGAATAACAGAACGCTGTTCTTCCCTGATACTGCGACGGTATGTGTGCATTTGCACTATGCTGCCACCTACAGGCCATTATGCACGCTGTTTGTAGCACGCTTACCAACTTACAGGATAACGGCGCGAAATTTCGATTTGTTATTACAAACTTAAGATTTTCATTTGACTCACCCTCGTACTTTGACCCTGTACTGTAGGATAGTGACACTAAGACGATTCCTCTGACGAGTACACAAACGGTCCCTAGTCCAATCGCTATCCAAAACACTTGACCCTACCTTTCTATCAACAACAGAAGGTGAGGTATGACCAAGGGAAAATCCCGCGTGCATACCGACTATTATTATTATTGTAACCGTGCTGGTACCAGACTGCACAGCAGACAGGTCTCACAACTCAGGAAAATTTTGTCGCCGACGCGTAAACGAAAACGACCACTGGTGACAGGCTAGACTTAGTATAGGAATGAAATGCGATGGGCACTGCAGTAGACTAACGTGCCACTGGAAGCTGCACACAGGAATGGTGCTTTAGTTCGCAAACGCCGTCGTCGCTGTATGTACATGCCCCGCTCGCAGTGTGTAAGAGTTGTTTCTTATTCTTGCGGTTTTGTGAGACGATATTGTTACGACGCTGTCTCCCTCCAGCCATGTGGGCTAGTATTGTTCTCACGTCTGTGGTGACCGACGGCAATCTAGCGCCCCTCGCGCTTCGGTCACGAGCAAGCAGAGTCCGTTGTAGCGGGGAGAGGGTGGGAGTCGGACGCTGATCACAAGGGGTCCGCTGGCCGTTAATTAACACAACGCGCAGCCAAACAGACTTAATTAAAACAGCGACTCAAGTCCCGCCAGTGGTGGCCGCAGTCTGTGCGCCGGCACCTCTCCGTCCCACTGCGTCGCCACCGTCGTCCTCTGAGTAGTGTGTGAGCTCTCCGGCAGTGCTGAGATTCACTCGCTTCCCGCAAATTCACTTATAGCTGGGACTAAGCCGAAATCTGCCAGCTGCTTTACCTACGTCCGAGCTTATGTGATCTTTCCGTTTCTAGTCCTTACAAACAGCAACAACCACTAATTTGGATGAATTGACAGAATGCAATTGATACTGTATTCATAGAGTGTTTTTTCGTTTTGTGAAGTGATGATTTTCCACTGAGGTGACAAAAGTCATGGGGTAGCAATAGGCACAAACACAGATGGCGGTAGTATTGCGTACTGGCCATTAAAATTACTACACCAAGAAGAAAAGCAGATGATAAACGGGTATTCATTGGACAAATATATTATACCACAACTGAGATGTGATTACATTTTCACGCAATTTGGGTGCATAGATCCTGAGAAATCAGTACCCAGAACAACCACCTCTGGCCGTAATAACGGCCTTGATACGCCTGGGCATTGAGTCAAACAGAGCTTGGATGGCGTGTACAGGTACAGCTGCCCATGCAGCTTCAACACGATACCACAGTTCATCAAGAGTAGTGACTAGCGTATTGTGACGAGCCAGTTGCTCGGCCACCATTGACCAGACGTTTTCAGTTGGTGAGAGATCTGGAGGACGTGCTGGCCAGGGCAGCACTCAAACATTTTCTGTATCCAGAAAGGCCCGTACACGACCTGCAACATGCGGTCGTGCATTATCCTGCTGAAATGTACGGTTTCGCAGGGATCGAATGAAGGCTAGAACCACTGGTCTTAACACATCTGAAATGTAACATCGACTGTTCAAAGTGCCTCAGTGCGAAGAAGAGGTGCCCGAGACGTGTAACCAATGGCACCCCATACCATCACGCCGGGTGATACGGCAGTATGGCGATGACGAATACACGCTTCCAACGTGCATTCACCGCGATGTCGCCAAACACGGATGCGACCATCATGATACTGTAAACAGAACCTGGATTCATCCGAAAAAATGACGTTTTGCCATTCGTGCACACAGTTTCATCGTTAACTACACCATCGCAGGCGCTCTTGTCTGTGATGCAGCGTCAAGGGTAGCCGTAGCCACGGTCTCCGAGATGATAGTCCATGCTGCTGCAAACGTCGTCGAACTGTTCGTAAAGATGGTTGTTGTCTTGCAGACGTCCCCATCTGTTGACTCAGGGATCGAGACGTGGCTGCACGATCCGTTACAACCATGCGAATAAGACGCCTGTCATCTCTACTGCTAGTAATACGAGGCCGTTGGGATCCAGCACGGCGTTCCGTATTACCCTCCTGAATCCACCGATTCCATATGCTTCTAACAGTCATTGGATCTCGGCTAACGCGAGCAGCAATGTCGCGATACGATAAACCGCAATCGCAATAGATTACAATCCGACCTGTATCAAAGTGGGAAACGCATTTCTCCTCCTTACACGAGGCATCACAACATCGTTTCACCAGGCAACGCCGGTCAACTGCTTTTTGTGTATGAGAAATCGGTTGGAAACTTTCCTCGTGTCAGAACGTTGTAGGTGTCGCCACCGGCGCCAACCTTGTGTGAATGCTCTGAAAAGGTAATCATTTGCGTATCACAGCATCTTCTTCCTGTCGGTTAAATTGCGCGTCTGTAGCACATCTTCGTGGTGTAGCAATTTTAGTGGCCAGTAGTGTATTAAGAGATATTCCAAAATTTTTGTCACCTCAGTGTACATTAATAAACACTTACAGCAAGTTGTCGGCCGTGGTGGTCTAGCGGTTCTAGGCGCGCAAACCGGAACCGCGCGACTGCTACGGTCGCAGGTTCGAATCCTGCGTCGGGCATGGATGTGTGTGATGTCCTTAGGTTAGTTAGGTTTAAGTAGTTCTAAGTTCTATGGGACTGATGATCACAGTAGTTAAGTCCCATAGTGCTCTGAGCCATTTTTACAGCAAGTTGCTAATCTTTGCACCACTTTGAAATCTTATCAAGGACCTAGAGAACGTTTGTGCTTCTTTTTTCAGACAGTATCTCATCGCAGTAATGCCTTGTCTGCTAAATGTCTGACGTTACTGTTAATATTGTCTGCACGTCGTTAATGCACAATATGGACAACAATGACCCAATACACTTCCCTGCGGCATACCTGAACTTACTTTTACATCTGTCGACAACTCTCCATCCTAGATAATATGTTGCGTACTCCCTACCAAGAAATACTCAGCCCAGTCACAAATTTTGATACACCAGTGCGAACGTAGTTTTGATACAATGCGTAGGTATTGTAAATTGTTTTCGAAAATCGAATAATACGAAATGTACCTGACCGCTTTGATCCATAGCTTTCAATATGTCACATGAGAAACGTGCGGATTGGGTTTCACGCTATAAGACGTACGTTGCCTTTACATCTCTTTCATCGATTCTAGGATTATTAATGTATTATCATTTTATGTTTCTGCCTGTTTTTCAATGCTGTGGGATAAACCGATGCCTTGAGGAAGTATCAGCGTAACGTGCGTTTCATTTTAATTTTTAAGTGCCCTTTCTAAAAAACAAATTCCAATACTGTACCGCTCACAGCAGTGCAAAAGAATGTACGTTTAGCTGAGTGTTAGAACTAATTTCTACTCTGCCTTGATGAAGGAAGGGAGGGAGTTTCTGTTAGCTTTCGTGGCAGAACAGCGGAAAGAACAGCTAAAAAAACTGGAGGAGCACCCAACGGCAAACTCCTGTGCGGCCTACGTGGCTCGCAGGGCATGTGTCCCTGGAGAAACTGACGTTCCAGCCAAATTTTCGGGAGACGTGTTTCATTGACTCGTCAGATTCCACGGGAAATGCTTGTAGGGCTTCTGGTAGCTTTCTCTCGGCAGAAGAGCTCAAAATAAGATGTATTCCTACGCGCTCTTCTCGGAGTCTGATTGATCTGTACCGTCGCGCAGGAAAGTGAAACGGAGGATTGCTCGGTGAAGACCGTGAAAAAAACGTGGGCAACGTGCCATCTTGGTCGCCGTAGTGTAGGCAGACAGCTTTGGGGGCGCGAGGACTACAGTCGAGAATCGAGATAGTTTCGGGGTTGCTGAGAGTGTAGTCAGATAATTGTTTAACTGTATCAAATTCGGTCAGACTGCGTTGGGAATATAGATATTATGAAGAAAAACTTCGTTGCTCGACACAGGTAAACACGGGGAGTAGCTGGGAGTAAATTCAGTGCTGAAGTTATCAGATAAGCTTTGGGCGCTGCGCATATCAGATCGTTGTTGGATGTAGTAGATGAATGACGGAAGACCGCAGAAGTTGCTGTCATACGGAGCTGCTGCAGCCTGCAGGCTGAAATGGTAAGAAACGTGTAAATGTAAGTGTGGTTAGCGACACGTTGTGGAACCCAGATTAATTGACAGCTTTATCAGTATTTCATCTTTCCTCTGTTGCAGAATAGTGAGATAATGACATAATTTAGAATGTTCGGGTGGGCGTCTGGTTTGTTCTTACAGAAAGACTTGGTTCCGAATGGTCCCTCCTGTTATTAACTATTGAAGATTTAATTAGTGAAGCTCTAACTTGTCTAGTACATGCTATGTAGCTTTCTTTGCTAACGTATCAGTGTCAGCATTCGGATTCAATAGATTCCTTTAGCGAAGCGTGTCTCGTGCTTGCGTGATTGGCATACCCTCCAATGTAGTATCCGCTTTCTCATTGCACAGAGTACGCCTCATGCTGCACTTCCTCCAACTTGGTTGTCACTCAATTCCGAATAGAGACGGGACAATTAGATAAAGTAATTTTCAATTCTTTTTTTGTGAAATTCGATGTCAATTGGTCAAGCAAATGTCAATGAATGTTGAGGTTTGCAACGGTTCCTTTAAATTGCCAGCTTTCCTGTCCCATGCAGCTGTAGTCGGTGGTACAAATAAGAAAAGTATCAGTTACCTGCAAATATCTATAATGCATCTAACTGCGGCTGTACCTAGTTAGCGTTACCTTGCACAGGGTCAGATTAAAAGATCTCTCTCTTAAATTCAGGACTTAAATCAGTGGTCGTCAAACTGCAGCCCGCAGGCCGCATGCGGTACGAATCAAGTGTTCGTGCGGCCCGCGGCGGTTCTCAGCCGCGTTTTATAATGATCTGCTGCTAACAAGAACCGCATTCATAAACGTCAACTAACGTTTGAGAGCTTGTTAAGACTGTATTTCTCTTGCTCAGTGAAAAAACAAAAGTAGTTACAGAGACAGTAATACACTGATCAGCCAGGACATTATGACCACCTACCGAATAGCTGGTATGTCCAACTCTGACACCGATAATAGTGACGACTCGTCGTGTCACGGAAGCAATAAGGCCTTGGTGGGTCGTTGGAGGGAGTTAGCACCACATCTTCACACACGATTCACTACTAAGGTTCCCGTAAATTACAGGGAGAGGGGGATGAGCTCTGACGACACATTCAATCACATCCCAGATGTGTTTGATCAGTTTCAAATCTGGCGAGTTTTGGAGCCATCACATCAATTGGAACTCACCACTGTGTTGCTCGAACCACTCCATCACTCTCCTGGCCTTGTGACACGACATATTGTCTTGCTGAAACATTGCCATAGGGAAACATCATAGCCATGAAGGGGTGTATGTAGTCTAAAACCAGTGTACGATACTCCTTGGCCGTAATGGTACCTTGCACGAACTCACTGTGTAAGTAGGCTGTTTAGGTTTTCTTATTGGTAACGTTACGTAGCGCTCTGTATGAAAATCACTGGCTGTGCTGTGTGCAGTCTGTGGCTAGTTTGCATTGTTGTCTGCCATTGTAGTGTTGGGCAGCGGCAGCTGGATGTGAACAGCGCGTAGCGTTGCGCAGTTGGAGGTGAGCCGCCAGCAGTCGTGGATGTGGGGAAAGAAATGGCGGAGTTTTGAAATTTGTAAGACTGGATGTCATGAACTGCTATATATATTATGACTTTTGATGATATTAAGGTAAATACATTGTTTGTTCTCTATTAAAATCTTTCATTTGCTAACTATCCCTATCAGTAGTTAGTGCCTTCCGTAGTTTGAATCTTTTATTTAGCTGGCAGTAGTGGCGCTCGCTATATTGCAGTAGTTCGAGTAACCAAGATTTTTGTGAGGTAAGCGATTTGTGAAACGTATAGGTTAATGTTAGTTAGGGCCATTTTTTTGTAGGGATTTTTGAAAGTCAAATTGCGTTGCGCTAAAAATATTGTGTGTCGGTTTAAGCACAGTCTTGTATAATTGTTCTAAGGGGACTTTTCATATCGCGACCCTGCCAGGTTACCTCACTGGAATCTTCTGATTTTTTTCTTGTAGTTTGTGCAATTAGTGCAGCCTTTGTTTATTGCTAGCGCGTAATTGTAGAGAGAATTTCCTTTGTAGTTGTAGTTTTTCATTCTTGTACAGTAAAACAGTTCTGGCATGCATGTAGATTTGCACCAAGTATTTCGCAGCTGCGCTTGCAATTAACGAGATACTATTTTCAGTGCTACGTTAATGTGTTCTCTTATTTTTGCCCTTCAAATTGTGCTTTTCTGTGTTATCGTGTGAAATATTGTGACAATAATGGAGTGTGAAAAACGTAATACTAGGCTCCAAAGTAAACTGAGAAATGACAGAGAAGACGAAAGCAGTGTGTTAGCGCCACTGTGTAATGAATTAACTAATGTTCAAAGTAGTAATTTGGTAATTGTGCATAGGGAAATGGAGTGGGCTGCAAATAATGGTGTAGGCAGTGAAACAATTAGTGAACAGGGAAGCATTATCGATCGATCAGTCGGCAACAGCTTACCTCAGGAATCCGAAATGACAGGACACAATCCTACAAATACTGTAGATTCAGGTTTTGCGTCCTCGCCGTTTTCTCAAATAAGTCAAGACACATTTCCTGCATTTCAAAATGCGAATATTGCCGGTTCAGATGCATTGTCGAATAGCACTGAGGAACATGTTTCAGACACCAGTGCATTGTTATTACAATTAATGCAACAAATGGGACAAAAGCTTCAAAAGTTAGACACAATGGAACAACACCAGAGACAAACACAGCAACAGTTAGACACAATGGAACAAAATCTTCAAAAGTTAGACACAGTGGAACAAAAGCAGAGACAAACACAGCAAAAGCTTCAAAAGTTAGACACAATGGAACAAAATCTTCGGAAGTTAGACACCACGCTTGAACAAACACGTGAAGATTTAACTACTGGGTTACATAACATTGAATCGAAATGTCAAAAAGTCTGTAATGACGTAAAAACACAAATTTGTGAGCATTTTCAACCTATTTTTTCGCGGCATGAAAATGCATTACAGAATCACGAAGCAGCCATAAAAGAACTGCAAACTATTGTTCATGAAAATCATGAGACCTTGCAAGCTAAAATTGACTCAGTTGCATCTACCGATTTGGTTACGCAACTTGCAAAAACTCAGGAAAACTTAAAGGACACAGTAGATACTCTGAAAATTGGTTCAGAAAGACACATGGAGGAAATTAGTTCATTATCAGAGAAAGTAGTTGAACTTTCGGATTAGCTAAATAATTTATCTAGGAAGGTAGATGATAATCTGAATGACACAAAACCGGTAGTCTTTAATGACACAGAAGAGTGCGAACAAATTAGGAAATTCAAACAAAATCAGAATCAAATTAATACGCAACACCAAAGAGAAATCCGGGAAGTACAAGATCAGCTGACACAGGTAATACAAGAATTACGTATTTCAGAGGACACTCGCACCCCAATACGGGAAGAGGGACATAGAAATACGGAGCAGCCACAAAATAATAACACAGCGCATTTCGGAAATTATGAAAGAAATTGGCAAGGTGCACCGAATTTTGAAATGGAACCGCCGAAACGACGTAACAATGACCGACATGCGACTCGCCGACATGATGATTTTGACTATAAGCTGTTCATTACTACACGTAAATTCATAACATTTAAGAATTCTGGCAACGACATTCATCCACAAGCGTGGCTCCATCAATTCTCTCATTGTTTTCCTCCAATCTGGTCATTAGAGCATAGATTAGAATTTATGTGTGGCTATTTAGAGAATGAACCAGCTGTAAGAATGCGATCGCTCATTCACGATTGCCACAGTGAAGGAGAATTTTATCATGCCTTCCTCTCAGCATATTGGTCTCAAGCTACACAAGACCGAGTAAAACATAGCATCATAATGATGAAACATTTCGAACAATCTGAATTTTCCAGTCTTGTGAAATATTTTGAAGACATGTTGCACAAGAATCAGTACCTGTCAAACCCATACAGCCCCTCAGAACACATCCGCATTTGCTTAATCAAATTACCTGAACATTTACGACATATTATTTTGGCAGGACGTTGCAAAGACGACATTGAAGCTTTTCAGGGACTCTTACAAGAATTAGAAATTGACACTGACAATCGCGGAACGCGAAAACAGGAGCAAAACAATTACAGGTCACATCTGTCACAATTCCACGATGACAGAAATAATACACGACAAAGCTATTCTTACAACGTAAATCGTGACCAAAACAGACACCACCCGTATGACAACGACTGGCAGAGTAATAGTTACAGAGAAAGATCGCATTTCCATAGTAATGAATATGACAGAGACAATCATAGAAACAGACAATTTGGCAACCAGAACTATTATTATCACGGGAGACAGAATAACTTCAGACGCAACGGTCCACCGTGCAGTGATAATTCAGGGAGAAATTCTCCACCACTTAATCGACAAGAAAGAAACTACAGGAACTACCGACATGACGACAGACGATATAATCGTAACGACAGACTTGAATTGCATCAGAACTGGCGAGATTCAAACAGAGCAGGGCACTCTCGACAAGGTGAATTTGTAGAAGTTAGGTCTCCAAATCCCAATAACGACGCGCGACAACAAAGAGACAGACAATGACTCGCACAGTAGGCAGCCACGTGCGCCGGGTGGCTCAGAGAAAAATAACATAGACGCTAACCTTGAGAAAACTTCCAGTATTCTTTATCGACGTATATCGCATGATAATTGCGTTGAAGTTGAAACTCTGCGTACTAGGAAGAGTTAAAGGATTGCACCACACTTCACATGTAAAACCGTTTATTGAGAGATAATCGGTTGTTTTAACTTAGTCTTTGATATAAAAATTTTCACTTTACATTACTAGTATGCTTTGCAACAATGTTTTGAAGTTAACTATCCACCCTAGAACCTAGGGAACATTTTTAAACAGAAATTACGAATGCATTGTTATTGTGAACAGACGACACAGTGTTATTGTGTGTGTACATTCTTGCTTGTTAGTTGCACGATTACGTAACGACTATAAGGCTTACATACTTAGAACATATACCGGTACTGCTAATGAGATTTTAATGCAACATTTTGGTTTACTTGAAAATACATTCTGGATTTAAAGTACCTTCTGTGAGATACCAGACGACACAGTGGTTAGTTTATGTGACAACTACACGGTTTTATCACGACGCTACTAATGAGTGACAATTTACAATGTTGCTTTTGCGGTGTTTCTGTTTTATATCTGCACAGTTTTTCTGCATTATTCTGGAAAGTAAAACGTGTTTTAGTAGTAACTTTTGTGGTATAGCTACAATGAGACTGCCTTTTCCGTAGCACAACAATACGTTACAGCACAGTACTTTCTTCATCACGGCAATAAGCATAATAACTAAGATATCTATACGCAATGCATTTCACTTTCGTTTATGATGAGGTAAGTACATTGGCTTCTGCAGAACTTAGCTTTCGGAGGACAATAACTACGACACTTCCACAGAACTATCTTACAGCAAGACGCACATTTAGCGCTACAGGACACGTATTTGAGTGATTAATTTTGCACTTAAATCATTTATTTTTAAAGATATTTGAAGTACAATGATACAAAGGTTTTCCGTGATACATTTCATTCCATTGCAATAATCTGTAACACCTGAGGGTATAATTACATTAATCCTCAGGGGGGTACACGCCTACTTTGTGTACCATGTGTTTGGCAAGCATAAGGAGCCCTAGCTAATATGGTATTTGCTTATACAACTTTACACATCGGTACCATATTTCTCTAACACATAAATTACACAGCTATCTGATCATTTAACTGAGAGACAAACATTTTTTTTACTACGTCAGTGACAGATGTTTACGCAATTACACAGTTGGATAACTTCACACTTATGAAATTGTATTTCGTCTGTACTTTGTGAACTGTTCATATTTTTTTGGAACCATTGTGATACTATGAGAGCTCTGAATGATGTATTTGGGATGGGATCATGATTTTAAAGTACGTTTGAGGTAGATGACACTATTTAAATGAGCAGAGAATTTTTTTTAGGTTTTGACATTATTGCAGAAAGCTACGACGTTTTGGAGATTTGACTGAGGTTTTATGATGTTATTATTACGACGACGATGTGTATTATGTTGTTGAGGTATGTTTATTATCAGTGAGATGATGCTATATAAGGAATCTGATTGTGCTATGTATTTATATGATGAAATATTGAAGACGTGTTGATGAATATGTATATGTGTAATAAGGTAAAGAATAATGAGTAGTGGTTAGGGACTCTGACTTGTGAAAAAGGATGTTGGAAACCAAGAATCGTACTTTAAGAGTTATGAAATGTGTGTAAATGCGTGAATGCATCACAACGCCGGTGAAAATTTTTTGGACACTGTTATATTTATAGGATTTTGTTTCTACAGATTTGGAACGCAAATATTTCGACCTGTGAAATCTTATTTCTATCAAACTGTCACTGTAGCGGAAACTGATGTCATAAATATTTCGGTAAGGAAGGGAGGTCACTGTAAGCACCCAGCCGCAAGACAGTTGCCTAGAAAAAAGCCATTAGTGTGTGCCTTTCAGAGGCACAGGTGGAGAAAAAAGGAGGCCATTAACCTTGCTATTGACATTCCTTTGTAGAAAGCACCGCAAATACGACACGATCATAACTTGGAAACATTCTTACATCTGCACACCTGGTTAGGACAAGTGTCTATCTACGAGAATTGAGAGAATTTCTACTAACTTATGAAATGCCTCACGACTACTGAATGATTATTTTATGCTTTACTTTGTACATAGTTGCTTATTTCATTTGATATCTGGTTTCCAGCTGTCTTGCAGCATTGGTTTCATAAAATAAAATTAAATACATTTGCTAATGTGAACACTTTCTGTCAACAGATCTATTAAATAATTATTTTATGATCCACATTCTTCGAAAAAGGAGCTCTTGGGATGGAAAGAACAATAAGAAGGGATTAATAACAGTAACTGCATATATAATTTTCTTTTCAAGTACTTGGTAATTTTTTGTAGAATTAGTTTTTGTGGTGCACCACTTTAATTACATAGACATTACGATGTAAATATACATTTCCCTTATCTGCATTGTTGTCTTTACTGTAATATTTTTCTGCTTGAGCTTTGTCATGTTTAGATATAAGTTATTGCATTTGCTGCTGCTGTTTGCCAGGCATAGTACTACTAAATTTCACTTTGTATTACTCTGTTAAGCCAGTTTTACTACTGATTTATTTTCCTTGTTGCTGCACATTGGCTCATATTAGTTGTAATGTTGCATTTGCTTGGTAATTTAGATTTACTGTAGCTTGCGCTAAAAATATTGTGTGTCAGTTTAAGCACAGTCTTGTATAATTGTTCTAAGGGGACGTTTCAACTGGGCGCATGGATACCTAAGTGAATGTTCCCCAGACCATGATGGAGCCGCCGCCAGCTTCCCGCAGTACAGGAGCTGTTCTCCTGGAATCAAACGGTTTCACGACATCCCATCGGCATGATGAAGAAGGTATCGGGATTCATAAGACCATGCAACGCTCTACCAACGTCCAGTGCCGATAGTCACGCACCTATTTCAGTTGCAGTTGCCGATGTCGTGGTGTTAACTTTGGGACAACCGTGAGTCGTCGGCTGCAGAGGCCCATCGTTAGGGGTGTTTCGTGCTCTGTCTGCTCAGGCACACTTGTACTGTGCCCAGCAATAAAGTCTGACGTTCATGTTTTAGCAGTCTGTCCAGCCTACGACTTCCAGCATCTGTAATGAGGGGTAGCCGCCCAACCCCACGACTCTGGACATGTTGAAGACTCTCATCACAAGTTCTCGAACACCCGGCAAGCAGTGCAATTTCCGAAATGCTCCTGCCGAGCCTCTGGGCCATCACAATCTGCCCTCAGCCAAACTCAGATAGATCGGGCTGCCTCCCTATTCTACATACGGACAGCACGCTCTGACACGAGGCTACATGTGCCGTGCATGTGTCTGACTAGCAGTCATTTCACGCCAGGTGACGCTGCTATAGCCTGGGCGGGTTTATATCGATAGTGGATCGGTGACGATAAAGTTCTGGGTGATCAGTGTATTTTAAGATGTTCTTCATGTTAATTGGCGTTGGTGAGTTCCGCCGTGAGCTAGGTGTAGTGTGTCGCTTACATCAGGGACAATGTGGTAAGCAGCGCGGTCACTGCGGGGTTAGTAAGCTGAGAGAGCCAATAGTTTATTGTCTTCCGATGCCGATAACGCACGAGCGTGCCCAACTCTCACAGATCAGGTGCCATGGTATAAATTTCAAACGGAAATAACATGGATTCGTGAGTGCGCATTATAACTATAGCAAGTAATACATCAAACTGAGTCTGTTGTAATACAGCCCAATTATAAGAAGAAAAATGACATCCAAAACATTTAGTGAACATTTATGATCGTGTCTCTGATCACCGTTACTCTTATTACTTAACACAATGTACTAGTGAATGTGGATAGTTTTTGTCCTGAACAGTGCTCCTGCATACCGAGAAGTGATCACACTAGTTATAATATACATTACATTGTTGTCAGTGAGATTGACGCAGGAGATTTGTTCCGTTAATTTTTGTTAAAACCTTTTCTGATTTTGAGTAGTCTGGTGTAAGATAAGTGATTTATATTATTCTTCTTACCTCACTTGCATGGAGAGTAATAATTTTTTACAATATCGCTCTTCGAAGAAAAAGTTATTTGTCCTACAGAGCCGGCCGTCTGGCCGAGCGGTTCTAGGCGCTTCAGTCCGGAACTGCGCTGCTGCTACTGTCGCAGGTTCGAATCCTGCCTCGGGCATGGATCTGTGTGATGTCCTTCGGTTAGTTAAGTAGTTCTAAGTTCTAGGGGACTGATGACCTCAGATGTTAAGTCCCATAGTGCTTAGAGCCATTTGAACCTTTTTTGTACTACAGATATATGTCCTTGTTATTTCTTTCAGTTTGATAGTTTCTTCTGTGGGTAAGTACTGCCGACAGGGAGCCCTATCGGGAAAAGTGGCCACGTTATTTGTCGGGATACGTGGCCGAGGTAGTCATCCAAATAACAGTTAGCCACTTCCAAAAAAACACGCACAGTACAACAATTGAAACTGACATCCAAACCCTTTTAGATACAAAGCTATCACCCGCCATTCTAACCCTTCGTGAAACTTTGGAATGAATTATCTTATATTACTATTGAAGAATCAAGTTATCCAAGATCGCTAGCAATTCTTTTTGTTACTATGACCTTTTTCGGCAGATACACGCTGTCATTATCGGATCTTGTAACATTATTCACCGTACAAGCTCGTTACGTTACTGAAAGGCGCATACTGATGTTGCGTCAAATATAACGTGGCAGGGAATGTTAGCTTGTCAAAAATAAAACAACACACAATTAATACAACATGTTGTGTTGATGTCCCGGCATATACTAATCGCTTGACACTCCAATCGCCGACTTAGCTAGTATATGCTAGCATATGATGGCACATCAGCATACAGCGTACATGTTGTACGCTTTACTTGTGTGTTATTTTATTTGTGACTAGCTGATGTTTCCTGCCATGTTCTAGCTGATGCAACATCACTCTGTGACTTTCAGTATTGTAACAAGCATGTATAACTAATAATGTTACAAGACGCAATAATGACAGCGTAAAGCCGGCCGCTGTGACCGAGCGGTTTTAGGCGCTTCAGTCCGGAACTGCGCTGCTGGTACGGTCGCAGGTTCGAATCCTGCCTAGGGCATGGATGTGTTTTGTCATTAGGCTAGTTAGGTTTAAGTAGTTTTAAGTCTAGGAGACTGATGACCTCAGATGTTAAGTCCCATACTGCTTAGAGCTATTTGAACCATTTATGGCAGCGTAAATCTGTCGAAGCTGGTCGTAGTAATAAAAACAACTGCTAGCGATCTTGTCTGTGTTGATTATTCCAGAGTAATATAACTTCCAGATCGCCCCCAAACTGATTCAATGTCAAACACATATAGAAATATTTTATATTGTTTAAAAGGTCTCTGTCTGTTGTATGCGACCTGATGCAAACGTCCGATTGAAAACGATCTGCTGCAACTGCTTGATATACCTTAAGATCTAGGACCTGAAGATGCTGGAAAATATGCCTGTAAATCAGAAAAACAAATATGAGATACTGCTGCGATGGCACTAGCCACAGTACCCGCTTAGGTACGGAAAATATTTCGCTATATAAGCCTTCCGAAAAATATGTATAGTTTGTGTTTGTTATTTCTCTTTGTCGCTCAAAATATGCGGTGTGATATCAAATAACACGCTCATTTAAAATGTGTAAGTGATCAGCTTCTATCAGTAACCATGGTTTGGTGAGAATAGAATTTCTCTTTGAGTGGCGACTTAACGCACCGCCCCTACATAAGCAGGCTGATATATCGCCGCAGACTGTCAGTATTGGCTCTTGAGCAAGAAAGTTTGACAACCACTGGCTTAAAAGACTCGTTTTTTCTGTCGACAGAGCCTGGTAAAGCCATAGTGCTCATGGCTGATGAACGATTCGAAACAGTAAAAAATAGATTAGGTGTCTGATGAGGTAAGACACTGATATAATCATACAGGCCGGGAACGATCAGCTGTTAGGTAATCACAGGTTTGATCAATTATGTCCCCAGAAATCTTCAACGATTTGTATTGCCATTAATGCTAATAATTCAACAAGTATCTTTCAACACGACTGGTGTTTTGAGAACCCACGATACCTGGCATCGCTGTGACTGCGAGCTCGCAACACGAGCGCCAGTTCCAGCTCCAGCGTCCGCTGGAGGAAAGCGTGGCTACTGGAGGCGGACGGTGGTCTGGGAACGTGCGCCGCCGGCCACAGCTTCCAGCCGCCATTGGCCTCGCGCCAGCACGGCACGTCTCACCGGCCGCCAAACAAGTTTTCGCGGCAGCTTCAAGACTCGGCTGAAAGCCCTCACCTCGAAATGGCGGTTAGCGACTGTCTCCAAAAACATGTACGGCGACATGTGAGAGCAGTAGAGGTTTTACTTATTCAGTTGTACGTCATGGGATACCTCCTAATATCGTATCGGGTCTCCTTTTGTCCGGCATAGTGCAGCTGCAAAATACTAACGCGAATTCTGTACAGACGAATGGAAAAACTGGTAGAAGCCGACCTCGGGGAACATCAGTTTGGATTCCGTAGAAATTTTGGAACACGTGAGGCAATACTGACCTTACGGCTTATCTTAGAAGAAAGATTAAGGAAAGGCAAACCTACGTTTCTAGCATTTGTAGACGTAGAGAAAGCTTTTGAAAATGTTCACTGGAATACTCTCTTTCAAATTCTAAAGGTGTCAGGGGTAAAATACAGGGAGCGAAAGGCTATTTACAACTTGTACAGAAACCAGATGGCAGTTATAAGGGTGGAGGGGCATGAAAGGGAGCCCGCATCTCGTGGTCGTGCGGTAGCGTTCTCGCTTCCCACGCCCGGGTTCCCGGGTTCGATTCCCGGCGGGGTCAGGGATTTTCTCTGCCTCGTGATGGCTGGGTGTTGTGTGCTGTCCTTAGGTTAGTTAGGTTTAAGTAGTTCTAAGTTCTAGGGGACTGATGACCATAGATGTTAAGTCCCATAGTGCTCAGAGCCATGAAAGGGAAGCAGTGGTTGGGAAGGGAGTGAGACAGGGTTGTAGCCTCTCCCCGACGATATTCATTCTGTACATTGAGCAAGCAGTAAAGGAAACAAAAGAAAAATTCGGAGTAGGTATTAAAATCCATGGAGAAGAAATAAAAACGTTGAGGTTCGCCGATGACATTGTAATTCTGTCAGAGACAGCAAAGGAGTTGGAAGAGCAGTTGAAGAGAATGGATAGTGTCTTGAAAGGAGGATATAAGATGAACATCAACAAAAGCAAAACGAGGATAATGGAATGTAGTGGAATTGAGTCGGGTGATGCTGCGCGAATTAGGTTAGGAAATGAGACACTTAAAGTAGTAAAGGAGTTCCGCTGTTTGGGGAGCAAAATAACTGATGATGGTCGAAGTAGAGAGGATATAAAATGTAGACTGGCAATGGCAAGGAAAGCGTTTCTGAAGAAGAGAAATTTGTTAACATCGGGTATAGATTTAAGTGTCAGGAAGTCGTTTCTGAAAGTATTTGTATGGAGTGTAGCCATGTATGGAAGTGAAACATGGACGATAAATAGATTGGACAAGAAGAGAATAGAAGCCTTCGAAATGCTGAAGATTAGATGGGTAGATCACATAACTAATGAGGAGGTATTGAATAGAATTGGGGAGAAGAGGAATTTGTGGCACAACTTGACAAGAAGAAGGGACCGGTTGGTAGGACATGTTCTGAGGCATCAAGGGATCACAAATTTAGCATTGGAGGGCAGCGTGGAGGGTAAAAATCGTAGAGGGAGACCAAGAGATGAATACACTAAACAGATTCAGAAGGATGTAGGTTGCAGTAAGTACTGCGAGCTGAAGAAGCTTGCACAGGATAGAGTAGCATGGAGAGCTGCATCAAACCAGTCTCAGGACTGAAGACCACAACAACAACAACACTGCAGCAACTCGACGTGGCATGGATTCAACAAGTCATTGGAAGTCCTCTTCAGAAATATTGAGCCATGATGCCTCTATAGCCAAACATAATGGCGAAATGTTGGCGATGCATGATTTTGTGCGCGAAATGACACCTCGATTACGTCCCAGAAATGTTCGATGGGACTCATATCGGGTGCTCTACGTGGCCAAATCATTCGCTCGCATTGCCCACAATGTTCTACAAAACAATGGCGAACAATATGTGGTCCGGCGACATGGCGCATTGTCATCTACCAAAATTTCATCGTTCTTCGCGAACCTGAAGTCCATGAATGGCTCCAAACGTTCTCCAAGTAGCCGAACAAGGCAGTTTCCAATCAATGATCGGTTCAGTTGGACCGGAGAACACATCCCATTCTACACTGCGGGCCATTAGCATTGCTACACCACGAAGATGACGTGCTGCTACAGACGCGAAATTTAACTGACAGGAATAAGATACTGTGATATTCAAATGATTAGCTTTTCAGAGCATTCACACAAGGTTGGCGCCGGTGGCGACACCTACAACGTGCTGACATGAGGAAAGTTTCCAACCGATTTCTCATATACAAACAGCAGTTGACCGGCGTTGCCTGGTGAAACGTCGTTGTGATGCCTCGTGTAAGGAGGAGAAATGCGTACCGTCACGCTTCCGACTTTGATAAATGTCGGATTGTAGCCTATCGCGATTGCGGTTTATCGTATCGGGACATTGCTGCTCGCGTTGGTCGAGATCCAACGACTGTTAACAGAATATGGAGTCGGTGGGTACAGGAGGGTAATACGGAACGCCGTGCTGGATCTCAACGGCCTCGTATCACTAGCAGTCGAGATGACACGCATCTTATCCGCATGGCTGTAACGGATCGCGCAGCCACGTCTCGATCCCTGAGTCAACAGATGGGGACGTTTACAAGACAACAACCATCTGCACGAACAGTTCGACGACGTTTGCAGCTGCATGGACTATCAGCTCGGAGACCATGGCTGCTGTTACCCTTCACGCTGCGATGGTGTACTCAACGACAAACCTGGCTGCACGAATGGCAAAACGTCATTTCTTCGGATGAAACCAGGTTCTGTTTACAGCATCATGATGGGTCGCATCCGTGTTTGGTGACATCGCGGTGAACGCACATTGGAAGCGTGCATTCGTCATCGTCATACTGGCGTATCACCCGGCGTGATGGTATGGGGTGCCTGCCATTGGTTATACGTCTCGGTCACCTCTTGTTCGCATTGACGGCACTTTGAACAGTGGACGTTACATTTCACATGTGTTACGACCCGTGGCTCTACCCTTCATACAATCCCTGCGAAACCCTACATTGCAGCAGGATACTGCACGACCGCGTGTTGCAGGTCCTGTACGGGCCTTTCTGGATACAGAAAATGTTCGACTGCTGCCCTGGCCGGCACATTCTCCAGCTCTCTCACCAATTGAAAACGTCTGGTCAATGGTGGCTGAGCAACTGGCTCGTCACAATACGCCAGTCACTACTCTTGATGAACTGCGGTATCGTGTTGAAGCTGCATGGGCAGCTGTACCTGTACACGCCATCCAAGCTCAATGCCCACGCGTAACGTTATTACGGCCAGAGGTGATTGTTCTGGGTACTGATTTCTCAAGATCTGTGCACCCAAATTGCGTGAAAATGTAATCATATGTCAGTTGTAGTATATTATATTTGTCCAATGAATACCCGTTTATTATCTGCATTTCTCGTTGGTGTATCAACTTTAATGGCCAGTAGCGTATGCCTATACCATTATGGTGTCACCGCCAGCTTGCTCAGTGCCTTGTTGACAACTTGAGTCTACAGCATCGTGGGGTGTGCGCCACCTCGAACTCTACCATGAGGTCTTACCATCTGAAATCGGAACTTATCGTACCAAGCCACACTTTTCCAGTCGTCTATGGCCTACAGGTATGGTCACGAGGCCAGGAAAGGCGCTGCAGGCGATGTCGTTCTGTTAGCAAAGGCACTCGCGTCGGTCGTCTGTTGTCATAGCTCAAATTTCGCCGCACTCTCTTAAGGAATACGTTCGTCGTACGTCCCATATTGACTTCTGCGATTATTTCACACAGTGTTCCTTGTCTGTTAGCACTGACAACCCTACGTGGTCAGAGGTAATGCCTCAGATTCGGTATTCTCGGCACACTCTTAATACTTTGGATCTTGGAATACTGAATTTCCTAACGGCTTCCGAAATGGTATGCCCCATGCGTCTAGATCCAGTTACCATTCCGCCGTTAAAGTATGTTAATTCCCGTCGTGCGCCCATAATCACGTAAGGAACCTGAGTGCAAACGACAGTTCCGCCAATTCACTGCCCTTTTATACCCTGCGTACGCAGTACGATCGCTATCTGTATATGTACATATTGCTTCCCGATGACTCCTGCCAGTTCTCGAAACTGAGGTGGTCCAGCACCCAAGGCATAACTGCCACAGCTTCCTCGCTCCATCCCTAACGCCTTACATCTGCCTTTCTCCTTGTTACTCTACGCAGTTTCAGTAAAGTTTATTATTTTGTATCTACGTTCAATAAAAATGAAGCATTGTTGAAAAATATTACTTAAATTAAGTATTAGGTTGGTGCATAAGTAAGTAACTTTTTTTTTTTTTTTTTTTGCACGTCGGTATCCTGGTTGCTATGGGTTTATTAGTTCAGTGTCATTTTTATTTGTACTTCACAATTGCTATTTGAGTTTACATACTGTCACTCTGTCGTTTGGAGAAAGTGGGTGGAGTTACGGATACCATAAAATGGAGTGCCAAGTGGATAAATCGGAATGTTTCCGACATATTCTTCTGTTTGACTTCAATAGAAGCAACGGAGGTACCAACAGACATTTGCGCTGCGTGTGGGGATAATGCCATTTGACAGCGCACTGCAAGAAAATGGTTTTCTCGTTTTAAAAAGGATCGTTTTGAGATTAGTGACTTTCCACGTTCAGGAAGACCTTTAAACGCATTAGTCCATGAAGATCCACATCAGTGTATCGAGAACTGGCAAATGTAACAAGCTGTGCCCGTTGCACCGTCATGCAACATACGCATGCAGTGGGGAAGATTTATCGGGTGTATGGGCAGCGCATGCTCTAGGCCAAAATCACAAAATTCAGCGGGTGGCCAAAGGTTCTTGCTCGTCATCGATTGGCTCATGAACGACACTATTCCTATCCTGTATCGTCATTGATGACGAAAAATGGTGCCTTTATGCTGACATAAGGAAAAGAAAGGAATAGTTGAGCCCAATAAAGCAACAGCTCTACCTACAAAGGTCGCATTCATCCATAGAAGATAATGTTATGCATGTGGTGGAGCAGCGTGGATGTGGTGTACTACAAATTGCTTCCCCGAGGTGTAACCATCACTCTTGACATTTGTTGTCAACAACTGGGACGTTTTGCAGACGCAATCCAGGGGTAAACACCAGGAAGACTGCATGAAGTGATGCTAATCCACGATAACGCCCGCCAGCATTGTTAGACTGAACAGGTGTTGCGTTGGGAAGGCACTCTTCACCCAACTTATTCCCCTGACCTTGCGCCCTCGGACTTTCACTTTTTCCGTTCTCTGTCAAAAAACCCTCACGAAACTTCCTTTCCGGATGAAATGTGCTCCGAACATGGATCTATGAGTTCTTCGCCTCAAAACCACGCGCTGTCCACAAACGCGGAATCGAAAAGTTACCCCACCGTTGACAGACTATTGTAAATAGTGAAGCAGAATATTTCAGTGATCACTATGTCTCTGTTATGCGAATCTGTTGCGTTTATTAAACTTATGTAAAAACTTCCACGCGAAACCAATATCTCCTTTTCTTCCTCTCCCTTCCTTCCTACGCTAAAGCCCGTTTCCTTCCGAACTCTTCAGTCTATCTGAGGCTGTCGCTCCGTATTTCCCTTGGACGGCCAACACTTATTTTAACAATATGGTAATTTATTTCTTACCATTTTTACAATCTTCCGTTCATCCATCCTGTCTATGTGTTCGTTCCATTCATATTTTCTCTTACGTACCAAGTCATTAATGGAATCCACTTTACATCATTTTCTAATACTTTTATTTCCCTCTCTATAGCGCAGTGCCTTCCCTGCAATCCTTCACAGAATTATCATTTCCGTGGTTTCCAAAAGTCTTATTGTTTTTGATGTCTTCGATCTCGTCTCAGCTATGAATGTCATAACTGGTCTCACTATTGTTTTGTATATTCTTGCCTTTCCATCTTTTCTTGCATCCTTGTTTCTTTAAATAGTATCATTCAAACACCCTGCCACTTTATTTGCGTTTGGTACTTGTTTCCTAACTTCCTTTTCGACTTTTCCATTGCTGGACAATTCCATACCAGGATATTTTAATCTAATTAGCTGTTTAATGATTTTTCCATCCACTACGAGTTTGCATCTAATTGATTCCAAAGATTTGGTCATTTGGTTTTTTGAGTGGATATGACCATATTTCGGTTTTTCGCTGCCACATTAAATACATGCAAAAGTTTCTGCAAGTTATCTTCAATGTTTCCCAGCAGAACTGCATCGTCATCATAACAAATGATTTTTACTTCTTCGTCTCCCATTTTATAATCAATACCAACCGATACCTTATTTATCACCTCGTCCACGGCTATATTAAAAAGTAGCGGGCTCAAAGAGTCAATTTGTCTAATACCACTATTAACTGCTATGCAGCTAGTTAAATGGAACCAATTTTCACCTGGATATAGCTATTCGAATAAACGTCTTCAATGGTTTTCCTTAAGTTGTAGAGCAGGTATACCATATCTGTTAGTGAATCCTATCGAAAGCCTTCTGTAAATTAATAAAACAAAGATAACCTGGTCTGTTGTATTCAGTGGACTTCTCTATAACCTTTCTAAGAATGAATATTGCATACGTGCTCGAACTACCAGGCCTAAAACCATACAAGGTGCATTCAAGTTCTAAGGCCTCCGATTTTTTTTCTCCGGACTGGAAAGAGATAGAAACATGCGCATTGTTTTAAAATGAGGCCGCGTTCATTGTCAATACGTCCCAGAGATGGCAGCACCGTATGGCAGATGGAATTTTACCGCCAGTGGCGAGAATGAGAACTGTTTTAAATACTTGAAATGGCGACGTTTTCCTTACTTGAACAGCGTGCAATCATTCGTTTTCTGAATTTGCGTGGTGTGAAACCAATTGAAATTCATCGACAGTTGAAGGAGACATGTGGTGATGGAGTTATGGATGCGTCGAAAGTGCGTTCGTGGGTGCGACAGTTTAATGAAGGCAGAACATCGTGTGACAACAAACCGAAACAACCTCGGGCTCGCACAAGCCGGTCTGACGACATGATCGAGAAAGTGGAGAGAATTGTTTTGGGGGATCGCCGAATGACTGTTGAACAGATCACCTCCAGAGTTTGCATTTCCGTGGGTTCTGTGCACACAATCCTGCATGACGACCTGAAAATGCGAAAAGTGTCATCCAGGTGGGTGCCACGAATGCTGACAGACAACCACACGGCTGCCCGTATGGCATGTTGCCAAGCTGTGTTGACGCGCAATGACAGCATGAATGGGACTTTCTTTTCGTCGGTTGTGACAATGGATGAGACGTGGGTGCCATTTTTCAATCCAGAAACAAAGCGCCAGTCAGCTCAATGGAAGCACACAGATTCACCACCACCAAAAAAATTTCGGGTAACCGCCAGTGCTGAAAAAATGATGGTGTCCATGTTCTGGGACAGCGAGGGCGTAATCCTTACCCATTGCGTTCCAAATGGCACTACGGTAACAGGTGCATCCTACGCAAATGTTTTGAAGAACAAATTCCTTCCTGCACTGCAACAAAAACGTCCGGGAAGGGCTGCGCGTGTGCTGTTTCACCAAGACAACGCACCCGCACGTCGAGCTAACGTTACGCAACAGGTTCTTCGTGATAACAACTCATGCTCCCTACCCACCTGACCTGGCTCCTAGTGACTTTTGGCTTTTTCCAACAATGAAAGACACTCTCCGTGGCCGCACATTCACCAGCCGTGCTGCTATTGCCTCAGCGATTTTCCAGTGGTCAAAACAGACTCCTAAAGAAACCTTCGCCGCTGTCATGGAATCATGGCGTCAGCGTTGTGAAAAATGTGTACGTCTGCAGGGCGATTACGTCGAGAAGTAACGCCAGTTTCATCGATTTCGGGTGAGTAGTTAATTATAAAAAAAATCGAAGGCCTTAGAACTTGAATGCACCTCGTACTACTCCTCTGCAAGGGTTGTAATACCTTTTATTTTATTTCTATTATTTTTGTTATAAGTTTAAGAACTGAACTCAGTAGATTTACCCCTCTGCAGTTATAAGGGTCTTTCTTCTCTCCTTTTTTGTACATGAGAATTGTAATACCAGCTCTCCATTCGTTCAGAGTTTATTACCAGTTATAACATTTTTAACCAATTTGATTAACTGTTCAGTTAGTGGATATCCTCCATATTTCCATGACTCACTGTGGATCCGATCTTTCCCTGGATGTGAAAGAGTTACATAATCATTTACTTGTATACTAATCTCAGAACTCTCCTCATTTTCTGGTTATTGTTTACTTTTATACAACAAATATTTAACCCATGATTTCTCATTTATGTCGTTCACTTTCAAAATTTCATTTAATTCTTTCCTCTGCTGTAGTATCATTCTCGAAATCTGTTTCTGCAACCCACAGAAGACATGTTATAAATTTTTAAAAAAGGTTTTCTAGTTTTCCTATTTAAAACGATTCACTAGTGATTTCGCCTCATTAGCAGTTTTTTTGCAATCTTCATCTACATTTCCATTTACATGGATACTCTGCAGATCACACTTAAGTATCTGGCAGAGGTTCCCCGAATAATTTTCACAATAATTCTCTATTTTTCCACTCCCGAACAGCGCGAGGAAAAATCGAACACCTATATCTTTCAGTGTGAGCTGTGTTCGCCTTTATTTTAGTATGATGATAGTTTCTACTTATGTAGGTCAGCGTCACCAAAATATTTTCGCATTCGAAGGAGCAAGTTAGAGATTGAAATTTTATGACAAAATCCCGCCGCAACGAAAACGCCTTTGTTTCAATTATGTCCACGCCAAATCCTGTATCATGTCCATGACATTGTCTCGAGAAATATCTCGATTGCATAAAACTTTCTCGATGTACTCGGTTAATCCTGTCTAGTAAGGATCCAACACCCCGCAGCAGTACTTCAAAAGAAGACGGAAAAGGGTAGTGTAGACAGTCTCTTTAGTAGATTTCTTGCATCTTCTAAGTACTCTGCCAATAAATGGCAGTCTTTAGTTCGTCTTCCCCACAACATTTTCTATGTATTCTTTCCAATTTCAGTTGTTCGTAATTGTAATTTCTCGGTTGTTAGTTGTATTTACGGTTTTTAGATTTGATTGATTTGTCGTGTAACCAAGTTTGAGCACTCCGTCTTCAGGCCACAAGTGGCCCACCGGGACCATCCGACCGCCGTATAATGAGGATGTGGATAGGAGGGGCGTGTGGTCAGCACACCGCTCTCCCGGTCGTTGTGATGGTTTTCTTTGACCGGAGCCGCTACTATTCAGTCGAGTAGCTCCTCAATTGGCATCACGAGGCTGAGTGCACCCCGAAAAATGGCAACAGCGCATGGCGGCTGGATGGTCACCCATCCAAGTGCCGCCGACAGCGCTTCGGTGATCTCACGGAAACCGGTGTATCCACTGTGGCACGGCCGTTGCCTAACCAAGTTTGACGGATTTCATTTAGGGCTCATGTGGATGACCTCACACTTTTCGTTATTTAGGGTCAATTTCCAATTTTTTCATCGTAAAGATATCTTTTCTAAATCGTTTTGTAATTTGTTTTGATCTTCCGATAAATTTACTAGACGATAAACGGCAGTATCATCTGCAAACAACCTAAGACGGCTGCTCAGATTTCCTCCTATATCATTTATACAGATAAGGAACAGTAGAGGGCCCGTAACACTACCTTGGGGAACGTCAGGAATCACTTCTCTTTTACTCGATGACTTTTCGTCAGTTATTACAAACTGTGACCTCTCTGACAGGAAATCGCAAATAAAGTCGCATAACTGAGACGATATTCCATAAGCAAGCAAATTTGACATACAGTGTCAAAAGCCTTCTGGAAATACGGAATCAATTTGAAATTCCTTGTCAATAGCACTCAGCACTTCGTGTGAGTAAACAGATAGTTGTGTTTCACAAGATCCACGTTTTCTAAAACCGTTTTGACTGTGTGTCAATACACCGTTCCCTTCGATGTAATTCATAATGCTCGAACACAATATATGTTCCAAAATCCTGCTGCATATCGACGTCAATGATATGGGCCTGTAATTTAGTGAATTATTCCTATTGCCTTTCTTGAATATCGGTGTAACTTGCGCAAATTTTCGGTCTTTGGATACAGATTTTTCGTCGAGCGAGCGGTTGTACATGGTTGTTAAGTATGGAGATATTCCATCAGCACGCTCTGAAAGGAACGTAACCGGTATACAGTCTGGACCGGAATACTTGCTTTCATTAGGTTGCTTATTAGGTTGCTTCACTATTACGAGGATATCTACGTCTAAGTTACACATGTTGGCAGCTGTTCTTGATTCCAATTCTGGAATATTTGCTCCATCTTCTTTGGAGAAGAAATTTCGGAAGGCTGCGCATAGCAACTCTGCTTTAGAAGCTCTGTCATCGATAGTATTTCCGCTGATATCGCGCAGAGAAGGCATTTATTGTGTCTTGCCGCTAGCGTACTTTACATACAACCAGAATCGCTTTAGATTTTCTGCCAGGTTTAGAGTCAAAGCTTCGTTTCGATAACTGCTATAAGTATCTTGCATTGAAATACGAGGTACATTCTGAGCTTCTGCAAGAGATGGCCAATCTTGTGGATTTTCCGTTCGTTTTTCGTTATTTCTGAAACAGTGTTGTCGCTCGTTTTGTGTACCGGGGGGGGGGGGGGGGGGGCAGTTCCATCGTTTTATTTTGCGTAAACTTCTCAATTGCTTTCGAGACTATTTCTTTGAATTCAAGCACATCTGGTCTATATTTACACTGCTAATTTGAAAGTCCCCCCCATGAACCATGGACCTTGCCGTTGGTGGGGAGGCTTGCGTGCCTCAGCGATACAGTTGGCCGTACCGTAGGTGCAACCACAACGGAGGGGTATCTGTTGAGAGGCCAGACAAACATGTGGTTCCTGAAGAGGGGCAGCAGCCTTTTCAGTAGTTGCAGGGGCAACAGTCTGGATGATCGACTGATCTGGCCTTGTAACATTAACCAAAACGGCCTTGCTGTGTTGGTACTGCGAACGGCTGAAAGCAAGGGGAAACTACAGCCGTAATTTTTCCCGAGGACATGCAGCTTTACTGTATGATTAAATGATGATGGCGTTCTCTTGGGTAAAATATTCCGGAGGTAAAATAGTACCCCATTCGGATCTCCGGGCGGGGACTACTCAAGAGGACGTCGTTATCAGGAGAAAGAAAACTGGCATTCTACGGATCGGAGCGTGGAATGTCAGATCCCTTAATCGGGCAGGTAGGTTAGAAAATTTAAAAAGGGAAATGGATAGGTTAAAGTTAGATATAGTGGGAATTAGTGAAGTTCGGTGGCAGGAGGAACAAGACTTTTGGTCAGGTGATTACAGGGTTATAAATACAAAATCAAATAGGGGTAATGCAGGAGTAGGTTTAATAATGAATAAAAAATAGGAGTGCGGGTTAGCTACTAAAAACAGCATAGTGAACGCATTATTGTGGCCAAGATAGACACAAAGCCCATGCCTTCTACAGTAGTACAAGTTTATATGCCAACTAGCTCTGCTGATGATGAAGAAATTGATGAAATGTATGACGAGATAAAAGAAATTATTCAGGTAGTGAAGGGAGACGAAAATTTAATAGTCATGGGTGACTGGAATTCATCAGTAAGAAAAGGGAGAGAAGGAAACATAGTAGGTGAATATGGATTGGGGGGAAGAAATGAAAGAGGAAGCCGCCTTGTAGAATTTTGCACAGAGCATAACTTAATCATAGCTAACACTTGGTTCAAGAATCATCAAAGAAGGTTGTATACCTGGAAGAATCCTGGAGATACTAAAAGGTATCAGATAGATTATATAATGGTAAGACAGAGATTTAGGAACCAGGTTTTAAATTGTAAGACATTTCCAGGGGCAGATGTGGATTCTGACCACAATCTATTGGTTATGAACTGCAGATTGAAACTGAAGAAACTGCAAAAAGGTGGGAATTTAAGGAGATGGGACCTGGATAAACTGAAAGAACCAGAGGTTGTAGAGAGTTTCAGGGAGAGCATAAGGGAACAATTGACAGGAATGGGGGAAAGAAATACAGTAGAAGAGGAATGGGTAGCTCTGAGGGATGAAGGAGTGAAGGCAGCACAGGATCAAGTAGGTAAAAAGACGAGGGCTAATAGAAATCCTTGGGTAACAGAAGAAATATTGAATTTAATTGATGAAAGGAGAAAATATAAAAATGCAGTAAATGAAGCAGGCAAAAAGGAATACAAACGTCTCAAAAATGAGATCGACAGGAAGTGCAAAATGGCTCAGCAGGGATGGCTAGAGGACAAATGTAAGGATGTAGAGGCTTGTCTCACTAGGGGTAAGATAGATATTGCCTACAGGAAAATTAAAGAGACCTTTGGGGAGAAGAGAACCACTTGTATGAATATCAAGAGCTCAGACGGCAACCCAGTTCTAAGCAAAAAATGGAAGGCAGAAAGGTGGAAGGAGTATATAGAGGGTTTATACAAGGGCGATGTACTTGAGGACAATATTATGGAAATGGAAGAGGATGTAGATGAAGATGAAATGGGAGATAAGATACTGCGTGAAGAGTTTGACAGAGCACTGAAAGACCCGAGTCGAAACAAGGCCCCGGGAGTAGACAACATTCCATTAGAACTACTGATGGCCTTGGGAGAGCCAGTCATGACAAAACTCTACCATCTGGTGAGCAAGCTGTATGAGACAGGCGAAATACCCACAGACTTCAAGAAGAATATAATAATTCCAATCCCAAAGAAAGCAGGTGTTGACAGATGTGAAAATTACCGAACTATCAGTTTAATAAGTCACAGCTGCAAAATACTAACGCGAATTCTTTACAGTCGAATGGAAAAACTGGTAGAAGCGGACCTCGGGGAAGATCAGTTTGGATTCCGTAGAAATGTTGGAACACGTGAGGCAATACTAACCTTACGACTTATCTTAGAAGAAAGATAAAGGAAAGGCAAACCTACGTTTCTAGCATTTGTAGACTTAGAGAAAGCTTTTGACAACGTTAACTGGAATACTCTCTTTCAAATTCTGAAGTTGACAGGGGTAAAATACAGGGAGCGAAAGGCTATTTACAATTTGTACAGAAACCAGATGGCAGTTATAAGAGTCGAGGGGCATGAAAGGGATGCAGTGGTTGGGAAAGGAGTGGGACAGGGTTGTAGTCTCTCCCCGATGTTATTCAATCTGTATATTGAGCAAGCAGTAAAGGAAACAAAAGAAAAATTCGGAGTAGGTATTAAAATTCATGGAGAAGAAGTAAAAACTTTGAGGTTCGCCGATGACATTGTAATTCTGTCAGAGACAGCAAAGGACTTGGAAGAGCAGTTGAACGGAATGGACAGTGTCTTGAAAGGAGGATATAAGATGAATATCAACAAAAGCAAAACGAGGATAATGGAATGTAGTCAAATTAAATCGGGTAATGCTGAGGGGATTAGAGTAGGAAATGAGACACTTAAAGTAGTAAAGGAGTTTTGCTATTTAGGGAGTAAAATAACTGATGATGGTCGAAGTAGAGAGGATATAAAATGTAGACTGGCAATGACAAGGAAATCGTTTCTGAAGAAGAGAAATTTGTTAACATCGAGTATAGATTTAAGTGTCAGGAAGTTGTTTTTGAAAGTATTTGTATGGAGTGTAGCCATGTATGGAAGTGAAACATGGACGATAACCAGTTTGGACAAGAAGAGAATAGAAGCTTTCGAAATGTGGTGCTACAGAAGAATGCTGAAGATAAGGTGGGTAGATCACGTAACTAATGAGGAAGTATTGAATAGGATTGGGGAGAAGAGAAGTTTGTGGCACAACTTGACCAGAAGAAGGGATCGGTTGGTAGGACATGTTCTGAGGCATCAAGGGATCACCAATTTAGTATTGGAGGGCAGCGTGGAGGGTAAAAATCGTAGGGGGAGACCAAGAGATTAATACACTAAGCAGATTCAGAAGGATGTGGGTTGCAATAGGTACTGGGAGATGAAGAAGCTTGCACAGGATAGAGTAGCATGGAGAGCTGCATCAAACCAGTCTCAGGACTGAAGACCACAACAACAACAACAGCTCCTGCAGACAGGAAGTCAAGTGCAGACATGTTACAAGGATAGAATCCCTGTATTTGATGAAAATGAAACCGTGGAAAAAATATTTCAAGAGTGTCTGATGATGGGATTGGAGCCTACATCATCTGCTGGTGATAGAACATGTCAGATGGATGGGTTTGTGCTCTAAATTACAATATTTGTAATATTTGTTCTTACTATATGAGAATACTTTAGGCTTCATTTCTATTGGATTATGTGCACTTGCTTAATTGAGAGCTTATTGAAGTTATACACTGAACAGCAAGAACATTATGACCACAGCCCTGCTATCGAAATACATCCATCCAGACGATACCAGGTTCACCTAGCAAGGAATGAGGACTAGTTACAAATGTGCACACACACATGCACACACATGGTGCATGTAATATCAGAGAGCATGCTATCTGTGTGTTGAACGGAGAAGGCCCATAATCTGTCTGAGTTTGATCAAGGGCAGTGTGATGACATGGAAGCTCGGCACAAACATTTCGGAAGCTGCACGATTTGTCAAGTGTTTGAGGAGTGCTCTGGTGAGTGTCTTCAACACATGACAAAACCAAGTTGAAACCATGTCCAGAGGTTGAGGCGTTGGGCGGCCACCTCTCATTACACATGTCGCGTGTCATGGGATGGGTAGACAGGGTAGGCGGCAAACTGTGGCAGAACTAACATCAGATTTCAGTGCTGTGCAGAGTACAAGTGTGTCTGAACACACAGTTCACCCAACACTCGTAACAGTGGGCCTCTGCAACCAAAATCCCATGCATGTGCCATGTGCACATCATGACACTGGTAATTACGACTGAAATGGGCACATGACCATCTGCACTGGATGTTGACACAGTGGCAAAGCACTGCATGGTCTGATGAATCCCAACACCTTCGTCATGATGCCGATGGGAGGGTTCAAATTCATAGTCTTCCATGGGAACAGCTCCTTGATACCTGTACTATGGTACATTCACATGGGCATCCATGGGTCCAGGGGAGCTCACGAAGACACCATGATGGCCAAGGAGTATCGTACACTGGTTGCAGACCACGCATATGCCTTCATGATGATCATGTTTCCTGACACCAGTGGCATTTTTCAACAAGACAATGCACCATGTCAAAAGGCTAGGTGCGTGATGGAGTAGTTCGAGGAACACAGTGGCAAATTGCAATTGATGTGCTAGTCCCCCAACTCACCAGATCTGAACCCAAAACATCTGGGGTGTGATTGGAGGTTGTCAGAGTTTATTGCCCCACTCCCCAGAACTTATGGGAATTAGTTGACTTGCGTGAGCAAATGTGGTGGCAACTCTCTCCAGCAACCTAGTAAGGCTTCTGGCTGGTCAGTGTATAATATGTCTGTGTTTGAAAAACACACTCTCCCTTTTAATTTAACAAATATTTCATCTGAATGTGGAATGGAATGCGAATCAATGACTGTGTGTTCAGTGATAGTACTTTAAAATTGCCATATATTTGTAACTGCAGATTTTGTTTTTCCAGTCACTAGCATTGAAATGGCACACAGGTTGTATGTTTCTGGTTTGATTACTTCCGGAGTACTAACTACTCTAGTTTGGCTTTAACTGCATCTTTTTATGTATATGGACTAAGGCAAACCTGAAAAAAACTGATATTTCAGGTGGAAGCATTACAATATGCTCTTCAAAAATTGTTCCTGAGTCCAATATCGGTGAAAATAAAGTATTACAGCCACACATATGTCATCTAATGCTTCAAATGCTATTACTAATGATGCCAGGCTTATGTTCTCTTAAAGTGAAAGATATTAAATGTATGATGTTCAAAATCATTATTGAAGCTGGAAGCACTTCTATAAAGAAAAATAGTTTATGGACTGGGTTACACATTTATAGCCCACTCATAAAGTTACTAGACTTTTAATTGGGGTTTGTTGCTCATCATATATTAATATAAGGTATTAAACTGGTTGCAAGTTCGAGAAACTAAGTGAAATTTGTGAGGCCAAGTTTACTATTGCCGCTACTACTGCCATACCCACTTGAAATGGAAGGAATAGCTGACCTATCTGTTAACCTCTTACGAACCCATTCCAAAACGCCATGTAATTTAATAGTATTTATTGATGGAGTAATGCTAGGGGACTGTTAATGTGCTTGATTTGTTTACTGTTTAATGTTACAAGAGGTCTTGATCAGTAATGCCTGTGGCAAACATTTTTTTAAAATTTTATGCTATAATTTTCAAAGATGAAGATCATGGAAATGAAATCTGAACTCATAATAAAAACATTTGAGACAGTTAATCACCAGAATCACCAACATCAGCTGAACCACCATCACCACGAGCAGCATCTTGCAGAGCACAGGTAACAACCTGCAAAAGTGTGAATACTATTGGACTCAGTGTCAGTTATTCCACAAAAAAGTTGCACAATTCTCGCACAACATTTCTCTGGAAATGAACTCACAACTGTAAAACTGCTAATTCTGAAGACATAGATGAAGTTGATTCACAGAAATATGATAGTGTGAATATTCTTTATTGGAATGTGCACTCTTTGGCCAATAAACAGGTAGTTGTGGAACATCTCATAAGGTTTTTGTCTGTTGTCTGTTTTGTTCAACATTGGCTAAAATAGGTGGAAATAGATATGTACTATCCTGATGGATACACCATAGCTAATAAATGTTCCAGAACAAGCAGAAATTATTGTGGGTGTGTGATCTACTTGTGAAAGGTGATTAATTTCAAAAACTTTGAGAGGGTACACACCCAGTGCTATGACTATAAAATTTAAAACAAATACAGCCATTCGCACACATCCTGTCATGACATTAGGAGCATGCACAGCAGAACTGGCTCATTTTGACAACCAGGAGGTTGAGTCAGCTGAGCTACCAAAAGCTCAGCAAGACAGCTTTGCAGTATCATCAGTATGTGGTGGTACACTTTGAGACTCACGGTTTTACAGACACTTTGAATATGAGCATTTGCAAGACTGCATGACAGCAGCTAGCAGGTAAGTGCATACAAAGTGGAATCCAAAATTTTTGGTACTGGTGCTGCCATCTGGAAAGTAGGAGTAGTAGATCTTTGCACCACTAGGTGGCGAGAGCTGCATACCTAATGAGTCAGTATGTGCAGTGGCATTCAGCTGGGAGGACATGTTGCGTGTCTACAGTGATTTCCATAATACCCTGTGTTTGGTGTGTGGTGATTTTACGATGGATCTGCGCACAGAACAGTGCATGTGTATCAAATTCTGTGCAAATCTCAGGAAAAGTGCTACAGAGACCCTTGCAATGATTCAACAAGTGTTTGGGGGGACAGAGCATGAGCCATATGCGTGTGTTTGAGTGGCATGCTCAGTTCAGGGCTGGCCGTACAGATGTTGAAGATGATACTCACACTGGATAGCTCGTTAGCCACTCAACAACAGACATTGTTGCCAAACTTCAACAATTGGTTTGTGTGGATCAACAGCGAACCATTCAAGACCTTGCAGATGAAGTGGGTATTGGTTATGGGACATGTCAACGAATGTTGACTGTTGAATTGGGAATGCATTGTGTCACCGCAAAATTTGTGCCAAGGATCTTGACCGATCAGAAGGCACAGCATGTTGAAGTGTGCATGGACCTTCGTCAGACCGCATCTGATAATCCAACCTTCTTGTCACAGGTTATGACCCAGAGACAAAGCAACAATCATCCCAGTGAAAGTGTCTGGGCTCTACAAGACCCAAAAAAGCAAGACAGGTGAAGAACAAAGTGAAGAGTATGATCATCATTTTCTTTGATACCAAGGGAATTGTGCACAAAGAATTCATCCCACCCAATCAAACAGTGAATTCCATGTACTACTGTGGCGTTTTGTGATGGCTCCATGAAAATGTGCGGCGACGACGGCCCGAACTCTGGTGTTGAAGGAACTGGTTGCTGCATCACGGCAACACACCCTGTCACACGTCCTTGCTCCCCAGGACCTTTTTGCCAAAAAACAACATGGCGGTTTTACCCCACCCACCGTACTCGGCAGATTTGGCATCTTGCAACTTCGTACTATTCCCAAAACTGAAACTCAAGTTGAAAGGCTGTCAGTTCCACACTCTAGAGAGGATTCAAGAAGCATCGGTGGTGGTGATAAACACCCTCAAAGAACAAGACTTCCAGAAAATGTTTGACCAGTGGCGGAAGTGCTGGGACCAGTGTGTACATGCGGATGGGAACTAATTCGAGGGTGATGGTAACCATTAGTCCGAAGGTAAGGTTTTCAACAGATGGCAGCAGCAGTCCTGAAAATTTTGGATAGCACATCATACTCTGGCCACATGACTACAAAAACCCAAGCATCCAGGGATTGTCACGAAATATGGAGATGGCTGAATTATTACGAGCACAGATATTAAATAAGACTGAATCTAATAAAAACTGAACCCAGCTTGTTACAGAGAAGATTAACATGGGTGAAAATGCTCCCTTGATCTGAAGAGTAATTTTTAGTTATTTATTTAAACATTGAAAACAAATACACCGACAATGCCTCAAGATCTTTTCACAAACAAAGTGTCTATGGACAGGTCTCACTCAGCACTACCAGGAGATAACAGCACATGTTTTTGTAAACATTGCCCACATTAAAGTGCAGGCCTGAATGTACATTCCACAGGTAAAAAACCTGAATTTTTATCTAAATAATAAAGTAAACATTGAGAGTACTGGCAGCATTAATAATTAAATATATACCACTGGAAAAAAGTTAGTACATCTGGAAAAATGATGTTGATTTTGATATGATGAAGGCATAAGCCACCTGGGGATAGTAGATGTGCTGATAATAGTTTCAACATCATCTGCTAACAGACAGCTTAGTGGCATAGCTAACAAAGCACCATCTGGGTCTACTCTTCAGTCAGATGGCTTAGTGTGGAGAAAATGTGTGATGCAAGCAGGCAATCATGCCACAGAGATGCACTAGTGCTTCCTACAGCCATCAGAATGACGTTAAGGCAGTCAGCTTGTGGCCTTCTGAGTGGTTGGATGATCCTTTCAGAGAATTGCTGTATCATCTGTGCAATTATTCTGGTATCAGTGGTTACATTATAATGTTCATCTCGGATCGTTTCACTTAACTTAACTTTCTATTGCCTGGAGTTCGTTTGATGAAAGAATATAACAGTTTCCAACTTCACAAAATTTATTGACAAGTGAACTGCATATTCGTCACATTAACAAAACACTGACTGACATACTTCACAGATCTCTCTGACTGACTGACAAAACAACAACTCAACAACTAATTAACCCTCTTGCAGCATCACTGCTTTGCTTTATGTAGAATTTTAACAATAAATTTCAAAATAACCATTATTAATTTTGTGCAGTTTTGATGTTACAATTAAAATTTACAAAATGTAAAGAAACTGATGTTACAGCCGAATCAGGTATAAAATACAATATTAATGTACACAATTTTTATAGTATCTTACTAGTTTTAAATATGAAAATTGATCTGAACTTTAATTACAATAATGTCTTTTATATTATTTTAGTTACATAATTAATTACAGTTTGGATTTGGTTACTAACATTCAATGCCAGTACAAATCTCCTGCTTTGTCCAACTACATATGTAAAACTTAAAAATAAGGCCTCAAATTCTGAAAATAGTAAACTTGTGTGGTGTAAACAATTGGAGAGTTAATTACAAATGTAATTACAAATTATATTAATTACAGAGGAGGACATAAAAATAGACAACAAATAAAAATACAGCACTTGGTAATAACTTTTAAGCCATTTCTCTAGATAATGATGTTCTCTGTGTCAACCCACCTATCAACTGCAATTAAGGTAATTAGAGGTACCAACCACTTATGCCAACATTTCCGCAGCCTCTTAATATTTGCCGCCAGATATTTAACACTTCAGTTTCTTGATTAAACATCTAACTCAGCACCTGTACATAATTTTGTTAATGACAACAATCCCCTGACAATCATGATAATGTACATCCTTCCAGAACATTCTATGTGCTTTCACAATGAATATCAAGTGTTTTAGCAAACTGGACAAAATAATATGTATAAAGACCCACATACAAGTCCCTAGGAAGCACTGACTTGTCCGATAACTATCCAGATTTGTGTGTATATATATATGTATAAGAGGTAAACATTCCACGTCAGGAAAATATATCCAAAAATGTCTGCTTATGTCTGTATATGTGCGGGTGGATATATGTATGTGCAAGTGTATACCTGTCCTTTTTCCCCCTAAGGTAAGTCTTTCTGCTCCCGGGATTGGAATGACTCCTTTCATAATGGAAAAGCTGGTTTTAGCAGGAAGAATTAAGAAAATTTGCCCATCTAAATGGGCCGTGGAAGTTTGAAATGAATAAAGAGGACCAGTTAGGACAGAATTTGAAACAATGGAATCTGTTCCAACTTGAGTGTAATTTGGGCATTGACTCACAAAATAATTAGAACTAAGATAGATAAAACAGAACAATGCTAGGAAGAAGATGGGTAAGGGAATATTTTGTAAGGACCTGACAATCAGGGGATGAAATTAATATTGGGGGTTTATTTGATGAAGATAATAGGAATATTATACATTCTGAAGGGAGAGTTTAATTGTGGCATCATTAATATGCAGTAATAGGTCAGAGTCAGAATTCAGCTGCCGTGCCTGAGAGAATAGATGCGTGAATGACAATGTAAATCAAACGATTTAGGAGAAGCAAAATTCTGCTCAATGGAGGTTGATGTTACTTGTGTGCAAGCAATAAGGCCTGGTTTAAGTTATTTGTGTGTAGGCAAGATGACCAATGGTTAATGTTTTCTGTGAATGGAGATATGCAAGGAGACATATGTTCCAGTTATTGAGGTCCTTTGTGTGCAGGCAGTGTGCTCTGTGGTTACAGTGGTCTAAGGAAATTATCAGTGGGCAATGGTTCCTGTGTCAGATGTATTAAGTTATGGCGTCTCTGTTGCATAGATAATGTGTTACTGATGGAAGCTGAGGAGGATGCACTAAATGCTAGTGAAGTGAAATTATGTTGTTAATAGTATAATTGAAGATGTTGTGAAGTACTTTAAATTTTTGTTTGGGGGTAAAATATATCTGTATGTCGAGAAAACTTTTTAATTAATTAATAGTAAGCAACAACAGATAATTATTGGTGGTAGTAAATTGAGTGATGAGAGTGAAGAATCATTTGCAAGCAGCAACTGCTTACAGCTAGTATGGTAGTAACAAAGTCTGTATATATGAAGTATACAATTTCTTGTATTTAGGTTAAGAATCTTGGGGGTCTTACCATCATGTTACCATCACTTAGATTAACATTTTTGGGTTCAATTTCTTGTGCATATGTTATGTTTAGTTTAAAAGTTTGGAGAGTTATTTTTGCCGTGGGATGTGTAGATTTTGTGAATTCATTTACTGTGAGCTATAACATTTAAGAATTTTTGGATGGATTAGCTGAGTATATTTTGTGCAACTGTGGGATCATAAATTGTGAGCTACAAATGACCACAAGAGTAAAATTGTTGTTTAAAAAGCTGCAGTATAATTAGATTAGATTAGATTAGTTTATGTTCCATAGATCCGTGCTGAGGAGATCCTCGTGGATGTGGAACATGTATTTTTTTTTAAGCTGAAATAACAATACTAATAGTATGAATATATACAATACATCATTTGTTTCTATTAAAAAATTCGTCAATGGAGTAGAAGGAGTTGGCCACTAGTAAGTCTTTCAGGCTCCTTTTAAACTGATCTTTATTTGTAACTAAATTTTTTATGTTTACTGGCAAATTATTGAAGATGAGTGTTCCTGAGTAGTGGACCCCTTTTTGAACTAAAGTAAGTGCTTTTAAGTCCTTGTGCAGATAATTTTTGTTCCTGGTATTGTATGTATGAACTGAGCTGTTTGTTGGAAAAAGAGATATATTATTTAGGACAAATTTCATTAATGAGTAAATATACTGAGAGGCAGTAGTTAGTATACCCAGTTCTTTGAAGAGGTTTCTACTGGACGTCTGTGAATTTACTCCACAAATAATACGTATTACACGCTTTTGGACTCTGAAAACTTTTGTTTGACTTGAAGAGTTACCCCAAAATATTATACCATATGACATTATGGAATGAAAGTAGGCAAAGTATGCAAGCTTTTTCATTTTTATGTCGCCTATGTCTGCTAACACTCGAATTGCAAATACAGATTTGTTAAGGCATTTTGCAGTTCTGTGGTGTGCTCTTCCCAATTGAATTTATTATCAAGTTGTAATCCCAGGAATTTAAGACTGTCAACCTCTTCTATCTGCTCTTCTTCGTATTTTATGCATATGCTGGGTGGAAACCTCTTACAGGTTTTAAATTGCATATAGTGAGTCTTTTCGAAGTTTAATGTCAGTGAGTTGGCTTTAAACCATTTATTAATATCCATGAAAATATCATTAGCAGATCTTTCTAGAACTACACTTGACATACTATTTATTGCAATACTTGTGTCATCTGCAAACAAAACGAACTCTGTTTCTGGCAGTGTAACTGATGAGAGATCATTAATGTACACAAGAAAAAGCAATGGCCCTAAGATGGATCCTTGTGGGAAACCACATGTAATTTCTTCCCATTCTGATGATGACTGATGACTTAATTCACTAGTCCCTTGCACTGACACCCTTTGTTGCCTGTTAGTGAGTTATGACTTGAACCAATTTGCAGCACTGCCCGTGACACCATAGAATTCTAATTTACTTAAAAGGATGTTGTGGTTCACACAATCAAATGCCTTTGACAAATCACAGAAAATACCTGCTGCTTGTAATTTGTTATTTAATGAATTAAGTACATTTTCACTGTAGGTGTAAATAGCCTTCTCGATATCAGAACCCTTCAGAAATCCAAACTGTGTTCTTGATAATATGTTATCCCATATTGTTTTTATTTTGTTCCCTGACATTGCTATCTTCTTCTCGTAGTGCATTTGTTTAGACATCTGAATTACTTTTTTTAATGTTTTACAGTATTCCTTGTATTTAGCTAAATCATCAGCACTGGAGCTATTCTTGGTCGACAGCTACATTTTCCTTTTTGTCTTACAGGAAATCTTTATTCCTTGTGTAATCCATGGTTTTATTATAGACTTCTGTTTAATTTGAGTAACTTTTAGAGGAAAACAGTTTTCAAACATGGTTTCTTTGAAGGGATATTTAGTTTGTTTGCTGATGCTTGCTCATGACACCAGTCATTTGTTTAACATTCTGAGCATTATTTACGCCACATAATGATTTGATTTTGTGTGGAGAAAGTTTATCTTGATGTAGTTCAGGTGGAATGGCTTGGGCTATTCTGACCCTGAATGGAACTGAAATGAAAAGTCTGGATTCAGCACACATTGTTTCAAACAAACTTATCTGTTTGTCTGTGTCAAATTTCCCTCTAAAATTTAGTCCTTTATTGCTTTGAGTCTGGATAGCAAAGGGGGTGGTTTTTGATCTGACCAGTCCTTGTTATTCAGATATATGTAAATAATAGGTGAATCATTGTGCGATTTTTGTTTATCGTTAGCATCATGACAACTGAGTGGCAGGAGGGTTTGAAACAGTGCCAACAATCTGAGTTGCAACATTGTAAAAAGTGTGGGAGGCTGTAATTGGACACCCTCCTTTAACACTACCCTTTTTTTTATAGAAATAAACAATACCATTCGTACTATCGATTTTAGTATAGTTAAAATTATCTCAGCAGCTTCACTGAAAGAATTCATATGATTCTGTATATGATGTAATATATTTCACGCTAAAATGTACAAAAAGAAATTAATTTGTTACAATCGATATGTACTTATGGTTAAAATTACTCTTCTTTTAGAAATTTTTGAAAGTACAAAATTTCTGACATACTTAAAATTGCACAATCTAACGCGAATTATTAAATTTATTTCTGGATTCATTAATAAAATAAAGATTCTTCTTTTGTCAAAAATGTACATAAACTGTGTTGCTTTGTAAATTCTTTGGAATATTACGAGTACCGCAGAATGTAATTAGTAGTGGGCACGCCTCTGATGGAGACAGACGTATTCGTATGATCGACACTAACAATGTAATTTGGAATATTAAGTGGAAATTGTAAAAATGTTGTGATACTGAATAATGTGACAAGGGATAAAATTCAATAAATATACAGGCAAATCTTCATCAGTTATTTAGTCATCAGGAGCCCACAACATTAAATCAAAATTTCAGCCACACGAATGTACCCCTAGATGCAAGACTTGGAGCCAACAACAAGAGATAATGAAGATTAGTAAAAAGTTTTTCTGTTGTATATCTTACACCTCTCGAAGCTTTTGAAACCAATGAAGACACTAAGAAAAATTTAATAGTGACTTGTGTGAGGGTGAGATTACAAAGCACATAAGAAGACAGCAATGGTGTTCTGATAAGTGTTTTGCTTGTGCTACAAAAATGTATATGGAAAGTGTGATGACATAAATAATCAAAGTGATAAGTTATTACAAAAAGAAAGGAACAATATATAGTGAACTTAAAGCAGTTTGATAGTGTTATATTAAAGCAATTTGATAGTGGTACTGCAACTACAGGAGCTAAATTCTTGATTCTATTTTCTGCGTTGTCTTTGCCAGACAACTTGTAGTCATACATACACACAAATATGTGGAAGTTTAGAAGAATTAGTTTACTAGGATGTATGTTGTTATTTATGTTTTATTTACAGGTATGTGCTGACTTTTTGGTATGCACACCGATATTTAAATACATTTAAGATAATGTTTAAGGGAGAAGATGCTTCTACATAAGTTAGCTGATAAGTTTTTCATAAGTTTTGTGTTAAAGATATGAATATAATTTTTTGTGGGTATAACACAGTGTTGGTGCTGTTTGCGACACCATCCACTATGTGTATGGAGTTGCAGTACTTCCTGTAATTGGAAGTAGAAACTTTAAAAACAGATATGACCATGCATGCCTATACAATGTGTAATTACATCAGGAGCAAGTGCAGTGAGACCAGCACGTTTTGACAGTCAGGATGGTAGGTCGGCTGACCAGGTAGAGCTTGGTAAGGCACATGGGCTTTGCAGTGTCATTGATAGATGGTGGCACCCTTTGAGCCCCAGTGATCAGTGGACACTCTGAGTATGAGAATTACCAAGATTACAGGACATTGGTTGGTAAGTAAATGCATGTTCTGGCTCTACGATCAACAAAACCTGAGTGTCCAGCCATTCGTGTGAAACATGGACAGGATAACCACAATGGCTGAATTGAATGACCAACACAGATATTAAACATGACTGAATCTAATAACAACTGAACCTAATTAGCTGTAGAGAAGCCAGAAACATGGTCACAAACACAAAAATATTACTAGAACATGAATTAACACGTGGCCTTGATCCGAAGATCATTATGGCCAAATTACAGGAAATACATTTCAGATTCAGATTCTTTATTGGTCATTCAGCATTATTACATGCAATAGACTTCGTCAGTTCACTTAACCTATTAATTTTACAAAATAAATTTTTACATATTTAAGTTGATATTGGGCATTTCTAAAAATTCTTCTAATGAATAGAATGGATTAGTTAACAAGAAGTTATGAACATTGTCTTTAAATAATTTGTCAGGCTTGATTGACCCATTTTAGATAATTTGTTATATATTTTAATTGCCATATACTTATGACTATTGTTAGTTTTAGCTAATCTATTTTGTGGCAACAGCAGAGAAGTACACGTTCTTGTATAGTAGTCCTGCCTTTCATTTGTTACACTTAAATTAGGTAGTTCAGCAAGTATCTAGTTAACACTGTCAAGAACATATAAATTAATAACTGTTAAAATTCTATATTTAATGAACAATGGTTTACAATGTGTTCTATTATCTACCTTAGCCATTACTCTTATAATAGAGGGAAACATTCCACGTAGGAAAAATGTATCTAAAAACAAAGATGATGTGACTTACCAAATGAAAGTGCTGGCAGGTCGACAGACACACAAACAAACACAAACATACACACAAAATTCAAGCTTTCGCAACAAACTGTTGCCTCATCAGGAAAGAGGGAAAGACGAAAGGATGTGGGTTTTAAGGGAGAGGGTAAGGAGTCATTCCAATCCCGGGAGCAGAAAGACTTACCTTAGGGGGAAAAAAGGACGGGTATACACTCGCACACACACACTGTGGATGGATATGTGTGTGTGTGCGAGTGTATACCCGTCCTTTTTTCCCCCTAAGGTAAGTCTTTCCGCTCCCGGGATTGGAATGACTCCTTATCCTCTCCCTTAAAACCCACATCCTTTCGTCTTTCCCTCTCCTTCCCTCTTTCCTGATGAGGCAACAGTTTGTTGCGAAAGCTTGAATTTTGTGTGTATGTTTGTGTTTGTTTGTGTGTCTGTCGACCTGCCAGCACTTTCATTTGGTAAGTCACATCATCTTTGTTTTTAGATACATTTAGCCATTACTCTGATTGCTTTCTTCTGGATCACCATAATTTCATTTATTTTTCTGCTGTTTTCCCAGAGTATTAACCCATACCTTAAAACAGATTGAAAAAAGGCAAAGTACGCTGTACTCAAATGTCACACAACACATCAGTCATTCAATAAATATATAACTTTTGACAACCTAACCACTATGTGATCAACATGAGAGTTCCATGTTAGACTGTTGTCAAGTACAATACCTAAAAACTTTGCCTTTTGTTTTTCTATTTTTGTAGTCTTTGATAGACTGAACCACATATTCTGGGTCTTTTCCTCATTTAATAGCAGACCATTGGCATTAAACCATGATGTTGCATTTTCTTTTGCCAATTTCATATTACTTACAAGGTTATCAAGTACATGGTTTACAGATAGAAAAGTTGTGTCATCTGCATACATATATGTCTTTACATCTATATTTCCTGGTAAGTCACTAGTGTGTGCAAGGAAAAGAAGTGGTCCCAATTTAGATCCCTGTGGCACTCTGTGTTGAACCTCGAGTATGTTTGACAGATGACTTCCTGAACTCACCACCTGTGTCCTTTTATTGAGGTATGATTTGATGAGTTTTAAACTTTTGTTACATATTCCATAGTACTCAAGTTTAGAGAGCAGAAGTGAGTGGTCAACACAGTCAAAAGCTTTGCTCAGATCACATAACGTTACCTGTGTGTACACATGGTCCTCAAATGCTGCTAGAATGTCTCTGACTAAGAGCTCTATGGCATGTATAGCTGACCTTCCTTTTCTGTAACCAAACTGTGATGCACTTAACATACCATTTAGTTCTAGGTACTCATACATCTGCTTATATATTATGCCTAGTAGTGGAATTAGTGAAATTGGTCTGTAGTTTGCAGGATCTAATTTGACACCCTTCTTAAAGACTGGAGTTACCTTGGATAGTTTGAGAGGATCAGGAAAAAACCCTTCTATTAGACACAGGTTTATATAGAATATGTTAATGGTGCTGCAGTGTAATGTATGATTTCTTTCAATAGATTGTCTGACACATTAAAAATATCTGTACTGTATGAATTTTTCATTTCTTTGACTATTTTAAGAACTTCATGTTGGCGTACCTCTTTGAGGTGTTTCAATGATGATCTAGCCCTATTATGATTAAGGTTTGCTCTCTTAAGATAATCTATACATGTTACATTGGGTTTACTGATCAGCTTTTTGATATCATCAGCACAGCTTACAAAATATTTATTGAATGTACCTGCTGGTATTGGGACTGTCTTGTCGAAGTTTCTGACTTCACCTTTAACAGTGTTAATTACTGACCGGGCTGTTTTGCATTGGTTTTTACTATTTTTTATGAAATATGTATTGTATCTTTGTTTTGCCAATTGCAACTCTTTCTTATACAGTTTCCTAGTGATTTTTTCAAGATCCTTAATTAAGGTGCTTCAACAGCAGTAGCTTACTTTTTTTTTTTTTTTTTGATTCTCCAGTTCTTTGGTGTACCAAAATTTACCCTTTCTTGTTTTATGGTATTTCTTTCAAACAAGATGGGCTTTTAAAATACCTGTTAAGTAATTGTGGAATGTTTCATAAACTGTTTGGGCACTGGAATCACAGTTTTGAAATAATTTGTCCCAGTTTGTTATGCTCAGCTGGTGTATTAGTTTTATGAGATTGTGTTTTGGTAATATTAAGGTATTAGATTTTGTTAACGTTTATGCAGCCTTGCTCTCGTCCCCTTTTATAAAATGTCTTAACTCTACTGTTAACATGGAGTGGTCTGAGAAAACAAATTCCTTTACCTTGGTGGAGTACATATCACGAGCACAGTTGACAAAACCATTATCCAAGCACACTTGTAGTCTTGTTGGTTCTGAATAATGTTTAAATTATATATCTTAACTCCATCTTCATAGATTTGATTTTGATACTAATACCAATAATTTGTCTTTATTATCAGCTGAATAAAAATTACTGCTATTTTTCTGCGTATGAATTTTATAAATACTGGTTTCAACATTTGTTTACAGTGGTTTTTACATTTTTTTAAAGTTAGTGATTAAATATAATGACATATTAATTATATTTTATGTTAAATACTTTCCAGATTACTGAACTTCATCACTACAGTCAACTAATACCAGTACAATGTATGTTCATTTGTATATAGAAGAACTATATAATACATGCTGCTTCTTAATACCTGGAGTATTTTGTTCTAATGATGAGGATGCATGTGAGGCATGTGGAGTCAAAGTTTATAATATAAACTGATAACTATTGGTAATTCATTTTTGTAAAGCACAATTTTTATGTACATGACATGGGTATATCTACCATGTATAAGCTTTCATTCTTACGAATACTCTTCAAAAGTTTTACTTCATGTCAGATAAGTGTCAGAGTATAACTCTTGTTGTATAATGTTCATTTCATAGTGTTACAGTAAATTTCATCTTCATTAGTTAAGACAAAAGTCATTTCAGATGTATGGTCAAACACATGTACATGTAAATTACAGTATAAATCAATTCTGATTCATCTGATATAAGCTTATGCAAGTGCTGCTTTCACAAATAAATAGAGATCAGAAGCTATAACTGTATGTGTCTTACTTCTCCCATGTAATTTCACAAGGTAATGAAATTCAAGTTTAAGGATGTTTAACATTTCTTTCATTTATCCATAGTGTAATTAGCTTGTGTGGCAAGAACTAATATGGCAAAAACTTTCACAGATTCTTTGATACATATTTCTGTGTTAATTTTCTATTTTCAGATTGATCTATTTAATTTCAAGATGCATATTTTCCATTTCATATAAGAACTCTGTCAGTAAGTAGTGACATGAGTATTTCTTTAGTTTTATCATAACATAGTCATGGATTTTGTTAAGTAAGTAGATCATTATTTGAATTGAGGTAGGAATGGTCAGGAAGTCCAGAAATAACAAGGATGACCCCCTTTGTAACAGAACTTTCACCCAAGTTGGTGAAACACCATGCGTATAAAAAAAATCATGTAAATGTTTATAGTTACTCTGTGTAGTGCATAACTTTACAATCCTTCTTTATTCAGAATAAATGTGTTCTCATACAAATTAGAATGCTGTAAGGTACTAGTTTTTCTAAGTGTATCAGTAGTATAACAGTTTCATGGTATATTCACAGTATATCATTTACATCATGAGCAACAACTGCAGTGATAATAACAGGGTACTCAAATACTACATTTCATGTTTTCGTGTGAGCATGTAAATCTCTATGATTAATGCATATGTAACTTGCATAGGTGTACAATCTTAAGTCTCAAAGTACTAACAGTACTCAGCATTTCTTACAAAATGTATTTACAGATAACGAACATATTAGTCAAATAAGTGGCTAGTAGATTTATGAGGTAATTTTGTGTATATACTGCATGATAGAGAGTGTGTGTGTGTGTGTGTGTGTGTGTGTGTGTGTGTGTGTGTGCGAGAGAGAGAGAGAGAGAGAGAGAGAGAGAGAGAGAGAAATATTTCAGTATAAGTAACAATAATCCATACATGTAACGTATTCAACAAACTTTTTAATGCATACAAATTCAACATCATGAGCAGGTATAGATCATCTAGAATTGACCAGAATCACTCCACAATTATAATTTGAAATGAGTATCTGACTCTTTCAGTAACATGAAATATTCTGATCTCACCATCTATACTTTCATTGCTAAGTTTTCACTTTTGGTTCACAAACAGATATTACGATAATATTGTAGTGACGCAGATCACATACAAGAAAAACAACATTTTAGCCAGTCCTGCCACAAATGTGATACACATGTGTTGCAACTACGTTATCATCTTGCCTGGCTGTGAAACCTTCACCTTCAAGAACTGAGATTTAACAGTGCTCACTACTCACTAAATGTATTGTATTGTATATTTATTGGTCCTGTGAATCATACATTGTACAGGGGTACATAATGATATAGGACAAGTCAAGTAATTGCAATAAAGTTTAACAGAAAACGGCTGTATGGTTTCCAGTATATAGCACTATAAGTCTGACATACAGGAATAACATTTCAGAAATACAGAAATAAATTTTACACATACACATTTCTTACTTTTGGCCTTGATTATCAGATACACATATATACATGGTGAGTCACCTAAAGTTACCGCTGGATATATTTCGTAAACCACATCAAATACTGACGAACCGATTCCACAGACCGAACGTGAGGAGAGGGGCTAGTGTAATTGTTTAATACAAACCATACAAAAATGCACGGAAGTATGTTTTTTAACACAAACCTACGTTTTTTAAATGGAACCCCGTTAGTTTTGTTAGCACATCTGAACATATAAAAAAATACGTAATCAGTGCCGTTTGTTGCATTGTAAAATGTTAATTACATCCGGAGATATTGTAACCTAAAGTTGACGCTTAAGTACCACTCCTGTGCTGTTCGATCGTGTTTATCGGAGAGCACCGAATTACGTAGGGATCCAAAGGGTACGGTGATGGACCTTAGGTACAGAAGGGACTGGAACAGCACATTACATCCACATGCTAACACCTTTTTATTGGTCTTTTTCACTGACGCACATGTACATTATCATGAGGGGTGAGGTACACGTGCACACGTGGTTTCCGTTTTCAATTACGGAGTGGAATAGAATGTGTCCCGACATGTCAGGCCATTAGATGTTCAATGTGGTGGCCATCATTTGCTGCACACGCAATCTCTGGCGTAATGAATGTCGTACACGCCGCAGTACATCTGGTGTAACGTCGCCGCAGGCTGCCACAATATGTTGTTTCATATCCTCTGGGGTTGTAGGCACATCACGGTACACATTCTCCTTTAATGTACCCCACAGACAGAAGTCCAGAGGTGTAAGATCAGGAGAACGGGCTGGCCAATTTATGTGTCCCCACGTCCTATGAAACGCCCGTCAAACATCCTGTCAAGGGTCAGTCTAGTGTTAATTGCGGAATGTGCAGGTGCACCATGATGCTGATACCACATACGTCGACGCGTTTCCAGTGGGACATTTTCGAGCAACATTGGCAGATCATTCTGTAGAAACGCGATGTATGTTGCAGTGCTCTCCGATACACACGATAGAACAGCACAGGAGTGGTACTCAAGCGTCAACTTTAGGTTACAATATCTCCGGATGTAATTAGCATTTTACAATGCAACAAACGGCACTGATTACGTATTTGTTTATATGTTCAGATGTGCTAACAAAACTAACGGGGTTCCATTTAAAAAAATGTAGGTTTGTGTTCAAAAACATACTTCCGTGCATTTTTGTATGGTTTGTATTAAACCAATTACACTAGCCCCTCTCCTCACGTTCGGTCTGTGGAAACAGTTCGTCAGTATTTGTTGTGGTTTACGAAATATATCCAGCGGTAACGTTAGGTGACTCACCCTGTATATAATAGACCACATATAATTCACAGAAAAATCTACATGTAAACATTTCTTATTTTGGCCTTAATTGTATAAAATATTTAGATTTTCACTTATTTACATTGTAGATAAAAATTCATCAATACTATAGTAGCAATTCTGTGGTAAGTAATCACTCACTGCAGTTTTGAATTTTTGCCTTAATTTTTTTAGGTAGTTTGTTATATAGTTTTTTTGCTGCTTGCAAGGGCCCTTTTTGTTTTAGCGTTGCATGTGAAAACTACATATGTAAATCTTGATTATTCCTTGTGTTGTATAAATGGATATTTTGGTTTTTTGGAGCAATCTTGCTATTTTCATCTATTATTTTCCTTATAAACATTATTGTTTCTAGGATATATAGGTGTGGTTATGGAAGAATATGAAGCTTTTTAAATGAGAGTTTGCATAAAGATCAAGATGCTGTGCATTCCATGGCTCTTATAATTCTTTTTTGTGCAATAAAACAGCTTTTGCTGGGTGGTGAATTTCCCCATCAAATTAAACCAAATCTTAGTAGTAATTCTGCTTGGGCATAGTAAACATTTTTTATGACTTGCATTGATGTGCATCCAGCAAGAATTTATATACTATAACAAATGATATTTAATTTACTACATAGGTTTTGTGTGTGTTTCTGCCATCTTAGGTCATCTTGGATCCAAATTCCCAAAAATTTGGTGCTATTTACATTTTCAAGTCTTTTGTCTAACAGTTCTATGGTTGCAGTTAAAGGTTGTTTATTCTACACTGAGTGTAGATGCATAGTGTTTGTTTTATGTGTGTTTATTATTAAGTAGTTCACTGCGAACCATTCTGATACATGTGAAGTGCTCTTTTTTATTTCATTTTGGAGCTCTTCTGGGGTCTTTCCTTTGATAAGTATATTTGTATCATTGGCATATTTAATGTACTTATAGTTAGAGCTGGATGGTTCCAACTCATTTACAAACAGCAAGAACAAGATTGGTCCCATTACGGAACCCTGCTACACACCATATTTAACACACTGTTTTTCTGATTGATAGGAAATTGAATTTTTTCCTTCTTTGTACATGACTTCAACTATTTTGTAATTCTTAAAATAGGAATCAAATTCTGGGGATGTGGTGTGCTGTCTAGATATTTCATGAAGTAATCTGTTTTTCTTCATAGATATTTGTATCCCTGTTGTGACCCATTTTATTTTCAGATCCTTTTTTGTGACTGTCTTTTTATTGAGTGGAAAGCAAAGTTCAAAATAATAGCTAAAACTATTTAGGAGTTTGTTGAACTTATCATTTGTATGTTTACATTCATAGATGTCTTCCCAAGTTTATTTACTGAGGTAATTAAGGAAATGTTGTATATTCTGGTCATTACACTTCCTAGATGTAGTTGTTAGACATTCAGTTGAACCAAACTGTTTTCCTAATCTTATACTAATTTCTTGGGATGTGTGGTCCCCAAAGCCTGTATTGTGGGTTTGTGTTGAATATTGTAAGGGCACATTTGTAAATATTTGATCAAGGATTGTGGCTGAGGATCTTGTGATGTGTGCTGGTGTTTCTGCAGTAGCCTTTAAATTGAAAGTTGCTAAGAGGTTCAGTAAAGCAGTTTTTTGTTTGGACTCATTTGCAAAGTCAGTGTTGAAATCCCCTCATATAATTAATTTTCCATTTTTTTGTGTAGTCTTGTGTACGATATTTTCAAGGTTCTTTAACATGATGTTAATATCACCAGTTGGTGCCAAGTATAGACAAATTATAGCAATTTTTTCATCCATGATTTCAATTCCATTTACCTCAATATCTTTCTCTACGGATAATTTTTCTAGGAAGGCATACATTTAAAATTTATGCTATTTAACATAAATGCAACTACCACCATGTTTATACAATTTCCGACAAAAATAACTACCCAATACAAAATTTGGAATGCAAGCCAATGTTCAGTAAACATAATACAGAACTATTTTTCATGTCATTTTCTAACAAAATATGAAATTCATTTACTTTGTTGGATATCGATTGTATATTTTGATGAAATACCATCACGTTTGGAGTTCACACGAGTTCTGGAACTTAATGTCCTTAGTATTTATATTTATATTGGAAATTTTGCTTGGAAGATATTTTTTATTTTCAAATTTCACTTTTGAATTTTCACCCCCTTCACACAGTATCAGTTTCCCTTGTTCTTAATAATTTTACAGATGTCAGAAATAATTTTATCGAAATTCACTGAGCCTAGTCTGTTTAAATGCACGCCATCCTTTCCCAAGCGTTTGTCACTTAAAAATTTGTTGGGGTCAACGAATATTGTGCTGAGTTATTCGCACTGTTCCCTGATAGCACTGTTTATGTTGTTTATATAAGAATTGCTCACTGGCCTTCTGTGCAGAATTCCACTTATAACCAGTCTTGAATTTGTGTACAATGCTTTGGCTGAACAAATGATGTTTCTCGTCTCACTCACAATTTTTTCCTGGAAATGAAATGAATATTTGGTGTCATTGGCCGGGGGGCCCCTTGCATGGCAGGTCCGGCCACCTTGGTGCAGGTCTTATTACATTTGACACCACACTGGGCGACCTGCACGCCAGATGGGGATGAAATGATGATGAAGACAACACAGCAGCCAATCCCTGAGTGGACTAAATCTCTGACCCAGCCGAGAATCGAACCCGGGCCCGTAAGATGGCAATCCGTCACGCTGGCCACTCAGCTATCAGGGCAGACAATTTCTTCCTGACTGCTCCTTCGTATTGAATTTGTGCCAGGATTTGTAATTGGTCTTTAGATTGTTTCCATTTTAGTTGTAGACTGTTTTGCACTTAAGAGGTTTGTAAAATGTTTGTTGAGCTGATAAAGTCGGATACCAGGGCAAACATCGATTTCACAGTTTGCTGAAACTACATTTTTTAATATAGAATCACCAATAACAAAGAACTCATTTTCATTAATCTGCTTTTGTGAAGCAATTTCACGTTTCACCCTTTTATTATATGACACTGTTTTCCAGCTGTATTTACTTACCGATTTTCTACAGTTAAAAACTCTGCGCCTTTTTCGATCATATTGTGCCCATGAGAATTTTCACTGTTCCTTTCTGCACTAGCATGGGATTCATAGATTGCACACTATACTTTTCACAGTCTTTTTCCATGTTTGGTAGGTTACTGGATTCCCACAAGCACAGGGTGCCAAATCACTTAGTAACTTCGTGTTTGCTTCCTCGAGAGACACAATTTCACTTCTAAGCGATTCCACATCACTTGGCAGCTGTTTGATTATTTCGTCCTTCGATTTGATCCCACTTTCTAGGTATGTTGTTTCACTTTGTAAACATACTGGGCACATCCATGGAGAATTGTCGTTTATGAGTTTTAGATTTACTTTTGCACACTTCTTGTGCAGCCAGAAATTGCACTTTACGCATAAGATACCTTCCATAACATGCTTGTTGCACTGTTTACACAATGAACTGATTGTTTTTTTTCCTTTTTGTGGCAGAGCAATGTGTCGTTACACTGTATACTGGGTGATATCTTAACATGGAGCCACAGCTGCAGATCATTTCTATGTTGGTTTCACCTGCTCATAGAAAATATCAAACAAACTCTTCATGATGAATAAAACATCATGTACAAAGGTTTTAGTGGACACTGGGTCAACATCAACAGTTTACCAATGGCATTGTTTCAAACAGTCTGTATGGGCACTACCCTCCACATCATGGCAGACCCATCTCAGGATATAGTGAGAAGAGGTTGTGCATTAACATAGGTCTACAGTAGCCGATCACATGGAATTTCCAAATTGCAGACATCAGGGAACCTACAATTGTGGTAGACATGCTACAGCATTTCCAATTACTCATGGATGTCCAGAGAGGCCTGACAGTTCAGGTTGCCATCACAAGCACCACACTGCAAAAACCTGCCTCCTTACATCAAAGAGATTGATGGCAGCTAAAGCAGACATAGATAGACTGGGATAGTTTAAGGAGACTATGTGGGGATTACTGGATACTGAATGAGAGAACCATCCCTGAAAAGTACCCAGTTCCCCACATCATTGACAAACAATGATTTGGCTGGAGTGACAGTGTTCAGCTTAATTGATTGTACAGGAGCATATGCACAAATCCCCATGGTCCCAAGGGATGTGACAAAATCTGTAATAATGACCCCATTCGGGTTATATGAGCATTTGTACATGCTATATGGGCTAAAAAATGCTGCCCAGATGTGGCAGCATTTCATCCACCAAGTCCTCTGAGGTCTAGAAGGTGTATATTGTTATACAGATGATATTCTTATGTTTTCTCATTCACTGGCTCAGCATCCTAAACACCTACAATTATTGTTTGAATGCTCAAACAAGCCGGAGTTATGGTAAACACAGCTAAATGCATTTTTGTCCAAAGTAGTGTCAAGTTCCTAGAGTTTGAGGTATTGATAGCAGGCATCTTCCCTATAGCAAAACAAGCCAGAGTGATTCAGGAAGAGATGCAACCAAGGATCTTAGACAGTTGTAAGGTATGCTCAACTACTACCGATGCTACCTACCTCATGCAGTATCATTGTTGGCACCACTGACTGAATTACTTAAGGGTAAACAAACAGCAGGTACTAGGAAGGGCCCTAGAGTGAGGAAGCTATAGCTGCATTTGAGTTAGTGAAAGAATATGTTGCACATGCCATACTATTGAATCATCTGCGCAAAAAAGTGCACTGACAGCTGTTATGGTGGACACTAGCCAGCTGCCAGTAGGTGCCACCCTCCAACAGCACATTGATGGTGTGTGACAGTCCCTGATATTCTTCTTCTTGCTGTTAAGAGAAACCAAAGAAAATGGAGTGCCATAGATCACGAGCTGGATAGATATAAAATCTGCTCACCAAGCTATGGCAGAACACACATATAAAGGTATTAAAGTTTGCAAGTTTTCAGAGCCAGTGTCTCCTTCTGGTAAAAGGATTCAAGGGGAAGGAAGAGGGATGAAGGAAAAAGGTTGATAACCCTTCTTCTAGGAGAAAGAGCCAATTACTCCGAAAGCTTGCAACCTTTAATGTCTTTACATGTGCATTCTCCTGCCATGGCTTGGTCAGTAGATTTTGAAGGGAAAGTAAGAGGAGTGAAGGAAAAAATCTGACAACCCTTCTGCTAGAAGAAAGAGCCACTGGCTCCAAAAGCCTGCAAACTTTAATACCTTTACATGTGTGTTCTCCTGTCGAGGCTTAATGAGTATATTTCTTACCTGCACATTTACATTATACACTCCTGGAAATTGAAATAAGAACACCGTGAATTCATTGTCCCAGGAAGGGGAAACTTTATTGACACATTCCTGGGGTCAGATACACATCACATGATCACACTGACAGAACCACAGGCACATAGACACAGGCAACAGAGCATGCACAATGTCGGCACTAGTACAGTGTATATCCACCTTCCGCAGCAATGCAGGCTGCTATTCTCCCATGGAGACGATCGTAGAGATGGTGGATGTAGTCCTGTGGAACGGCTTGCCATGCCATTTCCACCTGGCGCCTCAGTTGGACCAGCGTTCGTGCTGGACGTGCAGACCGCGTGAGACGACGCTTCATCCAGTCCCAAACATGCTCAATGGGGGACAGATCCGGAGATCTTGCTGGCCAGGGTAGTTGACTTACACCTTCTAGAGCACGTTGGGTGGCACGGGATACATGCGGACGTGCATTGTCCTGTTGGAACAGCAAGTTCCCTTGCCGGTCTAGGAACGGTAGAACGATGGGTTCGATGACGGTTTGGATGTACCGTGCACTATTCAGTGTCCCCTCGACGATCACCAGTGGTGTACGGCCAGTGTAGGAGATCGCTCCCCACACCATGATGCCGGGTGTTGGCCCTGTGTGCCTCGGTTGTATGCAGTCCTGATTGTGGCGCTCACCTGCACGGTGCCAAACACGCATACGACCATCATTGGCACCAAGGCAGAAGCGACTCTCATCGCTGAAGACGACACGTCTCCATTCGTCCCTCCATTCACACCTGTCGCGACACCACTGGAGGCGGGCTGCACGATGTTGGGGCATGAGCAGAAGACGGCCTAACGGTGTGCGGGACCATAGCCCAGCTTCATGGAGACGGTTGCGAATGGTCCTCGCCGATACCCCAGGAGCAACAGTGTCCCTAATTTGCTGGGAAGTGGCGGTGCGGTCCCCTACGGCACTGCGTAGGATCCTACGGTCTTGGCGTGCATCCGTGCGTCGCTGCGGTCCGGTCCCAGGTCGACGGGCACGTGCACCTTCCGCCGACCACTGGCGACAACATCGATGTACTGTGGAGACCTCACGCCCCACGTGTTGAGCAATTCGGCGGTACGTCCACCCGGCCTCCCGCATGCCCACTATACGCCCTCGCTCAAAGTCCGTCAACTGCACATACGGTTCACGTCCACGCTGTCGCGGCATGCTACCAGTGTTAAAGACTGCGATGGAGCTCCGTATGCCACGGCAAGCTGGCTGACACTGACGGCGGCGGTGCACAAATGCTGCGCAGCTAGCGCCATTCGACGGCCAACACCGCGGTTCCTGGTGTGTCCGCTGTGCCGTGCGTGTGAACATTGCTTGTACAGCCCTCTCGCAGTGTCCGGAGCAAGTATGGTGGGTCTGACACACCGGTGTCAATGTGTTCTTTTTTCCATTTCCAGGAGTGTATTTTCAAAAACTGATCATCTTCGTTGATATAGATCATGAGGTGTATGCTGTCTACCTGGCTGTTAAGCACTTCTGCAAGTGTGTGGAAGGCAGAGAGGCCACAATTTGCACAGGCCATACCCATGTCACTGCACTGTTTCAAAAGAGTCACCTAATGGTTCACTTCAACAGATCAGACAAGGGTTCATTTCCCAGTTTCCTACCAATGTGAGTAGACACAAGGAATCACCGCTGACTGTTTATCCAGAAGTTGCACCAATATTAGGGCCGTCCAGTGGGAACACATTGCAAATGCGCAGGTGATGGACAAGGAGCTAGACATGCAACAGGAGAAGCAGAGTTCAAGCCTACAATCACAGAAAGTCAAATCAGCACAGGCAAATGTAACTCTGTGGTGTGATGTGGTACATGATAGCACATATGTCTACATTTTGTGCAACTACTGGAAATTTATTTTCTGGTCTTCCATGATCTCAGGCATCCAGGAGCATGGGCTACAGCAAAAAGAGTGAAGAATAAGGTGGTGTGACTCATGATTCACAGAGATTGGCTCATGTGGGCAAAACAGGGTGACAGGTGTCAGCAGAGTAAAATCAGCTACCATGTCTTTGGCTCACAAGGATCATTTGTCACGTGTTTGGCCACATTCGGATATATCCATATAGACCTCGTGGACACCCTTCCATATTCCAATGGCTTCTGTTAGCTAATAACCTTTGTGGATCGCTTTATTTGGTGGTCAGAGGCCATTTCTGTGACAGACATCATAGCAGCTATGGTTGCAAAGAATATCTTAGGGGTTTGGATCACGAGGTTTGGCATGCTGCATGTCACCATGACTGACAGGGCTGGCAGTTCATGGTGTCCTTACTTCAGGAAGCTGTATGTTTATGTGGCTGTTCCCATATACACCACACCAGCTACAGTCCAATCAGCAGTGGTATGGTGGTTAGCTACCATTATACCTTGAAACCAGCATTGATGTTTGCCAACACTATATAGTCAGTGGCAATGCTGCTCGTCCTGTTGGGTTTGCGATCACCAGTCAAAGAGGATCTGCAACATTCACCAGGACAACTCATTTATGGCCCAGAGCTATGCCTACTGGCAGAACTAATTACCGACAAGCCTTCCAACCTCCTCCTGCCAGCCTCCACCACCAAGTTCCATCAACGTCAGTGAAAAATGAAGGCCAAATAAACCTGTACATGCCGCAGTTACATGGACACAGGAACATCTTCATAAAAAAAAGGCCCTGTACAGTGTACCTTTCATCTGACTGCAGGATGACTTGGTTGGCCCACTGGTTGTGCCAGCATATAGTGGCCTGTAAAAGGTTCTGCACTGTGGACCACACACTATTAAAGCTGATGCAGCACACATGACAAAATGGTTTCCATCGAGCTGTTGAAGGCACCACACTTGGGCATGGAGAAAATAGAGATCACCACTCAAGTACCGCCAACTACATCACTTTGGCAGCACAGCACAGTTATTAATTACCAGCCTATATCATTGTTATCTTGATTTTCAAGAGTATTTGAAAGGGTAATGCATGAAAGACTGTCTCATTTTCTTAATAAAAATCAAATTCTAGTTAAAGGGCAAAACAGTTTTAGGAAAAATAGGTCAACTGACACAGCAATTTAAAACTTTTTTAAAACTGATCATAAATTCCGTAGACAAAAATGAATTAAACTGTGGCATTTTTTTGGACCTGTCTAAGGCTTTCGATGTCATTGACCATAATTTACTGCTCAGGAAACTATTTTGCTATGGAGTAAGTGGAGTAGCAAATGATTGGTTCAAATCCTATCTTTCTAATAGGTATCAGAAGGTAGAGATACAGCATGCGGGTAAAGTCTATTCATCGGCATACCAAAGAGTCAGGTATGCCGCAGAGCTCTGTACTGGGGTCATTGCTGTTCTTAATACTTATAAATGATTTGCCAAGCCATGTATCAACAGCAGATGCAGTAGTGTTTGCTGACGACACCAATCTATTTGTCAAAGCTACGAATGAAACTGACTTACTGGAGAGAGTCACAGTAGCCACAGAAGAAGCAAACATGTATGACACACAGAGAATCATGTAAAAAAATTTTCAAGGAACTACAAATCATGACTCTATCATGTACCTATATTTATGAAAGTATATGTTTTATGAAGGCACACCAGGAACATTCTTTGTTAAACAGTCAAGTTCATAACTACAAAATGAGAAATAGAGACTACTTTCATAGAGAAAGTCACACAAAAGCTATGTATCAAAAAAGCGTTTTTTATCAGCCAAAAATCTTATTTAGTGCACTACCAAAGGAAATTAGAAGTATACCAAAATTCCACATATTCAAAAAGAACTTGAAAAAATGTTAATTGGCAAGAGTTTTTATAGTGTCAAGGAATACTTAGATCACCAGCATTCAATGTACAGTAGCTTATTTCCTTCATCATAGCGACCCAAAATGCTCATTGAAAGCTAAATTGTATTCATCTATTATTCTAATTTAGCATATTATGAATGTTGTAACACATATGGTTTCATGTTATATGTAATAATATTTTATTTATGGACGTATAATTGTAAATCTTTTCAAATCCTATTTTCTATGTAAGGCAATGTATGACAAATCCTATATCATTTTTATAATGATGAGATACATGGATGCTAAGTAAATAAATAAATCAGCTATCACGAGTGGGAAGCACCCTCCCTCCCTCTGGAACTGGGTCTAAAGACTAGAAGATCTGCCCACACTGTTTACTGACATACCCAGGGCTCCAGGTTTAAAGAAAAAAAGAGGGGCGGGAGGTGATATAGTGACACAGATGAACAAACTAAAGACAGTGTGAAATAACTGTAACTGAAGGATTTTGGATCACTCTCTGCTGGCAGTATTCTCCATGTTGTTATTTTATACTTAGTTCTGAGAGATAGTGTGTAATTTAAGAGGTTATAGTGTGCAACCTATGTTCTCCATTCAATTACCTCCACCTTCAGTAACCTCCCTACAATATTATTCCTGATTCAGTTTCACTTGAAAGGCAACTTCATCGCAGACAAAGAAAGACAGAGGTATCATCAGTGGTAAATGTCTATCATTTGTAAAATCAAACAATGGAAAAACGAGTGAATACACTTTTTTGCCACCAACTCTACCAATCAGACTCAACTCAAAACCGATGTTGAACCCTGCCTGACTCAGTTCACTCATCCACCTAACTATGATCCACTCTCGCTACCCTCAAATCACCCCTCTTAACATTCCACAATTTCTTAACCTCAAATCTTGCCTCAACATCACTCCCCAAATCTCTCAACACGCAAGCTAATTTTACAAGGTGTGATTGGAAAGTCTTAAGAATGGGCTTGAAATCGTACAATGGTGGTACTTACATGCTACTGTGATGCATCTTCTTCAAAATAGTCCCATTCTGACTGAAAACACTGACTCCAATGGTGTTTCCACTTTTGTAAACATTCCTGGAAATTTTTGTCCTGAAGTGTGTTAAGGACACTCTCCATATTTGCCTAGATGTCTTCAGTCGAGTCAAATTGCCTTCCTTTCAGTGAAAATTTCAGTTAAGGAATCGGGTAAAGTCCGCAGGGGCCAAATCAGGGGAATATGGCGGTTGTGGAAGCACAGGAATTGTGAATTTGGTCACAAATTCAACAATGGAGAAGGCACAATGAGCTGGTGTGGCACCCAACTCCTGTCTTTCCACAATTCAGGCCTTTTCTTCCGCACCTATTCATTCAAATACTCAAGGGCAGATTTGTAGTATTCTTGGTTAATTGTCTGTCCCCCACAGGTAAATTCACGATGCACAATACCGGTAGAATCGAAAAAAATCACCAACATTGTTTTCACCTTCGACCGACTTTGCCATGCTTTTTTTGATTGTGGTGAACCTGGAGTCTTCCACTGCGAAGACTGCACTTTGGTTTCAGGATCATATCAACATACCCATGATTCGTCACCTGTAATTACCCTATTTAACAAATCTGGGTCATTTTTAGTCCAATTTATCAGTTCTTGGCATACTTCAAGTCGGTATTGTCTCTGGTCACTTAACAACACTTTTTGAATTATTTTTTTGGACACTCAACGGTTGTTCAGATCTTCAGTTAAAATTGACTGAACTGCATAGAATCTTAAATTAAGTTCATCAGCCATCTCCCTAATTGTAAGTCTACAATCAGAGCACACTAAGTTGCAAACTTTCACAACATTTTCATTCGTTTTTGAGGTGGATGGACAGCCGGGCCATGGTTCATCTTCAAATGATTCGTGGCCATTTTTCAATCTGTTGAACCAGACAAAAACATTTGACTGCCTCATACAATTGTCTCCAAAATCTGTTTTTAATAGTTTGTAAGTCTCAAAAACTGATTTCCCGGTTTTAAAACAAAATTTGACACAAACTCGTTGCTCCATTTTTATGTCCATTTTCACGCAGACAGAATCCAGCAACAAGCCCTAACAGACCCACACTCAACCAGCTGCCACAATGAACTGAATAAAGGAAATGCTGTTTCCTGTCAGAGGGCGTTCAAGGAAAAGGCAATGACTCACTCCCCACCCTCTGTGTACCTGCCCGCCAAACCAGTAAGCAGTAACAGATCCATTCTTAAAACTTTCCAATCACACCTCGTACATCTTCAGAAAGCACTGCAATCTACCACTTAAAAACTGATGCCAGCCTTATAATACTACATGCTGACAAAGGCTCCACCATTGTGGTTTTGAACTGCAGGAATTACCTAGTGGAATGTCTCCACCAGCTGTCAGAGTCATCCACTTACAAACTCTGCCACAGTGACCCAGCTCCAAAAAGCCAACAGGGTCTCCAGTTTCTCCTCAAATCCTTAGGCACATCCCAGAACCTCTCCCCTGAGTCTATCTCTCTCTTCACTCCTACCACTTGCCACACTCCTATCTTCTACATGCTTCCTAAAGTTCATAAACACAACCATCCAGGATGCCCCATTGTGGCCGGTTACTGATACCCCACAAAGAGACTTTCTGCTCTCATAGACCAAGCCCTGCAGACTATTTCCTGCAACCAACTCCCCCCATACAACCATTTCGTTTACCATCACTCCACGGTTCCTGTTCCTGTTTCACATACTTCCCTGCTCATCACTTTACACTAACACCCCAAATGTCCATGGTCTTGTCACTATTGAACACTACCTGTCTCAGTGCTCCATGGATTCCGAACCTACAACCTCTTTGCTGGTCACCATGATTAACTATATTCTCACACATAATTGCTTCACCCTTGAAGGCATCACCTACAAACAAATCCATGATACAGCAATGGGCACCTGCTTGGCACCATTCTGTGCCAACCTACTCACAGGCTATCTAGAGGCATCCTTCCTAACCACCCAGAATCCCAAACCCCTCACTTGGTTCAGATTCATTTTTGATATCTTCAGTATCCGGTTCGAGAGTAACGACACCATATCCACATTCTTCCAGAATCTCAACGCCTTCTCCCCCATTCGCTTCACCTGGACCACCTCAACCCAACAAGCCACATTCATCAATGTTGACCTCCACCTCAAAGATGGCTACATCAGTACCTCATGTCCATATCAAACCAGCAGTAGCTCCACTTCAACAGCTACCATCCATTCCATACCATTAAGTCCCTTCCATACGGCCTAGCCACTCATGGCCATCGTAACTGTGATAACGAGCAGTCCCTCTTCAAATACAACAAGGGTCTCACAGAGGCCTACACAGATGGAAATTACCCTCCCAACTTTCTACAGAAACAGATCCATTCCTTGTCTCTCCAGTTACCTACCACCTTCCAGGTACAGACTACCTGGCCACAAAGAAGCACTTTTTCATGACTTAGTACCACATAGGACTGGAGCAACTGAATCACATTCTCCACCAGGGTTTTGACTACCACTTGCCATGCCCTGAAATGAGGAATATCCTACCCACTATCCTTTCCATCTCTCCTGAAGTAGTATTCCACCACCCACTGAACCTGTACAATATCCCCATTTATCCTTACTCCACCCTTGCTCTCAAGCACTTGACTCTTGGCTAATATCCTTATAATAGACCTAGATACAAGACTTGTTCCATACATCCTCCTGCCACCACCGTCTCCAGTCCTGCCAGTCACAAGCATCACGTATCCCATCAAAGGCAGGACTACCTGTGAAAGTAGTCATATGATCTACAAGCTAAGCTGCATCCACTGTACTGCATTCTCCTTGGGCACGACAACCAACAACCTATCCCTCTGCATGAATGGCCATTGGCAAACTGTGGTCATGAGATAGCTGGACCACCCAGTTCTCAGTCATTGACATGAAGAACATTATGTTGGGCAGCATGCTCAGAAACTGGGTTGTCTGGCTATTTCATGACCACAGTGGCCATTCATTCAGAAGACTCAAAATTTGTATTGTACAAAAAAGTTGTGTGGAGCAACAAGTACTCCTCATTTGCGCCAGGCAATACAATAGAGACAAATGTCGCCAACGTACCGCTGTCATCTCAGTGTGAACCAATTAAGTTGTTTCAACTACTTTTCTATGTGATCCACCAACACGGGTTGCTTCCATGTCACATTGCATATCGTATCATATATCACATCGATGGAAAAATTCTCAATACCTAAAAATAATTAAGGTAGAATAATGAAATTTTAATGGCTACGTAATTGGCTTAGACGCCTCGCATACCGCCACGTCGCCTTCTGTCTTGACCAGCCCTCTGCTATCGCAATCACACTACTTCCTCCCTCCCTCCCCCCCCCCCCCTTCCCCATGGTCCCTTCTCCACTCTCCCTCTTCATCTTTCCTCCTCTTTTCCCATTTTTGCCAAACGTGGTTTGTTCCTATTGAGTGATAGAGGAGCTATCCGTATTTTTCTGTTGCTGGTTTTGAAGAGTAAAATTTAAAGCATTATCATCATTCAATTTAACTACAGAACTTTTTGCTGTACTAATGATCGGATTCCACAGTCATGTATCCTGTGCCATCTGTATCCTTATTCCCACCATGTCTATGACTCATTGTCTCTACTACATGGGGAGTAGCAATCTGCCCTTTTCAAAATGTTGCATCATTTGTAGTGTATGTTTTGTCACTTACAATTCTACTGTGTTAAGCAGATATAGTGTGTACCGTATTTACTCGAATCTAAGCCGCACTTTTTTTCCGGTATTTGTAATCCAAAACACCGCCTGTGGCTTAAAATCGAGTGCAAAGTAAGCGGAAGTTACGAAAAATGTGGGTAGGTGCCGCCACAAATAACTTCTGCCGTCGAATATATGTAGCGCTGCATAGGAATGCTTTGCAGGCACAAAGATAAATACTAGCGCCAAAAGCTCCGCGTCAGTAAATAAATTAAAAAAGGGTGGAAGACAAGCCTTCTTCTCCGCCCCGAGTTTCGACCACTGCATTTTATACATTATCCAACGAAGTAAATACAAATTCCGTATTGTAAGTAGCAGCATTTCAATGTAGTACGAAAATCCTACTGGCAAGACTGTTTGGGATGTTTGTCAATATGGCCAACCCTACGTTCTGAATTTATTCCTACCTGTGAGAAGAGATGGTTGCTAACAGGAACTTTTATGAATTGTGAATCACATACAGTATTCTCTTCGCCATAAGAATAATACGAATATAAACATTTTTCCGTGTATTCTTTCGTGTTTGCTGCTATCTCATTTAAATCCTATCCGCCTAATAAACTACGAAACGGGTGAGACAACAGCAAAGGCGGAAGAATATACATATCATGTCATGTTTATATTCGTATTATTCTTATGCCTAACAGTGATACAGTCAGAAATGAAGCACGACAATTGACTAGATTTTTAAATCTAAGATGACTCTAATTTCTGTGCAGAATGTAATGTACTAAAATGGCGTCTGCAAAGATTTTCAAACGGAGAAAATTTTTCGCTAAACTCTCGTTCAGAACGTCTTCTATCAAAAGCAATATATTATTTGGTTCTTGTTGATCATTATCAAAGAAAGCAGCAGTGTAAGAAACAACAAACAGCAGTCTCTTGCCATTGTTTTGCTAATGAAACAATTCCTCTCTTTTTTAATTGTAAGCGGCGGTAGCGTGCACGAAAACAAGCCATGCCGCGAGCGGGGACAGGCCGTAAACACTCATTATCAGAATGCGACAAACAATTCATGACACAGTACAGTAATGCATTTTCAGCTTAGAGTGACGTAAACACCTATAACAAACAGAACGGCACTTACCAGATCAAAGCAAAATAAGCAATTAATTCAAACCAGACGAAGCACGTGAAAAAGGAAAGGTACCCGTATATATACGGACGGAGCTCGTGACGCATAGCAATGGCTACCTGGTAAAGCTTAACTGCTAAGCTTACGACTCGAACCTACTGTAGCTGTATCGTCATTCATTCGACCTAAATTGTGTCTCATATTACAATGGACCAACTTTGTTTCGAAGGTGCGGCCTAAAACTTTTCTCTCCCCTTGAATTTCGAGTCTCAAATTTCAGGTGCGGCTTAGATTCGGGAATATTTTTTTTTCTTGATTTCGAGTCTAATTTTTCAGGTGCGGCTTAGATTCGAGTGCGGCTTAGATTCGAGTAAATACGGTATGTGAATATCTCCTTTTGAATCATTTGTCCAAAGTAAACACTTGATTTGTTAAAAGCTTATAACGCTATCCTCCAAGAGTTAGGAAATGTCTTTAATTCTACGGCTTTAAAAATGCCACTGAATAAGTGAAATCTTATTAAACATGTAGAATACAAAAAATTGTAAATGCCTCACAGTACGGTTACTTGTGATTGCATCAGTGCACACCACAGTTCTGGGTCCAGTCCTATTTATTATTTATGTCAATGACCTGCCATATAATATAATGTGGCCATGTCCTTGTTCTTAGTTATTTATTGATGATCTAGCACTGGAAACAACAGAAATATTGAAATATCCAACAGAACACTGGCATAAAGCAAATTCAGCATGAAGTTCAGCACCTACATATTACCTGGAACCATGACACACAATTGGAACAGAAATTAAATGTTGCTAATCTTCACGAGATAACAATTGATTTCAAATTTTCTTGTGGCAGTCAAATAGAAAAAGTAATATTACAAGTATAATTCTTCTGAGAAGACCACACCTTTGTGTTATTAATAGAGAGCTTAAAATTGTCTATTATGTCTTAATATATAGTCATATACCATATGGTACCACTACAGAGGGCCACCAAAAGAACAGAACATACTTGTATTGTATTGTATGTTAACAGGGGACCTAGAAACGACAGAGAGGCTCCATCCCTGCCCCAGCCGCAGTGGTCTACAACCCCATGACGACTACCACAGTCCACTTCACCCCTCCACCGCCCCACACCGAACCACTCGTGTAACCCCTATGTTTGCGTTGTAGGGTAATGGTGGTGTACAAATGTGTGTACAAATATGTGTACAAATATGTGATCGCAGACATAGTGTAGCTTAGGCGGAATAAGGGGAATCAGCATGCATTCGCCAAGGCAGATAAAAACCATCCATACACTGGCTGGCTCACCGGACCTCGACACAAGTCAGCCGGGCGGATTCGTGCCGGGGACCAGGCACTCCTTCCCAAGCCGGAAAGCCGGGTGTGAGGCCGCATGGCTAACTGGGTGGGCACAGAACATACTTAATTAAATCAGAAAATAAACTGGTAAAGATAAAATGGCAGCTCATTGTAGACCTAACTTCAGAAAGTTAAAGATTATGACTAACATCATTACATGTCTTCCATCTACATCTACATCAATACTCTGCAAACCACTGTGAAGTGCATGGGCAGAGGGTACTTTCCATTGTACTAGTTATTAAGCCTTCTCCCCTTTCCATTCACATATAGAACACAGGGAGAATGATTGTTTGAACACCTTCACACATGCTGTTATTAGCCTAATCTCTGGGAGTAATATGTAGAGGATCGGGCAGTTGGTTGTAGAGAGCTACTAAGTTGGTTTTTGCAAGAGAGTTTGCATCTATATTCACGTATCTGCCAGATCAGTTCTTTTGGCTCATGACATTTTGCCACTAGTTAAACAAACCTGTGACCATATGTGCTGACCTCCTTTGTAAACATTCAGTATCCTCTGTTATCCTATTTGGTATGTGTACACACACTTGAGCTATCTCTAGGATGAATCCAAAGAATGTCTTATAAGCAATCTCCTTTTCAAACTGGTTACATTTCCCTACTATTCTATCAATGAACTGAAGTACACCATTTGCTTCATATATGACTGAGCCTATCCCTACAAACTGTTACATTAGGGTGCTTGTGTAAGATGATGAATTTCAATCTGTGACTGGATATTGTAGTCACGGATTACCATGTTTTCTCATTTTGTGAAATGCACAATTTTACATTTATGAACATTTAAAGCAAGTTCCCAATCTCTGCATCACTTTGAAATTTTATCTAGATCTGACTTGTGCAGCTTTTAGATAACTGTGCCATCTGTGAGAAGTATGAGATCCCTATTAATATTGCCTGCAAGGTCATTAACTTACAACATGAACAGCAAGACTCTCAACTCTCTTTCCTATGACTCAAGTGAAGTTACAACTATATTTATCAATGACTTTCCCTCCGAGATAACATGCTTCATCCTCCCTACCAAAAACTCTTCAATTCAGACACAAATTTCGCTTCATACCCCACACGATCGTACTTTTCACAATAAGCATACGTGTAGAACTGAATTTCAAATGCTTTTTGGAAATCAAGAAATATTGCATCTTCCTGCCTGCATTGATTCATGATTTTCAGAAATTCATGTGAGAAAAGTGCGAGTTGATTTTCACAAGATCAATGTTTTCGAAATTCATACAGGTTGACATGGAAATGTCATACTGTTCAAGATACCTCATTATGTCTGAACTCAGAATTTATTCTAATACCCTAGAAAAAAAATGAATGTTGAGATTATTGGACAGTAGTTTTGTAAATCACATGTTACACTTCTTAAAGATGGCTGTGAACTGTTTTCTTCCAACTACTGGACATATTTTTTTATTCATGTGATCTAGATTATGGTTAAAAGACGGGCTAACTCAGCTCCTAATTATGTGTAGAATCTGACAGGGATTCCATCAGACCATGAAGCATTGTTCAGTTTTAATGATTTTAGCTGTTTCTAAACACCCTTGACACTGGTACCTATGTCACTCACCTATACAGTGATGCAAAAATTAAATTAGAGCCACACTCCAGGATTTTCCTTGGTATATGAACATTTGGAAATGGAGTTGAGAGTTTCTGCTTTTGCTTTACTACCCTTGGCTTCAGTTCCTGGTTTACCTGTGAATGACTGGACACTAACTTTGGTGCTACTAATGGCCTTCACATATGACCAGAATTTCTTTGGGTTTTGTGAGAGGTCTGTACATAATGTTCTGTTATGGTAATCATTGAATGCTTTACATATTGGTCCCTTGACAGTCAGGGGTGTTTCATTCAGCAGGATTCTCTCTCTTTACACTTTGTTTTACACCTGTTACGCAGTTGTCTCAATATCTTTAAGAGCTTTTTACAGTGAAGGGTACCTCCCATCATAAACTACTCTACTAGGTACATATCTATCAAGGGCATGGTCAGCTAGTTTCTTAAACCTGAGCCACAGTTCTTCTTTGTACTCCATGCAAAATTTAAATGCTTTGAATTCCTTGTTGAGATATGACACTATGCCTCCTTATCCATTTTGGTGAGCAGGTACATCCTTCATTTGTTTCATTGCCCTGTGTACTTTTGTAACAATTGTGGCTGCATCTGCCTTAAGTGATTATTTTGATGCCAAACACAGATATTGCTATTATGTTTCTACAGAAATCGCTGATGTGAATTATAACCCCCCCCCCCCCTTTTGTTAAAAAAAAATTATGAGAGGCATGATTCTTTTGTCACTTTTTCTTCATTAGCCATCTCACTTGCAGCAGCTTAGCATGTAAGCATGTCCGTACTCATGTTTAAGGAATTGGATAACAATAATACAACTATGCCTTTGTCTGGGATTCATTTTAAAAGCACTTTTGCCAACCCTTGTCAATAATGATAAAAATATTTCTATTTTTCAGTGTAATTGAAGTTGGAAGGAGATCAGTTTGGTGACATGCCACTTTGTGTGATAACCATGTAACACTTCAAGCAGATTTTCACACCTGAGAAAAGTGAAGCCTTTTCTGTTTAAATTTAGTTCATGAAATCTGATCTATGCTATACCATGTAATGCAAAATTATTTATTGCATCACGTCTAATATGAACATAGTCCATAGCCACCATATTCATCTGCTCCAATAACAATTCAGCACCTGATTACTAGCATGTCTGATAACAAAATCAGTCATCATAGACTATATGCAGTAGAACCTGTAATGTATTGGAATTATTGAGACAGTTCTGATTTTCATACTCGATTCCTGTGGTGATCATTGTGATTCATCTCAACTTCTTGACACTCAAGATTCAGAAGAATACTACATTAGCAATTCTTTTTCAGTTCTCTCTTTCCCTCTGATTTCATTTTATGGTGGCTGAGTTAGGCTGTATGGACTGAGACAGGACTTTTACAATTGGACCACTATAAATCGTGATTAATTAATTGTATTGCCCCATTGCCCAATTTCATAATTATTCTTTATTTCTTTCCATGGAAAAAATGCATAGAAAACAAAGTGCACATAAAATTATAAAACACATTTTTAGAAATATTGTTGTTGTTGTGGTCTTCAGTCCTGAGACTGGTTTGATGCAGCTCTCCATGCTACTCTATCCTGTGCAAGCTTCTTCATCTCCCAGTACCTACTGCAACCTATATCCTTCTGAATCTGCTTAGTGTATTGATCTCTTGGTCTCCCTCTACGATTTTTACCCTCCACGCTGCCCTCCAATGCTAAATGTGTGATCCCTTGATGCCTCAAAACATGTCCTACCAACCGATCCCTTCTTCTAGTCAAGTTGTGCCATAAACTTCTCTTCTCCCCAATCCTATTCAATACCTCCTCATTAGTTATGTGATCTACCCACCTTATCTTCAGCATTCTTCTGTAGCACCACATTTCGAAAGCTTCTATTCTCTTCTTGTCCAAACTGGTTATCGTCTATGTTTCACTTCCATACATGGCTACACTCCATACAAATACTTTCAGAAACGACTTCCTGACACTTAAATCTATACTCGATGTTAACAAATTTCTCTTCTTCAGAAACGATTTCCTTGCCATTGCCAGTCTACATTTTATATCCTCTCTACTTCGACCATCATCAGTTATTTTACTCGCTAAATAGCAAAACTCCTTTACTACTTTAAGTGTCTCATTTCCTAATCTAATCCCCTCAGCATCACCTGATTTAATTTGACTACATTCCATTATCCTCGTTTTGCTTTTGTTGATGTTCATCTTATATCCTCCTTTCAAGACACTGTCCATTCCGTTCAACTGCTCTTCCAAGTCCTTTGCTGTCTCTGACAGAATTACAATGTCATCGGTGAACCTCAAAGTTTTTAATTACCATCTGGTTTCTGTACAAATTGTAAACAGCCTTATGCTCCCCGTATTTTACCCCTGCCACCTTCAGAATTTGAAAGAGAGTATTCCAGTTAACGTTGTCAAAAGCTTTCTCTAAGTCTACAAATGCTAGAAACGTACGTTTGCCTTTTCTTAATCGTTCTTCTAAGATAAGTCGTAAGGTTAGTATTGCCTCACGTGTTCCAACATTTCTACGGAATCCAAACTGATCTTCCCCGAGGTCCGCTTCTACCACTTTTTCCATTCGTCTGTAAAGAATTCACGTTAGTATTTTGCAGCTGTGACCTATTAAACTGATAGTTCGGTAATTTTCACATCTGTCAACACCTGCTTTCTTTGGTATTGGAATTATTATATTCTTCTTGAAGTCTGTGGGTATTTCGCCTGTCTCATACATCTTTCTCACCAGATGGTAGAGTTTTGTCATGACTGGCTCTCCCAAGGCCATCAGTAGTTCTAATGGAATGTTGTCTACTACACCTTTCTGCCTTCCCTTCTTTGCTTAGAACTGGGTTGCCATCTGAGCTCTTGATATTCATACAAGTGGTTCTCTTCTCTCCAAAGGTCTCTTTAATTTTCCTGTAGGCAGTATCTACCTTACCCCTAGTGAGACAAGCCTCTACATCCTTACATTTGTCCTCTAGCCATCCCTGCTTAGCCATTTTGCACTTTCTGTCGATCTCATTTTTGAGACATTTGTATTCCCTTTTGCCTGCTTCATTTACTGCATTTTTATATTTTCTCCTTTCATCAATTAAATTCAATATTTCTTCTGTTACCCAAGGATTTCAATCTGCAGTTCATAACCAATAGATTATGGTCAGAATCCACATCTGCCCCTGGAAATGTCTTACAATTTAAAACCTGGTTCCTAAATCTCTGTCTTATCATTATATAATCTATCTGATACCTATTAGTATCTCCAGGATTCTTCCAGGTATACAACCTTCTTTTATGATTCTTGAACCAAGTGTTAGGTATGATTAAGTTATGCTCTGTGCAAAATTCTACAAGGCGGCTTCCTCTTTCATTTCTTCCCCCCAATTCATATTCACCTACTATGTTTCCTTCTCTCCCTTTTCCTACTGACGAATTCCAGTCACCCATGACTATTAAATTTTCGTCTCCCTTCACTACCTGAATAATTTCTTTTATCTCGTCATACATTTCATCAATTTCTTCTCATCTGCAGAGCTAGTTGGCATATAAACTTGTACTACTGTAGTAGGCATGGGCTTTGTGTCTATCTTGGCCACAATAATGCGTTCACTATGCTGTTTGTAGTAGCTAACCCGCACTCCTATTTTTTTATTCATTATTAAACCTACTCCTGCATTACCCCTATTTGATTTTGTATTTATAACCCTGTAACCACCTGACCAAAAGTCTTGTTCCTCCTGCCACCGAACTTCACTAATTCCCACTATATCTAACTTTAACCTATCCATTTCCCTTTTTAAATTTTCTAACCTACCTGCCCGATTAAGGGATCTGACATTCCACGCTCCGATCTGTAGAATGCCAGTTTTCTTGCTCCTGATAACGACGTCCTCTTGAGTAGTCCCCGCCCGGAGATCCGAATGGGGGACTATTTTACCTCCAGAATATTTTACCCAAGAGGATGCCATCATCATTTAATCATACAGTAAAGCTGCATGTCCTCAGGAAAAATTACGGCTGTAGTTTCCCCTTGCTTTCAGCTGTTCACAGTACCAGCACAGCAAGGCCGTTTTGGTTAATGTTACAAGGCCAGATCAGTCAATCATCCAGACTGTTGCCCCTGCAACTACTGAAAAGGCTGCTGCCCCTCTTCAGGAACCACATGTTTGTCTGGCCTCTCAACAGATACCCCTCCGTTGTGGTTGCACCTACGATACGGCCATCTGTATCGCTGAGGCACGCAAGCCTCCCCACCAACGGCAAGGTCCATGGTTCATGGGGGAAGTTTAGAAATATAAAGATAATTTAGATTTAGAAATATAAAGATAATAATCACACAAAAAAGGAAAAATCTAGATACTGAACCACTCATTTAAAATAAAAAATTTCAGTCTCTACATTTCATTGTAAAATAACAAGTAAGAAAGCCATTGTCTATTAATTTGCTTAAGCAGACAGTGTTCTTCCTCCTCCACCTCCTCTCTGAGTATAGAGTTACACACAGAATTTGGTTTCTCCTTTAAATTTTTATTAGTATTTAGACTTAACAATAATCAGTAGCTTAGTTGAGCAAGATGGCTGAAATCGTAACGCAAAAATGCGTAATGGCGCATCAGTGCTCTATTGTTGCATTTTTGTAGATGTCGTATTCAAGAACATTCTTGTTTCTCTTGTTTGAATGAATTATTTTGTTTATATAAATTTTCTTTTGTGACTTCAGTCATTATGTAAATGTTATGGTATAGCGAAGGACAGTTAACTATGAAGTAGCCAAATATTTACAGGCCTCCCGGCCAACGACTCCATACGCTCATTTCATTTTTTACAGGACACAGAATTAAATGATGAGAGTGAAACTACTGACATAGCTGCAAATTATGTACATTCTTCGGATCATTGGTTAGTGAATCGTTACCCAAAAGCAAAATAATAAAGCTATTATTTGTCACACCATTACACAAGTGCAAGACCCCAATACTGTGCAGCTTACGAATTTAATGGAGCTTATTAAGTAAAAGGCCATAGAAATGTCTACCCTAGATAATGAAATATGTGCTAAAGATGAAATAAGCACTTTACATAATGAAACGTCTACCCTACTTAATGACATTTCTTCTCAAATTTCTGGCTTGAATACTACTGTATCAAATTTAACTTCATAACATAGTATTTTAGCCACTTATATCCAAGGGCAGATCAAGGGGGGGGGGCGATTGCTGAGACTTGAAACTAAATTAAAATCAAATGGTAATTTTTGTAATCTGTACCAAAGTTAAGCTCGCGAATTTAAATTTATTCATTTTTTTTTTTATTTTCGTGTTCCATAAATCCTTGATGTGAGCATATCGCTAGGATGTAGAACATGTTAGATTATTACAGTAACAGCCATACCTAAATGGTCATGTGGCTTACAAACTAAATCATATATAAAAGATACATGAGGTTCAAGGGTTCAAACAACAAGATAGATTATAGTGGTAATAATGATTACACAAATGAACTGTAAGTCTTACATTCTAATACATATAAAAAGCATTCTGTCATCAACTGATAAACCAGTGCTACAGAATTAGTCCTTATAGGAATGCTTAAAATTAAATACATTGTACTAATTGTTACACACTGTCAAAAAATTTCTGTAAAGAACAGAAAGAACTATTCAAAAGATAAAGTTTCGGCTGTTTTTTTTTTTTTTAATTTAGTCATATCCTCAGTGATTGATTTAACATGAAATGGAAGTTTGTTGTATACTTTTATGCTTGAATAATGTACTCCGTTCTGTACCACGCTGAGTTTTTTTATATCTTTGTGGAGATCATGTTTACTTCTTATATCATGACCACGATATTCACTGTTTGTTTTGTAAATTGTATCATTACTGTTCACAGAGCACATTAGTGAAAAAATGTACTGAGATGGCATGAAGAGGATCCCGAGCTGTTTGAATAGGTTTCTGCAAGAGCATCTGGGCTGCACTCTAGCCATAATTCAGATGACTATTATCTATGCAACAAAGACTTTGTTTGCTCATGACTGGTTATCCCAAAATATAATCACATATGTCATAAGCGAATGGAAATATCCAAGGTATGCAGCTTTAATTGTTTCCAAGTCACACACAGATGAAATTGAGTGGGTGGCAAATGCTGCTGAATTCAGTCTTTTACATAGGTCATTGATGTGAACTGACCAATTTAGATTGTTGTTTAGTGTAATCCTAGGAATCTGGAAGACTCAACCCTCAATATTTCTTTGTCACCACATTTCATTTCAATATTTTACTGTTTTTTATTTGCTGTTTGAAACTGTATGAATTGAGTCTTGTTCACATTGAGTGACAGACAATTTGAAGTGAACCAATCTAGACTGTCTTTGAATACAGTGATTGCAGTGTTCTCTAGACCGCAGCTGGGTGTTTGGTCAATCACAATGGTTGTGTCATCATCACACAAGGTGACGTGTGCTTTTTGTGTCATACACCTTGGCAGATCGTTGATAAAGATGAAGAGTAAGGGATCCAGCACCAAGCCCTATGGCACTCCATATTTTACTGGGCCCCAATCAGAGCAGATACGTGGCTTTGCAAAATGGTTCATTACTACTTTCTGCCTTCTGTCGTCTAGATATGACTTGAGTCACATCCTTACTTTACCATTTAATCCATTCTGCTCAGCCTTTGTCAGTAGAATTTTGTGATCTACACAGTCAAATGCTTTAAACAGATCACAGAATATTCCAACTAGTTACATTTTATTGTTCATGGATTCAAGGAGTTGGTTGACAAATGAGAAAATGGCGTGTTCAGTTGAAGTACCCTTTTGGAACCCAACTGATTTTTGCTAAGGATTTTATTTTTATTAAGATGATCCATGATTCTCTTGAATATTAGTTTCTCTATGATTTTAGAGAGACTTGTTAACAATGAAATTGGCCAGTAGTTGGAAACAACAGCTTTATCACATTTTTTGAACAGTGGTTTCACAATCGCATATTTGAGTCTGTCGGGGAGAGTACCGTGATTTATGGACTCATTAAATATGTGACAGAGAACTTGAAGAATAAATTTGCAGTAGTGCTTCATTACTTTGGAGATATATTATCAAAACCAGTGGAATTTTTATTTTCATTTGCCTTATTACTTTCTCAATCTCTTCTGCTGTAATATACGGTACATGCACCTGACTTATTTTGTTCTGTACTTCCTTTTTGTATAAGACTCATGGCTTCAATTCTAGATCCTTTACAACCAATTTAATCTTCTGCTGTCAAAAAATGATTGTTGGAGGATATTGCTAACTATATCACCGTCATCTACCATGCTTCCATTACAACACACTTCTACACTGTCATATCTTCTGTAATTTTTCCTTTCTCCCTTTTGACCATCTTCCAAATAGTTTTTATTTTATTGTTTTAATTGTTAATTTCAGATTTAGTAAACATGCTCTTGGATTTTTAATGACACTCTTTAGGATGCTACAGCATAACTTGTAGTGCTCCCTATCCTGAGATTTGTTAGAATTTCTGAAAGACACATAAAGCATTCTCTTTGTTTTACAGGATGTTTTGATTCCCTTAGTGAGCCATTGTCTCCTGTAATCATTCAGACTGCCATTTTTTTGAAATTCTCTTGGGAAACACAGCTTCAAAAATGGTAACAAATTCATCCAGGAATATGTTGAATTTATCATTGACATCTTTAGCCTGATATACTGTGTTCCATTCTAACTGCTGCAAATGTCTGCTGAAGGTTTCCAGATTCTCACTATTGATTAGTGTAAAAGCTCTATTGGTAAAACTACTTTTGTACATGCATTTTTAACAACTGCCCATTGAGGTCAGAAAGGCCATTTAAGATTTGTGTTACACATATGTTATCAATTCTGTTATTGTCTACAAAAATATTGTCAATCAGACTTGTGCAGTTCTTAGTCAGCCTTGTGGGAAAGTCAACAACTGCCCTCAGGTTAAAAGAGCTCATTACATTCTCAAAATCTGTTCTATCATTATTACAGGAGAGGAAATTTACATTAAAATCACCAAGCATGATTATTTCTTTTGATTTTGACAACAGGTGAGTTAAAAGTGATTCTATTTACTTAAGGAATATACTAAGCTTTCCTTGAGGGTGCTCTGTAAACAGTAATCACATAAACAGGCAAAGTATTAATGCAGAGTTCAATGCAGCAAGCCTCAAAATCTTGATCAACACAATATTTTTTTACATCTACAGACTTGTACACTATATTATTTTTAACATGCATTATTACTCCACCCTTATCCATTGTATTTCTAGTATAATAAGCTGCTAGGTTGTACTTATATAGTTGCACCATTTCAGTACTTTCCATCAAATGATGTTCAGTAAAACAATATATGGGCATTGTTTATCGCATCAGTGTCATTAATGCAAACAAACAACTGGTCCAGTTAGTTCCTTTGACTCATTATATTCTGATGAAAATACAAAGTTTGTCATTTCCTAATCTCTTTGTTCTGATGTCACTATTTTGTTGGAAATTGAAATTAGAGATTACAGGCAATGTACCTGCAGGTTTTTGACTTAAGTTAATCCTGGAACTGAGGCTGGATACCAAAAATCCTGCAGAGTTCCGCATTTCCTGGTTCTTGCGCTTCTTCTGCTTGCCTCTGTTACTGTTGACGATGGTGGAGACATATCAGGTGGAGCAGGGTCTTATACTGCTGTACTTGTGGAGGGACTAAAACTGATGAAGCGTCTTGAGCCACTGACGGAAGGTCAACAGCAAATGAAATTTCTACCACTGCTGCTGGTGAATGCAGTGGGACAGCAGTTGCAGGTTTGGTGGCTGTGTTTTGAGATTCCACTATTGCCACATCCGAAGTTTGTGGTAGTGTTCCTGTTGAGTAATCCATTGTTGGCACAGGTATGGTTGGATCTTCAGTCCTTGTCACAGTTGGCAGGAGAACTGGGTTACTGTTGACAGCAGAGAGCTTGTTGTATAGAGGGCTTGTGAGAGAGAGAGAGAGGGAAAGGAGCAATAAGTTATTTTTACTCCGATATACTGCTCTGAGATTATCTGCCAAATACAATTAAAGACATCAGGTTAAGGGCCCAGGCAAACACATACATACGGTATTTGTTTCTGTTCTGTGGATTCATTGCTATTATCAGAGTTTTATTCGCATGAACCGTGACGCTCAAGTTCTGGAACCGTCATATTTTGCTGGTCTATTGTGGAAAACCTTTGTTTTCATTTTGAACTTAGTACTATAAGTTTGACTTACATTCAGCCTACATGACAATGGATAAATTGAAAACATATAGTATCCAGAAATTTGATGGCAACAATTTTCAGCTGTGGAAATATCAGTTGCAAATTATTTTTCATGCTGAAAAAGTGCTTGATATAGGCGAGGGGAACCAAGGCCAAATGAAGCTGGTGAGAGTCAAACTGCTTGGGACAACTGAAATGTGAAGCGATGCTCATTCTATCTACTGCGAGGGAATTTGACCAATTGCAATCTGTTATGACATGCACAAATGCAGCAGACATGTGGGCCAGACTAAAGACTATTCATGAACAGCGATCCACAGTTAATAAAATGGTCTTGAAGCAGAAATTTTTTGATTACAGAATGTTGCCAACAGACACAATCGTACAACACATCACTCAAGTTGAGTCCTTGGCACAAGCGTTAGCTGACATTAGGGAACCTGTTACAGAAGCTGACAAAATGGCTAAAGTCTGCCAGCAAAGTTCACAGTTTTTTCAATTGCCTGGGACTTGTGTGCTGCAGATCAACAAACATTCAATAATTTGACTTTAAGGTTGTTGAAAGAAGAATAAAAACTTTTACAATGTGATGAAAACTCAGCAGCCTTCACAGCAGTTCATGTGGACAAAACAGGCTAGTTCAGTTCAAATACCAGTAACAACAGAGCGTCTAACATAGTCAGTAGAAAAGACGTTGAATGATATTACTGTCACAAAAAGCAATATTTTAAATCTGAGTGCAGAAAACTTAATATGAAAACTGATATGTCTGAGCACCAAGCTTTGAGTGCAGAACATGCATATGTTTTTGCTCCAGGATGCGAAAACATTTGGTTAGCTGACAGTGCTGCATCAAAACACACAACGTCACACAAAGAGCGGTTCAACACATTTAAGCCAATTCAGTTGGATAACTCGTTTGTTCACACTGGAGATGACTCAATCATCAAAGCAGAAGGCATTGGATCAGTTGAAGTATTGTCATTAGTTGAGGGCAAATGGCAACCTTGCATTTTGGAAAACACATTATACATTCCTAAGCTAAAGAAAAATTTATTTTCAGTGGGAGAAGTCACAAAAAGAGGAATGAAAGTAATTTTTGATGACAAGAGAATAGAAGTTCACAGTTCAGGTCTAATTGCAGCAGGAATTAAGATGGACAATTAGTGTTATCAAATGTTGTTTAAATGTCCAGATGTACTACAGGCAAATCCTGCTTCTCTGTATTCCACCATGATCTGGCATTAGAGAATTGGGCACATTAATTTCAGTTGTCTCAAAAATATGGGTGATCTGAACTTAATACCTGGTTTCAATATGAAGGAAGTCGAAAATCTTCATTGTGAACCATGTCAGTATGGCAAGATGAAAAGACAATCTTTTATTTCAAATTTGGAATCAAGATCAAGAGTTCCTGGTGAATTTATTCATGAAGATTTCAGTGGATGGATGAGAAAACCGTCTCTTGGAGGTGTACAATTGTACATAGTTTTCAAGGATGGTTGCACTTCATATGGGTTCGTGTATTTTCTTAAAAGTAAGCATGATACTTTCCCTGTGTTTTTGGAATTTCAGAGACTGATTGAAAGACAAACTGAAAACAAAATCAATTTTCTGAGTATTGACAATGGAACCAATTCCTAAATAAGCAATTTGGAGATTATTTCAAGCAAAATGCTATAATGCATGAGAAAACATGTCCCTATATACCACAGCAGAATGGCCGAACTGAACGAGAAAACAGGTCCATTGCTGAGTGTGCATGCACTATGTTATTAAGTAATGACTTATCTCACGAATTGTGGGCACAGGCAGTAAACTGTGCTGTATATATCTTAAATCGCCGACCATGTAAAGCAAATGACAATGTTACACCATATGAAAAATTGTTTGGAAAACTACCTTCTTTAGGACACTTGAGGAAGTTTGGATCAGCAGCATATGTACACATTCTTGATAAATTTAGATCAAAATGGGATAGTAAATCAAAGAAATTGATCATGGTTGGCTACAATTATAACATCTACAATGCTGAGTCAAAGAAAATTACTATCTCCTGCTATGTCTCTTTCAATGAAGAACAAATACATAGCTTAAACATAGAACAAAGATATACTGATTTTACCTGGGAGACCATTCTGCAGAATATATTCAAGAGGAATCTGAAGAGGATGATACTGGTGAACAAATGAAAGAAAATCAAAGGATAATTCTGAGAGATTGGTCTAATCTGTGAGCACCTGCGCATTTTCGGGACCAAGATATAGCTTGTTCTGCCATTGTCTTTGAACCTCAAACTTTTGAAGAAGCAATGGCATCGAAAGAGTCATCCAAGCAGAAACGGGCAATGGAAGATGAAATGACATCCCAGAAGAACAAAACTTGGGATCTAGTACCATTTGAAAGAAGAAGTTTACATTGAGCAACCAAAAGGTTTTTTTTGTAGAAGGCTCAAATAATATTTGCAAACTGAAGAAGAGTTTATATGGACTCAAACAATTACCACATTGTTGGAATCAAAAATCTGTACAGTTTCTGGCAGTGTTTAACTTTGTGCAACTGAATGTAGACAAATGTGTTTTCCATATTTTAACAGATGACACTTATGTTTACCTGGCACTTTATGTGGATGATGGCTTGTTTATTTGTAAGTCCCCAAAAATACTGGAAAATATATGAAGATACTAACTGTTCTCAAAAGAACAGATACCATTGATGAGCTTGCAGCTTCTCTAGAACAAATGATAATTAATTGAAGCCCTCAGCTGTCGACAGGTGTTGCTGACATACCTCAATGGGGACAGCTGAAAATGTGTGCTCCGACCGGGGCTCGAACTCGGGATCTCCTGCTTACATGGCAGATGCTCTATCCATCTGAGCCACCGAGGGCACAGATGAATAGCGCGAATGCAGGGACTTATCCCTTGCACGCTTCCTGTGAGACCCACATTCTCAACCGTCCACAGTCTACATATGTAATGTTCCTAATAGATATTTGCCCATCCACTCATTACTCGCACACACTAAAGTGATGATTCCTGCAAGAGTACAGGCAACTTGTGCGCATTCACACAGACGAAGGTCAATGGACAGGTAGCCATTTAACTATATATGAAGATAGTAACTGTTCTCAAAAGAACAGATACCATTGATGACCGTTCAGCTTCTCTAGAATAAATGATAATTAACTGAAACCCTCAGCTTCTATTAGGAACATTACGTATGTAGATTGTGGACAGCTGAGAATGTGGATCTCACGGGAAGCATGCAAGGGATAAGCCCTGCATCACGCTATTCACCTGGATCCTCGGTAGCTCAAAAGAATAGAGCATCTGCCATGTAAACAGGAGATCCCGGGTTTGAGTCCTAGTCGGGGCACACATTTTCAGCTGTCCCCATCGAGGTATGTCAACAACACTTTCGGCAGCTGAGGGTTTCAATTAATTATCATTTATACTGGAAAATGTTTTGACAGCACTGGGATCAATGTTTGAAATTACTGTGGGCAATGAAAAATACTTCTGTGGATTGGAAACTGAACACAGCCCTTCTACAAAAGAAATCTATATAGGCCAGCAAAGATACATCAATTGTTTACTTCAGTAGTTCAACATGTATGAAAAACATGAGGTAATGATGGAAAGCAAACCTTACTGGCCGGCAGTTGGCAGCTTAACAGTTGGCAGCTTAATATGTGCAGCAACTGCCTCACAACCAGACATCAAATTCGCTGTGAGCATGGAGAGTAGCTTTTCACATAAATTGGCATGCTGTTAAAAAGAGTATGAAGTATCTACAGGGGACCAGGGACCTGACCATAAGGTACAAAGCTGACTCTACTGGACTGGTGGTCTACTTGGATGCCGACTTTGCTGGTAACTGTGACACTCGTCAGTCAACAACAGGCTATGTGAGCTTGTTAGCAGGTTAGCCTCTGACATGGTGTTCACATCGGCAGAAATGTGTAAGCAGATCAACACCAGAGGCCAAATACATAGCAGCTTCAGATGCTGCTACTGAAGTTGTTTGTTTGCATGGTTTTCTCAGTGAACTTTGTTTTCAGTTAGACAAACCAACAGCACTCCATGTTGACAGTCAAAGTGCTCCCAGAATGAGATTTTCACTCTGCAGCGGAGTGTGCGCTGATATGAAACTTCCTTGCAGATTAAAACTGTGTGCCCGACCGAGACTCGAACTCGGGACCTTTGCCTTTCGCGGGCAAGTGCTCTACCGTCTGAGCTACCGAAGCACGACTCACGCCCGGTCCTCACAGCTTTACTTCTGCCAGTATCTCGTCTCCTACCTTCCAAACTTTACAGAAGATCTCCTGCGAACCTTGCAGAACTAGCACTCCTGAAAGAAGGGATTCTGCAGAGACATGGCTTAGCCACAGCCATGATAGTTTCTGAAGTGGTTCAAATAGCAACTATTATAAAATCGGTCGCCTGTCATAGTAATGAATAATGCCCCCATAGCATTCTGTGATTAAAGCTAAAGCTCCGACGATGGCAACAAAAAAAAAAGCAAACATTGTTGAATGGTTGAAACGCCACAATGTGAAAATTCAGTAAGATTTAAGTGAGGCGGAGATCGTGGAAATAGTGAAAAAAAAAAAAAAGGCTACAGTATGATGTGGATGAAGTAGCTAAAGAATATAACCAGAGGGTTCTCTGGCTTCCATCATACCACTGTCACTTCAACACATCGAAATGATCTGGGCACAGATTAAACGTTACGTGGCAACAAAGTGGTATTTACCTTTTGCCATAATTCTCTTTTTTGTGTTAGTGTTTCATATTTTTGACTGAATGGTGTGTACGACATTTGCACAACGAATCTCATCTCATTAATAAGGACACGTATGACGACCTACTCGCACACTACAGTGAATGGTAAGTACTCAAGAAGTTTATATTATTTTAATTTTGTTAGTTGCTGTATAAACGACTCTTATTCATTTTAGTTCCTCTTTCATATCCAATATGACCACTGAAAATGATTCATTCTGATTACTGTAAAAGGCAGTGCGCTTCCCGTTGCTTTTGTTGAGCTATAGAAATAATACGAACACAGTGTCGTTTTATATGCAGGAGTGCGTTTGTTAAGCCGCAAGGATATTACGAACCTGTAAAGCGAAATCGGTACCGCACGTTAGAAGGCGGCGTGAGAACGTAGTCCAGTTATTTAGGATCCGCACAGCTGTTGGTTCTACAGCCATACTGCGAGCACACGCATCGGCAAACCGACGACATCACCCCCTACCATGATCAACTGTGCTTCGCTGTCAATCATTTTGTTATTCTGATCTGGGTACAGACGTTTGGAAAAGATCAAGAAAATATACACTATCATTCCCCCAAAAGGAGTCACTACATCAACACGAACGTCTGTCCACGAAAGCTCATTTTTCGCTGCCTAAGTAAATACAGTAAACCTAATTTAGTTTCATCAATTAGTTTGATCCATTTATAACCTGAAGATGATGGGTGAACATCAAAGTACTTCGTGCTTATCAGCTACAACGATTGATATAGAAATTCTATGTACTTCCTGATTTAACTTTACAGTCTCAGCATAAAAAACAGTCCACTAGGAAGGAGAACGTATAAAAATTTGTAATCTCAAATAATGTTAGTTTAGTAACATTAATTCCAAAATTAAGTAATATAGAAACAAAAAGGTCAACATAATACACAAGGAGTCACTTGTTGTCTTCTATTTCTTAGAGAAGTTTTTGAAACCAGTTTCATGTCGCACAAAACTGAAAAACTGCACACCGTCAAAAAGAAAGTTCCTTTCAGGCTGAGCTACCGCAGGCAGACATTGTTTTCAATAGCGGCCTTCACATGACACCACTCGGTGGCGCATGTGACCGGCCAAACTCCGATCGCCGCCTATGAAAAGCCGGCACGTGACGTCAGCGTAGCAGTAGCAGTAACGGCACCAACAAAACAGCTCGTGGTAACATCAAAATCTGATCGCAGCAACAGTGGCAATTGTTCACAATGGCGGTGCACAGCGCCGTGCTGCGAGAAGGCTCTGGCGCTGCAGAGAAGCACTTCTCGGTGGCGTCACATGAAGGCACGCAGACCCTTTTTGTTAGGCTCCTTAATTCTGGACAAGCAGTCTAACAATAGTAGCAATGGCGACAATGCTGACAAAGCAGATAGTGCCCTAAGGGTAACGCGTTGTGTGTGCTGTTGTGGCAGATCAGCAAGCTCTGCTAATATTTGGTGCCCACAATTCGAAGAGGACAGGGAGCGCAAGTCACTGGTACATGTAGTACATTCTCTCAGCCACACGAATTAAGGTAGCTTGGGTAATACTGAATTAAATGATTAAATCCACTGACCAAAACACCCGTGTCGACAGAATGGTGAAACATCGTTTAAATTTAGCATTAGGAAAGACAGTGACGTTGAGGAGCTGTGCATTGCACTAATAATGATACGAATGTGAAAGACATAGCTAACAAAAATGTGCAACACGTAAATTGTGTATATACGCATGTACAATAAATAAATAAATAGCAAACTACATGTTCTTGCAGATAGCCATGGTAAAGGAATCGACGAAATTTTACGTAATGCTCGCCAAAGGCTTGACGTAACTGGCATTGTCAAACCAGGAGCGCCTTTATCTGAAATTCTAAAATACTGTGAAAGCTCCCTCCAGTCTGGAAGCAAGTGCATTGTGATAGGAGGCGCAAATGACATCTACTGTAATGATAGTAGGTGGGCAATGAGGGTTTTGAAAGACAAACTTTGAAATACCCACAAATTACCTTTTTTGTTGTTGCTACTCCATGTAGGCGTGACTTAGTAGCAAAATCGTGTGTTAATATTGAAATCACGAAATTTGTAAATCATTTCCCAATGCAACTTTCATACCACTTGACAGCCCTGTGAGACAGCGCTTTACAAAACATGGTCTGCACCGTAATACCAGAGGTAAAGATGCCATGTGTGCTGAAATAATGAAAGCTCTTCTATCAATAAGTAAACAATATCTGATGTATTTAATTGTGTTTGGGAGAAAATTAAGAGCGAAATACGGTATATTGGAGTAAAAATATCTTATTGCTCTTTTCTTTATTGCAACCAAAAGTTCACTGTAACCATAACAACAGGACAAAAAAAAAAAAAAAAAGGCCCGCACACAGATCAAATGAATATAAATATCTGGTGCACTTTTATCACGAAAACAGAAAATGAAGCAAAAAATAAAAGTCTCTAGTTAAAGGTTTTTGTGAATAAGTCTGCCAACTGTTTATCAGAATAAACAGTATAGATTTCAATCTCATTATTTTCAACATGTTCACGTATATAATGGTATTTAATGTCAATGTGTTTGGTGTGTTTGTGATGTTCTGTTTTTTTAATCAGGCGAATAGCACTTTGACTGAAACTTCCTGGCAGATTAAAACTGTGTGCCCGACCGAGACTCGAACACGGGACCTTTGCCTTTTGCGGGCAAGTGCTCTACCATCTGAGCTACCGAAGCACAACTCACGCCCGGTCCTCACAGCTTTGCTTCTGCCAGTATCTCGTCTCCTACCTTCCAAACTTTACAGAAGCTCTCCTGCTAACCTTGCAGAACTAGCACTCCTGAAAGAAAGGATACTGCGGAGACATGGCTTAGCCACAGCCTGGGGGATGTTTCCAGAATGAGATTTTCACTCTGCAGCGGAGTGTGCACTCATATGAAACTTCCTGGCAGATTAAAACTGTGTGCCCGACCGAGACTCGAACTCGGGACCTTTGCCTTTCGCGGGCAAGTGCTCTACCATCTGAGCTACCGAAGCACGACTCACGCCCGGTCCTCACAGCTTTACTTCTGCCAGTATCTCGTCTCCTACCTTCCAAACTTTACAGAAGCTCTCCTGCAAACCTTGCAGAACTAGCACTCCTGAAAGAAAGGATACTGCGGAGACATGGCTTAGCCACAGCCTGGGGGATGTTTCCAGAATGAGATTTTCACTCTGCAGCAGAGCGTGCGCTGATATGAAACTTCCTGGCAGGTTAAAACTGTGTGCCTGACCGAGGCTCGAACACGGGACCTTTGCCTTTTGTGGGCAAGTGTTCTACCATCTGAGCTACTGAAGCACGACTCACGCCCGGTGCTCACAGCTTTACTTCTGCCAGTATCTCGTCTCCTACCTTCCAAACTTTACAGTAGCTCTCCTGCGAAACTTTCAGAACTAGCACTCCTGAAAGAAAGGATACTGCAGAGACATGGCTTAGCCACAGCCTGGGGGATGTTTCCAGAATGAGATTTTCACTCTGCAGCGGAGTGTGCGCTGATATGAAACTTCCTGGCAGATTAAAACTGTAAAGCTGTGAGGACCGGGCGTGAGTCGTGCTTCGGTAGCTCAGATGATAGAGCACTTGCCTGTGAAAGGCAAAGGTCCCGAGTTCGAGTCTCGGTTGGGCACACAGTTTTAATCTGCCAGGAAGTTTCATATCAGCGCACACTCCGCTGCAGAATGAAAATCTCATTCTGGAAATATCCCCCAGGCTGTGGCTACGCCATGTCTCCGCAGTATCCTTTCTTTCAGGAGTGCTAGTTCTGCAAGGTTAGCAGGAGAGCTTCTGTAAAGTTTGGAAGGTAGGAGACGAGATACTGGCAGAAGTAAAGCTGTGAGGACCGGGCGTGAGTTGTGCTTCGGTAGCTCAGATGGTAGAGCACTTGCCCGCAAAAGGCAAAGGTCCCGTGTTCGAGTCTCGGTCGGGCACACAGTTTTAATCTGCCAGGAAGTTTCAGTCAAAGTGCTATTCGCCTGATTAAAAAAACAGAACATCACAAACACACCAAACACATTGACGTTAAATACCATTATATACGTGAACATGTTGAAAATAATGAGATTGAAATCTATACTGTTTATTCTGATAAACAGTTGGCAGACTTATTCACAAAAACCTTTAACTAGAGACTTTTATTTTTTGCTTCATTTTCTGTTTTCGTGATAAAAGTGCACCAGATATTTATATTCATTTGATCTGTGTGCGGGCCTTTTTTTTTTTTTTTTTTTTGTCCTGTTGTTATGGTTACAGTGAACTTTTGGTTGCAATAAAGAAAAGAGCAATAAGATATTTTTACTCCAATATACCGTATTTCGCTCTTAATTTTCTCCCAAACACAATTAAATACATCAGATATTGTTTACTTATTGATAGAAGAGCTTTCATTATTTCAGCACACATGGCATCTTTACCTCTGGTATTACGGTGCAGACCATGTTTTGTAAAGCGCTGTCTCACAGGGCTGTCAAGTGGTATGAAAGTTGCATTGGGAAATGATTTACAAATTTCGTGATTTCAATATTAACACACGATTTTGCTACTAAGTCACGCCTACATGGAGTAGCAACAACAAAAAAGGTAATTTGTGGGTATTTCAAAGTTTGTCTTTCAAAACCCTCATTGCCCACCTACTTTCATTACAGTAGATGTCATTTGCGCCTCCTATCACAATGCACTTGCTTCCAGACTGGAGGGAGCTTTCACAGTATTTTAGAATTTCAGATAAAGGCGCTCCTGGTTTGACAATGCCAGTTACGTCAAGCCTTTGGCGAGCATTACGTAAAATTTCGTCGATTCCTTTACCATGGCTATCTGCAAGAACATGTATTTTGCTATTTATTTATTTATTGTACATGCGTATATACACAATTTACGTGTTGCACATTTTTGTTAGCTATGTCTTTCACATTCGTATCATTATTAGTGCAATGCACAGCTCCTCAACGTCACTGTCTTTCCTAATGCTAAATTTAAACGATGTTTCACCATTCTGTCGACACGGGTGTTTTGGTCAGTGGATTTAATCATTTAATTCAGTATTACCCAAGCTATCTTAATTCGTGTGGCTGAGAGAATGTACTACCTGTACCAGTGACTTGCGCTCCCTGTCCTCTTCGAATTGTGGGCACCAAATATTAGCAGAGCTTGCTGATCTGCCACAACAACACACACAACGCGTTACCCTTAGGGCACTATCTGCTTTGTCAGCATTGTCGCCATTGCTACTATTGTTAGACTGCTTGTCCAGAATTAAGGAGCCTAACAAAAAGGGTCTGCGTGCCTTCATGTGACGCCACCGAGAAGTGCTTCTCTGCAGCGCCAGAGCCTTCTCGCAGCACGGCGCTGTGCACCGCCATTGTGAACAATTGCCACTGTTGCTGCGATCAGATTTTGATGTTACCACGAGCAGTTTTGTTGGTGCCGTTACTGCTACTGCTACGCTGACGTCACGTGCCGGCTTTTCATAGGCGGCGATCGGAGTTTGGCCGGTCACATGCGCCACCGAGTGGTGTCATGTGAAGGCCGCTATTGAAAACAATGTCTGCCTGCGGTAGCTCAGCCTGAAAGGAACTTTCTTTTTGACGGTGTGCAGTTTTTCAGTTTTGTGCGACATGAAACTGGTTTCAAAAACTTCTCTAAGAAATAGAAGACAACAAGTGACTCCTTGTGTATTATGTTGACCTTTTTGTTTCTATATTACTTAATTTCGGAATTAATGTTACTAAACTAACATTATTTGAGATTACAAATTTTTATACGTTCTCCTTCCTAGTGGACTGTTTTTTATGCTGAGACTGTAAAGTTAAATCAGGAAGTACATAGAATTTCTATATCAATCGTTGTAGCTGATAAGCACGAAGTACTTTGATGTTCACCCATCATCTTCAGGTTATAAATGGATCAAACTAATTGATGAAACTAAATTAGGTTTACTGTATTTACTTAGGCAGCGAAAAATGAGCTTTCGTGGACAGACGTTCGTGTTGATGTAGTGACTCCTTTTGGGGGAATGATAGTGTATATTTTCTTGATTTTTTCCAAACGTCTGTACCCAGATCAGAATAACAAAATGATTGACAGCGAAGCACAGTTGATCATGGTAGGGGGTGATGTCGTCGGTTTGCCGATGCGTGTGCTCGCAGTATGGCTGTAGAACCAACAGCTGTGCGGATCCTAAATAACTGGACTACGTTCTCACGCCGCCTTCTAACGTGCGGTACCGATTTCGCTTTACAGGTTCGTAATATCCTTGCGGCTTAACAAACGCACTCCTGCATATAAAACGACACTGTGTTCGTATTATTTCTATAGCTCAACAAAAGCAACGGGAAGCGCACTGCCTTTTACAGTAATCAGAATGAATCATTTTCAGTGGTCATATTGGATATGAAAGAGGAACTAAAATGAATAAGAGTCGTTTATACAGCAACTAACAAAATTAAAATAATATAAACTTCTTGAGTACTTACCATTCACTGTAGTGTGCGAGTAGGTCGTCATACGTGTCCTTATTAATGAGATGAGATTCGTTGTGCAAATGTCGTACACACCATTCAGTCAAAACTATGAAACACTAACACAAAAAAGAGAATTATGGCAAAAGGTAAATACCACTTTGTTGCCACGTAACGTTTAATCTGTGCCCAGATCATTTCGATGTGTTGAAGTGACAGTGGTATGATGGAAGCCAGAGAACCCTCTGGTTATATTCTTTAGCTACTTCATCCACATCATACTGTAGCCTTTTTTTTTTTTCACTATTTCCACGATCTCCGCCTCACTTAAATCTTACTGAATTTTCACATTGTGGCGTTTCAACCATTCAACAATGTTTGCTTTTTTTTTTTTTGTTGCCATCGTCGGAGCTTTAGCTTTAATCACAGAATGCTATGGGGGCATTATTCATTACTATGACAGGCGACCGATTTTATAATAGTTGCTATTTGAACCACTTCAGAAACTATCATGGTTCATCTCGTCGTAGTAGTCACTTGTTCTCCTCGATTTGTAAGCGAGGAGACACTTAGATGCGAAAATAGATGCAATTCTAGCATGCAAGACAATAATCCTTAGCGCTTTCTCACGGGAATAGCAGAACTTCCATCAGGGTTGTCATCTCTCCAGTCTTTCCTGACGGAATGACCGGCGTTTATCCACTTTTCGTCGAGCCACATATTGTCTTCAGACATTACTTTAACGATATTCCTTAAAAATAGACGATGCCACTCTACTATGCGATCTCTCTCCATTGTAATTTTCTGTCCATTAATTTTTTTGTACCGAAAACAGAGGGCTCTGACAACCATTACCAAAGAATTCTTGCTGCAACTGAATAATTCTGCCTTGCGAAGGGTAACGCACAGCCTTTTATAGTTGGATGTTGTTTTCATTCGTGTTGTCCATATATGTGGCGACGAACAGCATCTTGCTAAAAAGAGTCCAGTTTTGGGAACAGGAAAAAGTTGAAGGGGCCAAATCCGGTGGATATCGTAGATGAGGCATGATTGTCGTGTTGGTTTTGGCTAAAAAATCTCTCGTAGGCAACGATGAATGAGCACGTACATTGTCGTGATGCAAAAGCCATGAATTGTTGTTCACAATTCCGGACATTCTTTGCGTATTGCTTCTCGCAAACGGCGTATAACTTCTCGTTAATACTCCTTATTGGCCGTACGACCTTGAGGCAAAAATTCATGATACACTACGGCACGATAATTGAAAAAAAAAAAAAAACAGTGAGCAGAACTTTGACATTTAATCGAACTTGGCATGGTTTTTTCAGTCTTGGCTCTCCGGAATGGGACGACTGGGCTTTATTTTCGACGTCATAACCGTAAACCCATATTTCGTCACCAGTTATGACCCTTTTGAGCAAATCAGGGTCGTCACTGACGTCATTCAAGAGCTCCTGAGCGATGCGCATTCGACTGGGTTGTGTTTTCGACGTCATAACCGTAAACTCATGTTTCGTCAACACTTATGACCCTTTTGAGCAAATCAGGGTATCATTGACATCATTCAAGAGTTCCTGGGCGATGCGCATGCGACGGTTCTTCTGATCAAAATTGAGAAGTTTTGGAACAAACTTCGCTGACACATGTCTCATGCCCAAAACACCCGAAAAAATTAAATGACACGAGCCGACCGATATGCCAGCATCTTCGGCAACGCCTCTAATTCGACGATTTTCCAAAACAATTAGGTTATCTTCACAACTTCGACGTTATCATCTCTTTATTTATTTATTTATTTATTTTATTTAGAGCAGACTCACTGTATGCCACTGCCAACATTTCAAAAGCACTTTATTCCATTTTTACACAAAATTTGATGCAAATTCTTTTCTCCATTTTTTTACAATAAACGAAATTCGCCTAGCACACTAAAACACGTCTAACCTTCCTATCTGTCAAAAACAAACGAAGTATGCTGTACGCTTGAAGCGGTGAACATATGTTCGGGACATGTGTACCAGCATAACAAAAAAAAAGGATCGATGATCAAATGTACATCGCCCGTGCAATTTGAAAAGTCACCTTACTTTTTGAACAGCCCTCGTATATGACCATGCATCGTTTAGTGTGACCTGTGTATGTGATTTTGTTATACAACTGTCGGGTTCAGCTAAACTGGTGGCTTTCCGACCTTTGCTTAACGTGATTCAGAAGAATAAAGACCTTCAGTTCAGCAACAATAACTTTATTGCGAGCGCATATCTGACGACGCCCGGCATGCATGGACTGATCGTAGTTAACAAAATTTGCTTCCGGCCTCTACAGAAGGATCCTTAATCCTGGGAAAACTTACGTAGTTACTGGAGAGAAACAGTACTCGTCCACACAAACCAGGAGGCACGGAACTACCAATAACTCAAAAAACAAGGAATAATAATAAACAGAAAGTATATAAAAGCTAGAAAACACAGCGCCTCTAGAGGTTGGGCGCGGAACTACACAGACGTCGTGTACAGTAATTACGACCGCTCAGCACTGCACTGACACACGCGCACACACCACACACCACACACACACACCGGCGAGCTTGAATTAGCGCGCGGCAGCATAGCTACACAACCACTATAAATACAGGTGCACATACTTGCGTAAAACAGAGGTATCTTACCTCAATTTTACTATCTTCTTTTCATTTTATCCTTCTTTTGGTAATTTCCTTTTCTTCCATACAAATTTTCTGGCCTTCCTGCGTCTGGTTACCGTATCTACAAGTGACATGTAGAATATTATAGTCTACCCATGTCACTGTGCAACAGAGCAAGTATCCTTTCATATTCACATCAGTATGAAACCAGTAAACCTCAGAATCTTTAATGAATCCGACTCCCATGGATAAAACAGCTTATTCCTTTATGAATGAGTTAATGAGTTCATATACAGCAATAGATGCTTAGGCGTGCTAGCTGCGATAAATATGTATGCCTGTATGGTGAAAAGATTAAACACGTAACTTACGTTTTTAGTGCTACGTATACTTTTCAGGTTTTTAGACCAGATGAATATTTTGAGGATTCACAGCCTTTAATTAGGTCCAAGATGGTCCAATCAGGTGCTCTTCAGCGTCATTACCTACGGATTATACTACAGCGTCAAGCATTAATTATGAAAACGACATTGGTCTATATTTTGGGACTAAGCTTTCAGACATACCACGATACTCCAAAATCACTGGGAGCCTCCTCATGAATACAAATTTCCATATTCTAGTCACAACAAGGGAGGGATGGTTGAAAAACGATATTTGAAAAAAGAGCACTTAGATCAATACAAATCATGGTTAGCTTTGTCACAATCAAAATGGCCAATTTTGCAAAGTATGTCCTTTTCTTGCGCCTGCTCATAAGAGTGGTCACCATAGAGGAATGAACCTAAACACGCTAGTGATCGTACTCCTAATAAAATTCTAAAGTTACTGGGAAGGGGCAGGGACTTGGAATGCCACAGCAAATGCTGCGTCATCAGCAAACTTTAGAACATGCTAACGACTTTTTGATTTCTTGCAAAAGCCCCTAGAAATCCATTGGAAAATAAAGTGGACACATACAGATTGAAAAGAGCAAAATGAAACCGAAGTCATTTTCTTTGCAAAACATTGTATTTATTGGAAGGCAGAACATACTTGTTGGAGGGCATCGCGATGATGGGTCTGGTTTCTCAAAAGATCCCAGAATATAAATAAAGGTAACTTTAAAGAACAGATGAAATTTCATGTAGAAGATTGTGGAGCTACTGAATTAGCTACACAAAATATCTCTGAGAGCAAAAGAGGTACATTCCTTAGTAAAACTATACAAAATGATTTGATTGAATGGTGTGGCAAAGAAATTATTTCGCAAATATTAAAGAGAATCGGGGAAAATGGATTCTATAGCTTGGGTTTGATGAGACCACTGATATAAGTCACAAAAGTCAGATGACAATTTTTTTTAGATGTGTTTACCAATATATGATCAGAGAAGATTTAATACGTTTTATCAGTCCTGAGAGCCACAAAAAATTTGTGCAAACAAATAATCCAAGTTCACAACAAATGTAAAGTAAACAAAGATTTCTCTTCAATTTCTGAAAGCCTAATCCACAGGCAGCATGTAATAATTCTTTTAACTTGCCTATGTCTAAATGCTCTGAGGTGCAGTTAGGGCAGAGCTCAATTGGTATCACTAGAGAGGTTGTCTCTTTTTTTACGGATTCACCAAAAAGAAATGCTGTGCTCATAAAGCATGTAAGATTGTAAGATACCAGCTAGCCTCTATGTGTGAAACAAGGTGGGTAGAAAGGTATGTATCTGTAGCGCCCTTTTCCAAAAAAAAAAAAAAAAAAAAAAAAAAAAAAAAAAAAAAAAAAAAAGTGATACCTCCAGCACAACAGCTAGGATCCTTTTATATGCTATCAGCAGTGGAGAATGCATCGTAACTCTCATGTGCCTTGCTGATCTGCTCAGCCAAACATTAGCTCTAGGCGGGCCTGGATCAGGGGTGAGAGGGGGGGGGGGGGGCACCAGGATATCTGCCCAGGGCGGCAATTTCAGGGAGCGCCAAATTCATATTCTTGAAGAAAAAAAGCCTTGTTTTGCAAAGCATCTAGCATACAGTGCAAGTTGGTCTATCGATTATTTATGTGATTCTTAAATGCATTCTAAGTTGATTTCTGAACGAATCATAAGTTGATTTTTGAATGCCGCCAGGGGAATTCCCATCGCGTCTAGAAATAAAAAAAAAACTTTCCAGGAGACAAAAGGGGACTGGACTATACGATCTGAGCCGAATGAACCCGAACGGGTGAATGCGAATCGCTGTCTGCTGATGCGGTTGAGTGGGAGTGCAAATAATCAGCGAAATCCATAGGTTCACGCTACTAGAGTGGACATGAACGACTGTAACAGTAATAACAGGTATGGAAGATTACGTATTATCTCCTCGGTGTATCCAAGAAAATGAAATTTTGGCAGAAAATTTTTGCCAGATCGCTACGCTACTAAGGACCAGTTGTACAGTCCCCGGTTAGCAGCCTCCTATCCTCGGAATAGTGCGAAAAATACGTTGTACAAACACGCAACAATGCCGAATCGGAGAATAAACGCTGGATAACTAACTGATTGCAAGGTTAGCGAAGTTAACCGTAGAATAAGTTTTGACAATGGTAGGAATATTTACAGAATTAGTGATGACAAGATTGTTTATTAGAACGAGGAAGGAGAAGAACTGAGGATATGAAATGGGGACGTTTCACAAATTATATGGGAGAATATGACGATTCCAAATTTTTATAAAAATATTTTATTACTACTTTTCGATGTCGCTGGAGAAACTGGAGCTTATGAATGAAATGTGAAGCTATTTCCTAACGTAAAGCTTTTTGCTTGCAGTAGTCCTAACAGGCATTTGACACTGGTACTTCGTGAATTATATTCTGTCGTGTTATTTATGTAAATGTGGTACCAAAAATGGCCATTTGTGCCGAAACAGTCTCGCTATAATATTAGAAAGCCCTGCTTTATCAAGCAGGCAGTGAGAAAACTGACGTAATCAAATCAAGAAACCACACCAGTCTTGGGTACTATTTGTATTAACAGCTTTTTCAGTATTAAATAACAACATTTTGATTTTTCATGTAGCAAAACGTTTGACGAACTTCGATGAGGTAATACATTATTTCGCAGAAAGGAAAGCACGCCGCATAAAGCTGTAGTAAGATTACAGACAAAGAGAAAAAAAAAATGCTGCGACCTAAGGATTGAAGAAATTTGTACTGTCTTGCTTGGCTCTTGTCTTTACTAGTTTTATGTTTCCTATATTTAATATTATGTCAACAAGAGAGTAAGTTATTAGCTAATAGCCAATGAAGAGTGCAAATTTTCCAAAGAGTTCCTATTCTTCTGATTACAAATAATCCCAACTAGTATTAATTGTGATTTTTTTAAAGGGGGTAGGACGTCAAACCGGCTGACTGGGAGCAGGAGAGGCGCCATAGGACATTTCCACTGTCTTGAATATAGGATTAATGGCCTCCATTACAAAATATATACGTTTTAATTCCACAGAGTGAAATACAGTGGCAGGCAATAGAAGGATGCAGTGTGAAGAGATGTGGCAGTGCAGTTTGACACACTTAAGACCAAATAACATCGAGCGAGGTGGCGCAGTGGTTAGCTTACTGGACTCACATTCGGGAGGGTGACAGTTTAAAAGCAAGGGGACTGATGACCTCAGATGTTAAGTCCCATAGTGCTCAGAGCCATTTGAACCATGCGTCCAGCCATCCTGATTTAGGTTTTCCGTGATTTTCCTAAATCACTTCAGGCAAATGCCAGGATGGTTCCTATGAAAGGGCACGGTCAATTTCCTTCCCCATCCTTCCCTCATCTGATGGAACCGATGACCACGCTGTTTTGTCCCTCCCCCAAATCAACCAACCAGCCAACCGAATAACATGTCTTACATTTCTTGAACATTTAGGTTTGATATATAAAACTCTTCAGAAAGATGTGCGCTAAAACATGAACATATTTTTGAAAAATTGATTTTTTAAACATTTTTATGTCCTATATTAAACGCTTGAGGGGGGCTGGTGACGAGGGGGGAGGGGACGGTTGCCACTATCAATTTTTGCCCCAGCAGTTCGGACATGGCGTAGATCCAGGGATAGCTTTCAGTAGGTTTTTCAAAAGGAGACCATTGGTGTTAGCAAAGCAACTGAGATGTTGACTGATACTTTTTCAGCATTGAAAAAATAGGGAGAAAATGTGGTTGCATAATTCAGGCTGCTGTATGATCAAGCAAAAAACTATCAGATGATATATGAAGCATCATTCAAACACCCAGGATCACCTCTCGACAAGTCAGCAGGCCCAACACAGTTCCATCAAGTGCGGAAACTATTTTATGGTGAATGTCTTTATCCCTATTCTTGACACCATAAAACCTGATCTAGGAAACAGATTCGCTTAAAGACATTCTCAGTCTCTGTAATCTCAACATACTTCTACCAAAAATCTGCTCGTCTTCAACAATGTCTGTTATTAGGGATGCAGAAACTCTGGCTACAAAGTACTACAGAGTAATTGGAGAGGATGCAAGTGACTGCATTTCTAACCTGAAGGCAGAGATCAAGCGGTGGGTGGCAAAATGAAGAAGGGAAGACTCAAACAAAACACTTCTACTAGGCTATGTAGTTGAGTGTTTGCATTTTTCATACAGTTGGATCTTTGATGTTGATCTTTTCTTCTCTTCCTGTATCAAATGCAACAGCAGAAAGATCTTCCTCAATGCTCAGACTCATTAAGAATTGGTTGAGAAACCATTGTGGGCAAACATGGTTAACAAGGCTTGCTTTGTCGTATGTCCATAGAGACGTCATTATCAACAAAGAAAAAAATATAGATATATTGAGAAGGGTGGAAAGAACACAAAAAATATGTCTTCTTAAGTACAGATAATATTCAATGTAGCGATAGTTGTTCTTCAGTGATGTAAAAAGATCGAGCAATTAGCGTTCACACACTTGGAGTACAATTTTGTATAAAAACTAAAAAAAGTGCGAATTCGATCCTAATGTACATGAAATATGCCACATATACACAGTATGTGTAGAGAAATAAAATGAAAAATATAAACACGATTGGTTTTTGTAAAAAGATTTTCTTTGCTAGATTTTAACCACTCAGTGTTTCAAAGAAACACAATATTACATTCAAACTATGGCTTTATGTACCTGCAAGTAAGCTTTGAGTTACTGTAATGATGTAATATTATTCTCACTGTCTACATTGTACTTCTTTGGAGGTATTAGTCTCAAACACATTGTTTCGCAAATGTAATTAATATGAATGCTGCATTTTTATTCCCGCTATGTTTGTTTAAAAATAGTATCATTGTGAATTGTATTGAAAATAAAAATTAGTAAAAAATTGGTGTGTCTTCTCTAGACTTTGCAATTGTTTAAAAATATATATATATATATATATATATATATATATATATATAAAGAGAGAGAGGGAGAGAGAGAGAGATAACTGTTGCATCTAGGAATGCTGAATACTCGGTTCACTAGACAAACAATCAAACAACTCGCATTAATGAGTTTTATTACAAGACAAGTACAAATACTTAACTATGATCTGAGAATTCTCATAGTCCTTTATACATGGATCATCCACAAGCGCAATTACACAGATGTGTCACAAGCAAAGGGCAACATACAAAACAATCAGTCTTCTTCAGAATAGACAAACACAAGTAACACTTCTCGTCCTAGTGACCACTATTAACAAAAGTCTGTCAACTGAACTGCAGTGACTGCTGATCTCTAACTGTGCTACGTAGAGATTGCTAATGAAGAGTGTCTGATGCATCACCTAACAAAGTGGCTAACGTTGAAGCTGCTATCAAACTGGCTGCCATCAGTCGGGCATGGCGCTTAGTGTCGTCTTCACCTAGGAGCCGCAACTGTCCTGTTGTCATCATCGAGGGAGGTTGGTCAACATGCGATTGGCTGACCCTCATCACAGCTTTCTATTCTCTGTCGTTCCTGACTGGCATGCCGATGCTGACTTTATGCTCTAACACTCCTTCCCGCCTCCAAAGTGACAGACCATCATCGTATATGGAGCACGACAGTGGGGGGAGGGAGAAGCATGGATGCTATGATGAACTGGAAGCTGTGGCTGCAGGGGATGTCAGACTTCAGGTTGTATCCTGCCATCCGGCCGTTGCTCTGATGGAAATGTCTCGCAGAAAACACCCAGAAGGGTACGCGTCCACCTCCTGAGGCCAATACCAAGACGTAGAAGGCGTCAGCTGCTGCAGCGTGGGTGGGTCCAGCTCCATCACTAGGACAAGAGGAGGCGAAGGCTCTGTCTCCATGGGGTCATCCCTTTGTGTCGAGATGACACCCTCTGGCAGTTGCTGTGGCACACTGTCCTCGGGATACATGAATCTGGGGGAAGAGATGCAGAAAGATCACCATGCACATGACAGTGGCGCATTTGATTGTGATGCCAGCCCTGCAATCCATCTGGGCTTGAAATGAGATACATGCACGTGCCAAGTCGATGAAGGATTGCACCTTGCGCCCACCGTCTGCTGGCGCTAAAAACCCTGAAAAACACAATATCATGTAGCGTGAGGCGATACTTGCAGCCTTCCTTCAGCGCTGGATGCTGAGGAGGGTGGAGCAGGTGGGGCAGTGTCCGATGGTGGCGGTTATGAAGCAGTTCTGCCGGCGAAGGTCCGTCTCGTGGATGCGAACGATAGGAGGCGAGAAACAGTTGCAATGCTTGATCCCTGGTGTGTGCGGTGCGAAATTTGGCCGTTTGCTGCTTGAAGCTTCTGACAAAATGTTCTGTTTCACTGTTTGACTGTGGATTCTAATGGTGCACTAGGTAGATGTTGTATGCCGTTGTGTTTGCAGAATGTTTCAAATTTATTTGACGTGAATTGAGGACCGTTGTCTGATACTATGCCTTCACGCAAACCTTCGAGGCAAAAAATAGAGGACAATGCCTGAAATGTGCTACGTGACGTTGTCGAGTTCATTGCCACAGCAAAAGGAAACTTGCTATAAGAATCTACCACAAGCAACCAACGAATGTTCCAAAAAGGACCTTCAAAGTCTATGTGCACACATTGCGATGGTGATTGCGACTTAGGCCAAGCAGAGAATTTTTGTGGTGGAGCGGACCGATTTTCCACATATACATGGCACTGTGACGTCATCTGTTCTATTTGAGTGTCCATAGTCTGCCAGGTACAGTGTTAACATGCTAATTGTTTCATACGAACAATTCCCCAGTGTCCTTGGTGAAGTAACTGCAACAATTCTTTTTACAAAGCTTTGGGGATAGGAAGCGAGAAACAGTTGCAATGCTTGATCCCTGGCGTGTGTGGTGCGAAATTTGGCCATTTGCTGCTTGAAGGTTCTGGCAAAATATTCTGCTTCAGTATTTGACTGTGGATGGAATGGTGCATTAGGTAGATGCTGTTTGCCATTGTGTTCACAGAATATCTCAAATTTATTTGACGTGAACTGAGGACCGTTGTGTGATACTATGACTTCAGGCAAACCTTCAAGGCAAAAAAATAGAGGACAATGCCTGAAATATGCTATGTGACGTTGTCCAGTTCATTGTCACAGCAAAAGGAAACTTGCTATAAGAATCTACCACAAGCAACCAACGAATGTTCCAAAAAGGACCTTCAAAGTCTATGTGCACACATTGCCATGGTGATTGCGACTTAGGCCAAGCAGAGAATTTTTGTGGTGGAGCGGACTGATTTTCCACATATGCGTGGCACTGTGATGTCATCTGTTCTATTTGGGTGTCCATAGCCTGCCAAAGTACAGTGTTAACTGTTCATATGAACAATTCCCCAGTGTCCTTGGTGAAGTAACTGCAACAAATCTTTTTGCAAAGCTTTGGCGATCAACACACGTGACTGTCCACTGTCATTTTGAACAAGAATCACACCTTGCTGTATAGCGAGGCTATGCCAATTTTCAAAGTATTGACACACTACAGAGTTCTTTATGCTATGCAATGAGCGAGGACAAGATGTGCGAATGTACTTTAGCAAAATGTTCAAATCTGAATCAGCTTCCGTGGCCTGTGCAATTTTCCTATAGTTCAGAGGAAAGGATTGAAGCAATTCAAAAATTGTGAGCATCGATGTGACAACAGGATGCAGCAGACACGTCAAAGTCTCTATCAGAGTGTACTGAACGATGTGAAAGTGCGTCTGCATTACCATGTTGAGCGATCAGACGATACACAATTTCGTACTGATGTTGAGACAACAACAAAGCCCATCTTTGCAATTTTTGCCAGTTCGTACAGGAACTGGCTTAATCGAATGAAACAAGGACTGCAGTGGCTTGTGATCTGTTACTACGTAGAATTTTCTGCCATACAAATAGTGGTGGAATTTGGTGACACTATACACAATAGCCAATGCCTCTTTCTCTATTTGTGAATAGGTACAATAAGCTTTGGACAACACTTATGATGTGAGAGCAATATGCCTGTCTTTATCACCAAATCTGTGCGAAAGCACTGCACCAATTCCGTAAGCAGAAGCGTCAACTTGAAAAACAACTGGTTTGTCGCGATCAAAGTGAATCAAGCATCAATCACTGAGCAATGCCCCTTTAATTTTTTGAAAAGCTTCTTGGCACTCATCTATCCAAACATAGAGGACATTCTTGCAATGCGAGCGATGAAATGGAGCTCCCATTTGTGCAGCATTCACTATGAACCGAATGTGATAGTTCATTTTCCCTAAGGCTGACTGCAATTCTGTGACACTGCGAGGAACCGGCAGGGCACGAATGGCTAACAATTGTGACTGAAGAGGATGTACACCTTGACTGTTTATGACATGACCAAGATGCTGCAACACAGATGTTAAAAAATCACACTTGTCCAGTCTACACTTTAGTCCTGCGTAACACACGAAAAAAAGCTGCCGGCTTGGGTGGCCGAGCGGTTCTAGGCGCTACAGTCTGGAACCGCGCGACCGCAGCTGTCGCAGGTTCGAATCCTGCCTCGGGTAAGGATGCGTGTGACGTCCTTAGGTTAGTTAGGTTTAAGTAGTTCTAAGTTCTGGGGGACTGATGACCTCAGAAGTTAAGTCCCACAGTGCTCAGAGCCATTTGAACCATTTTGAAAAAAAGCACGCAAATTTTCAGTGTGTTCTTCAGGTGTACGACCTGCTATGACAATAACATCCAAATAGTTTGAACAGGTAGGTACTCGAGCAGTCAGCTGTTCCAAATACTGTTGGAAAATGGCGAGTGGCGGAAGAACTGCCAAAAGGCAAACACAAGTATTTAAACAAGCCCAAATGGGTGTCCACAACACACACAGTTTGAGATTCTTCATCTAGTGGTATTTGAAGATATGAATCGCGCAAATCAATTTTTGAAACGTAGTGACCAGCGACTAATCTGTCCAAGAAATCCTCTGGGTGTGGCAATGGATAAGTATCAATCACAGTTTGTGGGTTGACTGTAGAATCAAAGTCAACACAGAGGTGAATGCGACCTGAAGGTTTGGGGAGCAAAACCAGTACATTTGCCCAGTGACTAGCTTGTATGGGCGCAATAACTCCGCTATCTTGCAATTCTTGAAATACAGCAGCCACATTGCCCTGTAGTGCAATGGGAACAGTTCTGGCCTGGCAAAATTTTGTCTGAGCATTGTCTTTCATAGTAATATGTGCAACGAAATTGTTAGCCTTGCCTAAACCTTCAGAAAATAGTTCTGGGAATTCTTTCAGCAAGCTAGCTAAACTGTCTTTGGCACTGAATGCAGTCACTGACAACACATTGTCCTAAATCTGAGCCGGCCGAAGTGGCCGTGCGGTTAAAGGCGCTGCAGTCTGGAACCGCAAGACCGCTACGGTCGCAGGTTCGAATCCTGCCTCGGGCATGGATGTTTGTGATGTCCTTAGGTTAGTTAGGTTTAACTAGTTCTAAGTTCTAGGGGACTAATGACCTCAGAAGTTGAGTCCCATAGTGCTCAGAGCCATTTGAACCATTTGAACCTAAATCTGAGAGCCAAACAAATCCAATGAATCAAGGCAAATGTGTCACAGCACAGTCAAAGCCGCAGTTCACGTATGTGAGCAAAACCTGGCAGGCGAAGAACATTTTCCGATAACGGGAATGTCTTGTCCATCGTAAGCTGTCAGGTTCGTGCTAGTTTTAGACAGGCATGGGGAACCTAACAGTTCATATTGTTATGATTCAGCAATGTAACAGAGGCACCCATGTTCAACTGAAATTTCACACATTTTCCACTAATATGCAAATGAACGAAAAGTTTGTTGGACTGGCGTTGTATTGAAGAAACTGTTTGCTTGCTAGTTTTGCCTACAGCAAGCTTTGAATAGACTGCATTGATTAGATGAGCCTTGTGACTAGATTTTTGTGAGTGGGCAGAATTAGTATGTTTGTTCCACTGCAAACATACGGATTGTACGTGCCCTTTCTTGCCACAAGCATGACACTGTGCTACTCTGGACGGGCAGTCTTGGTGTTTGTGCCGTGAATAGCACTGAGGGCGCTGACTTCATTCTATTTACTGACATAGCTGCCTGCTTAGAGAACTGTTTACACCGCTTAGTGCACGTGTACTGTTGCTGCCTACTGGGCTGGTTGTGAGCAAGGGATGACTCAAACCGACAAATTGGTGGCTGCTCAAATTTATCAGCTGCTTCAGCACCTGAATCACACTGATCTAGAATTTGCACTATGTGATGAAATGATGGATCTGACTGTTTCAAAATTTGTTCTCTAACTTTGACATCAGTTACATTGTACGAGGGTCAGTCAAAAAGTAATGCCTCCTATTTTTTTTTCTACGTTTAATTGTCAGGAAATTTAAATGCAATTACATAGGTTGAAAACCACAACATTGAGGATCATTTTGTCATTTTTCAATGTAATCTCCGCCCATCTCTACAGTTTTGGTCCATCTTTGAACAAGGGCATGTATCCCAGCACGGTAAAAATCACAGCTCTGATTCCTAAGCCATTGACGCACGGATGTTTTGACGGCCTCCTCATCTTCAAAATGAATCCCACGATGAGCTTCTTTTAGTGGCCCGAACAGATGGAAGTCTGATGGTGCCAGGTCAGGGCTGTATGGGGGATGAGGCAAAACTTCCCATCCAATTTTGACAATCTCGTCAGAGGTGTGACGACTGGTGTGTGGTCTTGCATTGTCATGTAAAAGAAGAACATCTGCCATTGATTTTGTTGGGCGAACTCGCTGAAGACGTGCTTTAAGTTTTTTGAGGGTTGTGACGTATTGAACAGAATTTATTGTGCATCCCTGCTCCAAAAAATCAACCAGAATCACACCCTCTGTATCCCAGAAAACTGTTGCCATAACTTTCCCTGCCGATCGCACAGTTTTGAATTTTTTCTTCCTCGGCGAGCTTGTGTGACGCCACTCCATTGACTGCCTCTTTGATTCGGGTTCAAAAAAATGCACCCATGTTTCGTCCCCGGTCACAATTTTTTTCAGAAACTCATCTCCCTCCAAATGGAAGCGCTGCAAGTGTTGGGAGGCTATTGTTTTCCTTGCCTCTTTATTCTGATCGGTTAACATTCTTGGAACCCACCGTGCACAAACTTTTGAGTACCCCAATTGTTTAATAATCGTGATCACACTGCCTTTACTAAGAGAAATAATGCGACACACTTCATCTGCAGTCACCCGACGGTCACCACGAATGATGTCATCAACTTGCTGAATGTTGTGTGGAGTCACTGCACTCACCGGCCTGCCGCTCCGCTTTTCGTCAGTCAACGGTGTTTGCCCTTCAGCTTCCTTACAACGACGAACCCATCGTCTAACAGTGCTGACATCCACTGTCACAACACCATACACCTTCTTCAGTCTTTCATGAATGCGTATGGGCGTTTCACCTTCTGCATTCAAGAATTCAATCACACAACGCTGTCTCAAACGAACATCGATGTCGGCCATCTTACAAACTTCTGCTGTGCTGCCACCTGTTGACACAGAAAGTTACTACTGCAGTGGATTGCAGAAGAAGGTTTGAGGAATGGCGCCAAATTCAAATTTTTCACTTAACTTAATTTCTTTAAGTAGAAAAAAAATGGGAGGCATTACTTTTTGACCGACCCTCGTACATGAACGCATCACGCAATACGGCATATGAATATAAAGCACCACAAGCACATTTTAATTTGCATTTCCTCGTCATATCCTGCAAATCTGTTACCCACTCCCAATAAGTTTATACTGGCCTTTTCTTGCAATGAAAGAATTGGTACCTAACTGCTACCACATTCACTTTTCGGTCATAACAGTTAGTTAGAGAACCTATATGCTGATCGTAGCAAAGGCCACTCAGAGTGGCGATAGGGAGCACTTTCTGAATGAAACGAAAGACTGCACTTCCCATCGCTGACAAAGAGTAATGGAGTTTCACAGTACCTCATACTTTGTGAGCAATGATGTGGGCTTCATACTGTTGCAGCCACTCGAGCCATTCCACTTCTTTTTCGTTAAACAGGAGAAAACGTGGTACGGCACTTGGAGCTACAGTTGTTGCATGTTGGTCGCACTGTGTTTGTTGCTTCTTTGGCCAGTAACTGCTGCACTGTATTTGGAAGGGTTGCAGTCTGCTGCCTTTGAAACTGCAACATCTGTGTTAGCTGCATTGCATCTACCGCTTGCTGGTGCGACACCTGAGCAGGGGGTGGGAGAGGTGGGTTGCTCATTTTGGAACACGCAAATGCAATAAATAGGCAATGCAAGCAATAAACATAAGCACACAAGCAAAGAAAATCCATGCAATGCCAACGTGAAAACACTGAATAGAAAAAACACCATAAGAGATACTGTTAAAACTAACACACCCCTGCAAAGAAAAGACAGTGTAGAACAAAGGCGCTAGCAAAACGAAAAGCCCACGATGAAACAAAACAGAGACAATCTGTGGCAGTTGGTGGCTCTGGGTACGAAGTGTTAACGGGTTTTCACTATGTAATTGCCTCTATATCGTCGGCGCCATGTAATTCATACATCTCGTCACCACATTGTTGTGTCTAGGAATCCTGCATCCTCAGTTTGCTAGACAAACAGTCAAACAACTCGCATTAATGTGTCTTATTACAACAAGTACAAATACTTAACTTTGACCAGAGAATTCTTGCAGTCCTTTATACATGATCATCCACAAGTGCAATTTCACAGATGTGTCACAAGCAACACTTCTGGTCCTAGCGACCGCTGCAAACAAAAGTCTGCAAACTGAACTGCAGTGACTGATCTCTAACTGTGCAATGTAGAGATTACTAATGAAGAGGCTATGATGCGTCGGCTAACAAAGTGGCTATGTTGAAGCTGCTGTCAAAGGGTCTGCCATCAGACGGGCTTGGCGCTTATGTCGTCTTTACCTAGGAGCCGCTGCTGCCATGTTGTTGTGCTGGAGGGAGGTCAGTCAGTGTGCAGTTGGCTGAATTCTTGTCACAGCCTTCTCTTCCCTGTCATTCCCGACTGACGTGCCAGTGCTGGCTTTACGCTGTAACTATAAAATTATAGAAAAGAATTTACTCAGAAAAAGATTGTGAATGCTGTCCGTTTCAAGAAATTTAAAACTTGTTTGTCTGTTTGCTATTGTTTGGTATCAAAACAGCTTTTGTAGATTTTTCTCGTTAACTTTCAAGGGGGGACCCCTGGGTCTTCTCTCTCTTCTAGGCAACTGGCCCCACCCACATCTTTAACCAGTCTCTGCTGATGTCACCGACTTGAAGGAAGCATATAAGGGCTTACCTAACAAGATGTCATAAAGTAACAACTGTTACAACTTACATGTACCATGTTATGTCAAAGTAAATCACCAAGTGATTACCATTGCATGGCTCTTTCAATATTGTTTTGCCAATAGTGTCATCACCATTCAAGGGGGAGGGGTGGGGGGGGGGGGGACAGTGTAAATAACTATTTCAATATGAAACACAGATATTGCTGTTATATTTCTACAGCAATCACTGGTATGAATTATGACTTTCTTTTGTAAATAAGAGAGGCATGATTCATTTTGAAAATTTGTCACTTTTTCTCCATTAGCCATCTGGCTTACAGCAGCTTAGCATGTAAGCATTTCTGCATTTATTTAAGGAATGTGAAAACAATTATTATAATAGATACTTCTGTCTATGTTTCATTTTTAAAGCACTCTTGATATCCTTCATCAATAATAATAACAAGATTTCTACACTACTGGCCATTAAAATTCCTACACCACAAAGATGACGTGCTACAGACGCGAAATTTAACCAACAGGAAGAATATGCTGTGATATGCAAATGATTAGCTTTTCAGGGCATTCACACAAGGTTGGCGCCTGTGGCAACACCTACAACGTGCTGACATGAGGTAAGTTTCCAACCGATTTCTCATACACAAACAGCAGTTGACCGGCGTTGCCTAGTGAAACGTTGTTGTGATGCCTTGTGTATGGAGAAGAAATGCATACCATCACGTTTCCGACTTTGATAAAGGTTGGATTGTAGCCTATCGCGATTGCGGTTTATCGTATCGCGACATTGCTGCTCGCGTTGGTAGAGATCCAATGACTGTTAGCAGAATATGGAATCGGTGGGTTCAGGAGGGTAATACGAAATGCCGTGCTGGATCCCAACGGCCTCGTATCGCTAGCAGTCGAGATTACAGGCATCTTACCCGCGTGGCTGTAACGGATCGTGCAGCCACATCTCGATCCCTGAGTCAACAGATGGGAACGTTTGCCAGACAACAATCATGTGCACGAACAGTTCGACGACGTTTGCAGCAGCATGGACTGTCAGCTCGGAGAACATGGCTGCGGTTACCCTTGACGCTGCATCACAGACAGGAGCGCCTGCGATGGTTACTCAATGACGAACCTGGGTACACGAATGGCAAAACGTCATTTTTTCGGATGAATCCAGGTTCTGTTTACAGCATCATGATGGTCGCATCCGTGTTTGGCGACATTGCTGTGAACGCACATTGGAAGCATGTATTCGTCATCGCCATACTGGCGTATCACCCGGCGTGATGGTATGGGGCGCCATTGGTTCCACGTTTCGGTCACCTCTTGTTCGCATTGACGGCACTTTGAACAGTGGGCGTTATATTTCAGATGTGTACAACCCATGGCTCTATCCTTCATTCGATCCCTGCGAAACCCTACATTTCAGCAGGATAATGAACGACCGCATGTAGCACGTCCTGTACGGGCCTTTCTGGACACAGAAAATGTTCGACTGCTGCCCTGGCCAGCACAGTGTCCAGATCTCTCACCAAATGAAAACGTCTGGTCAATGGTGACCGAGCAACTGGTTCGTCACAATACACCAGTCACTACTCTTGATGAACTGTGGTATCGTGTTGAAGCTGTGTGGGCAGCTGTACCTTTACACGCCATCCAAGCTCTGTTTGACTCAATGCCCATGCGTCTCAAGGCCGTTATTACGGCCAGAGGTGGTTGTTCTGGGTACTGATTTCTCAGAACCTATGCACCCAAATTGCGTGAAAATGTAATCACATGTCAGTTCTAGTATAATATATTTGTCCAATGAACACCTGTTTATCATCTGCATTTCTTCTTGGTGTAGCAATTTTAATGGCCAGTAGTGTATTTTTTTAGTGTAATTGAAGCTGGAAGGAGATCAGTTTTGAGGTATGTTGATTTTTGCACCAACCACACTTCATTTCGAGTAGATATGCACACCTCAGAAAAGCCAAACCTTTGCAATCTTTGCAGTCCTTGCTATACCACATAATGTAAAATTATTTGTTGCATCAGATATAATACAAACACAGTCTGCAGTCACGAAATTTATGTGCTTGCCAAAATCGGTTTGGCGCCTTGTTAGCAGCACTTCTGATAACAAAATCAATCATAAGAGACCATTCACAGTAGAAACTGCAGTGTATCAGCATTACTTGATTTGCTTCTGATTTTCGTACATGATTCCTGTCGTATCATTGTGTCTCATCCTTACTTCTGAATACTCAAGATTCAGAAGAATTCTACATCAGGAATTTCTCAATTTTAGCTTTCCCTTTCCTTTTGTTTTATTACAGACAAGTAAAATCACCTATACCAATTTCCATGTGAACATCTTCAAAGGGGTTAGGTTTATTTATTGTCATTAGATCTAACATATTTCAATCACAATTAGTTTCCAAACCATCTGTTCTGTTTAGTTCTCAGAGAAAGTATTTAACATTATTTTGCAGGATGTATTGTCAAGCCACTACTTAAAACAGGGTGTATACGCCCCGGGGCAACCGGAAGATCTGGGAAAAACCTGTGAATTTTTTTCATCCGGGAGAAAACCGGGAAAATCACGAGAATTTTTTAGAACTCCGGGAATTTTTCAGAGTTTCAGTTTTCAGTTAAATTTTTGTAATTTTGATTGCTAACAACTGATAGTCTAACAAAGAATATTACTCTACCTCGCTACTGTAGAATTATATTGCAGCAAGCAAACATAAACGGGAGAAAAAAATTAAGTAAAACTGATGTTGCAAAGGATGTACGCCATTTACAACAAACCAAACTGCATATGCAAACGTGTGCCAACAACAAAACGTGTTAAAGGCATTAGGACGAAAGACTATGCAATACTTCATAACAGCAAACTGCTCACAATGAGCGTGACGTCACAACTGCTTACGTTAGCTTCGTTAGAGAAGATGCCAGTCGCGTATGAACAGTACATTCTCCTGCTTCTGGCTGCTTGGAAGTGTGGCTGTAGCAAGCAGCCAGATGCTACCTCGAAAATTTTTCTGGGACGCAGTGTTTACATTTAGTTATTTTGCTATTTCCTCTTCGTTTACAGATCTCACATCAAATTAAAACAAAACGGGTTTCTGTGGCCGGGAGACATCAATTCATGGATTTCGTAGATTCATAGATAAAATAGATCACATAATTATGGAAGTCCAAAATACGTTATTCATTTCAGTTTTTTGGTTTTACTTTAATTCCAGGTTTCTAACAGTCAAGCATTAACCGCTTTGCAGAACGGTGACGCTATTTTCGTCGGTTTGTTAAAGAAATTTGGTTGTTATTATTCTTTTCCGCTGATGCAGTCAATTTATTTGAAACGAAGTGTTTCGTTTCATACTACTGGATAGTTTCAACTGTTTGCTGGATTTCAAGTGCACGTTTTCATCTTCTAACACGTATGGCACTATCGATAAAATGAAATGAGCGTATGGTATCGTTGGCCGGGAGGCCCCTATTCGGGAAAATTCGGCCACCAGGTGCAAGTCTTTTATTTCATTCGACGCCACGATAATAAAGAACCAAACTCGTGATAATGCAGTATTGATACTCCAAGAAAATTTACATGCCGAAAACCACACTGAAAAGTGGTTGGGGTCTACTTCATTGTGGATCTGGACATACGAATGTACACTTTAAGCGGAATTGGGTATTTTATTATGGTTTACGAAATTCTGATGCTCTTGGATTACAACACTCGTAAAAAAACACCAATTTATATGTGAAACCTTAGCTTTCTTGTGGCTAATTGATCTTCGAGACCAGTACTATATGTGAAAGTGTCGCTTCCCTTGCAGCCACACTTGTATTTTAATTTAAACCATTAACTTTTCCTACTCGTGTGTTTGCGCTATTTAACAGTGATGTTGCTGTTGACTGACTACATCACATGTTCTATGCTCTGAATAACTGCTTTCATTGGCTGGTGAGATGACGTGGCATGAGCTGATTGTCTTACAAAAGCGCATCGCAAACTCGATTTCAATGCTTCCGAAATTAACTTGCCGAGTTTGTTGGAATTCAAATTTATACTTTTGTAATATGAAAATATTCAGCGTACTTGTGGCTGCATATAATTTTTTTTTCCCGGCTCACGGTCGTTTACTAATGTGCCGGGAATTTCAAGCGGGTGCATGAAACCTTAACCCGTCAAAGGATTGATAAGTTTTACAGATCCGAGGGAAAGTATCCTGTCATTTAACACAAAAAAAGTGTATTTTCCTCTGGGAGAAAGTTTATTTTTAACCGGGAAATCCGGAAAAAATCCGGGAATTTTTTTTTCCTTGTCCGCGTATAGGCCTACACCCAGTGATTATTAAGAGCACTTCAGAATCTGTTACTTTGTTGTGAATTCTTCAGCAGTTAATTTCTAGGATTTTAATACTCTAGCCTATATGAGTCATTTTATAATGACACTCCTACAGCTATCATTATCTGGACTGGATGGAGAGTTGCCTGATGTAAAAAACCCTTATGTGTACCCCACACACATTGAGCTATTTGGGTATTAGCCTCTGACTTGTAGTGCATGCCTGACTCTTTTAGGAAGACCCTACAGTTTTCGTATAGAAGATCAGCCAAGCTTGCCTTTCACTCAGAACCAGAGGACCACAATCTGTTCTGGGGAAAATGTGAATACAATACTTATCAAGTAGAGCTATTGTAGTAAGTAGAAGTATGACATGTGCCATACATACAATAACAGGGAAAAACATTAACTGGTATCATTACAATATATTCACAAAAAAATACAGGAGTGCTTTGTAAATAAATCAGCTAAACTCTCCAGTGTCATACCCCAGTGTATCAAAGAGCCACCAGACTAACAATTAAAAAGAAAAGTAAAAGAATTCTATTAGAACTGAGTCCTCACTAAGGTGGTGAATTTTTAATTGAGGTCAAGGAAATGGTGAGATGGTAACATTTTTGTCATTCTACTTGTAGAATTATAATAATTTACATCAGTGAAATGTCACATAATGCATACTTTATAGTAATGCTACAAATGTGTTGTAAGTATTTATATCAGTAATAAATATGCCAGACCAAAAATATGTCACCTCCAGTTGATATCATACTAATATTGTGTAATACTGTCTCTGGGCTTGATAATGGCCTTAATTAAAAGAGGAATAGGAGCACATGTTTCTTCAGAAATCTCATATCCAGCTGAAGTCACTCATTGATGATTAGGAACTATCAAGCAGCTGAAATGTTGGTTGCTAAATTTCATCCAATGTTCCAAATAGTCCCAAACATTTTGTATGGGATTAAGATCTTGGAATGAACCCAAAATTTTCTTCATCTACATCTACCTACATCTGCATTGACACTCTGCAGTCCACTTTAGTGCATGTGGCAGAGAGCATACTCTGCAAGTTGCCTCGTGGAGTGTGGCAAAGAGAACTTTGTATACCAGTATCATTACCTGTTTTTTCTGTTCCAGTCATGAATTGTTGACAGGTAGAACAATTGCTGATCAGCCTCTGTGTGGATTCGAATCTCTCTAATTTTATTTTTGTGATTTTTCCACGAGATATATATGGGAGTAAGACATGTTGGCTGACTCTTCTAGGAACATACACTCTTGGAACTTTAACAATAAGCCACAACATGATGCAGAATGCCTCTTGCAGTGTTTGCCACAGGGGTTGGCTGTGTATCTCCATGACACTTCTGTAGATAATAAATGCACTTGTAATAAAACATGCTGCTGTTCTTTGGATCTTCTCTGTTTTTCTCTACTGATCCTAACTGGTACGGGCCGGCCGAAGTGGCCGTGCGGTTAAAGGCGCTGCAGTCTGGAACCGCGAGACCGCTACGGTCGCAGGTTCGAATCCTGCCTTGGGCATGGATGTTTGTGATGTCCTTAGGTTAGTTAGGTTTAACTAGTTCTAAGTTCTAGGGGACTAATGACCTCAGCAGTTGAGTCCCATAGTGCTCAGAGCCAGTTGAACCATTTTTTAACTGGTACAGATCACAAACTGAAGAGCAATACAGAAAGTATTGGGCAAATGAGTGTTTTGTAAGCTACTTCCTTTGTTGATGGGCTAAATTTCCTGAGGATTCTTTGAATGAATCTGTCTGGCATTTGTCTTACCCACTATTAAATAACAGCTGTGTTTGTTACCATGTTTAGAATAATGAACTTTTTAAGTTTCTGTATGTCTAAGTGTAAATGCAAACAACTACATATTTAAATACCAAATCATTATAATAAAAATGTAAAATTATTTAAATTATTACTAATGCTATTTAAAATATGGACATGCTTAAGTGGAACACTGTAAGGTAAAATTTTTCAGGGTAATTTAAAAAATAAAAGGAAGTCACAAAATCTTCACATTTTCTTGATTAACAAAAACCTTGGTTTCTCCTCTCTGTAATTGGTTCATCCAGTCTCTTGAACTTGATTCATCCTTATATGAAAGTCCCTCTCATTTCTCTCCACTTTTGCCTCCACGATTTCCACAGACATTTCCTCTTCAGTTTGTTTTTCCAGTACTGTGATTTTGTTCTGCAACAGTGATATACCCCCCCCCCTCCCCCCAGCAACAGAGTACAGATTGTCCTAGTTACGAGCATATAAATGGAATATCCCTAGCCAAGATATTGAGTGAAAGAATGGGTATGTGTCTATAAATAAAAATAAAAAGTGAAATGAAATTTCTCTGATAATGAGCTCAGCTCTTTCCTTGGGGCAACACAAAACTCCTTAGTCATAATCATAGTCATTAGATAAAATTATCAATAATAAGGAGTATAGAAAAAACAACAGATTTAAATCTAAAATTCATAAGGCATAAATGTACCCAAAACAAATTGTCAAAATTAGCAATTACCCACAAAAGAAATCTCATGTACTACATTCAGTTGATCAATATTTCAAACACAAAAGTAAGAACTTCAATTAGGAAGCACACAGAAATCATAATCTGTTAAACATATGAAAGGAAAGTAAGATAAGGAATAGTATTCAAGCAGATCACATTACATTTATTCAAGTAAAGAAAACAAAATATTGTACTTAACAATATATTCAATTTTCTACTGTACCTTCTTTGGGACAACACAGAATTCACCCAAATGGCCAAGTACTACAGTGTTTGTATCAGTTCTTTAAATTACTCTTGTTTTTCTCCATGCAAATCTGATCTTTGTTTCTCAAATAAATATGTAAAATTATTTAGCATTTTGGTATTAGCATGTTATCAATAAACTTCCACTGAGGCTCTCTTATGTACTATGGTGTGATTTAAACCATTGTAGAAGTTTGATCTTAACATAGATCAAATTTTATGCTTCCACATGAAGTTCAAGCAAGCTACTCACTACAACATAAAACTGATTTGCCGTAAAATAAAACAAAAGGAAACAAACATATATACAAAACATATCTCTAAATAAATATTGCATTGGTCAGACACATAAGAAAATGAAGAACAACACCATCGTATCTTAGCAATGAAATGAATTATTAGGAGATCAATAAAGTTTGCAGTAAACTAACCACTGTATATAAGAACACATCATTTGTGGGTAGCTGAAATATGCTCATAAAGGATCAATGACTTTTCTTATGCTGAAGTTTCCATTTGTTCATCTGTGGTAGTGTGAGGTTCACTTGAATTACAAAACATTTATAAAACAACATAGAACAATATTTTTCACTAATAAAATCAAAACACAAAATTGATGTTCATGGAAAAATAACATTTTCTGCTGGGGTCCTTGTGTTTGCCAGGCATATTGCATTCAAAGATGAGTGCCCCTTGAGGTCAAATGTATGTGATTTCTTTTTCTTTTCAGCACAGCAGTCATCAAATAACATCAGATGTGCTTAAGCTATTTGTATGTAGGACTTCATTGCTGTTATATTCCTCAAACCAAATAACTTTCTAATTCTGGGACAGACCAACCAATATGCTTTTGAGTGGGGGGCTTCCTACTGTTTCAAAAGACATTATGTAGATATCAAAAAATACTTCAATTTTGTAATAACTAACTTTAACCTGTCTTTCATGTGTTTTCACAAACACTAAATCTCCCACCTTCAGTTGAGTGAATTATTCCATTATCATATTGTTTTTCTATAACTTCTTTGGCTATTATTTCTCTTTTCTTGAACATAGATTGACTTAAATGATATGCATTCAGTAAGCTCATTCAACATATTTACTCTGTTTTTGTGAAACATTGTCTTGTATGGTGAAAAACCTGTAGAAAAATATTGTAGACTATCCTTCACATCTTCAAATATGTAACAGGCTCAATCCAAGCTGGGTGCTTCTAACTGCAATAGGTTCAACATAATCTGCATCATGTATCTTCATGCTTGTTTACTGGATGGATTGTATGCCGAAATTAGAATGATATTTCATCCCCGACCTTCCAGTGAATAACTCCCACACTGTCAGACTAAACTATATGTGGTTTCCCTCCTTTGTGTAGTGTATTTATCCTCCATTTTTTTATGCAGTTTCTTGATCTGAGACTGTGTTGTGTGTGTTGTGTGTGTGTGTATGTGTGGTAGTGGGGGGCAGGGGGTGCATGTGTGTGTATTGTTGTCTACTTCTGACAAAGGCCTTGTTGGTGGAAAGATTACTTTCTGAAAGTCTTTTTGTCGCGCCTATCTGCTACTCAAGAGTCTCCACTATATAGTGAGTGTAACTATCCTTTTCTTAATACTGTTAATAACATATTAGTTTCACGTGGTGTCAATAGGTTGACAACCCACTACAGAGACAGTGTATAGCCCAGAGATCACCGCAACGCTGTTAGGGAAGTCAAATATACAAGCAACACAACTGGGCGGGCAGTTCCAAATCGACTCAACTACCAGGAAGACCACCTTCTACTTGTGTATTTTGTGCTGCATCATAAGCTTCTAGCAAATCCACACCAGCTTGACTTCAGTGAACATTCTAGTTGGACAAGAACTTTTTACTATCCAGCCTTAGCTTTTGGAATATTAGTTGAACTTCAGGATCTGCTGCCTGAGCCGATTTGTACAAAGTTGAGTGTTCATCAATAAATGTGCATGTTCTTGTCACTAATCATTATCAGTATTTCAGTGTTCTCCTATTTCTCCTCTCATAGTGTTTCTCTCAGTGCACTATAAATAGTTGAGGGTGGCAATGAGTAAAATGTCCTTTTGTGGTTGTATCAAAAGTTTGACACAACAGCTGGGTCCAAAGAGGGATAGGATCTGTGCAACTTACAGGATTAATTTTTGTTTTTACCCACCCACCCTCGTTACTTGTTATTTATTTCTTGCTGTTTCTTTTTACATGTCTAGCACATTAGTGTGTGGAGTTTTGACTCAGAACGGGCACTACTACTGAGATGAGTGTGTTATATTGTCTGCAACATCTAATCCAAATTCCTTACAGGCATGCCTTGTGCATGACAGTACGACTCTCTAATGTATGTTATTCAAGTCATGATGCAGCTATCACAACAGAATCTACAAGCAGCCTCAGCCGCAGCCTCCATGAGCCATTCCACCATTCTGCAGTTTCAACAAACAGCATGAGGACTGGTCAGAATATTTAGCTCAATTGATGAATCACATGGAGGACACCAATTGCAAGGTATAAAGACCAAAGCATTTTTTTTTTCCATAGTGAGCACGGAAGTTTACAGACTCATAGTGAAATTGTTTCCTGACAAACGATCAGTTTGAGACTTTAGCTGGCAAATTAACCGATGCTCATGGCTCCTGCAAGGTTCAAGTTTTTCCATCTTCGGTGGGCAGCAGGTCAAACTCAAAGAGTGGATCACTGAACTACAAGATTTAATTAGGCACTGCAAATTTTTGTGTCATTGTGGATAATTGTACAGTGATGTCATGCTGCATGATGCTATAACTCAAAATACTTGTTACAACAGAATTTGTGCTGCTATTTTGAAACAACCTGATTCTTCTTTAGATACAGTGTTACAGTTAATTGAGGCTCACGACACTTATGATTTAGCTAAGTGTGAGATGCAGATGTCAAATATTAATGAATTGCATAATTACAGTGTTAGTAGTGCTGTGGAATGTAAAGAGCTCTGGGCCCTCCGGCCTGTGAGACACAGCATGTGACATCACATACAGAGACAAACAGTGCCATGCCACTCTCGCAGAATGCTGGTAGAGAGAAAAATATAGCAAAATCTTTCACAAAGTACTTTAGTCACCATAAGCATGCTCAGTGCCCAAGTTGCAATGCCATTTATTACTTTTATGACAATGAAAAAATAAATTTTTGACAATATAATGTAATTGGAGAGATAAAAAGATCTACTCATCAAGTGGTGGCAGGAGAACTCACATATAAAAAACAGGTTTCTCTTATGCAAGCTATTGGGCCCAGTGGCTTATTCTTCCAGTGGAAGGATTGAAGGGGAAGGAAGAGGGGTGAAGGGAAAGGAACTGAAGAGATTTGGGAAAAGAGGTAGAGTCCGGGAAAGTCACCCAAAACCTTGGGCTAGAGGTGACTTACCAGATGGGATGAGAAGGAAAGATTGATTGTTGGGGACTGCACCAGATGAGATTTGAAAACCTGTGAACTTAAAGGTGTCTTCCACCTTTAAGTCATCCTTCAAAAACCTTCAGAATGTCTTTGACTGTGTGTTTATTTTAAGTTGACTGTGAACTCTCAGACAGTGATAGACATGTACCTTTTGCCCTGTCCAGAGGAACTGATGGACAGACTAAGCGAGGGTCATTATTTTTCCAAGGTGCATTTGGCGGATGCTTAACTCAAATTGCCTTTAAATAACTAACATCAGGTTATTTGAATTTCAACGTCTGCCCTTCAGTAGTGCTTCAACACTGGGGAGCTTTCAATGCTTTTTAGAACAAGTGACTGCCAAGATGCCTTTGCACTCAAATTACATGGATGACACTTTCATGTCTGTATATTCTGCAGAAGAACATTTAACCAATCTTGAGTGCCTTTTTCAAGTACTGTTATGGGCAGACCTAAAATTTTGGAAAGACAATTTCTCTTTTTTCCACATAAAAATAGAATATCTGGGACATGTCAATAATATGCAGGGTATTCACCCCACCCAGACTCACTTGCAAGCCATCAAAGATTTTCTGGCTCCCAAAAATCTAAAGGAACTGCAAGCAGTGTTAGGCAGATTCATTCCTCATGCCTCTTGCATTGCAGCTCTGCTTCACAGTGTACAGCATAAGGATGTACCATTTGTGTGAACCAAGGAATGTCAGTTGGCTTTTCATCAATTGAAATGGGCACTACTTAGTGACACATGCCTTATAAATTTTGATCCAGCTAAACCAATAGTTTTAGCAGTTGATGCTTCTGCTGTTGGCCTAGGCACTGTTCTGTTGGATCAATGGATCATTCAATAGCATTTGCCTCCAAACTTCTGACAAATTACAGTCAAATTGAAAAAGGAGCACTGATGATCATTTATGCTGTAACCAAGTTTCATCATTACCTCTATGGAAGGAAGCTCTACTTGGTGAAGGATCATAAGCCACTCACTTCACTCTTCCATCCAACCAAGCCTGTTCTGCAACAAATGGCACAGAAATTGCAACAACGGGCTTAATTGCTGTTGAACTACAACTATGAAATCTTGTACCACCCTATGGCTCAACACTACAATGTTGATGTGTTGTCAAGGTTACTGATGGACATGGATGATCAGTTCGCCTCCTCTGAAGCATCATGTCAGATAGAAGCTCTGAACGCACAATTTTCCCATGTACATTCATTGTGTAGTACAAGAACCAGCTGCAGATGCAGGTTTAAGCATTGTGTGGAATAAAATGTGCATAGGGTGGCCAAGGAGCATGAACGACATCATTCAGCCAGAAGTAAGTCAATACTTTGCTCACCATCAAGCCTTGTCAGTATTGCATGGTGTTTTACTGTTTCACACTGAAAATGACCACTCCCAGGTCATCATCCTGTGTGCCCTTGAACAAGATGTATTAAGGTTGTTGCATCAGGGACAATGGGGTATTGTAAGGACAAAGCAGCTTGCTCAATGCCATTTTTCTTGGCAAGGGATGGACGCCAGAATTGGAGACGTGACATCACACTGTGCCATTTACATGAAGCAACAGGCAGCTCCTCCTCAATGCTTTTCTGACTGCCCATGCCCCAGCAGTCCATGTGAATGCATCAACATTGATTTTGCTGGACCTTGCTGGAACACATGATGGCTTATTGTGTAGTGGATGCCTTTAGTTGTTTTCCATTTGTGGTTCTGATGAACGCTACAATGTCAGCCAGTACTATTACAACACTTACTTCAATTTTCTGCATCGAGGGCTTCCCAGAAGTGTTAGTGTCTGATAATGGACAGCAGTTTGCCTCACAGGCATTTGAACAATTTTGCATGGTCAAGAGCACTGAACATGTGACCACAGCGCCATTCCACCCACAACAAATGATGAAGCTGAATGTTTCGTGCAAACATTCAAGGTGCAGATGAATAAATTCTGTGGAACTCACCCGCAGGAGCAGGCCTTGTAGCTGTTCGTGTCCACCTACAATGCAATGCCTCGAGATGGACCTTTTCTGGCCAAACTTCTGCACTGCCACCGGCACCGCATGCTGCTTCATCTGCTGCACCCACCAATGAGAAGTACTGGTCAGTGCAAAGATTCTCATTTTCAAATCCAGGACACAGAACTCTTCAGGCTCTTCCAGCCCAGACACTGATGGCAAAAGGGGAATGTTTTGCATGTTCTTGGACACAACATGTTATGGGTTTCTTCCCCAAGAGGGTCACTGCTCAAAAGACATCATATCCAGCTTCCCTCTCTGAGACTCCACGATTCTGCCACCGCATTTTGTTTTACAGATTCAGCATGCAACCAGGAGCCAGGGTTGCAGCTGTCCACCATGGACCAGAAGGCATATCAGGCTGTGGTGTTTCACATGAAGGTGGACACACCCTCATCCTTGATGCCATGATCACAGCACCCCATGTTTCCATGGATGACGCCTCTGTGCCCTGCCACCTTCCTCTCTGAGGGGAGCCCTTCAGCATTCAAAACTCTTGCCCTGATTGTAGGTGTGCTCTCCCTGCAGTTTGCAAGGCCTTCCCATGGGGACTCAGGGCAAATGTCAGGGCAGTCACGGGAGTCTGCCGCTGGCTACCGGTTCCCATCCCATCTACTGCACCTGCACCCAGACTTCCCCCTCGCCATCAGTTTGCACAACAACCATATACAATCGTGGCCAGGAGATATTGCAGAGGGGGGGGGGCAGGGGAGGAGTGTGGTGTCATAAGCACAGCATGCACCAACAAGCAGCGCCATAGGTGTCGATAGGTCGACAACGCATTCTAGAGGCAGTGTATAGCTGAGGAATTGTGGCACCAAGAAGTTTCAGTAGTGGCACCACTAGAGAAGCAATAAGCACCAGTGCAACAGCCTGGTGGACAGTTCCAAGTCAGCGCAACTACAGAGAACCCCCTTCTACTTGTGTACTTTGTGCAGCAACATCTGCTTCTAGTGAGTCCACAACAGCCCGTCTTCAGTGAAAATACCAGTAGGACAAGAATTGTTTACTATCCAGCTTTATCTTCTGGAATACTGGTGGAAATTCAGGATCTGCTGCCTGCACTGATTTCAATGAAGTTGAGTGTGTGCCAATAAATTTGTTTGTTCTTGTCACTAATCATTATCAGTATTTCAGTGTTCTCCTCATACTCCTCCCATAGTGTTTCCCTCAGCACACTATAAATAGTTGGGGTGGTGATGAGGAAAATCTTCTTCTGTGGTTGTATCAAAAGTCTGATACAACAATTTGAATTGTCTTTATAAACATGTATCAGACGGACAGATTCAATTGCAATGGAAATGCATGCCTCCCCTCAAAAAGAATAATATACTTGCACCATTTTATCACATGTAAGTGTGCTGTGCTGTAGTATAAGTTGTAGCATTAAGGATTAGTAATTTGGAGCAGTGGGAAATGAACTTTGTTGTCTTAATCAAGAAAGCGGGTAAAATGATGATCTACTAAATAGTGGAAGCTACGGCAATTTATGCCAAGTAGTTGAGGAAAAATTGTGAAGATACTGTTAGGTATATGAAAACATTAGTTATTGAGTCAAACGGCTAGCAACTATTAAGCTGTGAATGACCTAAAGCTCGGTACTCAGGAAGGTATGTTTTTATAAGTTTTACTGCATTTTGCTGTTTGGGTCAAATGACACTGAATTGACAGACAAATATTAGATAGAGTTGATTCATCATCATCATCATCATCATTTAAGACTGATTATGCCTTTCAGCGTTCAGTCTGGAGCATAGTCCCCCTTATAAACTTCCTCCATGATCCCCTATTCAGAGCTAGCATTGGTGCCTCTTCTGATGTTAAACCTATTACTTCAAAATCATTCTTAACCGAATCCAGGTACCTTCTCCTTGGTTTGCCCCAACTCCTCCTACCCTCTACTGCTAAACCCATGAGTCTCTTGGGTAACCTTGCTTCTCCCATGAGTGTAACATGACCCCACCATCTAAGCCTGTTCGCCCTGACTGCTACATCTATAGAGTTCATTCCCAGTTTTTCTTTGATTTCCTCATTGTGGACACCCTCCTGCCATTGTTCCTATCTACTAGAACCTGCAATCATCCTAGCTACTTTCATATCCGTAACCTCAACCTTGTCGATAAGGTAACCTGAATCCACCCAGCTTTCGCTCCCATACAACAAAGTTGGTCGAAAGATTGAACGGTGCACAGATAACTTAGTCTTGGTACTGACTTCCTTCTTGCAGAAGAGAGTAGATCGTAGCTGAGCACTCACTGCATTAGCTTTGCTACACCTCACTTCCAGTTCTTTCATTATGTTGCCATCCTGTGAGAATATGCATCCTAAGTACTTGAAACCGTCCACCTGTTCTAACTTTGTTCCTCCTATTTGGCACTCAATCCGTTTATATCTCTTTCCCACTGACATTACTTTCGTTTTGGAGATGCTAATCTTCATACGACAGTCCTTACATTTCTGATCTAGCTCTGAAATATTACTTTGCAAACTTTCAATTGAATCTGCCATCACAACTAAGTCATCCGCATATGCAAGACTGCTTATTTTGTGTTCACGTATCTTAATCTCACCCAGCCAGTCTATTGTTTTCAACATATGATCCATAAATAATACGAACAACAGTGGAGACAGGTTGCAGCCTTGTCTTACTCCTGAAACTACTCTGAACCATGAACTCAATTTACCGTCAACTCTAACTGCTGCCTGACTATCCAGGTAAAGACCTTTAATTGCTTACAAAAGTTTGCCACCTATTCCATTATCTCATAGAACAGACAATAACTTCCTCCTAGAAACCCGGTCATATGCCTTTTCTAGATCTATGAAGCATAGATACAATTCCCTGTTCCACTCATAACACTTCTCCATTATTTGCCGTAAGCTAAAGATCTGGTCCTGACAACCTCTAAGAGGCCTAAACCCACACTGATTTTCATCCAATTGGTCCTCAACTAATACTCGCACTTTCCTTTCAACAATACCTGAGAAGGTTTTACCCACAACGCTGATTAAAGAGATACATCTGTAGTTGTTACAATCGTTTCTGTTTCCATGTTTAAAGATTGGTGTGATTACAGCTTTTGTCTAGTCTGATGGAACCTGTCCCGACTCCCAGGCCATTTCAATTATCCTGTGCAGCCATTTAAGACCTGACATTCCACTGTATTTGATGAGTTCCGACTTAATTTCATCCACCCCAGCTGCTTTATTGCACTGCAATCTATTGACCATTTTCTCCACTTCCTCAAATGTGATCCTATTTCCATCATCATTCCTATCCCATTGTACCTCGAAATCTGAAACATTACTGATTGTATTTTCACCTACATTGAGCAACTCTTCAAAATATTCCCTCCATCTGCCCAAGGAATCCACAGGATTCACCAGCAGTTTTCCTGACCTGTCCAAAATACTTGTCATTTCCTTCTTACCTCCCTTTCGAAGACTGCTAATTGCACTCCAGAATGGTTTTCCGGCAGCATGACCCACAGTCTCTAACCTGTTTCCAAAGTCTTCCCAAGATCTCTTCTTGGATGCTGCAATTATCTGTTTGGCTTTGTTTCTTTCTTCAACATAACTTTCTCATTTCCTTCTTACCTCCCTTTCGAAGACTGCTAATTACACTCCAGAATGGTTTTCCGGCAGCATGACCCACAGTCTCTAACCTGTTTCCAAAGTCTTCCTAAGATTTCTTCTTGGATGCTGCAATTATCTGTTTGGCTTTGTTTCTTTCTTCAACATAACTTTCTCTGTCTACCTGAGTTCTAGTATGTAGCCATTTTTGATACGCCTTCTTTTTCCTTTAACAGGCTGCCTTGACTGTGTCATTCCACCAAGCTGTTTGCTTCATCCTACCTTTACACACAACTGTTCCAAGACATTCTTTAGCCACTTCTAGTACTGTGTCCCTGTACCTTGTCCATTCCTTTTCCAATGACTGTAATTGACTACATTCAACTAACTGGTACCTTTCTGAGATCACTGTTATGTACTTGTGCCTGATTTCCTTATCCTGCAGTTTCTCCACTCTTATCCTCCTACATATGGACCTGACCTCCTGCACTTTCGGCCTCACAATCCCATTTTCACTGCAGATTAAATAATGATCAGTGTCATCAAAGAATCCCCTGAATATACGTGTGTCCCTCACAGCCTTCCTGAATTCCTGATCTGTTATTATATAGTCAATGACAGAACTGGTTCCCCTGCCTTCCCAAGTATACCGGTGAATGTTCTTATGTTTAAAAAAGGAGTTGTGATTATTAAGCCGATACTGGCACAGAAATCCAAGAGTTGTTTCCCATTCCTGTTGGCCTCCATATCCTCTCCAAATTTACCCATAACCTTTTCATACCCTTCTGTTCGATTTCCAATCCTGGCATTAAAATCACCCATGAGCAGTACACTGTCCTTGTCCTTTACTCTAACAACTACATCACTGAGTGCCTCAAAAAAACTATCCATCTTATATTGATCTGTCCCTTCACAATGCGAATATACTGACACAATCCTAATTTTCTTGCTAGACACTGTCAAATCTATCCACATCAGTCGTTCGTTTACATACCTTATTGCAACTATGCTGGGTTCCATTTCTTTTGTGATGTAATGCCCTACACCCCATTGTGCTATTCCTACTTTGACTCCTGACAGGTAGACCTTGTATTCTCCCACTTCCTCTTCTTTCTCACCCCTTACCCGAATGTCACTAACAGCTAAAATGTCCAGCCCCATCTTACTTGCAGCCTCTGCCAGCTCTACCTTCTTCCCAGAGTAGCCCCCATTGATATTAATAGCTCCCCATCTCATTACCATTTGTTTGCCAAGTCGTATTAATTGATTAACATAACAAAACAGAGTAGGTGCTCATATATTATGGAGTGCCTCTCACATGCTTACCAGTAATTAATTTCACAAGAATACTTAACACTTACACTCTATATGAGTCTCACTTAGGTGTCTGTGTACACAGAAATGATATGAATTACTCTCTGGTAAAATGTCTACCAATTTTACCTTTCCATGCAACTCACAGTCACACTGACATATAGCAAGTTTAACACTGTACCACTGCACAGTTAACTATTTATTCTCAGTCAATCTACTGCACAGCTGAGCAGTGACCTATTGGACACACTAGAACATTGAGAAATTAAGATTACATTGTTGAATTGGTATGTTTTCTTAACTGAATTAGCAGATGGCCATATCTAAATAGCAACATTAAGAAGATTGACAATTAATTGAAATACAATCACTGAAACAACTGATACTACATAAAGTAATTGCATTTGTTCAAATTATTTAGGAAACCGATTCTGAAGTAGGTGATGTAATTGGCAATCATTTTACACTCCTTTCATGAGTTGCTTTTCAATGAATTAGTCATGATAAAATCTTCCATGCTCAGTAATCCACACCTTTGCAATAACAGAAACCTGTTCTGAACTAAGGAGTCAATCAAGGTAAGTTTATTTTCACCAGTGCCAAGAGATGTAGTACAGTACCACAAGGAATATTATGAGACGCCTGAGATCATGCAATGCACCCAGGCACTACCTAGAGACTGCCATAATGCTATCAGGTTAGAACACAGCAACCTAGTTGTAAGCTGAGAATACCAATAAATTTCACGATGTATGCTTGCAGGTACAACAGACTGAGTGCAAATTTGTATTGTATTTCAATTGAATATTGATTTCTCATGGGCCCTGCATGGAACTGAGTGTCCATAAAGTGTGGTGGACAAGCCAACTAGTGTGATACCACGAGAGTGTTTCTGGGCTTCTATATCCCATTGGCCCCATCGTGAAGAGTGTAACATCACGCAGAAACTAGCCAGTCCCATCACAATGGATGGTGTGCATCTTTGTTTGGCCACACTCTAAGCTTGCACATGTGCGGCTATGAGGAAAACAAACTGTGACACAGCCTCCAATTCGACCTGTCATCCATTCCTAATACTATCACCCAATAGGAAAAACATGATTTCAATCCCATTAAAGTTACATTGTTATGTCCTTCTTTGGAAATAATGGAAAGAAACAGTAAAATGCTAGGATTTAATGATTAATTGATTGCATATGTCAATAATGTTTGACAGATAGGCATCAAATTAATACCTTCTACCACTGTTGTATACTGAATGAACTATTCATGGCACATTTATTGGAACCTTCTTGTAAGCCTTGTACATAATAATGTACACTAACTGTGGCTCTTTGCCCTGCTGCTATACGCATCTTCGTCAGTCACCCTCTATGAGGAAGATAAGCAAATATCCAAACTGTACACAGAATAGTTGACACTTAATAGCCTTATAAATTTGGTTAAGGTAAGTAGGAAGGATGTCCTACTCCCACCACACACCTTGCTTGTCCCCATTTATGCCACGTCCTCTATACCAACATCCCTCATGTACATTGTCTGCTGCTGAACATTTCCTCAGTCAGCCTATATCTGATTCCAAACCTATGACATCCTACCTCTCACTTTAATTAACTTTACACTTACCAGCAACTACTTCACCTTTGAGGGGCAGACATACAAACAGATCAGGGGTACGGCCATGGGAACCAGGATGGTTCCTTCCTGTGCCAACTTTTTCATGGGTCGCTTGGAGTGGTCTTTCCTGGAATCCATAAGTCTTCAGCCCCTGGCTTGATTTAGATACATTGATGACATCTTTACCATATGGACTCATCATGAGGCTGATCAGCTAAAATTCCTGGAATCTCTGAACATATTCTCCCAATTAAATTTCACATCATCGTATTCTGAATCCCATGCCACTTTCCTTGATGTTGATCTCGTCCTCACCGAAGACCAGCTACACACTTCTGTCCACATTAAACCTACCAACAAACAACAGTACTTACATTTTGACAGTTGCCATCCTTTCCATGTCAAATGTTTCCTCCCATACGGCCTTGTCATCTGAGGCAAACGTATTTGTTTGGATGCAGACTCTTTACAGCAATAAACCACCATTCCCACCTCAGCATTCATTGCACATAATTACCCCACCATCCTAGTTAAAAAGCAGATTTCCTGGTACTGATGACCCCTCCAAAAAAACAACTTAGGAGCACACCATTGGTAACTCAGATTATCCTGGTCTGGAATGTGTTAATCAGCTACTTCGACAGGGCCATGGCTTCCTAGAATCATGCCCTGAAATGAGATCAGTTCTGTCTGAAATTTTGCCCACCACACCTAGAATAGCTTTCCATCACCCTCCCAATCTCCTCAATATTCTTGTCAGACATGCACCCTCCTACCACCACCTATAACAATCCTGTAACTGGCAAAACACATACTATCAAAGGGAGAGCCATCTGTAAAACGACACATGCCATATACGGTACCAGCTGTTATATAAACACTGTTCGGCTTTCTACGGTGGCATGACTACCACCAAATTATCAATTAGGATGAATGGGCATAGGCAGAGGATGCATAGTGGCAACTTGCAATATCCTGTTGCGAGTAGATTTTTTATCTATCCAATTAAATAATTTATATCTAAAAACAAAGATGATGTAACTTACCAAATGAAAGTGCTGGTATGTTGATAGACACACAAACAAACACAAACATACACACAAAATTCAAGCTTTCACAACCAACGGTTGCTTCATCAGGAAAGAGGGAAGGAGAGGGAAAGACGAAAGGATGGGGGTTTTAAGGGAGAGGGTAAGGAGTCATATCAATCCCGGGAGCGGAAAGACTTACCTTAAGGGGAAAAAAGGACAGGTATACACTTGCACACACACACACACATATCCATCCGCACGTACACAGACACGCGGATGGATATTTGTGTGTGTGCGAGTGTATGCCAGTCCTTTTCTCCCCCTAAGGTAAGTCTTTCCGCTCCCGGGATTGATATGACTCCTTACCCTCTCCCTTAAAACCCCCATCCTTTCGTCTTTCCCTCTCCTTCCCTCTTTCCTGATGAAGCAACCGTTGGTCTTTTGAACAAAAGAATACTAGCACAGCACCCTGGAATAATGTGTTTGGAGAGATAGTTGAACTTTAGTGTTCAAACACAGTATCAAAGCTGTTACAAATTTTTTATGGTTAATAGTGTATCCCACCAAACTGGAGATATTCTTCGAATTTGTACATTCTATGCTATTGCATTGTACAAAATGACAATATATGACAATGGAAGACATACAGAACCACTGAAAACACTACAGATGAATCATGTGTTACAGCACTACACATAAACCCAATATTGAAAAAATTGATTGTTATTATATTATTGTTAGTACCATGATACACTCACACTTGATCATGAACTAGATATTCATGAGCGAGACATAACTTATGTATTTTGCACCAGACCAGTCCATGCTACTTTAAGAGGCCACACTGCATATTATGTTTATTACTGAGCTCCCATTATTTGTCGCATCAGTTTGAAACTTCCAATCTACACAGGTAAGTTCATCACTGAAGGACTGTCAATGCTATCTACAAGAGTTGTTGACTGAGCATAGCTGATTGTTACAGTTGCAGGTAAGCTGAGCACAAATGACTGAAGTACAAAAACACATGAGGATTCACATTCGAAATAGAGGCACCCTGCCCCAGTAACAATGACTATGATGGAAGGTTCCATAATGGAGGTTCCATAAGGAAGCAAGAAAATATTTATTATTATTATTATTATTATTATTATTATTAACATGATTCAAGGAGCAATGATAGCATGAGCTGTAAAGATGTCAAGCAGTACTTTCATAGGAAACAGACATTTTCAGACTACCTCCACAAGTTTGAGAGTTTAAGAAATAAAATATGGCAGGAAATTGCATCAAAATTTACAATGGAAGAATTGACTATGCCCACTGCTGCTCTAGCTACTAATAATGAAGCTCCACCTTGCTGTTTTTGCATTTGTGTATTAGATTTTATGGTTTTGTTACATAAAGAGAGACAGTTTTCTCCTCCCTCTGAGCTTGGCAATAGACTTAAGTATGCTTTATGTCATGTGTATACTGATAATTAATGAAAGGAATTGCCTTAATGCAGCTAGGTGTTGCTCAATATGAGTGAATATTATTTTGATAAAAGTGGGTAGAGTATGTCAGTTCCTATTTGTCCATCTATAAATAACACTGTCAGGGAGGAACTTCCCTCTAACTTTAATGTCACTTCCACTGCTTTGACTGATTCAGTGATTTACTGTTTTCCGTGGTGGATGTCCATGCCTTCTTAAGTTGTTGGATTTGAAATGGAACATGCACATCCTAGCATGAATTGAGATATTGCCCTTTGATTTGGCCTATGGCAACAATTCTAACTGAGCACAAGTTAGTATAGGGTATTTCTATAAGAACTAGCAGTAGTCAACTGTGACAAGGAAAGTCTGTGGTGGGTGATTCAATTAATAACATTACTGCAATAATGGCACCATCCAAAACATATCACCTTACCATAGGCTCACTGAGTGAAAATGATGCACAGTACTTAGGGAACGGTCAAGTTTTGTGATACAGCATTTTCTGGTTGATGTGTGAGAGAGCGTTTGGTCAAGAGAGTGAACTGGAATGAACTTTTGTTAATGTGGCTCCTTACACTACTGACGGAGCATGGCATGTGCGTATCCATTCTGCCAGTGAAAGCCGATTGGATTCCCATAACTGCATGCCACCATAGTAATTTTTTGAGCCCCCCTCAGTATATCTTACCCTACCGCCATGTTACCAACTCTACTCTGTACTTCCTTCTTCTGTCAAGGATTGGCCAGCCAAGGATAATCTGGACTAAGTTGCTCTGACAGCACTGAATTTATCTCACCTTTTCCATCCAATGACAATGAGATATTGCTCCTCCCTTACTGCAGCATTTCATACTTAGTTTCACCCTGGTCTACCAGGAGGAATAAGTGACATCTCAGTCTGTCAACAGAGCAGATGACCAATCTGTTCCAGGATAAAACAATATATTGATGACAGTCAGTATATGTTCGGGCAATTCTCAGGAGGAAAGGAAACCTTTTTATTGTGGCTCACACTAGACCTCTGACACATCTTTCGCTGGCTGTACTTACTCCCTGCCGATACTACTCCTGTTACTCTACATTCTGTCCTCCACAATTACATATGAATGGCTGTCATACATCTCTGCTTTTTCCATTAGCTATTTTTATTTTGAAGAAAACCAAGTGGCCTACTCAATTGTTATAGCTTGAGTAATGGATAATGAATGACACTATTTTTGCTGTATCACTTATGCATGGAATGAGTTGTGGGTTTCCAATTACTCTCCCATCTTCCAGGCATGTGCTCTGGCATGGTATGAGTAGCAACTGCAGAGATGCTGAACTGCTCATTGTATTTTCTTCTGCTTCATGTTCATACTATGGCCTGTCTACTCTCTGTTGCCCTGCTGTTCGCACAGAGATACACATGTCTTCTCTGCACAATGAGTGCTATGCCACACCTATTAGACTGTAGTGGCTCCACACACACACACAAAAAATCTCAGGTCCATCTGATACCTCTTCTAGTCATGTTTGCCAGTGTTCACTGGTTGCAACACTTCATCTGCAGTCAGCATCTGTATATTCAAAAGATTCACAGACAGTGTACCACTCTGCTGGTTAATGCCCGTATGCATAGCCATAACAGCCACTGTCCCCTGTTTGCAGTCCTTCAGTTACCACCAAAAATTTGGTACCCACCACATCTCATCAGTATGATACTCTATCATCATGGAGTGATCAAGCGTTATACACTGGAAAGAGCTATCAGTCAGTCAGTCCTTCTTGTGTCGAAACTTGGTGTTCTGACCAGCAGAATTATAACTCTACATGTGTATTCAGTCCCTCATCTTTTTCGTGACCTATGGACGTCACTGATGCCCATTGGTCATTAATATGATATATTGGTTTAAAACTTGTGTATGCCTCTTGTTACGTCTAACATGTATTCTACAAGTACTAAATCATTTCCCTCAGTCATAGCGTACATACCTTGTTTACTGACTTATTGCAGTTGCTCCCTAGATGGCTATGCAGTCATTTGTTCTAGGTACAGAAAGCACTAGCATGTAGATGGGGCTCTCAGCTAATGAGATGTCCATAAAGAGCATAATCTGCTCTGAAGGCAGTATTTGTTTTATTTACCCTTGGCAGAAAATATCACCCCAAGGGCAGTTTTAATTTGTTTTGCAATTCTTCCACCTTTCCTGAGGTGATCTCTCACTTTGTCTACGCCCTTGCACACTGTTCTCAACTGTATCCTTTATCATTTTCACTGGGTAGTGACTATGCACATGCATAATAATATTCCTAGTGTCTTTCAGACTTCCAGGTAGCTCTATATCTCGGTGGAACCCTTAGCTATACTGTCAAAAATGTTATGATGGAGCTTATATTGGTTGGGGAGAGAGACATATGCAGTAATTATCGTTAAGCCACACCAAAAATTGTCTGCCCAGAAATGTGCATATGCATAGATGTGTGCATGTTAAGAACATTGTGGCAGAACTAAAACATGAAATTCTTATTTACATCTTTCAGTTAAGTGTGTGGCTTGGTAATTTACCTTTTCTCCCCAATGATGCACTACAGTGCCATCATGGCTGTGACAGCTATTTTCTCTTTGTGTTGACTTTGCCTCTGAAAGTGTCCATTTAAAAATGTAAGTCATCATCACATCAGGAGAAGGAAAGTAGGATGTAGCTTGGCAGTAGAATGAAAACTTGCAATTCCTGCATATTATAGCTTTTACTTAACTCAGTACTGAGTGAGCACTATTAAATATGTCTTTCTCGCACCGGCTCAAAAAACCAACAGACACCAAGATTGGTGAAAAAAGACAAATGAGGTACATAAAATAATTGCTATTTTTGCTCTTCAGTTTTCTGTCACCATATATATAATCATACATCCCTATGATATCTTTGCCATACAGAGACGGTGCAAAAATTTATTTATATGCGTAGGCCATTTAAGGAACCTGTGTACCTAAACTACCAATCGAGTAGAATTCTTTTGCTCAAGGGTAGTGACCCCTTTGTTAATTCATCACTTTATGGGGCAAAAAAGTCAAAGTAAAACGTAGACAGTATACCAGCGAACTGGTCACAACACGCTCATCCCTTATCTACACACAGAATGTGCTAGGCCATCTTCAGCTCATACCGGTGCCCTGTATTCATCTGCAAGATGCAGTGTATTCACATAAGCTCAAAGTCTTGCAAATCAGGCTTTTTATTGTTTTACTGATATACATGTTTTCATTTTTTATGCATTCTGTGTGTTTGGACACTTATACAGTAATGTGGTGTGACAAGTTTTTTCCCCTTGACTAATTTTGATACTGTGAATGTTAAAAGGGATATTGCTGTCATACAGTAAAGAACACCTGTACAAGATCCTCTGCAAAACAGATGGCATTCTGAAATGGGAGTGCCATCTGGATTTACTCCAACATATCAGGTAGTGCCATTTGGTCACACTCGACAATTATCTTCTATATATTATTAATCTGCACCTCCGTAGTACACTACCAAATACACTCTGTGCACACCACAACACTTTACACCAAAAAGTCATTTAATTTTGTTCAGTGATAATAATTTGGCATTATTGCTATAATTCTACTACTAAGGGTATAGAAAACTGAATTTATGATACCTCAGGGTCAGGCCACCACTACTAATGGGTTCCCATGTTATACCTGGTATCCATTTTGCTGAACTACCTGTATGAGCATCCTGCTTCTCTCGTAACCAATGTGAAACATTTTTATGAAGACTGGACCACAGCAGAATGCTTCGCACCTTATGGAACATGAAACAGGTGCTTATTACCACCCAGGAACAATTGCAAGTACGCCATGCTGCTGCAACATACCAAGTGAGGTGGGTTCAATGTAGGCAGCACAGTGCTGAAAACAATATTCGACACCCCTGACCAAGCTGGTGCTGGTTGTTGGGTTAAAAGTCTTCGATAGTTCACTTCTTTTACTGCCAAAAACCCTGAAACCCTTGTATGACAGCACTCACACTTATTGAGGACAATCTTCTGTCTACCACAACACAAGTTCATAGTGTAGCTACTGAACATTTACAGTAATATGAGGAACAAGAAATTCAATCCAGCATGAGTTGGTTACTATGCACCAGGAGCTGTCAAATTTAGCTGCTACTGTCATGCTATTATTCAGCTGGGTTTAAACTAAGAACTTAGCCCTAGCTTACTGCCTGCTGGACTGTCCTTGCAAATGCTAACTAAAATTTTTTTACAGTCACTAATACCTCTATCTGTCACTTGCGCCAGTTGTGAATTCAAGTGTTACCGTCTATACACTCTTTCCAGGTGCCTGGTCAGCCTCTCATAAAACACATCCTCCAGCAGACCCAGGATGTCCTGATCATTAGTGAAGATCATCAAACACATGTGATGATATCTCTTACAGCCTTACAGTCTTGTACCCAAGGCGATTATTATAGGTTTTCTATGTTATCACTTAATACTGGTGTAAGGAACTGTAAAATTGCACTGTTCTAAAAGAAACTAAAACTCCTACTTGGTCTTGTACCGTCCTTATGATGCATGAATCTTGGTTTGTCCCTGTCAGAAACAGTTTGTTGTACTCTGTGCCACAACCTATCTCAGCAGTTTTGATCTGCTATTAGTCTATACTTATGTCTAAACCTACAGGTTCATCATAGCTAACAGTAGATTACTGTATAATATTTTTTCTTGCAACATTGTTATGCCCACTACTAAGCTTCCTGATTATTTAATCTGCTCCCAAAAATGTGGTCTTAAGCTTTTTATGTTATATCTGCCAGACGTACCTACTGTGTTACCACACACAGACAGCTTGCCAGTGTTATCCAAAAAGTCTAAGACTCAACTTTTAGATGCTGTTAACAAATTATTAGCTGAAGAGCATAGAGAAATTGTTGTGAATTGGCAGGAGCCAATTCACGGGGTTTGGAGGAAGCTGAAAGGCACGCGTTTAAGCTGGCGTGAGGTCTGGAACAGGTAAAGTAATTATACTATCAAGAAAAGTACGTAGCTGCTGGAATACTTAACTTTAATCCATAATTGGTGAACATCGGTCTGACTGTACATGCATCCCAAGATAAATAACAAATGATAATGGCGCCTTGCTAGGTCGTAGCAAATGACGTAGCTGAAGGCTATGCTAACTATCGTCTCGGCAAATGAGAGTGTAATTTGTCAGTGAACCATTGCTAGCAAAGTCGGCTGTACAACTGGGGCGAGTGCTAGGAAGTCTCTCTAGACCTGTCGTGTGGCGGCGCTCGGACTGCAATCACTGACAGTGGCGACACGCGGGTCCGATGTATACTAACGGACCGCGGCCGATTTAAAGGCTACCACCTAGCAAGTGTGGTGTCTGGCGGTGACACCACATTCCAAATCGGCGTACGGTTGTGTTATAAGGCTTCCACCCGCCGTGGGGAGGATCCCATGTTGACGTATGCGACGAGGTGGGGAGCCTAACAACAGGCGAGGCTGTGCCACCCGCACCCTGCCATTCGGTCCGAGGGTAGCTAGGAAACGCCTGAAAACCTAGTCCAGGCGTACGGTTGTGTTATAAGGCTTCCACCCGCCGTGGGGAGGATCCCATGTTGACGTATGCGACGAGGTGGGGAGCCTAACAACAGGCGAGGCTGTGCCACCCGCACCCTGCCATTCGGTCCGAGGGTAGCTAGGAAACGCCTGAAAACCTAGTCCAGGGTGCACGCCAACATGCGGTGTATGCGCCCGTAGAGAGACAGGAGGGGCCGAAGATTCGACCTCCATCGGGGTGGGGCACCCGACGGGCGAAGACGCCATGTGGTCCGGAGCGGGCAAGAGTTCCATGGCGGAGGACAACTGGTCAGGGGAAGCGATTGGCAGTGCATGACCCAGGGAGGCGCCCTTCGGTTGCAGCGACGCGTCCACTTCGGGCGTTGCCGGCGGGAGAACAGGCGGCGGTGGCGGTGCGCCGCCATGGGGCAAAATTGAAGGCAGCGTCGGTAACACCTGGGGATGAGGCGAGCCAGTAGATGGGTCCCCAGGGCGCTGACCGGACGGCACCATCGCTGAAAGCAGACGGGGAGCGGCAGAACCCGTGCGATGACAGAGGCGCAGCTGATTGAGATGCCGACGCACCTCACCAGAGGCCCCCAAAACCAAATACATAGCACGGCCGAGGCAGCGAAGAATGCGCCCTGTGAGCCAACGCCGTGAACCTCGATAGTGGCGATAGTATACAACGTCGCCCGGGGCAAAAGCAGGTTGCTGCCGCTGCACAGGAACCTGATGCGACGGATGCAGCAAAGGCATCAAGGTTCGATGAGGACGACAGTGGAGCAACTCAGCCGGCGAACGACCATCTCGGGGCTGAGAGCGATACGAGGACAAAAAGAGCAATAATGCGTCCTCCCGAGAATGCAACTCTTTCAACTTCAACATCTGTGACTTGAAAGTCCGGACGAATCGTTCAGCGGCACCGTTTGACTGAGGCGAAAATGGCGCGGATGTCACATGTTGAATACCATTGGCCTTGCAGAATGACTGAAATTCTGCGTACATGAATTGTGGGCCATTGTCGGAAACAATAGTCTGTGGAAGACCTTCAATGCAAAAGACAGCAGATAACGCTTGGATGGTGGCAGATGACATCGTGGAAGACATCCGGACAACAAAAGGAAAATTACTGAATGAATCTACCACAACCAACCATCGAGCATTCCAGAATGGACCAGCAAAATCGATGTGTAAGCGTTGCCAAGGGGAAGAGGCTTTTGGCCATGCAAAGAATTTCCGCGGTGGTGCGGATTGTTGTTCGGCACACGCCATGCAAGAAGAGCACATATTCGTAATCGCAGCATCGATTCCGAACCAAGTACAGTGCTGATGAGCAAGTTGTTTCGTTCGCACTATACCCCAATGTCCTTGGTGGAGAAGCCGTAAGACAGAGGACTGTAACGAACTTGGGACCACGACCCTGGACTGATCATTATCAGAACGCAACAGCAAAACACCACGTCGTACAAAAAGTCTCTCCTTGTGAGCAAAAAATCGGCGAACCAACGGATCCTCGATCCGTGACTTTGACAAGGGCCATTGCGTAGCAACAAAACGCAAAACGGTAGTAAGGACAGGGTCAGCAGCTGTGGCTGTAGCTACACGATGAAAATCAATCGGAAATGATTCGACCACGTCATCGGTTTCCGCATCAATGAACATGCAAGCAAGTTCGGAGGAATCGAATGCTCTATCCTCAGCAACAGGCAAACGGGACAACGCATCGGCGTTTCCGTGCTTAGCAGTGGACCGATACAAGATATCGTATCGGTACTGCGAGAGGAAAATAGACAAGCGAATGAATTTCTGCACTGTACGTGGAGGTACAGGCTTGTTCGGATGAAAAAGCGATGTCAAAGGTTTGTGGTCCGTGATGATGGTAAAGTGACGACCATACAAGAAATCATGAAACTTTGTAACACCAAATACGAGAGCCAAAGCTTCTTTCTCGATCTGTGAATAATTTCTTTGCGCAGACGAGAGCAATTTGGACGCAAAGGCAATAGGGCGATCATGCGATCCATCTTTGTGCGCAAGCATAGCACCAATCCCGAAATCCGATGCATCTACCATCAACAAAAGGGGTTTCTGGGGATCGAATGGCGTAAGGCAAGTAGTGGAAAGCAACGCCGATTTCAACTGGCGAAAGGCGCGTTCGCATTCCGTCGTCCAGACGAACGGAACACCTTTACGGCGTAAGCGATGAAGCGGAGCTGAAATGGAAGAGACGTGGCGCACATAGCGATGATAATAATTGATTTTTCCCAGCACACTCTGTAGCTGCTTCAAATTCTGCGGCAAAGGCAAGTCTTGTATGGCACGGAGGTGCTCTGGACTCGGATGTACGCCTTGGGCATTGAGTACACGTCCCAGATATGGTAAGTCACGAGCAAAAAACACACATTTGTCCTTCCGCAAGCGAAGACCATTTTGTCACAAGACCTGAAATAATGTTCTGAGATTGGCTAAATGTTCTTTTTCCGTCTTTCCGGAGATCACAATATCGTCCAGATAGTTTGCTGCAGTAGGGACCGACGCACAAACAGTTTGCAGATATTGCTGAAACAACGCAGGGGCGGATGCACACCCGAATGGCAGTCTTTTGAATCGGTACAAACCAAGATGCGTATTAACCACCAAAACGCGCTGGGATTCTTCGTCCACTGGTATTTGCAAGTACGCATCTGCTAGGTCCAACTTCGAAAAATATTTACCCGGGCACAGTTTGTCAAAAAGATCTTCCAGGTGGGGTAAAGGAAAAGTAGCAATCACTAGTTGTGGATGCACTGTTGCCTTGAAGTCCACACAAAGTCTCAATTTTCCGGAAGGTTTTGGCAAAATTACTAAGGGTGATGCCCAGAGAGAAGCCTGCACACGTTCAATTACACCTTGTGACTCCAAATCGTGTAATGTTTTTTGCGACCTCATCACGCAATGCGTGGGGAACATTGCGCGCTCTGAAAAATTTTGGTTGCGCGTTTACTTTCAGTTCCAAATGTGCTTTATAGTTCTTAGGGCAACCAAGGCCCGGTGCAATAATGTCTGCAAATTCTGCATATAGACGAGAAACACTGTCTGAAGGCACAGTCTGGTTCACTGAGAGGACCTGATTTACTATAAACAAGTTAAACAACTGAAATAAATCGAAACCAAACAAGTTCACTGCAGAAGAAGAACGAAGGACGTACAATGACACAAGTTTTGTTTGTCCCTTGTATGTTGCAAGAAGGCTGCACTGTTCTAACACAGAGATATTCTGACCGGAATAGCTAGGTAACTTAACATTTGTGGCATGCAACGGAGGTGTGCCCAGCTGTTTGTACGTGTCGTGATTGATCAAGGAAACTGCGGCTCCGGTATCGAGCTGGAATGGTATCGCATTGCCATTAATGTCCAAGTCTACAAAAAGTTTATTGTCCTGGTGACAAGAGCGACTGTCTCGTGCAACGTGAACAGACACTGGTACAGAAGCACTTGCGACTTGACGCGATTTCTGGCGATGTCGACGCACACTATTTGTGGGACGAACACAGTCACTCTTAGAGAGAGTAGCACTGGGCGGAGTGGAATGAACTACATGAATTTCCAAGGGCGAAGGTTCACGAGCCGGAGCATTCTGGGTTCGATTCCGGGGCAAAGCAAAGGGCCGGGAATGGTTGTGAGTGTCCGTTCTGAGCTTTTTCTGGCAAACACTTTGAACATGTCCTTTTTTATTACAGAAAAAACAAATAGCTTGGCATGATGGGCAATTCTCACGCGAATGTCCAGTAGCACACTGCGGGCATGATTTTAGCACTGCGTTTGCATGCTTGCGTGGCACATGTGGCGGAGAGCTTGGCGGCAGCTGCGCGGACGGGCACGAGGGCTGTTTACTGTTCCGTGCAGCTCGCCCGGCGGGCCGGTTAACGTGACACACGGCTGGCGAAGTTTCAAATGATTCCTGAGCAAAGTCAAGTGTGTCCTGCCGATCCAATATGTCTATCACTTGTTGAAGGGAGGGATTGACTAGTTTCAAAATCTGTTCCCATATACGAACATCAGAAACGTTCTGTGGAATTGCATCACGTACCATAGTATCTGAATAAGGGAGTCCACATTCACACTCAAAAGCACAATCCCTAGTAAGGCCTTGCAAACTTGCAACCCACTCCCTATGAGTCTGACCAGCCGTACGTTTTGTACGAAAGAAGGTATACCTTTTGGCAACTACATTGACCGATTCTTTGAAATATGCATCTAATGCAGACAAAATTTCGTCGTAGGACAGAGTTGCCACGTCGCGTCGGGGAAATAATTTCACCATTACACGGTACGTCTGGAGGCCTACGAACGCTAACAAAAAAGGCTGCCGCTCATTACCTTGAATTCTGTAGGCGGCGAGATGGAATCCAAATTGGCGTGACCACTCCGTCCAGCTTTCCAGTGCAGCATCAAACGGACGAAAAGGTGGTGCAACAGCGTGTTGTGGCTGCGGTAGCGGTGGAGCGGCGGTGGCCGCATCGTTTTGCATTGCACGTCGACCCTGGACGAGCTGTCCAAGGGCATCCAATAAGGCCTGCGTCTGCTGATTCTGTAAGTGATAAAATTCGGACAGTACATCTGGAGATGGTGGCGAAGCCATGACAAGTAAATCAGGGTATCAACTGGTACAAACGCGATTTAGCTCGTCGCCAATGTTGTGAATTGGCAGGAGCCAATTCACGGGGTTTGGAGGAAGCCGAAAGGCACGCGTTTAAGCTCACGCAGTCTGGCGTGAGGTCTGGAACAGGTAAAGTAATTATACTATCAAGAAAAGTACGTAGCTGCTGGAATACTTAACTTTAATCCATAATTGGTGAACATCAGTCTGACTGTACATGCATCCCAAGATAAATAACAAATGATAATGGCGCCTTGCTAGGTCGTAGCAAATGATGTAGCTGAAGGCTATGCTAACTATCGTCTCGGCAAATGAGAGCGTATTTGTCAGTATATCATCGCTAGCAAAGTCTGCTGTACAACTGGGGCGAGTGCTAGGAAGTCTCTCTAGACCTGCCATGTGGCGGCGCTCGGTCTGCAATCACTGACAGTGGCGACACGCGGATCCGACGTATACTAACGGACCGTGGCCGATTTAAAGGCTACCACCTAGCGAGTGTGGTGTCTGGCGGTGACACCACAGAAATCATTCTTGATTGCTCATATCATGGAATGGATGACAAAGATTACATGCACCAAGTGATTATTCCCAGTTCTATGAATGTCCCTCTCACTCTAATCTCTGTTTGCCTTGGTGTATGGATCTTGTATACCTGTGGCTATTGTATAACCCATCACCTGAACCAATACCTGAGCAAAATCCATTGGGCGATTATCGAGGTTAATACCGAGGGGCATGCTAGGCGTCTCCTTTCCTTATGTTAAGACATAGAGATTATTAGTTTGTATTATTACCCTGATGTTTCTCCTAAATGGTCAAATTTTATGTCTTATCATGGGGTCATGCAGATTCACTATAGTGGATAATTGTGTACCAAAGAATTTTGTATTTGAACATTAAAAGTCCTGCATATCAGGCACAAGGCTTATTTTGCAATTTTTATTAAGAAATGTAGATGATTTTACATTTTTGTAAATCACAGTCATGGAGATTGCCTAATTTTCTTTATTTGTTGAATGAAGCCAATTATGTGGCATTCATGTTAATGAAAAAAATGAAATGATCATTTGGCATTGATGGCCAGGAGGCTCCATTCAGGGAAGTTTGACAGCCGAGGTGCAAGTCTTATTTCAGGTGATGCCACATTGGGTGACTTGCATGTCAGTAAAGATGAAATGATGAGGGCAACACAACACCCAGTCCACGAGCAGAGGAAATCTCCAACCCGGCCGTGAATCAAATCCTTGCCTGCTGCATGGTAGGCATATATATTACCACTCAGTTAAGCAGGCGGACATTCTTGTTAATAATAACTGCACTACAGTTACTTTCTAAAGGTCCTTGCACCCTGAAACTTTTGTGGGCCCCGGGATGTGAGTCCTATCTTTGAGTTTCACAGATGCCTGTTATCTGGGCACCTACTTGTTGTAACGGCAACCAGAACGGTCGCGGGGTTGTAGTGATGGAAACGCGGTGGGACCCACACAGCAGCCCGCGAACAACAACGCAACAGGAGAGGATGGTCACGACCAACGAAGGACCTTACGACACAACAAGAACAGACAACAGAGTCGCAAACCAAACAAGACAACCACGTCCACTCGTAAAGCCACATGAAAGTCAATACTCTGTCTAATGCAAGGCGATATGTCTTGAGATGCACGCAAGGCTAGACTGGCAGGCTGTGTGACAGGCAGGCACTTAAGTACTTGATCAGGGATGCTGCTATTGGCCACTGCAACCACATGTTGTACTGTGGCGCCCTCACTCTAAATGCAGAAATGCAGGCCAGGAGGTGCGTGCTGCCACAGCTTACGGTGTGATGGTACAGAGACCTCTATGGGTCTTCGACGTCCATGACGTCTGGTGGGGATTCAAATTCTGAGGCGCGTGGTACCAGATACCTCCCCCCTGAAACTTGCACGTAGGGGCGGATGCGCCCGGGACGGTGCCGAGGCAGGCGACAACAGATAGAGGAGGCGGGCTCATCAACCACTATTGGCGGGGAGGAAGGGACGCCTGAGGTATCCATGACAGCCGATCCAGAGTCCAGGACGGGGGAGGGAGCTGCCGATCCAACCGGAGACGGAGAGGGCTGACGGCAGGCCCTCGGGGAGACAGCAACTGGGGGCAGGGACTGTGACTCGAGGACCACGTCCGTACTGGAAGGAAGTAGGGACAGAGGTGGTGGCACGAGTCCCATGGCGGCATGCAGGCGGAGCTGATTATGATGGCAGCACTCCAAGCCTTTCGATGTCTGCACGAACGTCACATGCCGCCCACAGGCTGCGATGAATGTGGCGGGTGTGCAACCCGCCTTGCGCCCGTACTCGCGGGCCCACACAACCGTGCCAGGGCATACCACCGCGAGGGCTGGGAGTGGGGGCGGGAGGAGGATGGCATCAGCAAATGGAGCAGGGTCCGTGGCTGTCGTCCATGAAGGAGCTCTGCCGGACTGTGACCATCAATGGGCATAGTGTGATAGGTGCTCAAAAACATGGTGAGGGCCGAGGGTGGTTGGAGATGTGTCGACCGCCTTAGTCAACTGTTGTTTAAAAGCGCGGACAAGCCTCTCCGCCACGCCATCGGACGAAGGGTAGAAAGGTGGGCTACAGATATGTTTGATACCATTGGCCTGACAGAAGTCGTGGAAGGAGGACGCAATGAATTGGGGGCCATTATCGGAGACCAATGTGTGTGGCAGACCCTCGATGGCGAAAACCTGGGCCAGGGCCATGAGTGTAGCCTCCGTGGTGGTGGATGCCATTTGGACAACATATGGGTATTTGGAGTAGGCATCAATGATGAGTAACCACATAGACCCCAAAAACGGGCCCGCAATATTGATATGGATGCGATTTCAGGGCCGGCAAGGCACAGGCCAGGGTGCAAATGACTGAGGGGGACTTGCCTGGTGATGTGCACAGACAGTGCACCCATGGACCAGGCGCTCAATATCGCCATCGATGCCATGCCAATACACATGCTGGCGAGCCAAAACTTTCATATGGGACATACCCCAGTGCCCGCGATGTAACAAACTGAGTACCCGAAGCCACAATGCCGGAGGGATGACCACCCGATGGGCATCTGACTCCGTGGCCAACAGAAGGACATCATTGACCACGGAGAGCCTTTGCGACAGGTGGCGCCAGGGGCTGAAATTAGACTGCATCTGATGAGTGACATAGGATGGCCACCTGTGGACCACGTAGTTGAGAACCTGCCACAAGACAGGGTCGCGGCGGGTAGCCGCAGCAATGTGAGCAGCCATAAGAGGCAGACCGTCCAGTGCATCCTGGCAGGTGGAATCAATGTGAAAGCAGAGGACCTCCTGTTGGTCAAAGGCAGGATCGGGGCCCGCTGGGAGATACAACAAAGCGTCCGTGTTAGCATGGTGGGCAGGAGGCTCATACAGGATGGTGTAAGCGTAATTACGTAAAAACAATGCCCACCACTGGAGACATTGAGCCGTTCGCTCCGGAAGGTGAGAGTGGGATCCGAAAAGCGTAACCAAGGGTTTATGGTCTGTCAGGAGGGTGAACTATACCCCAAAGAGATAGGTGTGAAATTGTTGGACAGCGAAAATGATCGCCAGAGCCTCCTTTTCAATCTGGGAGTAGCTCCGTTGTGCTGGGGTCAAAGTCTTGGAGGCATAAGTGATGGGCTGTTTGGAGCCGTTGGCATCCCAGTGCACAAGGACAGCCCCAATGCCATACGCCAATGCTTCAGCCGCCACAACCGAGGGGCGGTCCAGAGAAAAGGGAGTAAGACAAGGGGTGGACTTCAGCATCACCTCTAAACGGAGAGAAGCCTGGTCACAGGAGGGGTCCACTCAAAAGGTACCCCGTTGTGATGCAAGCGATGAAGGGGTTGAGCAATGGAGGCAGCTTGGGGCAAGAACTTTAAGCAATAAGTAACTTTGCCCTAAAACACCTGGAGTTCAGCTAAGTCTTTTGGACAAGGAAGGGCCTCAGTGGCCGCGACATTACAACCCAAAGGGCAATGCCATCTTTGCTAAGCCAGTGGCCTAAGTATTCCACTTCTGGTTGAAAAAGCAACACTTGTTCGGCCAACAGCGTAAACCAGCAGACTGCAGAGCATGAAAAATAAGGTGCTGAGGTTTTGTAAATGTTCCTGGCGGGAATGCCCGGTGACCAAGATGTCATCCAGATAATTCACACAGGCAGGGATAGGCTGTGTAAGCTGCTCCAGGAATTGCTGGAAAATGGCCGGCGCTGAAGAGACACCAAAGGGAAGGCACTTGTATTTATACAACCCGAAAGGCGTGTTGACAACCATGATGTTCTGAGATTCGGCATCCAAGGGCAACTGGGGGTATGCCTCAGCCAGGTTGATCTTAGAAAAATACTCTCCCCCAGCAAGTTTGGCAAGAAGGTCTTCCTGTCGGGGAATCGGGTAAGTGTCAACGAGGGACTGAGCATTGACTGTAGCGCCAAAGTCCCCACACAGCCAAAGGGACCCATTGGGTTTCTGTATGACCACCAGTGGTGTTGCCCATGAACTGTAAGTGACAGGCTCCCCATGAACTGTAAGTGACAGGCTCCATCACGCCAGCAGCCTGGAGCCGATCAAATTCCTGCTTGACCGCAGGCCGTAGGGCCACCAGAAGGGGCTGGGCCTGGAAAAAGTGAGGCTGTGCATCCGGCCGTAGGGTGATGTGTGCCTGAAAGCCAGAAGCACATCCGAGATCCAGTGAAAACAACGACACAAAAGCAGAGCACAGATCGTCGGAGTCCTGAAAGGGAACAGCCATGGAAATGACCTTAACTTCGCTGGAAATCGAAAAGCCAAACAGTTGAAATGCATCCAGGCCAAATATATTCGAAGCCGACGGATGGTCAACAACAAAGAGGGTAAGGAGCTGGGGAACACGCTTGTACGTTGCCTGGATGACGAACTGCCCACGAAGGGGAATGGAATCGTCTCCGTAGGCGACCAAACGGCGAGAGGGAGGCGACAACGCAGGAGAGCCCAGCCGGGTATATGTCACCATATTAATCATGGAGATGGTGGCCCCAGTGTTGACCTGAAAACTGACATCCTCCGTGAAAATGCAGAGCGTGAGGAAAAGCTTCTGCGCTGACAGGTTGTCCTGTGGGACGACCGATTGCAGAGCATGGACTGTATCTTGAGGCCCAGGAGGGGCAGGACTGTAGCGAGTCGAGCAACTACAACAAACCGATCAGATGTGGCCCTCCTTGTTACACAGCATGCACGTTTTCCAGCGGTGTGGATAATCAGCCCACGAATGTGCAGTAAAACATTGTGGGCAAGATGGAAGTGGGCCGCGCTACTGGCGACGAGGGGCGACCGAAGGCGCCGATGCCATAGAGACGTCGGACAATGAGGAGTCCCGATAACGCTGGCCTCTGTTGGCCGGGCCACGTCGACATCGCAAGGGCGAACCCACCATGACGCCACGATCGCCGCCACCTGCGGTCATGCCATAAGATGCTTGTTAGCCACTTGAATGATTTCAAAGGAGTGGGCAATGTGGAGAATCTCTTCCAAGGAGGGGTTGTCTAGTTTCAATGCCGCAGTACAGACCTCAGGATCGGGAGATAGCTGAACCACCACATCCCGGATCAGGGATTCTGCATACGAAGCCTTACACTGCTGATTGGTGCACATAAAATTGCATCAACGGCTGAGACTCTGCAAGTCCGTGACCCACGAACGATACGATTGACCAGGCTATTTATGGTACTGGTGGAACTCCAGCCGAGAGGCGACGACCACATGGTAGCGGTGGGAATAATAGTTTGTCAGCAAAAGGCAAATCTGCTGGAAAGAGAGAGCCACAGGATCAGACAACGGTGCCAACTTGCGGAGAAGAAAGAACGTATCCGGAGAGGCCCAAGACTAAAACAACAACCACTGCAAGGAGTCGTCTGTGACTTGAAAAGCCGTGAAATGTTGTTTCAGCCAATGTAAGTAGGTTTCCCAGTCCACTTTAGCGTCATTAAAGGGTGGAAACGACGGCAGATGCAGGAATGCATCAGACACCCAAGGACTCTGAAGCTGTTGCAGTAACGTGTCCCGGGCATCAACTTTGTCCATTAACAACTGCAGCGACTTTTGTAAGATGTCTAACTGGAGCTGCTGCTGCTGCTGCATGAGCTGCTGCTGTTGCTCCAGCAGACAGACCAACTTTGCCTCCATACCAACAACGACCACTGTTTACCTCGTCACCAAAATGTTGTAATGGCGACCGGAACAGTCACGGGGTTGTAGTGACGGAAATGCGGTGGGACCTGCGGAGTAGCCTGCAAACAACAACACAATGGGAGAGGACAGACACGACCAACAAAGGACCTTATGACACAAAAAGAACAGACAACAGAGTCATGAACTAAACAAGACAACCACGTCAACTCGTAAAGGAACACGAAAGTCAATACACTGTCTAATGCAGGGCGATATGTCCTGAGACGTAAGCGAGGTTAGACTGGCAGGCTGAGCGACGGGCAGGCGCTTAAGTACTCGATCGGGGATGCCGCTATTGGCCGCTGCAACCACATGTTCCACTGTGGCGCCCTCACTTTAAATGCGGGCCAGGAGGCGCGCGCCACCACAACTTACGGCACAATGGCACAGAGACCTCTATGGGTCATCGACGTCCATGACGTCTGGCGGGGATTCAAATTCCGTGGCACGCGGTACCAGACTACTCACCAAGCCTGACGATCCACAGCCTACTGCGTGCCACTCGGCCCTGCACACCACTCAGCCGCTGTTCTGCTGGCTGCCTTGACTGCACCCTTACACCATCCACTGGCTTTGACAGCAGTCATCCTCCTGACACCATCCTCGCACCGATGGCACCACATCAGTGACCTCATGTGAAGACCCAACTCACAGGGCCACTTCACTGTAATTTTGTGTAATTTTGTAACAGGTTGCATGAAGTCATTCTACACTTGACTTACACAAATGTCAAAACTAATTCAATGTAAACAATTATATGATTTTTAAACCATGCTCTTTTTAACTGATTTGATATAATTCAATCCTCCCAAAATTTGTAAGGTCCCATATTACTCTAAATGTAGCAGAACTTTCCACAGGTGCCATTTAATTTTGCATTAAGTTTTATAATTTGTAACTCATTTTTAAGATCCACAAAATAGCTTCCACAGAAGGAGGAGGAAATGTGTATGGTGAGCAGTTTTATTGCGAGGAAAAATGGTTCTTCAGCTTTTTTTAATTTTCCATTCTAATTTACTTTCATATGACATACTGCCTTTTTGGTAAGGCTTTGGCTCAGCCTGGGCCAGCATAGTGGCGAATGTATTGCATAACACCCTCTCTCAGTCGACATGAACATCATCCCACAGTAGTACCATTGACTGGGATGATATATTGGGTACCATTGATGGAGGGACTCGCACTGAAGCACCCTCTCTCTACCAGTAGAAGGACTGGGGGGGGGGGGGGGGGGGGGGTAGTCATATGGAGTGCATTTGATGGGTTGGTGAGAGTGCATTGGTACTGAGAGTGCTCTCTTGCCTGCCAGCTCATTCTGCAACTGGATGTGTCCACTAGTTCCTCCCTTTGGTGGTGCAATGCCTGTCAATTTAACTGTGGCAGTCTCCTGTTAGCATAGTTAGTTTGAGTTTAGTGTCCGCCTTAGGCATAGGTTTTTTGAGAACTAAAACCTCCTTGGTAACAGTCTTTTCTTTCAAAGGTTTTCTCCTAACAGCACCAAACATCCCACTTCCCACTCATTTTCCCATTCTGACTAAGTCCAGAACATTGCTTTCATTGCTTCACCAAAATAATTATAGATAAAAATAGTACTAAATTAATTTTTAAAAACATTAATCTACTGCTGCTGTACAAATTGTCCTATTATTTGTCTTAGCCTATTCAATGTCACTTTTAACACATTCCAAATTCTTTTACATTCTTGACTTGCTTCAAACTTTACATAACATCACTCATTAAAAGATTCATTATTTTCCACACAATTTCTACCATAACTGGTGTGCATATAACATAAGACATTTCCCAAATCTTAAACTGACATAACATTAGCTTCTGTCCTCTTTAAATGACATTTGGTGCACAGAAAATTCCATTACTGAAGTGAACATTTTGTATGCATATGTATTGGAAGTATCAGAAGATAATTACCTTCCTCTAATGGTATGTGGATAGGATAGTTAGGGAATAGATCGATCCAAAAAAAGAATTTTGTGCTACCCAGATGGGGAAGGGACTAGTTGTGAAATAGTGTGTTCACTAAAGTTTTTTTTTTTACCAATACTAAATCCCCTATTTTGAAACTAGTTGGTTTTACTTCAGCATCATGTCTCATTTTTCTTTCCATTGCCCTGTTCGTCATCACATCTTTTGCCATTGTAACTTTTTTATCCTCAGCTAGTTCACGTAAGATTGGAAACTCAGTCTCTTCTCCAATAATGATGGTAGGCTTTTCCCAATACATCAGTTCACAGGGAGCAAACCCAAAGATTCACCCAATAGGTTGTTTATTATGGTCTCAAAACTTTGTATGTGATTGACAAGGCAGTGTGTTTTTGCTACAATATATGCAGCATGGCCTACTGATCTCTTTCATTACTGTTTCACTCATATTCTCTTGTGGAAAATACGTGGATACCTTTATTGGTTTATTTTGATCATTCCAATACATTGCATAAATCTTTTAGAAATAAACTGAGCCTCACTGTCTGATGAAAGAGATTTTTGCACCCTCACATTATGTAAATGATTTGTTTCCAATTTTTCTACTTCATTTTTAGTGTTGGTCTTATCAAATAAAGTTTTAAATATTTTGAAAAGGTATTTGACACAGCAAAATTGTCCCCAGTAGAAGTAGGTAATGGTCCTGGCAAATCTACAGAAATTAGTTCTTTTGGAGCATTAGGAAAGACAGAACGCATTAAACATTTTGATGGTATGGTGGTGGGTCTTCACTCTTTGACATTTATTACTTCCAGCTAGTCTTTTCTTGACTCTTCTCCACGAATTATTGAATATTACTTTTTCCTGTATTTTAGCCGGTGTTTTCTGGTCCCATAATGACAATAGTACAGTAGTACAAGTTTATATGCCAACTACCTCTGCAGATGGCGAAGAAATTGATGAAATTTATGATGAGAAAAAAGAAATTATTCAGGTAGTGAAGGGAGACGAAAATTTAATAGTCATGGGTGACTGGAATTCAAGAGTAGGAAAAGGGAGATAAGGAAACATAGTAGGTGAATATAGATTGGGGCTAAGAAATGAAAGGGGAAGCCACCTGGTAGAATTTTGCACAGAGCATAACTTAATCATAGCTAACACTTGGTTTAAGAATCATACATGGAAGAACCCTGGAGATACTAAAAGGTATCAGATAGATTATACAGGGTGTCCCAGCTATCTTGTCCACCCAAAATATCTCTGGAACAATAACAGCTATTGGAAAACGACTTTCACCGGTATCAATGTAGAGCTGGGGCCCATGAATATACATATTTGGAAACATTCTAAAACGAAAGCATATGTGTTTCTTAACACAAACTTATGTTTTTTTTAATGGACCTCCTATGTTTTTTCTTCAGCAATTCATAGCATGACAGAGCACATACACAATGGCATTGATTGCATCGCAATATTCCCATTACATTCCGAGATATTGAGACGCGAAGTTGACGCTTGCAACACCGACATGCGCTGCTAGCGCACACCCTGAGGCTCAGGCGTGAACCCCATACTGCCCATAACTGCGATGTGATTGACATGTGTAATCACACCTCCATACTTATCAAGAGGTCCGAAACGAATAATACGGTCTGCTGCCATCAACTCTCATAAGCACATAATGGTTTCCCTCTTGCACGTTTTACGTATCTACGTACACAATATGAACCAGTACCAATCGGTGTACACCTGTCAGGTTGTCTTATTTATCGTGCACACCCAAAATAAGGTTTATCTAATGCGTTATGCGACCCATTGTGCCTGTCACGCAGGGCCTGGCTCTACCTAGTCAAGTGTCCAACATAGTTCCCACTACTGCCACAGTTACCACTTCGCCTTGTTTATGATTTGCGACCCATGCAAACTCCTGTACTCCACTACCCTCCGAGCATCCCATTTGTTGTTGCTTTGGCGTACAGTACACCACTTGTCAGTGTAGTCGTGCATCAGAGTAATCTAGTGACGGCACGGAGGTAGTACACATTGTGAATAAACCTTGTGTTGTGGAACTTATACTGTACAGTATAATGTACACACATGAAGATATGGTAGAAATGCTGCTGATCTATGGAGAATGTACATTGATGGGAAATACGTTATGAGATTGCTTGTTTGTTGATAGTACTGTTAGCGAACATTATGATTATTAAGTTAATATGTCTGTTTTCTACCCTACTCTACATACCTGTACTGTACCCTGTTGTAGGTGGATGAAATGCTGTTCAGGCAGAACAACTGTACAGAAGACGATTCCCTGACAAGCCATCGCCTTCGCGCCGGATGTTTGGTCATCTCACATCTCGTTTACATGAAACGGGAAGCTTAAATCCAACACCTCAACATCGTCCTAGAACACGCACAGATGAACGTGCTGAAGTTGCTGCGCTCGCTACCATAGCTATGAATCCTCAAATCAGCACATGTCAAATTGTACGTGAAGTTGGTGTGTCGAAATCAAGTGCACAGCGTATTCTTTAACGTCATAAATTTCATCCTTACCATGTTCATTTACACCAGGATCTTCATGGAAATGACTTCCGCAATAGGGTAACATTTTGTCGGTGGGCTCAGCAAAAACTTCTGACTAATCCAAATTTTTTTGCAGATGTTCTCTTTACCGACGAGGCATCATTCTCCAACAGAGGAATTGTCAACATGAGGAATATGCATTATTGGTCCACAGACAATCCAAAATGACTCCGTCAGGTAGAGCATCAACGTTCGTGGAAAGTTAATGTTTGGTGTGGGATTATTGGAGATACCATTATCGGACCTTTCTTTATAAATGGCATCCAAAATGGCAGACAATACTCCAGATTTATACGACACAATCTTCCTGTTCTCTTGGACACCGTACCTCTGAACCGGAGAATGGTCATGTGGTATCAGCATGACGGATGCCCTGCACATAACGCCTTACGAGCACGACGACTTCTGAACCGCAAGTTCCCTGGTAGGTGGATTGGACGAGGTGGCCTAGTTAGGTGGCTTGCCCGAACTCCGGACCTTACACCACTGGATTATTTTCTTTGGGGAGCAGTGAAGGATGCTGTTTACCAACATGAACCAACAACACCAGAGGACATGAAGCAACGCATTATTGATGCTTGTACAGCCATCAAAGAGGAAACGGTAGCACGAAGTAGGGCATCCTTCATCCGCAGAGTGACCCTATGTATGCAAGTCAATGGGCATCACTTTGAGCATGAGATGTGAACGCTATGTTTAGTATGTAGTGCTGGTATCACTGTGGAAGTTTCTACAAAGGGCCATTTTACCCAGTGATGTTAAGAAACATTTGTTTGCAACAATTTGTCATTTAACGCATTAGATAAATATAACATTGATAATTATGTGATAATAAAACTAATTGGTTAAACATGTTTACATTCATCTTCTATGTCCTACCTGAACTTCCCAAATCAAAACATTTTTACCTAAACAACGGAAAAACTTTTAGTCCACTTGTTCGTTTAACTAAAACCATCAACATGAATTTTACTATTACGATTGAATGATTAACTGTCACTTGTGCTAGATCTACAGTAAAGTAAAGTTTTAACATTGAACGGCATTACCTTTTTAGTAACGGATTAATGATAAGTGAAGTTAACTTTGTGACTAACGTTGCGGTACACAGATACGTTACAGAACCGCAATACCCCTAGCCTATGGGATAAATACCTGCTGGAATGTATGACGTTAATGCAGGATGGCAGCAGACTGTATTATTCGTTTCGGACCTCTTGATAAGTATGGAAGTGTGATTACGCATGTCAATCACATTGCGATTGTGGGCAGCATGGGGTTCATGCCTGAGCCTCAGGATGTGCGCTAGCAGCGCATGTCGGGTGTTTCAAGCGTCAGCTTCACGTCTTAATATCTCGGGATGTAATGGGAATACTGCGATGCAATCAATGCCATTGTGTATGTGCTTTGTCATGCTATGGATTGCTGAAGAAAAAATATAGGAGGTCCATTTAAAAAAACATAAGTTTGTGTTAAAAAACACATATACTTTCGTTTTAGAATGTTTCCAAATATGTACATTCATGGGCCCCAGCCCTACATTGATACCGGTGAAAGTCGTTTTCCAATAGCTGTTATTGTTCCAGAGATAATTTGGGTGGACAAGATAGCTGGGACACCCTGTATAATGGGAAGACAGAGATTTAGGAACCAGGTTTTAAATTGTAAGACATTTCCAGGGGCAGATGTGGACTCTGACCACAATCTATTGGTTATGAACTGTAGATTAACTGGGTAACAGAAGAAATATTGAATTTAATTGATGAAAGGAGAAAATATAAAAATGCAGTAAATGAAGCAGGCAAAAAGAAATACAAACATATCAAAAATGATATCAACAGGAAGTGCAAAATGGCTAAGCAGGGATGGCTAGAGGACAAATGTAAGGATATAGAGGCTTATCTCACTAGGCGTAAGATAGATACAGCCTACAGGAAAATTAAAGAGACCTTTGGAGAAAGGAGAACCACTTGCATGAATATCAAGAACTTTGATGGAAACCCAGTTCTAAGCAAAGGAGGGAAAGCAGAAAGGTGGAAGGAGTATATAGAGGGTCTATACAAGGGCGATGTACTTGAGGACAATATTATGGAAATGGAAGAGGATGTAGATGAAGATGAAAAGGGAGATATGATACTGCGTGAAGAGTTTGACAGAGCACTGAAAGACCGGAGGCGAAACAAGGCCCCCGGAGTACACAACAGTCCATTAGAACTACTGACAGCCTTGGGAGAGCCAGTCCTGACGAAACTCTACCATCTGGTGAGCAAGATGTATGAGACAGGCGAAATACCCTCAGACTTCAAGAAGAATATAATAATCCCAATCCCAAAGAAAGCAGGTGTTGACAGATGTGAAAAGATGTATGAGACAGGCGAAATACCCTCAGACTTCAAGAAGAATATAATAATCCCAATCCCAAAGAAAGCAGGTGTTGACAGATGTGAAAATTACCGAACTATCAGTTTAATAAGTCACAGTTGCAAAATACTAATGTGAATTCTTTACAGATGAATGGAAAAACTGATAGAAGCCGACCTCGGGGAAGATCAGTTTGGATTCCGTAGAAATGTTTGAACACGTGAGGCAATACTGACCCTATGACTTATCTTAGAAGAAAGATTAAGGAAAGGCAAACCTACATTTCTAGCATTTGTAGACTTAGAGAAAGCTTTTGACAATGTTGACTGGAATACTCTCTTCCAAATTCTGAAGGTGGCAGGGGTAAAAAAACATGGAGTGAAAGGCTATTTACAATTTGTACAGAAACCAGATGGCAGTTATAAGGGTCGAGGGACATGAAAGGGAAGCAGTGGTTGGGAAGGGAGTGAGACAGGGTTGTAGCCTATCCCCGATATTATTCAATCTGTATATTGAGCAAGCAATAAAGGAAACAAAAGAAAAGTTCGGAGTGGGTATTAAAATCCATGGAGAAGAAATAAAAACTTTGAGGTATGCTGATGACATTGTAATTCTGTCAGAGACAGCAAAGGACTTGGAAGAGCAGTTGAACGGAATGGACAGTGTCTTGAAAGGAGGGTATAAGATGAACATCAACAAAAGTAAAACGAGGATAATGGAATGTAGTCGAATTAAGTTGGGTGATGCTGAGGGAATTAGATTAGGAAATGAGACACTTAAAGTAGTAAAGGAGTTTTGCTATTTGGGGAGCAAAATAACTGATGATGGTCAAAGTAGAGAGGATATAAAATGTAGACTGGCAATGGCAAGGAAAGCGTTTCTGAAGAAGAAAAATTTGTTAACATTGAGTATAGATTTAAATGTCAGGAAGTAGTTTATGAAAGTATTTGTATGGAGTGTAGCCATGTATGGAAGTGAAATGTGGATGATAAATAGCTTAGACAAGAAGAGAATAGAAGCTTTTGAAATGTGGTGGTACAGAAGAATGCTGAAGGTTAGATGGGTAGATCACGTACCGTATTTACTCGAATCTAAGCCGCACTCGAATCTAAGCCGCACCTGAAAAATGAGACTCGAAATAAAGGAAAAAAAAAATTCCCGAATCTAAGCCACACCTGAAATTTGAGACTCGAAATTCAAGGAGAGAGAAAAGTTTTAGGCCGCACCTCCAAATCGAAACAAAGTTGGTCCATTGTAATATGAGACACAATTTAGGTCGAATGAAAGACGATACAGCTACAGTAGTTTGGTTCGAGTCGTAAGCTTAGCAGTTAAGCTTTACCAGGTAGCCACTGCTATGTGTCAGGCGCTCCGTCCGTATTTATACGGGTACCCTTCCTTTTTCACGTGCTTCGTCTGGTTTGAATCGATTGCTTATTTTGCTTTGATCTGATAAGTGCCGTTTTATTTGTTATAGGTGTTTACGTCACTCTAAGCTGAAAATGCATTACTGTACTGTGTAATGCATTGTTTGTCGCATTTTGATAGTGCGTGTTTACGGCCTGTCGCCGCTCGCGGCATGACTTGATTTTGTGCGCGCTACCGCCGCTTAAAAAAAAAAAAAAAAGAGGAATCGTCTCATTAGCGAAACAATGGCAAGAGACTGCTATTTGTTGTTACTTACACTGCTGCTTTCTTTGATAATGATCAACAAGAACCAAATGTGTATGATAGAACATGTTCTGAACGAGAGTTTTGTGAAAATTTTCCTCCGTTTGAAAATCTTTGCGGCCGCTTCTTTAGTACATCAAATTCTGCACAGAAATTAGTCATCTTACATTTAAAATCTAGTCAGTTGCCGTGCTTCATTTCTGACTGTATCACTATTAGGCATAAGAATAATGCGAATATAAACATGACACGATACGTATATTCTTCCGCGTTTGCTGTTGTCTCACTCTAGTTTCGTAGTTTATTACGCAGACAGGATTTAAATGAAATAGCAGCAAACACGAAAGAATACATGGCAAAATGTTTATATTCGTATTATTCTTATGGTGAAGAGAATACTGCATGTGATTCACATTTCATCAGGTTCCTATTAGCAACCATCTCTTCTCACAGGTAGGGAAAAACTCGGAACGTAGAGTTGGCCATATTGACAAACATCCCTAACAGTCTTGCCAGTCAGATTTTCGTAGTACATTGAAATTCTGCTACATTCGAAGATGAACAATACGGAATTTGTATTTACTTCGTTGGATAATGTATGAAAATGCAGTGGTCGAAACTCGGGGCGGAGAAGAAAAAAGCTCGTATTCTACCTTTTTTTTTAATTTATTTACTGATGCAGAGGTTTTGGCGCCAGTATTTATCTTTGTGCCCACAAAGCATGCTTGTGTAGCGCTACATACAGGGTGTTTCAAAAATGACCGGTATATTTGAAACGGCAATAAAAACTAAACGAGCAGCGATATAAATACACCGTTTGTTGCAATATGCTTGGGACAAAAGTACATTTTCAGGCGGACAAACTTTCCAAATTACAGTAGTTACAATTTTCAACAACAGATGGCACTGCAAGTGATGCAGTCTGTGGGTGCGCCATTCTGTACGTCGTCTTTCTGCTGTAAGCGTGTGCTGTTCACAACGTGCAAGTGTGCTGTAGACAACATGGTTTATTCCTTAGAACAGAGGATTTTTCTGGTGTTGGAATTCTACCGCCTAGAACACAGTGTTGTTGCAACAAGACGAAGTTTTCAACGGAGGTTTAATGTAACCAAAGGACCGAAAAGCGATACAATAAAGGATCTGTTTGAAAAATTTCAATGGACTGGGAACGTGACGGATGAACGTGCTGGAAAGGTAGGGCGACCGCATACGGCAACCACAGAGGGCAACACGCAGCTAGTGCAGCAGGTGATCTAACAGCGGCCTCGGGTTTCCGTTCGCCGTGTTGCAGCTGCGGTCCAAATGACGCCAACGTCCACGTATCGTCTCATGCGCCAGAGTTTACACCTCTATCCATACAAAATTCAAACGCGGCAACCCCTCAGCGCCGCTACCATTGCTGCACGAGAGACATTCGCTAACGATATAGTGCACAGGATTGATGATGGCGATATGCATGTGGGCAGCATTTGGTTTACTGACGAAGCTTATTTTTACCTGGACGGCTTCATCAATAAACAGAACTGGCGCATATGGGGAACCGAAAAGCCCCATGTTGCAGTCCCATCGTCCCTGCATCCTCAAAAAGTACTGGTCTGGGCCGCCATTTCTTCCAAAGGAATCATTGGCCCATTTTTCAGATCCGAAACGATTACTGCATCACGCTATCTGGACATTCTTCGTGAATTTGTGGCGGTACAAACTGCCTTAGACGACACTGCGAACACCTCGTGGTTTATGCAAGATGGTGCCCGGCCACATCGCACGGCCGACGTCTTTAATTTCCTGAATGAATATTTCGATGATCGTGTGATTGCTTTGGGCTATCCGAAACATACAGGAGGCGGCGTGGATTGGCCTCCCTATTCGCCAGACATGAACCCCTGTGACTTCTTTCTGTGGGGACACTTGAAAGACCAGGTGTACCGCCAGAATCCAGAAACAATTGAACAGCTGAAGCAGTACATCTCATCTGCATGTGAAGCCATTCCGCCAGACACGTTGTCAAAGGTTTCGGGTAATTTCATTCAGAGACTACGCCATATTATTGCTACGCATGGTGGATATGCGGAAAATATCGTACTATAGAGTTTCCCAGACCGCAGCGCCATCTGTTGTTGAAAATTGTAACTACTGTAATTTCGAAAGTTTGTCTGCCTGAAAATGTACTGTTGTCCCAAGCATATTGCAACAAACGGTGTATTTCTATCGCTGCTCGTTTAGTTTTTATTGCCGTTTCAAATATACCGGTCATTTTTGAAACACCCTGTATATTCGCCGGCAGAAGTTAGTTGTGGCGGCACCTATCAACAGTTTTCAGAACTTCCACTTGCTTTGCATTCGATTCTAAGCCACAGGTGGTTTTTTGGATTACAAAAACCGGAAAAAAGTGCGGCTTAGATTCGAGTAAATACGGTAACTAATGAGGAGGTACTGAATAGAATTGGGGAGAAGAGGAGCTTGTGGCACAACTTGACTAGAAGAAGGGATCGGTTGGTAGGACATGTTCTGAGACATCGAGGGGGATCACCAATTTAATATTGGAGGGCAGCATGGAGGGTAAAAATCGTAGAGGGAGACCAAGAGATGAATACACTAAGCAGATTCAGAAGGATGTAGGCTGCAGTAGGTACTGGGAGTTGAAGAAGCTTGCACAGGATAGAGTAGCATGGAGAGCTGCATCAAACCAGTCTCAGGACTGAAGACCACAACAACAACAACAACAACAACAACAATGACCATAGCTCTGAAATAGTAGATAGTTAATTAATCTATCCACATGTCACTCAGAGAAACATAACTTTCAGTCTTGTTTACACACAGATTTTCTACTACATAATAGTCCCTTGTGGATAATATGATACCATTTTACTTTCAGGTAACGATGTGAATTATAATATTATTTACTTTTTCTGAGATTTGTATATTTGTTCTGCTCCTACAGCACACACTTACAAACCTGGGAATTCCAAGTAAGTTGGCAGTAGGAATGACATTGCAGGTAAAGTACTGACTGTTTATTCACATAATTGCAGAACACTTGTGCTAAGCACATAGAAATGGAATTGGATTGACCCATGAATACAGAAGAGCTGTTATGTAGGTTGGAGGAAGCTGAATTCTTCTCAGCTTGGTAAGTCCCATTACAAGAATAATCATGACTATACATGGCTTTTATATTTGAGAGGAAATCATTTGCAGGTAAAGTATCGACTATTTATTCACATAACCGCAGAACACTTGTACTAAGCACATACCATTCAGTCTGAGCATTTCACTGGCAGTTTACTATTGCACTTTTGATAAATCACTAGCCATGTACTTGGTACAAGCCTCTAGGACATGAAATGATAATTGAGAATTACTGACTCATACCCTAAGGCAACCAGAAGAAATGCAGATAACAATAAAACTTTCGAAGACACACTTTGGATGACAAGAATTGAAGTTTCTAGGTCATTTTGTCAAAATAAAGGGCATACAATCTAATCCAGAAAAGATAGAAGCTATAAAAGACTGTTCTGTGCCACAATAATTAATATAATTGTAAGGGCCTTGTTTATTAAATTTATTAGAAGAAAAGCTGCTTGGATCTGGGATTACCGTACAGAGGAAGCATGTAATAATATTAGGGAAGCTCTTTCAGAATCCAAAATTTTATATGATTTTAAAATGTATCAAGTGTTTAAATTGGCCACTTGGCCACACATGTTGGAATTTGGAATATGGCTTAGGTTGTGAGCTATTCAAAGGAAAAGGGAATTGGAAGAGGGTGACCATCAAGCAATAGTTGTTAATAAACACGGGCTGAATTACTCATCTACTGAGAAAGAATTGTTGTCCACTGTTTGGAGTCCACAAACTTTCCACACTGCACTACTGGGCTCCAAAATAGTGATATATATGGACCATCAGATTTTATCTTTCTTAATGCAAAGTAAACTGTTGTATAATAGACTAATGAGATTGTTTATAAGAATTTAAGTAAAAGATTATCTACATCTATATTTCACTTAATGTAGTGCCTGATACTTTATTTAGACTACCATTGGATATGGACAATAAAAGTAGAACAGTAGGACCAAGAACCACATTTAGAGTAAATTTTGTTCCGGTAAGATATTGTAATAATGATGTAGCATTAGTAGCACAAAAAATGAGAGATAGCTTACAATCTAATGAGTATTTTGGTCCTATTGTAATGTTATGTAACCGATTGTCACTAACTGAAAGTGAGAAACATAAGTGGTCAGTGTATAGTGATACTATATTTTGGAGAATTGTTTGGTTATCAAAGCAATGGAAAAATGTGTAGCAGTACTGATTTTAGCCACTAATTATCCTGTATGGTATATACACAAAGGTTATGGGCACTTTGGAATACATACAGGGGTTGGATAAAACTATAGAAACACTGCGATAACATAAATGCAGATGCTAGCCAAGCCTGCAGTTTGCACTGTTGTATTTATCCATGAATGACACCTGTGTAATGTCCTTAATATGTTGCACATGCCAGTTGTGGTCATAACAGTGTTCTGTTTAGTAGTGAGTGTATTATGTCAAAGCTAAGTGAATTCGAAGATGGGTAAATTATTGGTGCTTGTATGATGGGTCCTTCTGTAACCAAGGTAGCTGAAGTGTTTCGTGTTTCATGAGGCAACCTATCAAAGATTTACACCACAAGCATGGCTTTGGAAAGCATCACCACTAAGTCACAACACAGAGCAAAAGTGTGTCTTGAGTGATTGTCACAGACAGTCACTGAAGAGGATTGTGTCAACAAATAAGAGGACGACAGCTGCAAAAATCACTGAAGAACTGAATGTTACACTCATGAACCCTGTCAGCACCAAAACAACATGAAGGGAGCTCCATAAGCAGCAAATTGCCTCAAAGTCATAAAACCTGAACTAGGAGCAACAGAATCTGTGACAGGACACAATGGTGGCAAAGCCATAAAACCTGGTCTATGAGCAATAGAAGAATGTCGTTTGGTCAGATGAATCTTGTTTCTAACTGTTTCCAACTTCTGGTCAAGTTTAAATCCTAAGAGTGAAACACATCAGGGGCTTGGTGATGATCTGGGCAGCAGTATCATGGTATTCCATGGTCCCCATGGATATTCTGCAAGATCGCAATACTGTCAAGGAGTACGTGGCCATTTTGACTGATCAGGTCCATCTCATGGTACAATATTTGTTCCCCAATAGTGATGCTGTGTTCCAAGATGATAGTGCTTCTGTTTACACAGTTCACATTGCCCAGGACTGGTTTTGTGAGCACGAGGAAGAATTGTCACATGTCTCCTGGCCACCACTGTCACCCAATCTCAGTATTGTTGAGCCTTTGGAGTCTACTTTGGAGACAAGGGTGCATAATCACTATCCACCTCCATATCATATCCACTACTTTATGAGAATAATGGCTTAAGATTCTACTGAAAACCATACAGGACCTGTATTTATCCATTCCATTTTGCATTTCATCACATGCTCAGTGCTCGCTAATCTAGCACGAAATGCTCCTTGACATACAGAAAAGTGAATCCTGTCTATTGAGTACTATAATTTTTTGTTCTTTCATCATCAAGTAAATCTTTAAATTCTTTCTGCATGGTGTTGTAATATCATTCCATAGCAAATTTGTGGTACCTGTTGATTATGCGACTACATATAGGTATTGAGAAATCTCACTGTTCCCTTTGTCATTCCCATTAATTTTTGAAGAGTTGTGATGATAGATTGCTAGACTAAGACATCCCCTTTTGGTGCAAACAACCACTGGACCTGTGAACTTTTTACATGCCATGAACAAATAGTGAAATATTATGAATAAATAGTGAAGGGTGAGCAGCACTGACATCACGATTCTGCTAAAGTGAAGAAAGCTGTGTTGACTGAAAAATGCTAAATGCTAACTAAAAGACTGCACTATACCATATACTTCTGAGAAATACCGAGCAAAGTTGAGACACAGCTACTCTCTCCATGTCAGTAGTAGGGTGTCAGGATCAATTTTTGGGACCTGTGGAGGTGAAGGCGGTTGTGTCAGTTCGGTAGGATTGATGAACATCTTTATCCTCTGGCCCACTTGTGAAGTATCTCCCAAGGAGGAATCTTTGTAGTGGGGAGTGGGATGGGCATCTGGTTTTAGGGACTCTCTGTTCTTCTTCAATTCTAACATTCCTAGTCTCTCCTTTCCTTTATTTCCTGTCTGCCAGGAGTACCATGCCTATCCTCCCTCTTTCATATTCAGTAGTTTCCCTTCTGCTATCCATATAATAAAACCTGTTTTCACAAGAGTGCCAGACATGTAGTGCACACACAAGTAGCTTCTGAAAGTAATCAGACAACATTAAATGGATAATAGAAGATGACACTTACTGAAGGATTCTATCTGCATGATTAAACACTCAACACTCGCCTAATTTAACTACATAATTGGTAATTCCTTTTTGCAACTAGTCACTCAGCAAGTATAAACCAGATGCCCATCCTACTCCCCACTACAAAGATTCCTCCTTGGGAGATACTTCACAAGTGGGCCAGAGGACGAAGAAGTTCATCAATCCTACAGAACTGATACGACTGCCTTCACCTCCACAGGTCCCAAAAATTGGTTCTGACACCCTACTACTGACATCTTATGGAGAGAGTATTTGCGTCTCGACTTTGCTCGGTATTTCTCAGAAGTACATGGTACAGTGCAATCTTTTAGTTAACATTTAGCATTTTTCAGTCAGCACAACTTTCTTCAGTTTAGCAGAATCATGCTTTGTAATGCTGTTTATGTAATTTTCTTCAGAGGAATTTATTGTCAGGTATATTGAAGTAATTGATTGTGCTGATCCTTTGTGAGTAGTCCACATGCAATCATTTATATATGAAGTGACTTCTTATTGTAAAATAAGGATAGGTATATCAGTGTTTATGATGGGCTTTCTATTCTTTGGTAGAGAGTTGGTGTTTAGGTAAAGTTTATAGCCTCCAACACGGAAGCAGTTACAGAGGTAAAGAAGTTCACTGTAGAGAAGGAAGAACTTAACACTGTAATCCTGAATGTTGGATTAAGAAGCAACAGTACAACAATCATATTCCAAATGTACACACACAATCATGTCAAACTAGGGATCACTTGACAGTTGACACATCACCTAAACCTATCATGCTCTGAAAGATGCAGCACCAAAAATGGCCACTATTGATGCCCAAAAAGATTCCCGGACATTGCCACATTGTATTTTTGTCCGCAGTAATAGTTGGAAGGTAAAGTCGACAAAGTCAAAGTAAGTACAAGAGGTTAATTGATCGTTTGGATTATGAGTAACACTGCATTCATAAAAGAATGCCAAGACCATCTCAGAAAGGATTTAGTTATAATGTGGATCCAAGAAGTAGTGAACAGCAAATTGAATGTGCACTGTTGTGCTACAGAGGCCATCCCTCTCAAGGACAAAAATAATGAATACTTGGGAGAATCAACCACGAAACGCCAGGTCGGTAAAACAATACATCAGCAGAATGAGATTTTCACTCTGCAGCGGAGTGTGCGCTGATATGAAACTTCCTGGCAGATTAAAACTGCATGCTGGACCGAGACTCAGACTCGGGACCTTTGCCTTTTGCGGGCAAGTGCTCTACCAACTGAGCTACCCAAGCACGACTCACGCCCCGTCCTCACAGCTTTACTTCTGCCAGTACCTCATCTCCTACCTTCCAAGCTTCTGCAAAGTTTGAAGGTAGGAGACGAGGTTCTGACAGAAGTAAAGCTGTGAGGACAGGGCGTGAGTCGTGCTTGGGTAGCTCAGTTGGTAGAGCACTTGCCCGCAAATGGCAAAGGTCCCAAATTCAAGTCTTGGTCCGGCACACAGTTTTAATCTGCCAGGAAGTTTCAATACATCAGCAGTACAAGAGCGATATTTTTTAGAACAATAAAACCTTCCACCAGTGCAACACCAGATGCAAGTGTATGTGTTTCATATGTGCCCCAAACAGACTTCAACCCACATGAAAATAATTTATCACTTTTGCATTATTGTTTAGGAACAAAAATATATGCTTTTGAATCTTTTATCACAGGACTATCTCGATATGTAGTTACAGAATACTAGAAAACAGTGGACAATATTTGATATTGCAAATTAGAAGGCTACAGCCCAGCTAAATTCTACTGTAGAACACATAATAAAGGTGGTGGTGTTGCCATCTACTCAAGAAACTGTAAGTTCATAATCATCACAGAAAAAGTGCTATGGGGGAACAATTTTTGTGTTGACAAAGATTTGAAATTGCAATTCTTAAACTCACATTTTGCACTATTCCTTTCTATGTCATAGGTGTATATACGAGGTGCGACAATAAAGTAATGAGGCTGCTTTTCTTTGCAAGACGTGGCAACCCTGCAGGCTTGCATAGGCACAATATCTTTAACCTTAGTCTACTCTATAAGCTTCTTCTAGTCCAAGCCGCACATTGATGCAACTGCTTAGTTGTGAGTTGTGCTGTAATAAGTTAACATGTGTTTGTGTCTCTTGTCATTGAAATGGAACTGCATAATATTGCACAACGGTACGCAAAAACACATGTTTGTGTCTCTTGACATTGAAATGGAGCTGTATAATATTGCACAACGGTATGCCATTTCTTTTTGCGTTAAATTGGGTGAAAATGTGACGACAACTTACAGTAAGCTTCAGAAGGCTTTTGGAGAGGAGGTTATGTCAAGAGCTCAAGTTTATCGTTGGCATAAAATGTTTAGTGAAGGCAGAACGAATGTTGAAGATGAAGACCGCAGTGAACGACCATCAACCTCATGGACGGATGTCAACTAGGCCAGCGAGTGTGAACTCGTTCGATCTGATCAAAGATTATCTGTGAAAATGATTGCAGAAGAACTGAACATCAATCAAGAAGTGGTTTGTCTAATAATAACTGAACTGATAATTGGATTCTGCATCACGATAATGTGTCATCCCATACTGCTCTGTCTGTACAGCAATTTTTAACCTCAAAACAAATTTCAGTACTATCACAGCCACCTTATTCAACAGATATCACTCTGTGCAACTTTTTTCTATTTCCAAGAGTCAAAACGGTGGTCAAGGGACACCATTTTCAAGCAACACAAGATGTCCAAAAAGCTGTGAAGGGGTTCTTGGAGGATATTACAGAAGATGAATTCCAGAAATGTTACCATCAATGATAGAAGTGCTGGAAAAAGTGTGTGCAATCAGAAGGGAACTACTTTGAAGGAGGCAACACTAAACTTGACTAAAACGGTAAGCAACATTTTTTTTTCACATCAGTCTCATTACTTTATTATCACACCTCGTAGGTGCCCCTGTGGAAATTTTGATGCTTTTCTGAAATCACTTGATGGAGTTTTAAGTAAATTAATGTCAGGTTGTAGAAATGTAAATCTTGTCATATTGGGAGATCTGAACATCAACACTTTACATGATGGTCAGGAAGGCAAATATTTTACAGATTGTATCCTGTCTTATGGGGCTAAAGATCTTCTTGGACTAGTACCCACCAGAATAGCTAACACACACAGTAGTTCAATTGATCACGTTCTTATAAATTATGACCACATAACAGCAGACGCCCTCCCCATGAACCATGGACCTTGCAGTTGGTGGGGAGGCTTGCGTGCCTCAGCGATACAGATAGCTGTACCGTAGGTGCAACCACAACGGAGGGGTATCTGTTGAGAGGCCAGACAAACGTGTGGTTCCTGAGGAGGGGCAGCAGCCTTTTCAGTAGTTGCAGGGGCAACAGTCTGGATGATTGACTGATCTGGCCTTGTAACACTAACCAAAACGGCCTTGCTGTGCTGGTACCGCGAACGGTTGAAAGCAAAGGGAAACTACAGCCGTAATTTTTCCCAAGGGCATGCAGCTTTACTGTATGGTTAAATGATGATGGTGTCCTCTTGGGTAAATTATTCTGGGCGGGGACTACTTCAAGAGGATGTCGTTATCAGGAGAAAAAAAACTGGCATTCTACTGATTGGAGTGTGGAATGTCAGATCCCTTAATCGGGCAGGTGGATTAGAAAATTTAAAAAGGGAAATGGATAGGTTAAAGTTAGATATAGTGGGAATTAGTGAAGTTCGATGGCAGGAGGAACAATAGTTTTGGTCAGGTGAATACAGGATTATAAATACAAAATCAAATAGGGGTAATGCAGGAGTCGGTTAAATAATGAATAAAAAAATAGGAGTGCGGGTAAGCTACTACAAACACCATAGTGAATGCATTATTGTGGCCAAGATAGACACGAAGCCCACACCTACTACAGTAGTACAAGTTTATATGCCAACTAGCTCTGCAGATGACGAATAAATTGATGAAATGTATGATGAGATAAAAGAAATTATTCAGGCAGTGAAGGGAGATAAAAATTTAATAGTCATGGGTGACTGGAATTCAAGAGCAGGAAAAGGGAGAGAAGGAAACATAGTAGGTGAATATGGATTGGGGTTAAGAAATGAAAGAGGAAGCTGCCTGGTAGAATTTTGCACAGAGCACAACTTAATCATAACTAACACTTGGTTTAAGAATCATGAAAGAAGGTTGTATACATGGAAGAACCCTGGAGATACTAAAAGGTATTAGATAGATTATACAATGGCAAGACAGAGAATTAGGAACCAGGTTTTAAATTGTAAGACATTTCCAGGGGCAGATGTGGACTCTGACCACAATCTATTTGTTACGAACTGTAGAGTAAAACTGAAGAAACTGCAAAAAGGTGGGAATTTAAGGAGATGGGACCTGGATAAACTGACTAAACCAGAGGTTGTACAGACTTTCAGGGAGAGCGTAAGGGAACAGTTGACAGGAATGGGGGAAAGAAATACAGTAGAAGAAGAATGGGTAACTTTGAGGGATAAAGTAGTGAAGACAGCAGACGATCAAGTAGGTAAAAAGACGAGGGCTAGTAGAAATCCTTGGTCAACAGAAGAAATATTGAATTTAATTGATGAAAGGAGAAAATATAAAAATGCAGTAAATGAAGCAGGCAGAAAGGAATACAAACGTCTCAAAAATGAGATCGACAGGAAGTGCAAAATGGCTAAGCAGGGATGGCTAGAGGACAAATGTAAGGATATAGAGGCTTATCTCACTAGGGGTAAGATAGATACTGCCTACAGGAAAATTAAAGAGACCTTTGGAGAAAAAAAAAAAAAAAAAAAAAAAAAAAAAAAAAAAAAAAAAAAAAAAAAAAAACCACTTGTATGAATATCAAGAGCTCTGATGGAAACCCAGTTCTAAGCAAAGAAGGGAAAGCAGAAAGGTGGAAGGAGTATATAGAGGGTCTATACAAGGGCGATGTACTTGAGGACAATATTATGGAATTGAAGAGGATGTAGATGAAGATGAAAAGTGAGATATGATACTGCGTGAAGAGTTTGACAGAGCACTGAAAGACCTGAGGTGAAACAAGGCCCCCGGAGTACACAACAGTCCATTAGAACTACTGACAGCCTTGGGAGAGCCAGTCCTGACAAAACTCTACCATCTGGTGAGCAAAATGTATGAGACAGGCGAAATACCCTCAGACTTCAAGAGGAATATAATAATTCCAATCCCAAAGAAAGTAGGTGTTGATAGATGTGAAAAGTACCGAACTATCAGTTTAATAAGTCACAGCTGCAAAATACTAATGTGAATTCTTTACAGACGAATGGAAAAACTGGTAGAAGCCGACCTCTGGGAAGATCAGTTTGAATTCCGTAGAAATGTTTGAACACGTGAGGCAATACTGACCCTACGACTTATCTTAGAAGAAAGATTTAGGAAAGGCAAACCTACATTTCTAGCATTTGTAGACTTAGAGAAAGCTTTTGACAATGTTGACTGGAATACTCTCTTTCAAATTCTGAAGGTGGCAGGGTTAAAATACACTCCTGGAATTTGAAATAAGAACACCGTGAATTCATTGTCCCAGGAAGGGGAAACTTTATTGACACATTCCTGGGGTCAGATACATCACATGATCACACTGACAGAACCACAGGCACATAGACACAGGCAACAGAGCATGCACAATGTCGGCACTAGTACAGTGTATATCCACCTTTCGCAGCAATGCAGGCTGCTATTCTCCCATGGAGACGATCGTAGAGATGCTGGATGTAGTCCTGTGGAACGGCTTGCCCTGCCATTTCCACCTGGCGCCTCAGTTGGACCAGCGTTCGTGCTGGACATACAGACCGCGTGAGACAACGCTTCATCCAGTCCCAAACATGCTCAATGGGGGACAGATCTGGAGATCTTGCTGGCCAGGGTAGTTGACATACACCTTCTAGAGCACGTTGGGTGGCATGAGATACATGCGGACGTGCATTGTCCTGTTGGAACAGCAAGTTCCCTTGCCGGTCTAGGAATGGTAGAACGATGGGTTCGATGACGGTTTGGATGTACCGTGCACTATTCAGTGTCCCCTTGACGATCACCAGTGGTGTACGGCCAGTGTAGGAGATCGCTCCCCACACCATGATGCCGGGTGTTGGCCCTGTGTGCCTCAGTCGTATGCAGTCCTGATTGTGGCGCTCACCTGCACGGCGCCAAACACACATACGACCATCCTTGGCACCAAGGCAGAAGCGACTCTCATCGCTGAAGACGACACGTCTCCATTCGTCCCTCCATTCACGCCTGTCGCGACACCACTGGAGGCGGGCTGCATGATGTTGGGGCGTGAGCGGAAGACGGCCTAACGGTGTGTGGGACCGTAGCCCAGCTTCATGGAGACGGTTTCAAATGGTCCTCGCCGATACCCCAGGAGCAACAGTGTCCCTAATTTGCTGGGAAGTGGCGGTGCGGTCCCCTACGGCACTGCGTAGGATCCTACGGTCTTGGCGTGCATCCGTGCGTCGCTGCGATCCGGTCCCAGGTCGACGGGCACATGCACCTTCCGCCGACCACTGGCGACAACATCGATGTACTGTGGAGACCTCACGCCCCACGTGTTGAGCAATTCGGCGGTACGTCCACCCGGCCTCCCACATTCCCACTATACGCCCTCGCTCAAAGTCCGTCAACTGCACATACGGTTCACGTCCACGCTGTCGCGGCATGCTACCAGTGTTAAAGACTGCGATGGAGCTCCGTATGCCATGGCAAACTGGCTGACACTGACGGCGGCGGTGCACAAATGCTGCGCAGCTAGCGCCATTCGACGGCCAACACTGCGGTTCCTGGTGTGTCCGCTGTGCCGTGCGTGTGATCATTGCTTGTACAGCCCTCTCGCAGTGTCCGGAGCAAGTATGGTGGGTCTGACACACCGGTGTCAATGTGTTCTTTTTTCCATTTCCAGGAGTGTACATGGAGCGAAAGACTATTTACAATTTGTACAGAAACCAGATGGCAGTTATAAGGGTCGAGGGACATGAAAGGGAAGCAGTGGTTGGGAAGGGAGTGAGACGGGGTTGTAGCCTCTCCCTAATGTTATTCAATCTGTATATTGAGCAAGCAGTGAAGGAAACAAAAGAAAAATTCGGAGTAGGTATTAAAATCCATGGAGAAGAAATAAAAACTTTGAGGTATGCCGATGACATTGTAATTCTGTCAGAGACAGCAAAGGACTTGGAAGAGCAGTTGAACGGAATGGATAGTGTCTTGAAAGGAGGATATAAGATGAACATCAACAAAAGCACAATGAGGATAATGCAATGTAGTCGAATTAAGTCGGGTGATGCTGAGGGAATTAGATTAGGAAATGAGACACTTAAAGTAGTAAAGGAGTTTTGCTATTTGGGGAGTAAAATAACTGACGATGGTCGAAGTAGAGAGGATATAAAATGTAGACTAGCAATGGCAAGGAAAGCATGTCTGAAGAAGAGAAATTTGTTAACGTTGAGTATAGATTTAAGTGTCAGGAAGTCGTTTCTGAAAGTATTTGTATGGAGTGTAGCCATGTATGGAAGTGAAACATGGACGATAAATAGTTTTGACAAGAAGAAAATAGAAGCTTTCGAAATGTGGTGCTACAGAAGAATGCTGAAGATTAGATGGGTAGAAGAAGGGATCGGTTGGTAGGACATGTTCTGAGGCATCAAGAGATCACCAATTTAGTATTGGAGGGCAGTGTGGAGGGTAAAAATCGTAGAGGGAGACCAAGAGATGAATACACTAAGCAGATTCAGAAGGATGTAGGCTGCAGTAGGTACTTGGAGATGAACAAGCTTGGAGAGCTGCATCAAATCAGTCTCAGGACTGAAGACCACAACAAAAACAACAAAAACAACAACAACAGACGTCATAAAATTTAATACCAAATTCAAACGAAGAAAAGTGTATGAGCACAGGTGAATACTATCTGCAAACAACATTGCTACACTAATACAATTCAAGATAGGAATCATGGGAATCAGTTATAACTACCATTGAGGTCAACAATAAATGGAACATGTTCACAGAAATTCTTACAGAGCACTTAAATAGAGCCATGCCTTTAAAAAAAGTGAGTATCCAGAAAAATCAGCCTTCAAAATCAAAACCTGCGCCATTAGATTTTAAAACAAAAGATCTGAAAGATAAATGGAAAATATTTATAGCTAACACAAACTGACTAACTCAAGGAGTTACATAAAGAACTCTACAAGCAGTACAAAAATAAGTACCAGAAAAAAGTCAGGAGATTAAAATCAGGAAGAGTCAGCCAACAGACACAAGGTTTAGATAATGTTTCAATGAGTTGCTGGTCAATTATTAATAAAATCAGAAGCAAAGAAATAGAAACTAAAATTAATAATGTACAATTAACTGTGAATAATAATGATATCTCTGATCCCCTTTTAGTCAGCAATGTTTTTAATAATTATTCCATAGATACTGTTGAAAATGATGTCTCTATGAAACAGAATACACAACACACATTTGAATTTAGTAGCAAACAAAATTGCAGTACACTACCCGTATAAGTGAAGAAATGCAAACACGAACTAGTGAAACCACTAATTTACCTAATAAACTGTGTTCTTAAAGATGGTGTGTTCCCTGACAAATTAGACTGGTTGTAGTTAAACCAGTACACAAAAAGAGCAGCTGTACAATTTTCAATCATGTACTTGAAAAAAATAAATTAAAAATCCCAAACAGCAGGAGTATTCCTAGACCTCTCAAGGGCTTTTGGTAGGGTGCATGCATCATGACGTGCTTATCAAAAATTGGGAAGAGTGGTGTCACTGGAAAACTCATGCAATTACTTGAAACATGTGTAAAGGGTGGACAGCAGTGCATGGAGACTGTATACACTAATGGAGAAACACTGGAAAGGATAAGGTAACGTATAAGGAATATACATTTTTTGTGTCCCTCAGGGCTCAATTTTAGGTCCAGTCCTATTCATATGCTATGTAAATGATTTCCCAAGTTCTCTTGACAATCAGCAATAGATCACTATGTATGCAGATGATACATCAGGTGTATGCTATGCAGACAGTGAGCCCAGTCTAGTTGAAGAGATACATAACTTTACTGAAAAGGCAAGAGCTCACATTAAAAGAGACAACCTAAAAGTAAACTTAGGAAATACTAATATTATTCTTTTTAAACCAAGTGGTCCAATGAAATCAAATGAAATGAGTGTATGGCATTGTTGGCCGGGAGGCTCCATCTGGGGAACAGACAAAATACTGTGATTTATGAAATTCTACCAAAAACCTGTACAGATTGTAAATTTTTTAGTTTATGCATAGATGATCATCTTTCATGGAAGCAGAAAGCTGATTATGTCTGTAAAAATTTAACACCCAGTCTATATGTATTAAGGTTATCACCATATCTTAATTCTGATACACTAAGGGCTGTATATTATGGATTGCTGTACTCCTTGTTTAATGGATAAGTAATGTGGGGTGGGACATACCAAAATAATATGAAAAGGGTTTTCATACTGCAGAAGTGAGCCTTGAGGATCATAGCAAACGTAAAACCAGGAATTTATTTCAAACCCATATCATTAGATACAATATTCTCACAGTTAATACCGTGTGTAGACTAGAAACTATAACGCTAGTGAACGAAGACACTAAGACCACAAAAAGAAACATGGATATTCACAACTACGAAACAAGGCATAGAAAAGACTTTCCTATGGCTAAAAGAAAATTAACTTTAACAGTAAAAAGCCCCTGTATCAAAGGAGCTGTTTTTAATAACTTGTTACCAAATAAAGTTAAGACATTTACAGGTGATACTTTTAAAAAGAGAGTTAAGCAGTGACTTATCCAAAAATGCCTTTATAGCTTGAATTTATCATGAATTACAATATAAAAAGAAATAATGTAAACTAAAAAAATTGTAATTGTAAAAATTTTATACTTAGCTGAAAATGCACATGTATGTAAAATTACATGTTATGAGTAATAAATTGAAATTGAAACTGAAATATAGTATTGTCAGCGAAAGTGCAATGTGTGTCCAAGATTGATTTATAAAAATCAACGCAGATCTTAATCACTTACCTTTGCATAACACTTTCTCTGAGTATTTGTTTGGATTACATTTTGACTGCTTCACCTCTCTAAGCAATAAAAATTTCATGTCATATGGAATGTTTTGTTTGAATGTCTGTACTATTACCACCTAAAATGTTTACTGTTTCCTGAAACAACTCATATTTTGTAATACTCTCATTGCTACATTTGAGTGACACTGCTTATGTCAACAGAGATGAAGATAAGCATGATCCACTTTAAAAAGTGAGATCATTATTCCACTTGCTTGTGTGAAAGTGTAAAAGCTGTTTTCATTGCCATTGTTGCTTCAACCCTAGTAAAGGCTAAAGACAACACAACAGAAATTGTGAAACCAGAATTGACCTATGACTGTACTGTCAACAAAACTTGTTTTGACAGAGCAAATAAAATATACAGCTCTTCTCACACGCTCAAAGATTTTGTCACACTGAAATAAACTTCCTTTCCAATCATTTATTACGTTCCCATTCAATAGCTTCTACAAAGGAAAGAAAGCAAAAGTTATCCCTAATGGTGTTCATGAAAACAGTGGGAAAGAAGTGGGCTGAAAACAAAGAATTCAACTTGCAACGGTTCACAAAGAAAACATAGTTGTGCAAATGCACACAGTTTTCAAGTTTTTCAAAGGAAACATTGTCATAAATTCAAAGTACTCTTTCAATATCTTATCTGTCAATGTAGTAACTTGCACATTACTGCACTTCTCCAACCACTACCGTGATGCATGTCAATACACACACTCATTTGAGTAGCATAACATTTGGCTGCTCCAGGTCCCCACCTGCCTTGGCTGTCAACCTTGGTACAGCACCTCTATAGCTTTCAGCCAATAGTGAATGAACCCTGATGGGCAAATGCTTCTTATACAGCCACATACTGGCACTGGCTGGCAGTCTTGTGTACGTTCTTATGCTGTCATGCCATGATTCAATAAATAGTTAATTTCTTATGACCATGTCATTTATTGCATTTGGAGTTAGAACACGAGTGGCAATGAGTAGAACTTTCTTGTGCTCAACTTCGGTGATTGTTTTTTCATGTGACTTATCCATGGATGTGATACTTCAATCACTTCTCCAGCAGCAGAAATTTACTATGGCCATCTTGAAAAGACTCAGAGCTATGTTGACTGTTTGCGCTTCACCATCCCAGGTGCACCCACGAAGCTAGAGAGAAATGGCTCTGCCAGCACTTCGTTGCTTTTAGGGTGACAGACAAAGAAACATTTAAGGCTTTGTTTTTATCACGAATTCCTCCTTGCATGTACCAACATTCAATGAGCCACTTTGCAGGAATCATCCTCAATCTTTTTCAACAAAATGTGTAGTTTGTTGTCTTTGTATCTTCGCAACTGCACCCATGTCATTGCCACTCGCATTGTATTGTACTAGTGCCACAAGCAGCCACATCAGTCTTACTGGGCTCAGGCAGTTGAGCACCACAGTTTGAGACATAAGTGTTGCTTTATTAATAAACATCCAAAGAATAATATGCAGCCTCCATGGTTAGAAATGTGATCATGCTCCTAGCACCCAATAAGGAAGTTTATCTGAGAGCCCTTTACCATAAGGATCTGTCCTTAGAATAAGTTTTAAATATTCCTCCGTCCCTTGAAGTTGGAGGCCCTGCAGGCCACTAAATTGAAACAAAGGGTGCTGTTATCATCATTGAAAGTGAACCCATTGGTATATAACAACAAGCTCACCAAGCAAAGAGGAAGTTGATGCCCTTCAATCCGGCAGACATAGCTGCAACAGACAAACCCATTGGCAACAAGGACACTGTGTGGCACTTCTGTCGTACCCCTCTTGCTTTGTGAAATTCGAGATAGCTGTATGCTCCAGGGCTTGGGCATTGTGCCACAAGAAAGGTCACATTGAAACTTCCTGACAGATTATAACTGCATGTCAGAGTGAGACTTGAATGAAGGAACTTTGCCTTTTCCAGGCAAGTGCTCTACTGACTGAGCTACCCAAGTATGACTCACAACCTGTCCTCACAGATTTAGTTCCACCAGTACCTCATCTCCTACCTTCTAGGCTTCACAGAAGCTCTCCTGCGAAACTTGCAAGACAGTCACTCCTGGAAGAAAAGTTATTGTGGATATATGGCTTAGCCACAGCCTGGGTGCTGTTTCCAGAATGTAGCAGAGTGCATGTTGATATGAAACTTCCTAGCTGATTAAAACTGCGTGCCAGTCCAAGACTCAAACTTGTGACTTTTGCCTTTTGTGGGCAAGCTACCCAAGTGTGACTCTTGAACCATCCTCACAGTTTTGCAGACCTCCTGTGAAGTTTGGAAGGTAGGAGACAAGATAGTGGTGGAAGTAAAGCTGTGATGATGGGTTCTGCTTGGGTAGCTCAGTCAGTAGAGCACTTGTCCGGAAAAGGCAGAGGTCCCGAGTTCAAGTTTCGGTCCGGCACACAGTTTCAATCTGTCAGGAAGTTTCATATCAGCAGTTTTACTCTGTTGCTGCATAATAGAAACAGCACCTAGGCTGTGGCTAAGCCAAGTCCCCACAATATCCTTTCTTCCAGGAGTGCCAGTTTAGTTAGTTTCGCAGGAGAGCTTTTGTGAAGTTTGGAACGTAGAAGATGAGGTACGATGGAAGTAAAGCCATGAGTATGGGTAAGTGAGTCATGCTTCAGTAGCTCAGTTGGTATAGCACTTCCCCACAAAAGGCAAAGGTCCCAAGTTTGAGTCTCGGTCCAGCACACAGTTTTAATCTGCCAGTAAGTTTCATATCAGCACACACTCCTCTGCAGAGAGGAAATTTCATTCTGAAGGCCACATTGCATCGTTTTTTTCATTCTCAGCTTTCCTCAGACCAAATCTTTCACATTCATTCTAATTCATCGTTGTCTGCAAGTCAGAATATGTTCTTTAATGAAGTAGCTGTGCTGAACAAACCATTATCACTACAAGTGGACATCAGAGCAGTTGTTTCACTCCTCAACTCTTAAGCATACCCTTAAACTTATGCTGCCCACCTATGGCTGCCACCAAATGACATCTGGTAAGCTACAATAAACAGCACATTCCTGTTCTTGGTCAATTTACTGCTGCCACGGTTTACAAAAGTATAGTCCTTTCTCTCACATATTTAGTTGTTATGGACTTCATACTGAAAATTTGTTTGGATTGGACGCGTTTGAATTTTCTATTACTGACACTGTGCATTAATGAGTTCTGAATTTTCGGATTTGTTTTCTGAGGGGTTAGAATGTGCAAACAACTTCACAGTGCCGATCATGCTTAAACTTATGTCTGGCCACATTTTTTCCGGGTGCAGCCCATACCTGTCTCCTTACGCAAATAATTTAAATCTGAATTGTATCAGTTGATATCACTAGGCAATATTCTACCAATTTCAATAAGTGAGTTGGCCTACAACATTAGAGACTGTAAAACAAACGATTGAGTCAGCTCCGGCTTTGAGAGACTTTAAAGTTATCGTAAATGCTCACTGTTACTGACATACACCTGCCTTGAGCTGATGAATTAGTTGCAAAATTGGCTGGTGGCAAATTCTTTTCCAAAATTGACTTAGCTAAGGCCTAACTAAAGCTTCAGTTGAATGACACATTCAGTCAATTGCTTGTAGTGAACATGCCTTTAGGTCTTTATTAACATATATGTTTAATGTTTGGAGTGGCTTGTACCCAGACTACCTTCCAATGTTTTTTGGTCAACTTGTAGCAGATATTCCTCACTGCAGCAACTATCTTGATGACACTGTAGAAACAGGTACTACAACAGATGATCATTTACGTAACCACCATTTTCTCTTTGCTGTTTTGCAAGCCGTAGGCCTCGAGTGTAATCTTACTAAGTCATAATTTTTTCCACCTGTGAAGTGTGTATCCAGGTGGGGTGTTCGACGACCTGGACCAGCATGTTGCCACTATTACAGCTTTACTTCATAGGACCAATTTGCAGGAACTACAGGTTTATTTTGGGTGCAGCCACTATGGCTCACCCTCTGCACAATTTGATTCATAAAAATGTTCCTTTAAAGTGTTCACCGGCCTGGGAGCATGCATTTGTGCAACTGAAAAATAAATTATGCTCTGTACCTTGGTTTCTGACTCCATACCTTCCAGTCCGGTTCCAGTATTGGGTGGGAGCAGTTCCAGACCTTTGTCATGGGGATGGCTCTGAGCAACCTACCACTTTTGTGTTCAGAATGCTCAATACGGCTTAGCATCATTATTCGCAAGTAAAAAAAAAGGAAGGTCATTGGGTAGCCTCCAACACTAAACCACTGGCACATCGGCACATTCTGGCCAGGTATTGACTGTTAGGTGAAGCTCCTGGTGGGGCCTGCCGCAAGTGATAATTCCAAAGCAAGTGGCCCCACTGATACCACTACCTACATTACTTCCAGACAACACGGCTCTCCAGTTCACGGTACCTAGAGAGGAGTCTGATATAGCCATGACCTCTGCCTATGAGGTGCAGGGGTTGTCCACCTACTCCCCTGGATGGGGCAGAAGGCATGCGTGCCTGCACTCATACCGCTTCCATCTTTAATTACTGCTTCATGCAGATCGTGAACTGTTCACACTAGCGACAACTGCTTCAGACAATATGGAGGTGTCAGTCATCAGAGTACCGTGGAGGAGCCAGCATCTGGTTGCTCTTCTCCTGCAAGGAAGGTGGTGTGTAGTGACCTTCACATTATTGCACCTCTGTCACCACTACCATGTCAGATGTCATTATCTCCGCTCTTTTGAGTAGAGTGTTCTTCTGCTGTTCTGTGCATCCACCAGAGGCTGCCGACCTTGCTACGATGACTCCATCACCTGCTGTCGATAGGAAGCGGATCCTGGTGCATAAATGGTTCTTATAAAGCCATGTACTGATTCCAGCTGACAGTCTTGTATATTTTCTCTAAACTATATGGCACTTATGCTGTCATATGACAGTCTTACAACAGTGTCTTTTCTTGTGTTCAGAGTTTCAGACTGCTCAGAGCCTATATTTGAATGAAGAAGACAAATTGCCTTCAGCTTAACAGCATGCATTTGACAATGTCCTCATTTCCTGCTGGAATGGAGAGCCCCTTTTCCATTAAATTCTGAAAGTATTTGTACCCCTTCAGAGAATCTACACTGCTGAGCCCTGCCATTCCAGGTTGCATAACAAACTCTTTGCTACCTCAGCATTAACAAAGTTCATCACTCTCATTCTAGTGTTGAGACAATAACTTAAGTCTGCGAACATAAACTTGCATGAATTTGTGGTTATAAGAGCTGTCAGCTGAATTTGAAGGTGTAAAGCAATGTATTTCATTGTTTCCTTCACATCTACCCCATGTATTTTTCCAGGTGGGAAGGGGCGCCGGTCCCTGGCACGAATCCGCCCGGCGGATTTGTGTCGAGGTCCGGTGAGCCGGCCAGTCTGTGGATGGTTTTTACGCAGTTTTCCATCTGCCTCAACAAATGCGGGCTGGTTCCCCATATTCCACCTCAGTTACACTATGTCGGCGATTGCTGCACAAACAAGTTCTCCATGTACGCGTACACCACCATTATTCTACCACGTAAACATATGGGTTACACTCGTCTGGTGCGAGACTTTCCTTGGGTGGGGGGGTCCACCGGGGTCCGAACCGCACAATAACCCTGGGTTCAGTGTGGGGCAGCGGAGGGGTGAAATGGACTGCGGTGGTCGTCATGGGGTTGCGGACCACTGCGGCTGCAGCAGGGATGGAGCCTCTCCGTTGTTTCTAGGTCCCCGGTTAATGTCACATAACATAACCCCATGTCTTGTCTGCCCACAGTAGCTGAGTGGTCAGCGCAACAGAATGTCAACTCTAAAGGCGTGGGTTCAATTGCCGGCTGGGTCTGAGATTTTCTCCGCTCAGGGACTGGGTGTTGTGTTGTCTTACTCATCATCATTTCATCCCCATCGATGCGCAAGTCGCCGAAGTGGCATCAAATCGAAAGACTTCCACACAATGAACGGTCTAACCGATGGAAGGCCTTAGCCACACGACATTTACCGCATGTATTTGTCTCTTCGCATTTTTCTTAAGCCTGCTGGTTTCATATGAAAAAATGCCTTTTCCCATAATATTGAAGCCATCTTTGAAGTGTGTTAACATGGAATACTCGTAGAATTAACAGTCTGGTATGCCAATGTCACATTTCCTGATACTTTTTCACAATAAATTGCACCGGGAATGATGCATTTTTGAGAGATCAATTAAATTGCATATTTGTATAGTACAGAAGTATAAATATAAAACCAGTCAAATTGGCAATTTAGCTTCACCAACATGTAGACCAGCATAGTGCCTGACAGCTATCCTGTGCTGCGATTGGTTGATAGAAGTGAACATAGCAGGTGCCATGTTGCTTTACCTGTCTTTGAAGCAAAGTGTTTTATTTGGAGGATTTTGTATTTACACATGAATATTTCAAAAATATGCAGTTTAATTGATGCATAACGTAAAGACCTCTCAAAAGCTCAACATTTGTGGTACATTTTGTTGTGAAAAAGGGTTAGGAAATGTGATGTTTGCAAGTACAATTGTTACCAGAACATGTTTAAATGGAAATAGGGTATTTTAATTTAGCATTACATGTAGGGCATTAGTTCTTTATACTGGAAGTGAATGGTCATTTTAAAATTATGCTTGAACTTCAGCCTTGAGGAAACAGTCAAGGTCCAATTTCAACATTAAAAAACTATCAGGTACCAATACCAATAAACTGTTTCCCAGATTTGACACACTTTGAAATAGGAACAGGGGAAATGCCCAGTTACATGGCATTTTGCAAAAAACACCAATTCCACATTATTTTACCACTTTATGTGAAATTTTCATGTCGTTAACTATTGGTCCTATGATACAAGGGTCACTCCAAAAGAAATGCACACTATTTTTGTAAAAATACAGTTTTCATTCTGCATGTGTGAAAGTTTTACAGTGTGTAGATACATCCTTCCCGCTCGTTTTCAAACTTAGTTCAGCCTGTTCCCATGAGTGGCGCCATCACAGCATGTCTTCAAGATGGCTGCTACACTTGAAGTTCATCAGAAGCAACACGCTGTCATAGAATTCCTGTGCAGTGAAAACGAGACAGTGGGAAACATCCACAAGAGGTTGAAAAAGGTGTATGGAGATGCTGCTGTCAATCGCAGTACAGTTAGTTGGTGGGCAAGCACACACTCCAGACAATGTGCACAGAGTTAACGAATTGGTGACTGCTGACAGACGCATCACAGTGAATGAGTTGTCATGCTACGTTGGGATACGGGAAGGAAGTGTTTGAAGAATACTGAAAGTGTTGGCGTTGAAAAAGGTTTGTGCCAGGTGGGTTCCCAGAATGTTGACAGTGGCTCACAAAGAAACAAGAAAAACGGTATGCAGCGAACTTTTGGAACAGTATGAGAATAGTGGAGTTGAATTTCTTGGAAGAATTGTGACAGGTGATGAAACATGGCTCCACCATTTATCACCAGAGACGAAGAGGCAATCAATGGAGTGGCATCATGAAAATCCACCCAAGAAAAAATTTCAAAACCACAACTTCTACTGGAAAAGTTATGGCTATGGTGATTTTCGATTCCGAAGGACTCCTGCTTGTGGACATCATACCAAGTGGAACCACCATAAAGTCTGATGCATATGTGACGACACTGAAGAAACTTCAAGCTCAACTGAGTCGTGTTCGACCACTTGGCAAAAGCAGGGTGTTTTGCTGTTGCACGACAATGCACGGCCACATGTCAGTCAAAAAAACCATGGAAGTGATCACAAAACTTGGATGGACAACACTGAAACACCCGCCTTACAGTCCTGACCTGGCTCCATGTGACTATCATCTCTTTGGGAAACGGAAAGACTCTTCGTGGAACAAGGTTTGAAGATGATGACTACCTTGTGTACAAACTGCCTATTGGCTTCTGTCTCGGGTTCTTCGGCCGACGTTCATCTACTGATTTTTCTGACGTTTCGCCAGCACGAGTGGCTGGCATTGTCAAAGCTTCACCCTCCATTGCCGGTGGTGAACTGGAGCCGAGCTCGCGGGCGCAGACTATATGTACCTGGCGCGCCAACGTCCGAGGGCTTCTCCGCGGTCATTTCCGGTGCGGTTCTCCTCTTGCTACCTGCGACGGTCGTTCGCTGCAGTACGGGAAGCCAGGATCCGTTGACCTTAAGGCTTTCCTCTTTCTTGTTCAAACTGTTCGCGTGTTTTTGTATTTCTACAGCTTCTCTGAACAAGCGCGTGTGATAGTGGTTCTCTACAGCCAGAACTTCCGTGTCGGCGAATTTTATTACGTGGTCGGTCTCATTCAGTGCGTGTTCTGCCACAGCCGATTTCTCCACCTGCCCCAACCTGCAATGTCGCTTATGCTCCTTGATCCTGGTGTTAATGGATCGTCCAGTCATCCCGACAGAAGAAAAAGTTTGAAAGATGCCGGAAGCAGACCGACAAGGCGACTCCCGACATGTCACACACAGTGGTCAACCTCACTGAACGACAATTGACCGAAGCGGAAGTGTCTGTTCTTCAAAAAGGAGGGAATTTCGCTATCATCCCGAGAACCATACCTATAGAGGACATCATTGCCAACACCGAAGCAGCCATTCGTGCCCTTCCTTGTGAAAGGGCAGAGGAAATACGCACGGATACAGCCAGGATACTGCGCCGAGCAAAACCGCCAGCTTGCAACCTGAAGAAAGAAGAGGTACAAGCCATTAAGAATCTCAACGCCGACAAGAGTATATTGGTACTGCCTGCCGATAAGGGGAATGCGACCGTCGTAATGAAGACCGAAGATTATGAGCAAAAGATCCGAGACCTATTAGATCCGACGACGTACCGAAAACTAAGCGCAGATCCGACGCAACGTATCACACGGAATACGAATCGATTGATCAAGGCGTCTTCTCTGCCGGCGGACATACAGAGAAACCTGCGCAACACAGAAGCCCTACCACCTCGGCTGTATGGATTACCCAAGATCCATAAGAACAACGTTCCCCTGAGACCGATCGTTAGCGCTCCTGGATCACCGACATATAAGCTGGCAAAACACTTGGCCTCTCTGCTCCAACCACACGTGGGGAAGACCGACACATACATTAAGGACTCAGGACATTTCATTGAGAAGCTGAAGAAACTGAAACTTGCACCAAACGACATCCTGGTCAGCTTTGATGTTGTTTCATTATTTACGAAAGTGCCACTCAGTGACGCTCTGGAGCACATCGGTTCCATTTTCCCGCTAGACATCAGAAAGCTCTTCCATGCATGTCTCACCACGAGCTATTTCACGTGGAATGGCGACTTCTACGAACAGCTGGAAGGCGTCGCCATGGGTAGTCCTCTCAGTCCAGTGGTGGCCAACTTCTTCATGGAACAATTCGAAGCACAGGCACTGGACTCGGCCACTTGCAAACCTAAGGTGTGGTACAGGTACGTCGATGATACTTTCGTGGTGTGGAGCCATGGTGAAGAACAGCTCGGTGACTTCCTAAGACACTTGAACAGCCTCCATGCCAACATAACATTTACCATGGAAGTAGAAAAGGACAAGAAACTGCCATTTCTAGATGTGCTGGTCACAAGGGACGGCGTAAACCTGGGACACAGCGTGTATCGAAAACCGACTCACACGGACCGATACCTGCACAAACTGTCAAACCACCACCCGAGCCAGAAAAGGGGCATGATTAGTACGCTCGTAACGAGAGCAAGTCGAATATGTGAGCCGCAACACCTCAAACGAGAAATGCAACACCTGGAAACAGTCCTGAGGAGCAATGGGTACTCCACAAATTATATTAGAAGTGTAACTGAGCCAAACACTCGGCGAAGTAAGGAACCAGAAAAAGAAATGACGGGTACGGCCTTTCTGCCATACATTCCCAGAGTGACGGACAGAATCGGCCGTATATTGCGCAAACATGGCGTAAAGACGATCTTCAAACCGACAAGGAAGATCAAAGAGTGTCTTAGATCGGCGAAGGAGAAAAGAGACCCACTTTCAATGTCGGGAATATACCGCATACCATGCACATGCGGAAAAGTTTATGTCGGGATGACTGGACGATCCATTAACACCAGGATCAAGGAGCATAAGCGACATTGCAGGTTGGGGCAGGTGGAGAAATCGGCTGTGGCAGAACACGCACTGAATGAGACCGACCACGTAATAAAATTCGCCGACACGGAAGTTCTGGCTGTAGAGAACCACTATCACACGCGCTTGTTCAGAGAAGCTGTAGAAATACAAAAACACGCGAACAGTTTGAACAAGAAAGAGGAAAGCCTTAAGGTCAACGGATCCTGGCTTCCCGTACTGCAGCGAACGACCGTCGCAGGTAGCAAGAGGAGAACCGCACCGGAAATGACCGCGGAGAAGCCCTCGGACGTTGGCGCGCCAGGTACATATAGTCTGCGCCCGCGAGCTCGGCTCCAGTTCACCACCGGCAATGGAGGGTGAAGCTTTGACAATGCCAGCCACTCGTGCTGGCGAAACGTCAGAAAAATCAGTAGATGAACGTCGGCCGAAGAACCCGAGACAGAAGCCAATAGGCAGTTTGTCAACAAGTGGCCACGAAAGCCTCAACAATTTTGTACCTTGTGTACGCTGCCAAACAGTGGCTCCAACAAGTTGGTCCAGAATTTTACCGTGCGGATATACAGGCGCTGGTGCCAAGATGGTGTAAGGCAGTTGAGGGGGATGGAAATTATGTGGAGAAATGAAAATATTGTTCCTAAAGGATGTATCTCCACACTGTAAAACTTTCAAACGTGTATAATAAAAGATGGATTAAAAAAAAATAGTGTGCATTTCTTTTAGAGTGACCCTCGTACAATAGCAAAAAAAGACACTGCTTGCATCACACATGAACAACTTAAGTACGCATTATGGAGAAGTTCATTAAAAACTTGTGCATCATATGGGTGTCATAAGGAATGTCGTTGGCCAATAATACATTGGCACTATGCACAAATCGTACACTAATATAAAAAATAAAAACAATTACAATTATATTAAGGGCATCCTAATTAATATATGGCTACCTGAATGCACTGCTAAATATTTATTCTTGGAGCTGAAGGTATCAAAAGAAAACGAGAGCAAAGGAAAAAAGATCAAGAAATATATTTCACAGTTCTTTATTGAATATAACCAAAATAAGAAAACCTTAATCATAACTGAGAACAATAAACTTATCGCCAGAGAATCACTGGGAAAGAAAGAGGCATACTTAAATGACTGGTGAACTTCACTAAACACATCACGCAAAGCAATAATTTCTTACAGAACACAACAATATCACTTTATTGATTAACACGAGATGAAAGAAAAGAAAGTTTTGCCTCAGAAGGGCAGCTAACAATGAACATAAACAGAATCAACAGTCTCAAACATGCCATTTCAACATAATAACAGAGAACACTGCAATATTTACAACCAACCTCTCTGCCATATTAACAATACAGAATAATGGCACTAAAATTGCATATCTAGAAGAGTTTAATCTCTTCATGAACAGAAACAATGATATGTTTCTGAAGGAACTTTAATGTTCTCAATGGCATATTTCTGTAATTGGAACACATTACAACCTTAGCAACTAGCACAAAGATGTTCCTATGCCTGTTATATAGTGCTGGTGTATACATCATACAGCAGAAAAAAAAAACAATTTAACCAATATATTACAACACATGACCTAACGTATTTGGCACCAAAACTGTTTTCCAATTACAACAAAAGTTTTCAAATTAAAAAATGCATTAAACAAATACTGCTGGACAGGAAAAATAGTAAGAAAGGATATCATTAGGGAAGAATTCTATTATTTAGAAACTTAACTTTCATACAAATACGTAATATCTTACACTGGCACAGCATGTGTCTCACACTTTTAGTTTAAAGATGGCTGTTCAAATATTGACGGCAATGACCAACTGGCTGGCTAAACAGAACATGTACAATCCAAATCTGGCAGCATTCAGCATCTTGTTCAATTGTCTTTATACCCATAATCATAATGACAACTGTTTTCCTTTACACCTGTTGTTCAAATCAGTTTCCATCAGCTTTAAAACATTTGTGCAGCTCTTTAACAGAAGTTTTGAGAAAAAATGAGTCATGATTAGAAATTTTCATAGGGGTATTCTCTATACTGTGGTGTTCTTAAACACCAGATCAAAATAAAAACCACTGATTTTGGTAAACATTTTTGGAATACAGTGATCAATAGATTATTATATTTTGACTTAAGTTCAGTCTTGATCAAACCATTTATGTTTCAATGACATAGGTGGCAGGTTTCGGTTATTTTTACATAACCATCATCAGACCCATGGCACCCTTAGGATGGTACGCGGAGCCCTCCTCAGCTGCTATGAAGTCAACTTGTAGCTGCTAAGGAGGGCTCCGCCTACCATCCTAAGGGAGCCATGGGTCTGATGATGGTTATGTAAAAATATCCGAAACCGGTTACCTATGTCATTGAAACATAAATGGTGTGATCAAGACTGAACTTTAGTCAAAATATAAAAACCCCTGAGGTGTAACTTGTAGCTATCAATTAATATTTTCAGAAAAAATGCAACAAAATTGTGCAAATTTAAATGGGTGGTGTTTTCAAGATCTCCAAAAAAAGGCAGACCTTATTATAGTGATACATGATATTATTAATAGTAAGAATATGTGGTATCCAGAATGCCAAATGAGCCCAAGCGTGAATATTATGTTAGGACAGTAGCCAATGCCTTCTGATGTTAAACTTTGTTCCTCTTGTATCTGGCAGCGTATAAAGAAAGTATAACATAAATACCAATGAAAATTTTCTCTCAAATCTACTAAAAGGCTTACATTTAAAGTTATCATCACAGTTTAATCCAGATGAAACCCTTAAAGTTGATACCAAACCAAACAAACACAATTATCAAAGATACTGATCCAGTCACAAGACGCAAAATGACATATAAAAGTTGTTCAAAAGTGTTCTGCTTTGCCGCAGACCTGAAGACTCCACCATAAATGGCATGCAGCGAGCAATTTGATTTCTTGCTTAGTTTATCTGTAGACAGCAAAAACAGTTCCACAACAAATCTGCAGGAAACTAGTTCTGGTACATGTCTCCCAGTTTCTTCTTCTGCCATCATTGTGCTGTTTCACTTGCACTCCGTTTCTTGTTCTACAACAAAAAATTAAAAAAAAAAAATGGTTAAAAGTTCCCCACTTAAAATAAATAACAGTATACTAATACAAATCAATAATTTAAGAAAGCTTTGTGCAAAGGGAGCAGCAATGGCCATGTATATTGTTTGTCTTCACAATTCATATTGGGGATGAGGAGTGGGGGGTGTGATTAGGGGAGGTGGATGTTGGAGCTGAAGAGAGGGGAGGAGACAGGGGGGGGGGGAGAGGGGGGGAGAGAGAGGGGGAGGGAGAGGGGGAGAGAGAGAGAGAGAGAGAGAGAGAGAGAGAGAGAGAGAGAGAGAGAGAGGTGTGTGTGTGTGTGTGTGTGTGTGTGTGTGTGTGTGTGTGTGTGTGTGTGTGGGCGCGCGCCTTGTGTTTCATGTTTATGACATCATATCTCCTGAACTATGAGTCATACAATGATATAATTTTGTAGGTACATTCAGCGGCATACGTGGATACTGTCTGCAACATGTTTTGCAAATGCAGTTAGTAGCAACGAATTAATAAATTTAAACATCATACGGAGTGTGACAGTTTTTCATGACTCTCTCAATTTATATCTCCTGAACTGTAGGTCCTACTACGAGATAATTTTGCATTTATATTCAATTATAAATGTGCATACTGCCTGTGAAATGTGTCATGAATGCAATTAGTGGTAAAGAAGTAGTAAATCATAATGTCATGCCTGATGTGGTACTTTTACTGCATGAACAATGGAAAAGTAGTATGTGACAAATATTTCTCCTTTTATCATTATGAAAGAAAGAGAGAGAAAAAAAAAGAATTGTCAAGGTTTGAAATTATGTGTAAAGTTTGTTTCAAGTCACTAAATGCTCTCATTCTCAAAAAATGGATGAATGAAATCTCAGCTTGTGAAATTTTGTTGTTATTCACAGCACAGATATCCAATGCGCATTGGATATCTGTGCTGTGAATAACAACAAAATTTCACAAGCTGAGTTCTAATATTCTTATGGGTCATTGTATTTAACACACAACAAAATGTTTCTGGTGGAAGGGAGATACAACAACAAAAGCACCGGAAAATGTCTTGCTGTTTGTCACTATGGCAACTAACAGAGAGCTATTACAAACAAAACCCTGCCCAAATTATACTTATGAGGACTGAAACAAACCCAATACCAACCATCATCGTGCAGGTTTACAGAACCACACCAAAATTTATTGTTGAACAATTGATAGAATACGTGAAAAATTAAGAAATCTGATAGTCAGATGGTTAGACTATAATTGAGGGGAGAGGGGGAGGGGAAGGGAGAAAGGTAGAATTATGGGAGATTGAGGAATGGTGAAATACGTAGGAGAAGAGAGGCTTCTGGAGTTTTCCAACAAAACGCAAGGACCATAATTATCAGGTAAAAATTGCACCTTTCTGTTGAAACAGTACCCTGTTACTTCAGTGCACGACATCCAACATTATTCCACAGAGTAGGTAACATACTTTAATTGTAATTCTGGAACATCTTCGAAAACCTTTTTAAGGCAGCCACAAACTTCCCATTTGATTAGAAATGTTTTCCTAAAACCAGTTCCTCAGATCAAGTTGACACTTGAGTTATTCAACATATATATAAACACAGAATGTCATCAATGTCACCCCTATGCCAGTCAGAAATTTGTTTCTGGCCAATGCAGATTTCTACTTTCAAAAATTAAGTAAAGTGGGTATCACAGTTACAAAAAGATTTAGAGACTAAATTGTGGACTGCAAAGTATGCACACAAATATGGGCAACAGGAATTCAGGAGAAGAAACTGTATATTTTATAGTTGTTACACATTAGTCAAAAAACTGATGCACAAAAAGTTGTTAGAAGGAATAGGAGAGAATATGTTGATGAATAATATTACCAAGAGGAGGTGGCATTATTGGAATATCTACTGTGTGCAACAGTGAGAATTTTACTTGTACTGGAAGGGGTAAAAGAGGAGAGAAATTTTTGGAGCAAACAAATATTGTGTAGTGTGAAGGTAGTGTAGTAGATGTGTAGTGATGAAAAGGAAACAGTTAGTTAAAATACTACTAGTGACTAGAAACAATTTAAATGCATCAAACTAATAGTAAAAGAGGACAATTTTTCAAACTCTTTTAAAATAACAGCATTCCAGAAAATTGAGCAGCTGCAAAACAAACATTGACCAAGTGTTTGACAAAATGAATGGCCGTCAGTTACTATCAACATAGTCTCTTTAGTGATTTGATACTTATTATTTTATATTTTTACAATGATTTTTCAAACAATTTCTTTATAATTAAACAGCCAGAAGTACAAATAATTGAACATTTGTAACTGAAAGCCTACTGACACACACCTGGGATTTGTTTTTCGTATCAGAAGTTAGGGCCCGTACTTTTGAACGTTCTTGCTCTAACAAAGTGTGAAGACTGGATACTTCTGATGACAGTTCATCCCTCATTTGTTGGAGGCGGTCAACTTCTAGGAGAACTTCTGCCTTATCTTTCACTGTAATAATGATTCACATTAATTAAACTGCACTCCAAAATCACAACTACTATACACCACAAAAAGCAAAAAAATGCAAAAACCTATGGTCACAAAAAATTACATTTATGCTGCTACGTCACAGGGAAGTATTAAAAAAATGCCTCTTTCATTTTCATACAGAATTAGCATCACAGAAAATTAATTGTAATTATCGAAGAATTTTTGTCAACATATGTGCAAAACAGTGTTTGATTTTTAAACTGTTCTCTCAATGTCACTTAACTATTTGAAATTATTCACTTTAAGTTAATGGCATGGTGTGAAGGTCATTGCTCAGGCACACACACAACAGAAAAAGTACATGATCCTTACATATAGTAACTATGGTCAAAAATACTGCATCAATACTAAAGATCACAGCACTTACACATGAATTATATGAAGAACAATTTACAAGAATTTTCCTTCATAGCCTACATTGCACTATGTGGACACTTTAGTTTTCTTTCATGGCTCATGTGCAAACAAATCGTTGTTCACATATTGTCATTAAATTAATTTATGCATAAAAATTTGAAATTTGAATGTGATGATTTCAGTGTCTGCTACATTATAGCCCACAGCAATATGTAGCACCAACAAAAATTTCACTACTGATTACACATGAACAGGTTAGTGACTTTGGCTAAAAGTTTTCCAGGTTGAAATTTCACATTCCCCCAAAGCAATATTTGTTGTGTATAAGAGCAACTTTTAGATTAATTGTTATCACGTTTTTTGAGGTGCCACATGACATACTGAGATTATTCCAAGCACAGCTGGAACTGAAAACAACATATACTTTGTAACACAGTCACTGCAGATAAATTTAAAATGTTTTATAATAAATGTTTTGCAATGAGAAAATGGTTACTGGGTATACAGTCCCTATTATTTTATTGTTCAGATCCATAGCATTAACTAAGCAGTCAGAACACATGAATCTGCTTCTTGTTACAATATCAAATGAAGCAAAGTAAAGCCACTGACAATAAATTTACCAATGGACAACTCTGCTCATTCCACAGTAGAAAAGAGCAAGACCTCGATAGCACCCTCATTTTTTTCCAGAGTAAAGACAGTTTTCATAATTAAACTTATTCTAGAGCCAATGCAATGGAGTAGTCACTTTGAAACATGCAGCAACAGTGGCAAATGAAAGCACATCACATATGTTTGTCAAAATAATTTAGTACCTACTCTTAATTATGTTGTACGACTTCTTGAGTATGACAAAACTAATCATATTACAGAAATGATCAGAAAACCCTATGACATAAATTACCGCCGGCCGCAGTGGTCTCGCGGTTCTAGGCACGCAGTCCGGAACCGCGCGACTGCTACGGTCGCAGGTTCGAATCCTGCCTTGGGCATGGATGTGTGTGATGCCCTTAGGTTAGTTAGGTTTAACTAGTTCTAAGTTCTAGGGGACTGATGACCTAAGATGTTAAGTCCCATAGTGCTCAGAGCCATTTGAACCATAAATTACCTGAATATACTGAAGGAGAAGTTTGTGACTAAATCACAAACTAGATGCCAAAACAATGAAAACAAAACAGTAGTGTATTCAATTTTATCAACAACTAGTGGAGAAATCTGGCATTGCCCAGATATTTATCTATAGTTGCGCATCATGCCAATACCATGCAATGTCTGGCCTTGTGTTTCATGTTTATGACATCATATCTCCTGAATTATGAGTCATACAATGATATAATTTTGTAGGTACATTCAGCGGCATACGTGGATACTGTCTGCAACATGTTTTGCAAATGCAGTTAGTAGCAACGAATTAATAAATTTAAACATCATACGGAGTGTGACAGTTTTTCATGACTCTCTCAATTTATATCTCCTGAACTGTAGGTCCTACTACGAGATAATTTTGCATTTATATTCAATTATAAATGTGCATACTGTCTGTGAAATGTGTCATGAATGCAATTAGTGGTAAAGAAGTAGTAAATCATAATGTCATGCCTGATGTGGTACTTTTACTGCATGAACAATGGAAAAGTAGTATGTGACAAATATTTCTCCTTTTATCATTATGAAAGAAAGAGAGAGAGAGAAAAAAAAAGAATTGTCAAGGTTTGAAATTATGTGTAAAGTTTGTTTCAAGTCACTAAATGCTCTCATTCTCAAAAAATGGATGAATGAGATCTGGGAATTCAAACATTGCAGGTTACATTTCTTTTTGACCCCCACACCCATAACTTTGACAGGTAGGTGGTTCTTATTCCCTCTGTGATTGTCACCTGATGATATGGTATATTTGTACCAAGTTTTGTTGAAATTGTTTCAGTGGTTTAGGAGGAGATATGGAAAAACGCGTGCACGTGTGCACACACACGCATGCACAATATGTACTGATTCTGCAAGTTTCCAGAACAAATTTAACTTTGTAGCAGTGTGTGCACTGATCTGAAAATCCCTGGCAGATTAAAATGGTGTGCTGAACCAGGAGTCAAATGTGGGACTTATGTATTTCACAGTCAAGTGCTCTACCAACTGAACTATCCATGCATGACTCTCAACCTGCCCTCACAGCTTTAGTTTCGCCAGTACCTCTGCTACCTTTCAAAGTTCACAGAAGTTTTCCTGCAACCTTGCAGGACTAGCACTCTTGGAAGGAAGGAAAATGCAGACACGGCTTAGTTACAGCCTCGAGAATTGTTTCCTAAGGACTCAGGTTCAGTTCCCAGTCCAGTACACAGTTTTAATGTGACAAGAACTTTCAATTCTATTAAGTTAAAAGCTCTCGCTGCACCTGGAAATTCCTTTGTTGCCGCTGTCTGTCACCTTTCCATACCATGCAATATTACTGTGTGATATCCTCACGTACATGAGAAATTCTTGCAAGAACACTCTTTGAACTGTTGTCAATATCAATAAACTCTGATAGGAACAATAGATCATGTTTCAAATCAGACACTCTTCAACCAATGGTCATTTTTAACTTGATTCATGACACTGTGATAAAGTCAGTACAGTTCTACTATAAACTGGAATTGTTAAAAAAGAACCAGAGAATGAATATTTGAAGCTGCTCTACAAAACACCCACAACACTCAAAAACGGTATTTAAATACGTATATCTTTTAAACTGCTTCTATGTGAATGACGAATTGACATCTACATGAGAAATTCTCAAGCACATGTTATCTTCTTTTGCACCTACAATCATGCCATAGAGAGACAGACCTGGACTCCAAGGACCCAAAGACAGTAACAGTGTTTCCATGGATTGGTGAAGGCATCAGGGGTAGCAGGGATCAACAACAAACACAACAACGATTCCTTCCATATGTGAATCCACAACTGATCATTTTTAAAGCAGAAGTTCACAGTGATTTGTAACAAAACTGTTCAGTACTTTTCCTTTCATTAACAACCCATTCTTTTCCTCTAAGAATCTCTAAAAGTTTCCGAATTTTTCCATGCACTGAGAATTCCTGATTTACCAGACAAGTAGCCATCCTGCTGAAGAACTGTTCACACCTTTCACAATGTCTTATCTTGCTGTTTCTCATTCATCTCAATCTATACAGCATTTACTGTTTCTTTAACATCTATAATCAAGATCCTTTCTTAAAATTAAGGGGAAAAAATCCTCTAAATAGTTTTAAATACACTGCCTACAGCTTCTTCAACTACATCTATGCTCTGCAAACCACGGTAAATGCATGGCATTCGGTACGACAACACATTCTGTTGTAGTTTCAAATGTAAGTTCAATTATTCATTCATTTTTTGTGAAAGCAATCTATGGGAGCAACTCAATCAAAACAACTGATTCAGGCAGTTGTAGTTTAGTTTTATATATTGGTTGGATTATTATTCATTTATTCTTTTCGGATGAAAGAAGTTTATAGGAGCACCCGAATGAAAACAGTCAGTCCACTGAAGTCCTGCATACTGACTGAATTACTCAATCTTTCTTTTCAAACAAAACCAGTTTAATTTTTCTTTCAGTAGAACCACGCATTTGTTCTCTCATCTGCAAAAACTCTTTAGTGATTTAGTTGACTGAGCTATCCATTCATTTTTTTAGTGAAACTAGTCTGTAGTTGAACTAGAGCTGTGGTATACAACAACAACAACAACAACTACTACTACTACTACGAGATCAGGCCCAGTGGACCGCACGCATCTACAGGTTTCCTCCTCCACTGTATTCTGTCCATTGCTGCTATCCGCCATTCGTCCACATCTATTGACATTTGTTTTAAATCTTCATGGAGTCCATCCCTCCAACGCTTCTTGGGTCTCCCTGGCGGTCTCTTTCCTGTAGGTGTGAAATCCAGGAGCTTCCGAGGCCATCTCTGATCCTCCATCTGGGCCACGTGGCCAGCCCACTGCATTCGTTTGGCTTTGACAGCTCCTGCTATGTTGGGCTGCTGGTATAGTTCCTCAAGCTCTTGGTTGTATCTGATCCTCCATTCCCCTGTATCTGCATCCAGAACCAGACCGAAGATCTTCCGAAGCACTTTTCTCTCAAAGACAAGGAGCTTATGGAAGTCCTGTTTCCGGATACTCCATGTCTCACAGCCATATAGAACAACAGGCTGGATCAGGGTTTTGTACAGTCGAATCTTGAACTGTCTGGAGAGAGATTTGGACCGAAGCAGTTGTGCTAGGCTGTGGTAAGATCGGTTTCCTGCTTGTATTCTGGCATTGATCTCTGCTTCACATGATGAGTTCTCAGTGAAAAGTGCCCCTAGGTGTTTGAATTCTTGCACTCTCTTGTAGGAATGGTCCCCAACCTGCAGTGATTGTAGATGATCAGCAGTCTGACAATGATCACGCGTCATAAAGAGGTACTCTGTCTTAGCTTCGTTTATGTTTAGCCCAAATTTGCTGGCAGCCTCCTTTAGTGCTTTGGTCATTTGCTCCAACTCCTCTTCCGATCTAGAGAGTAAACAGATGTCGTCTGCATAGGCTAAGTATGCCAGTCTCTTTCCTTCAATATCAATCCCTTCGTTCTCTTGGAAGGTCTCGCGTATGATCTTCTCGAGGGCAAAGTTGAACAGGATAGGGGACAACCCATCTCCTTGCCTGAGTCCTGTCACAATTTCAAATTCCTCAGTTACGCGATTTCGCATCTTCACCTTTGCATGTGTCTCGTTCAGACAGATCTTTATCAGATTGATGAGTTTCTCTGCTATGCCAAACTCCCTTAAACAGTTGAGCAGGCGCTTACGATGTATGCAATCATAGGCCTTCTTAAAATCAACAAATAAAATATGCAAATCTTTACCATATTCACCCAGTTTCTCAGTGAGCTGCCGGAGACTGAAGATGTGATCTACTGTTGACCGTCCTGGCTGGAAACCTCCCTGGTACTCCCCAATCACCGATTCTGCCACTGGCTGAATTCTATGTATGAGGCAATTGGACAGGATCTTATAGCAGACGTTAAGCAGGGCGATTCCTCGATAGTTGTCACATTTCAGTTTGTCGCCCTTCTTATGTATTGGACAAATCAGAGCTGTTTTCCATTCTCCTGGTAGTTCTTCTTTGGTCCATATTGCCTGTATCAGTCGGTGTATTTTTTCTGCAAGTTTCTCTCCTCCTGCCAGGATCATTTCAGCCTGTATTCCATCTTGACCTGGACTCTTATTCTGTTTAAGGTGTCTGATTCTGGTTTTTATCTCATCCAGGGTCGGTGGGGGATAGCCTGCATCGGCTGTAATTGGGTACTGGAAATCAAACTGCAGTTCGGGTTCATCACAATTTAGCAGCTGTCGAAAGTACTATTTCCATCTCTCAGCTATGTCCCTATCGTTCGTCAGGATCTTATCACAGGAATCTTTGACAAATTTCTGCTTGGCCTGGTGACCTTTGCAGAGGTACTTCACCCTGAGAAACATTTCCCTCGTCTTTTGTCCTCTGAAGTCTGTTTCTGCTTCAGTGGTATACAACTGGGATACCCATACCCCCCGGAGGGCAATCCAGCACCCACGGTACATGAAGACATCTAAGGGCTACATCAAACTTAAAATAAGCATTATACAGATTCATTTAATTATCTACTAAATAAGCTAATTCTTCTTTTCATCATTTAAAACTACTTAATATATTGCCAAGGATTAAGTTGTTCCAGATGTGATTACCACATAACTAATTAAGCCAATGTAGCACTGCGGATACAAAGTTGAGCATAACAGTTCTGTTAAGAGTATATGAAGAAGAAAGGAACAGTGCCACGTTTCGTGGAGAAGGGTGCATCCTATCATTGTTATGGGGCAGAGGGTGCTACTTACTACTTTCAATGTTGCATCATACCAATGATGTGGGGCAGAGGATGCATCCTACCGATGTTGTGTGGCAAAGGGTGCATCCTACTGAAGTTACATGGCAGAGAGTGTTTCTTACCGATGTTACGTGGCAGAGGATGCTTTGTACTGCTGTTGGATCGCAGTGTGTGCATCCTACCGATGGTCTCGGCCAGAGTGTGCATCCTACCAACAATCTCTAGCAGTGAGAGCATCCTACCAATGTTGAGTGGCAATGTATGCTTCCTACCTATGCTGCATTGCAGAGTGTATTTCCTAGCAATGTTGAACGACAAAGTACTTCCTGCTGATGTAACATGGCAGAGTGTCCTTTGTACCATTGTTGCATGGTAGAGGGTGTGGATCATTCCATGTGAAATCAGCCAATTAAATAGATAAATAAAGAAATAAATTTGAACCTAGATGATTTAGAATTTTGTAATTTTTTGTCATTTTATTCAACCTATCAGAATAATATAAGATATAAAAAAGATTTTTTTTTGGGACGTTTCGTTTTCGAATTATTAATTTTTAAAGTTTCCAGAATTGTGCAATTTTTGCCATGTTTTGAAAACTTAAAATGGTCATGTCTCAAAAACTATTTGCCATACAGACCTGATATTGTATGCCGTTTTATTCAGTTTATTATAGGCTTTAAAACATTTGTTACTTGACCAAATTTGTTAAAATGCTAAATTTCCCCAAATTAAAATGCTTTAAATGTTAAAATTTCATAATTGGATTTGCTTATCTATGTTAATTGTACTCTGTTAATGTATATGCCAGATTTCATGCTGGTATTCCACAGGAAACATATTGAAATAAATTTTATTTTACTGCAATTCACATTGCAAACTGTATCTCAACTGCATGATTTGCAAGCTGGTTCATAAAACTTGTTAAAAAGAAATTATTGAGTATTAATTAAGCACACATCAGTTTATCACTTTAAAACTCTACTAAACTATGTTATATAACAATTAACGTAAATAATGTATGGGATGATATGCCTTTTCCATTTCATATAGTTTTAATTTAGTTTTAGTTCCTATTTCCAGAACAACAGAAAATACATATACATATTACCAATATACAGGGTGTTCCCATTTCAAAACACTGTAGAAAGATAACCAGAATGATGTCAAATTTGAACAGCATACTACTGATGCAGAGGGAACCCCACATAACAAAAAACATTTAACAAAAGTCTGTAAGTGTTAGAATATGCAGACTAACAGACACACGGCACATGGCTGTTCCTCAGTTTGCATCTGAGATGACTAACATGACTGTCTCCACGCAGGATGCGCACTGGTGGTAAAGCTCCTTTACAATGGTGGATGTGTGCCAATAGCCCTGCAGAACTTCCACATATTCAAGGTACGAAAAAGGCACTGCTCTGGTGTCTGCTAAGGTTCTGGAGAAAATGACTACAAAATTCAGAGACTGGTGGTGGTGGGTGGTGGTCATGATGATTTATGGTGGAGGATGCTAAACAGCAAGGTAATCAGCACACTTGCATTAATGATATACCAAAGAAGATTGGGAAAAATCTATGGAGAAAGATCACTAAACTGGAAAATTACGTTTCATACTACCACAAGAATCATAAAGCAACTTCGAGAATGCGAGCTTCAGAAAAATCAATAATAAAATGCCAACAAGACATAGCTGAATAACTCAGTAAAATAATTGATAAAATACCTATAAAGATGCTGTTAAAAAAGGGATAGACAACCGTGTCTGGATGATGACTTAGAAATAATACATGACCCAGCAACTCTGTGACACATTAATATCTCACACCCAGTTATTTTGGGAAGAATTCCGGACACCACACAAAATCTTAAGACAAGGACAACACATGCCTCACTATCAGTTAAAACAGAGGGAAGATCCTTTGGGATGCCCAGTTCAACCATCAGATCATCATATAAAACACACTCACTTAAAATATGTTGTACTGACAGCTGTGTCCTGCATTCTCTGACAAACTGGGGGCTCCTCTCAACATAAGTGGAAGCCATGCATCAATGGGCAATGTCCCACTCTAAGCTGAGTAAGGGCTACTTCTTCACACCATCGCGAGCGGATAGAGGTAATCCATGGTCGCACTGAAGTCTTTATGGAACGTACTTTGTTATTCCTCAATTCCAGCCACTGAGGCTCCCACCAACATATGGCCTTCCTGGTCACAAATGAAGTGACAGCCCACAGAGGGACCGAGCAGTGAGCAGGAGGAGGAAGCGAGCAAGTTTCCTTGGCAGCCACATCAGCGAGTTCATTTTCCCTATGTGCCCTGGAACCCAGCAAAAAAATGATTTCCTTGTTATACTTTTGCAAGAGAAGGAGAGCATCTTACACCTGTTGCACCAACCAATCTGCTGCATACATCTGTCCAATAGTGAGAAGAGCACTTTGAGAATTGGAGCAGATGATAAATTTTTTGACATGACACCGTCTCATCTAGTCGATTGCCCTCAGGATAGCAAACAGTTCTGCATAATAAACTGAAGACTGCTCTGGGAGCCCTATCCTGAGGACAATGTTGGAGAACATGACAGAGCAACTGAAAAAAATCTCCCTGCTTAGAACCATCTATGTAGACAGTAATAAAATCTGGATGGCAACGTAAAATCTCATTAAAATTAATTTTAATTAATAAAAAAGCTAGCAACAGGGCTCGTGCAATAGGCCCCTGCTGACAGCCTAATATCCTCGCGGTGAACTGCATCGAGCATTTTAAGGTATGAAGGCCTTGCTGACCCATAAATCTGGCATCTGTATTCAAGCCGGGGTCACACAAAGGCCTTATAAAAGTTGTATGGCCAAACTGCTGGCATTTGAAGCAGCACATAGGGTTAGGTACATAGGACCTAACCCTAAGTCGTAGGAAACCTACCATGATGTGTTCAGGTAGTGTTGGAGAACTGAAGGTCAATGAAGGTGGCAGTTGTCTCAATTTCTCCACTGTTCTTACCTGTCCTTTGCTCCAAATCTATTATCTCCTGTGGTGCCCATTCTTGTTTGAGTTCAGCAGCATATATGTCCATAATATCACCACAGGTTACCACACCTTTACTGGAGTTAAGAGAGTTATGTAACTCAACAATGATGTAATATTCACCCAATTTTTGTGACTTCTTAAGTAGTTCCACCTGCTTTGCCCGGTTAGTCTCAACCAGCAAGGAACCATTTCACAACCACTTAATAGTCTTTAGAGTACCAGCGAGCCCTTCTAAGCCTTTATAAATATAGAAGTGGGACACTTTTTCAAACATCCCCTCCTCCCTCTTGATCACTACAAAGACGTTCTGATTCATGACTCCTTGAGTCCTGTTACTAACAACAAATTGATAATCAGGAGGACTAGCCTCTCTCATTCTTTTTGATGAGTGGGTATGAATACTCCCAGCCACTACACACTTCCCACTGGGAGGAGAAGAATAGATTTTGAGGGTTTCATCTCGGTCCCATGAGCAGCTAGAGAAATAAGGGTCCACTCAGACAGAGTGCGTGCCTGAGTAAGCCTTATACAACTTAGGTGTGGCAGGTTCCCCAGAGGCTGCCCGTTAACGACTGTTTCACCTCAACAGCCATGCATCTCATTAGCGCACAGCACACCTTGGAATTGAGGGTTTTTTTTAATATAAATTTTAATTCCATCCTTGAGATTCATGCGGTCATGCCAAAATCCCCGCTCCCTGTGGCACACAACATTCCAACATGGCGCCACATGGTGTTTGCTGAAGCATGCACAGAGCTTACAGTGACAGAGGAATGGCAGCGCCTAGGAGTCCCCAGCTCAGTAACACTGGGGTCGCCAAGCCCATACTCAGCAAACAAAGAGACATGTTCCTTTGAAGTGCAACGTGGCAGAGGGAGGAAAGCTGGTCATCCGACACCTGTCAAAGATATGGCCACAGCATTGCAGGACAGGACAAATGGCGGCGTGCAAACATTCAGTGAACAGGGCACTGCCCAAACGTTAGACATGCCTGTGAGCACAGTGCACAAAACTCCGTAAAACACCATGCACTGCTAGCCATACAAAATCATCCACATTCAGGAGTTGCTTCCTGCTGACCTACCAGCAACACAAACACTGTGGAATTTCTCGCTTGCATGGAAATGGACAATGAATGGCCATGGAACATTCTGTGGATAGAAAAAGCTCATTTCCATCTTCAAGGGCATGTCAATAAGCATAATTGCAGAATATGGGCAATGGAAAATCTGCACACTTCATTCTGCAAAAGTAACTGTGTGGTGCAAGTTGACGGCATCATTTATTGTAGGCCATATTTTTTTGAGGAGATGAGTACTGCAGGTCCTGTTACCTATACCATCACTGGTAAATGCTATGAGGGCCTGTAGTGCATCAATGTCATTCCAACCCTTCAACTGCATGTATGTGTGGGTAGTATCATTTTTATGCAAGATGGCAGTACTCTGCACATTGCACAGCCAGTGAAGCAAAGGCATTTCGGTAGTGCTAGAATTATCAGCTGTCATTCCCCTACAGACAGGCCGTCCAGATCACCTGATCTTAATCCATGTGACTTCTGGCTGTGGGCTAATCTGAAAGACATTAGCTCAGTGCTCCAATTATGAATATAGCTGAACTGAAGGCACACACTGCGCAACACATTCTGAACAAGACCTCCGAGGCACTCTGATCTGTTATGTAACATGCTGTTCCTCAATTCAACTAGTGGCAGAGAATGGTGGACAGCTTACTGTACATGCCTTGCACCATTCTCATTACAATTATAAAGTGATATTTTCCTTTTTATGCGTTTGCGGCCTAAGGACAATTACAAACTAATTCGTTGTGCTTTTCATGCAGTTTTTGGTCCCAAGACAATTAACAACCACTTTTATTTTGCTTTCTGTACAGTTTTCAGCTTCAGGACAATTAAAAACAAATTTTTCACATCTGATGTGGTATGACCTTGCCACGATGGATGCACTTACCTATTAGTGTCATACCTGTTGACTGCTGAACTTGTGCAGTCACACACATTGATGAGTGTGAATGGTGTAATGTGTAACTCAAACCATAGTCATCATATTGTGATTTGTCTGCCATTTGTAGCTGATTCCACATAAGTTAAGAAGCTCACAGTGCAATCTGTTGGTAAAATTTTCATTGACTGTTTTTGTTCCATGACATTTCCTCTTGTATCATTAATATGCTGCTTAAATTTGATGTCATTCTGAGCACTAGTTCTCTTTCTAAAGTCTTTTAAAACTGGAACTTTAATTATGGATACCCTGTATAATAAAACAAAAAACATTCACTTCTCTTGACAGTAATTCACTTCAGTAAAGATGAATACTGAGATCAAATTAGTTAAGCACTGGTGAGGGAAAGAGGAGCTGGTTACTGCTTGTATGTATAAGTCATTAAGCACATGTGCTCAGGGGATAAATAGGCAGAAAAATGTTATTGCCATGATTTAACATGCTGAACTGTCCAATAAAATGTAGAAAGACACATGTTGGAATACAAGTATCAAGCACAGCTAACTAAGTGGAGTACTGTATTTGCTGTACTCCTAAATTTGCCTTTCTACATTTTACTGGGCAATTAAGGGCTTTAAATTATGACACTGGCCATCTGAGAATGTTCATATTGAATGACACCAGAGGCTTAACAAATGAACCTAAAATAAAATTTGAGGAGACTTTCTTAATACTTATAGTAATCAATTGTGCAAGCAAGTTCTGAGGCATCAAGAGATCACAAGTTTAGCATTAGAGGGCAGCGCGGAGGGTAAAAATCGTAGAGAGAGACCAAGAGATGAATATGCTAAGCAGATTCAGAAGGATGTAGGTTGCAGTAAGTACTGGGAGATCAAGAAGCTTGCACAGGATAGAGTAGCATGGAGAGCTGCATCAAACCAGTCTCAGGACTGAAGACCACAACAACAACAAAGCAAAACCTGATCAAATATTAACTTTCTTCCAATTGTCTGACTGAAGTATAGATGCCATCAGACATATTCTATGTGATAAATGATGAGCATGCAGCATAAAAAGGAGCCAGGTAAAGAGATTTTATAAACCTATAACAGTCACAGGGACACAAAGTATCGAACATTTATTCATATAAGCAAATACTGTTTCTCATCTTAAGGATTTTGCTGTTCATATAATTCATGTGAGTCTAGATGACGATAGCATGCTTTTGAACAAATTACAGGACTTCTTCAATGGGCCTATGTAAACGATGGATGGTTTGTGGGCTATTAAAAGGAGAAAAAGGAGAAGTACAACTTTTATTTATGCATCCTTGTGGACCAGCACTTTCTTTTTCATAACCAAGAGGACAAGATGAATTGAATGTACTTTTAAAAAAAGATTCATATTTTGTAAATTCAATCTCACAACTGCCACTGGAAGTACATAAGGACTATCAGATAAGAGCTGTGAAAGCCTTGCATATTATAATGTAAAAGAATGTGTTGTTACATCACTAATGTGTCATTATTGCTTGGGAGAACTACGACTTGGTTATGTCAGTCAACAGAAAATTGCAGTATATTATCTTAGACTCTAATAAGATTGTTACTGGATCACTATAATGATTCCCACTGCAAGGCATTCACAAATAACACATTGTTAAATAATGACAGCTACACCATTGTTTAATGAGTAATACTGATTAATATTACTGTATTAACCTCTGCATATATGGTGGGGTCTAAGCAGAGCCAATGACACATAGTTTGATTATAATTTCTATTGCTGGCACACTACAGACTCGCCATTTTAGTTATTCTTAGTGTGCCGCGGTGGCTTGTGAAAGGTGGATGTGGGGCATGCTCTCGCAACAGTACCTGTTTTATATTGGTTTGGTTGGTTGGTTGGTTGGTTTGGGGAAGGAGACCAGACTGCGTGGTCATCGGTCTCATCGGATTAGGGAAGGATGGGGAAGGAAGTCGGCCGTGCCCTTTCAGAGGAACCATCCCGGCATTTGCCTGGACTGATTTAGGGAAATCACGGAAAACCTAAATCAGGATGGCCGGACGCAGTACCTGTTTTATATTGTCGCGGTTTCTGTAGACCACATGCACGCTTTAATGCAGTATGTATTTACAATATGCCAATTTGCTTTTGTTTCAGTATATTTATAACAATGGCTCACTTTCTCTGTGATGAGGACATTTCACGACTGTCAGGAGGAGGCAGTGACTCAGAAAGTTAAGACATAGAAAGAAATAACCCAGAAAAAGAAGTTAATGAAATTAGTGATCATGATTTGATACATAGTGAACACCTTTCTGGTTCAGAGATTGAGCAAAGTGAAGGCTCTTCTTCTAGTGAGGAGGAGGAGGAGGAGGAGGAGGAGGAAGAAGAATGCCCAGGGAACTATTTTTATGGTAAAAACAGATATAAATAAAGTAAATCTGCCCCACACTTATATATGACAGCACAATATCGTATGAGTGTGTGTGGGATTGAAACAACATGCTCCTTGTAGAAATAAAATGTCACCAACAGAGAGTTGGGAACTATTATTTACCAATGATGTGATTGAGACTATTGTGCACTACACCAACAAAAAACTTGAGGACAGATATTCAATTCCATTATTATGGCCGTATTATTGCTGTATGATTGCTGTGAGTTATGAGCTTACATTGGATTACTTCTGTTTACTTCGATATTCAAACTTGGACACTATCGCCATGATGTCCAGAAACTGAAAGGCTTTCACCAACAAAAAAGGTTAGATACATCTTAAAGTGAGAGAACCATGTGACCCACACTGTGGTTCCTGAGAAAGTGCATTTAAACAGCATTGAAGCAAACATCATCGTTCATCAGCTGAGATGGTTACATCAAGTTCATCCCATTAGTGGTACAAGGTTTCCCTGCCAAATGCTTTATGGTGAACTCTGCTTATGCAGTAGACATCATGGAGCTCCTCTGAAGCACTTTAAGGACCAGATAAAACCCATCTTAAAGATGACTGGCATAAACATACAAACATGGGAAGAATGTGCTGTGGACTGTTTCCTGGGGAGGAACACTATGTCCACTGCTGTAAACTTGTTTGAAGAAGAAAGGTGAACTGACAAGCAAGAAAGTTCCATCAATTACACCCCCCCCCCCTTTCCAACAATTCAGTCTGATGTACATGGAAGCATGTTTTATGCCAGGATTGGTCTGTTCCACCACAGAAACACTTGCACAAGTTGAAGTGAAATGCTCATAATATGCAGGAAGAAGCTGTGCATACTTGACATCATGCTGAATGCCAATGATAAAAATCAAATTGTGAAGATGTTAGATCACAGAGGGCAACTGATTTTGCTGGTAGAGATATTTTTCGAGGAGTGATGGGAATAAACAGATTTTTATCCATTCATTTGAATGTAACTTTTGATGACATCGGTGCACGAGAAGAAAGAAAATCTACAGATGGCCTTGATACAAGAAAGTTTTGAAAAGTTTATAATCAATTGTAGCACAAACTATTCTTGTTTGGAATATTTATGTGTTTATGAAATGTTGGTAAAATTTTGAGGAAGGTGCGCTTTCAGAATGTTTATCAAAAGTAAACCTGGAAAATATGGCCTGAAAATGCATTATATTTGCAATGCAAAAACTTATTACTTATATAATGTATTTATATACTCTGGAAAGCTGCTTACCCAGAGAAATATCCCTTTTGCAGTGCAGCACAGGATGTGCTAAAACTTGCACGGTCATTTTATGGAAATAATAGAAATATCACTGGAGGCAGTTGGTTTAGATCTGTTGAGTTAGTAGATGAATTATTGAAACGAGGACTAACATATGTGGGTACTGTATGCAAAAACAAACGAGAAATTCCTCATTAGTTTTTGCCTAATAAAACGAAACCCACTGAATAACCTTTATTTGGATTTGTATGAGACAACACCTTTGTGTCGTTCATTCCAAAGAAATATAAAAGTGTAGTTTTACTTTCTCCTATGCATCACAAAGTGTCTGTAAATCACAAACTACATTATACTCCGGGCAACCGCAGCTGTTGAAAGGCAAGATGTTCATAAGAATTCTGCTCACAGCTTCTTCTTTATCTTTCGCTTGGCACAATATTGACGACAATCTCTGAATAGTAACTTTTGACTAGGAGCAATGGGTATGCCTATATGCTTTTAACACTGTGAGTATATTTTAAACATCCCTTTGGTAATTTTAATATCTGTAAAAAATGGTGACACTGTACTGTGCTTTATATGGCGTAAGTTCACCTGACATGTGGCTTAAAGCCACGAAACTGGCCGTGTTTTAATAAACAACAATTTTACCAGCTGTGAGCGGAATTCTTCCTAACATCATGTCTGTAAATCAACGACTAAAGAAACTTTAATTAAATTTTACAGTAACACTAAAGGAGTAGTTGACGTCTTAGATTAGAAATGCTCAAATCACGCTTGTTCACAGTGCTATGCTGAATATTTCCCTTGCTAACGGATATGTTCTTTGGGTTGGTTCTAACCCAAATAAAAAAATCAGCAGCAGAGAATACATTAACTCCATTGCAATGAGTCTTCTAAAGCCATACATTTGCATCAATTAAAAAATAACCCAAATTTGGCCAAAGATGTAAGGGAAATAATGTGCAAATTGATTGGCAGAGAACACATTTTATCAATGCCTGATGCGGATAAGCCTGGTCCTAGTGCTTCTAAAAAGCAAAGGGATTATATTTGCCTGAGGTCAAAAGATAAAAAGAGCTCTCTAATATGTAAAACCTGCAAAAAATATATTTGAAAGCCTCATTTGGAGAAAATCAATTGTCGTTTGTCCTGTGAACTCAAAGAAAACTAATGAGTTCGTAGGCACACAATAATTTGCTACTATCATTTTTATTATTAGTTCTTTTCATTTTATAATTTTAATTTCATGTTCCCATTCTGAAAAAAGTTAAATTAGAAGCTAATTTTTGAGATGATTTTTGTGTCATTTTATCCAACCTTTAAAAATAACAAACCAAAAACATATTTTTGTAAATAAATTACAATTTCTGTTAAGACTATACAATTTAAATAATAAATATGTTGTTATAAGATTAAAAGCAGCCGACCAGTTGCAAAGGATATTTACTTAGCCTTTAAGTACGTGCACGGTTTTTAGTAACAAACAGTCACGTGTGGGATCTACACATACCCAAACAGAATTTAGGTATGCTTATAAATAATTATTGGAAATAAGATGCAAATTTATATGTTTTAATAAAAGAACAACATATCACAACATATGTTGTTCTTTTATTAAAACATATAAATTTGCATCTTATTTCCAATAATTATTTATAAGCATACCTAAACTCTGTTTGGGTATATGTAGATCCCACACGTGACTGTTTGTTACTAAAAACAGTGCACGTACTTAAAGGCTAAGTAAATTATTCATAATCTTTTTTGACCACGTGTACGGTGCATGATAAAAGAGTTCCACAGGAAAGACAAATCTTAATTTAAATTTACACTTATAATTCTAATAACGTACTAAATTTATTGTCACCACATAAAAATAATAATGATTTGGCAGCCTTACCCGATTTCTGACATACAAGGTTTGCAGTAAAACTTAGTAATAAGTAATAAGTCTACAGCTCTACAGATTATGCATTAGGTGCTGTGCACACCAGAAAAATAAAACTTATTTTAATTTGTTCCCACTGGAGCACCATCACAAAATTTGGCATGTACATCAACAAACAATATGCAACTAACATATTAAAAAAAATAAACCAATAAATAACTAAATAAATAATATCCATTTTGAGATTTTAAAAATTAAAAAAAGTCTGTTTGGAAAAATTCTGTTTTGTTATGAATAACACAAAGTAGGATGTACTTTTAATAATACACTGAATAAAATGGCACAAATTTTAGTTCTGTAAATCAAACAGTTTCTGAAATATGGTGATTTTAAGTTTTCTAAACATAACAAAAATCATATATTTTTAGAAGTTCTTAAAAAAAATGATAAAAGAAAAGATCACACATTTCATGCAAACAACTACTACTACAAATGTAAAAAAAGTTACCAAACTCTGAGATTTCAAGATCCACATTACTGGTTGATTTCACATGGACTGACCCAAGCATCCAACTGATGTGTTGCAGAGAATGTTTCTTACCAATGTTACGTGGTGGAGGGTGCTTCATTCCAAGGCTGCATAGCGAACAGCACTTCTTACCAATGTTGCATGGCAGAGACTGCTGCCTACTGATGCGTGGCAGAGGGTGCACCCTACTGAAGTGTCAGAATTTCATGTGCGCAACTTTTCAATAATAACTTGGTAGAGGAATCTAGGCCTAGTTCTTAAATGGAGTAATTTGTAACACACGAGTTTTGAATTAATGACTGGTACCCCGAGTTCGAGTCTCGGTCGGGCACACAGTTTTAATCTGCCAGGAAGTTTCATAATGACTGGTAGTAACACATTTTCCTTCCAGTATATGGTAGCACCTCATAGCACAGCTCTCCTGCTGATCGCTTGAGGGCAGGCTGTAACTGTGATGTAATGTCCAATCATGCTTCCTAAATTAATAAAAATCGTCATGTTGATCTCATTAAAGTTTTAAGTTTGTGAAAACTTAAAACTTGCCCAAGATTGACAATGATACAGCTGAGACTCTTATTTTGCATTCGTCTAGAAAGGGCTGGAACAATTAACCTTACAGCTGACATGAAAGAATTTGTTTCCTCACCCGTGGAATGGAAATCTATGTTTGGAAATTGTATATACAATTTTTGGAGTCTAAAAAGAAACATGTAAAAGCACAGTATACCTAAAATACTAACAATAATAATTATGAGAGCTATGTCAATGGCTGTTTGGTATTGCTGTCTACAGTAAATCAGAACTACGGTTCATAACTAGTCTCAGAGACAAGTACAACTAATGCTGTCCAAGCTAAGTGATCTCTTTTTCAAAATTGAAAGAAAGAAATTGTTTTCAAGAAGCAAGATCTATAAAACTGGAAAAATATTTAGGACTTCTAATATAAATGAATTGCTTCTCTTTGTAAACAACATGCCATAACACCTTCCCATTCTATCTATATACATACTTGCTTAAAGGTTTTGCTGAAAGATACATATCTAATTCACATTACACAAAATCATTGACTATGTTTGCTTGCTGGCAACAGCCCCCCCCCCCACGCCCCCCTCTGTCACCCAAACAATCACTGATTAGGTTTCCTTCCCCCTCAACCCTTCCAACAATCAGTAGGTAGTGTACTGACAGTGGTAGAGGTGATGCATTCAAAGCAGCATCTTTACTAATATATTGTTGTTGTGGTCTTCAGTCCAGAGACTGGTTTGATGCAGCTCTCCACGCTACTCTATCATGTGCAAGCTCCTTCATCTCCCAGTACCTACTGCAACCTACATCCTTCTGAATCTGTTTAGTGTATTCATTTTTTGGTCTCCCTCTACGATTTTTACCCTCCGCACTGCCCTCCAATACTAATATATTATGAGACCAATATGGTTAAAACTGACAAACTATGATAGTTAAAATAGAAGGCAGTTCCCTATCATAGGTTTTCTTATTATAAAATACATAATTTTTTTGAACATTCTCTGACTTGTTATTCATCCTACAACTCTGCAATTTAATTGTTAGTTACCCAGTAGATGTAATTACTAACTGCAAATATTCACTTATTTATAGACATTTCCATTTTCACATTCTGTACTCACCTTTCTTGGTTGTTTCTGGAATTTGTCTCTCCATTGACAGGTGTTATGAGATTCCGCAAATGATAAGCTGAAACAACTTTCACACTGTTCATAGTGTTTGATGTTCCTTTGCAGACTCCTATTTTATCAGTTAAACAACTACCACCTTACATGAAACTTCCTGACAGATTAAAACTGTGTGCTGGTCTGAGACTCGAACTTGGGACCTTTGCCTTTCATGGGCAAGAGCTCTACCACCTGAGCTGCCCAAGCATGATTCACGACCCGTCTTCACAGCTTCAATTCTGCCAGTACCTCATTTCCTACCTTCCGAACTTCATAGAAGCTCTTCTGCGAACCTTGCAGGACTAGCACTCCTGGAAGAAAGGATACTGTGGAAGCATGGCTTAGCCACAGCCTGGGGGATGTTTCCAGAATGAGATAACTGTGTGCCGGACCGAGACTACCACCTTATACACTTTATAATATTTATCACTGAATTCTTCTAACTAAATATTACAATGAATGAACTATTACTTACTTTCACCATGAGCAAGGATTTGACAGAGTTTCTTGTTTCTTGTTCTCACATTAAGCAATTCTTCTCTTAATTCAGCAATTTCTTGTTTTAATAACTCATTTTCTTCTTTTTTCTTTTCTAGAGCATCTTGCAACTGAGCTACAAGTAGTAGTTCATTAAGAAAAGGCTAAAAATAAGAACAAAAAGGGAAATGTTTATTTAATAACTTCTGGAGCAGTAATTATACTTACGGTATCAATGGGCTACTACAACACAACGGAAAGTTAAACAAAAAAATCTATCTTATCTTACAATATTATGAAAAGGAAAGTTGCAGCATCGGCTTGGATTGAACTAGCCCAGTGAAGTAATGATGAGGGTCGGTGTGCTAGCCAGCCTGGACATGGTTTTTAGGAAGTTTCCCCACATCCCACTGGGTGAATACTGGGCTGGTACCGGAGTCCTGCTTCAGTTACATGAATCTCAAACATCCAGAAACTTTTTGCTCACTTTCACATGAATAATACTACATGTAGAAATTTTTTGCTCACTTTCACATGAATAACACTACATTCTGATAGTTTGGAAGACACACATTTTTTGTCCTGGGTAGGGGAGGGGGGGATTGGGGGAGGGGAAGATAATGGGGTGGTGATAGGAAGGACATCTGGCTACCCCTTGTTTCATTAAGATATGTTACTTGGCAGCAATACATCACACAAAAGTTACTTTCAACCTTAAGTTTTGCATAACAGCATATACTGGCAGACCCAGATCAATTACTGGCACTGCAGTACGAGGTGCATTCAAGTTCTAAGGCCTCCGATTTTTTTTCTCCGGACTGGAAAGAGATAGAAACATGCGCATTGTTTTAAAATGAGGCTGCGTTCATTGTCAATACGTCCCAGAGATGGCAGCACCGTACGGCAGATGGAATTTTACCGCCAGCGGCAAGAATGAGAACTGTTTTAAATACTTAAAATGGCGATGTTTTCCTTACTTGAACAGCGTGGAATCATTCGTTTTCTGAATTTGTGTGGTGTGAAACCAATTGAAATTCATCGACAGTTGAAGGAGACATGTGGTGATGGAGTTATGGATGTGTCGAAAGTGCGTTCATGGGTGCGACAGTTTAATGAAGGCAGAACATCATGTGACAACAAACCGAAACAACCTTGGGCTCGCACAAGCCGGTCTGACGACATGATCAAGAAAGTGGAGAGAATTCTTTTGGGGGATCGCCGAATGACTGTTGAACAGATCACCTCCAGAGTTGGCATTTCTGTGGGTTCTGTGCACACAATCCTGCATGACGAACTGAAAATGCAAAAAGTGTCATCCAGGTGGGTGCCACGAATGCTGACGGACGACCACATGGCTGCCCGTGTGGCATGTTGCCAAGCAATGTCGACGCGCAACGACAGCATGAATGGGACTTTCTTTTCGTCGGTTGTGACAATGGATGAGTCGTGGATGCCATATTTCAATCCAGAAACAAAGCGCCAGTCAGCTCAATGGAAGCACACAGATTCACCGCCACCAAAAAAATTTCGGGTAACCGCCAGTGCTGAAAAAATGATGGTGTCCATGTTCTGGGACAGCGAGGGCGTAATCCTTACCCATTGCGTTTCAAAGGGCACTACGGTAACAGGTGCATCCTATGAAAATGTTTTGAAGAACTAATTCCTTCCTGCACTGCAACAAAAACGTCCGGGAAGGGCTGCGCGTGTGCTGTTTCACCAAGACAATGCACCCGCACATCGAGCTAACGTTACGCAACAGTTTCTTCGTGATAACAACTTTGAAGTGATTCCTCATGCTCCCTACTCACCTGACCTGGCTCCTAGTGACTTTTGGCTTTTTCCAACAATGAAAGACACTCTCCGTGGCCGCACATTCACCAGCTGTGCTGCTATTGCCTCAGCGATTTTCCAGTGGTCAAAACAGACTCCTAAAGAAGCCTTCACCGCTGCCATGGAATCATGGCGTCAGCGTTGTGAAAAATGCGTACATCTGCAGGGCGATTACGTCGAGAAGTAACGCCAGTTTCATCGATTTCGGGTGAGTAGTTAATTAGAAAAAAAATCGGAGGCCTTAGAACTTGAATGCACCTCGTACTTGTAAAACTACTTTTCGTAAGGTTTGTCATCTTCACTTTGACCTATGAGACAATGTTAAAATTGTCATTGCTCCAAATCCAATGATGAATACCTTTAACAAACTAAATGCATTCAGGAAGATTCCGAGATATGACCACTGGATGGAAAAATGTACACTGCTACCAATCAATACACCATGTGAACTGGTTCCTTGTAACTTATGGAAAAATCTCCACAAAGACTAAGGTAGGATAACAATTCACTGCTAATTCGGACAGCAGTCACAGTAAAAACAAAACACTTCAAGTCTGTAGGGGACTTATGACCATAGATGTTAAGTCCCATAGTGCTCAGAGCCATTTGAACCATTTTTTTCAAGTCTGTACAGAAACATAAGCAGCTTACTGATTTCAACTGGATCTCACCAACTCTGTTTCTGTAACTGAATGCTTACTTTAGATAGCTAACAGCTCCATGATCTGGTAGGAAGGTGGTGTTTACCAGTCACTTGCATACTCTCTAAGCTGTATTGCTCATGGGGACAAAGTTCCAAATTCTCCAAAACTTTAAATACTGACAGAATAACTTTAATGACCATTGTATATATCTAATTCCTTAATTCAGAATCATCAAACACTTTTAAACACTAACTCTGCCCTACGCTGCCCATGACTTGCCTTCTTTACTCAGAAAGACTGCCAGTCATCTTCTTGATGTCTCAAGTTTCAAGAAGTTCCAGTAATTGTTTACATATTCAAGCCTTTCTGCCCAAGGAAAAATGTAATGATTCTCACTGCTCCTTCCTTACTCCACCTGCTAGACTCCTTTGAAAAGTGTTCCTTCCTGCCAGAACTTCTAGCATGTTATTTCCAACTTAAAAGATCCCAGGAGAAAACCTGTCATCATGGGGAAATCTCCAACACTTAGGCAGCCTAGTAAGTTTCCAACCACAATACACTTAATGCAGCTTAAGGACAAACCAGCATATTAGATCCAGACTGGCACCATCAAATTCCACCAGATGTGTCTATAACAGCCACCTGTTATAGCAGACTCAAAAAGATTGAACACCCTGTCCCAACCACAATATAGTTCAGGTAAGTTTAACTCTGAACCCTCATTTCAATAGGCTCGGGAATGATATGTTACACAGAGGAACTGTTAGTATTACACACTACTTTGACAGAACACTTACATGAAAAAGAACCTATGCCATACACTAGTTAACTTTGAATGTACTCACCATTATCTCTCTGTATGAAACCACTACACTGACAGTACAGATTAATGAACACAGACAATCTAAACTGGTGAAAACTTCCTGTTGTGGAGCAGTCAACAACACTGGTGGTTATGACAACGGAAAATTTGGGTCTTTCTTCCCAAATGTCTTAAAGGGAGCTTGCTCAACAAGATATCCTCAGTTACGTTACCCAACAATCATCAACAACTGCTATTCCTCTTACTGTGACCTATCCCCCCTTCCAACGTTTATTTCTACCATCCTCTTCTAACCCTTATCATGTATTTTTTCTCCACTTTCATGTCATCTTTTATGGCTTTATTTAGTGTCTTTATTTTAATGCTTTTTCCACAATTTACTTCATCTCTGCTTTTTCTCTCTCATTGCTCTCCTTAATCTCATCTATCCTTCTAATCCATGCTGCTTTTTTCCACCTGACTGCCCCTTGCCACTTCTGGTTACTCGATTTCAAATCTCACATGTTTATAGAATTTTATTGTAAATTTCTCTCTTGATCTGTCTCATGTCTGCCTTGTTATGGGAGCCCAGGGTGGCTTTCCTAAGTACTTGTTAAAATATTTAAAATATAACAAGTACCTAGGAAAGCCTTGACTGGAATACTCTCTTTCAAATTCTGAAGGTGGCAGGGGTACATCAACAAAAGCAAAACGAGGATAATGGAATGTAGTCGAATTAAGTCGGGTGATGCTGAGGGAATTAGATTAGGAAATGAGACACTTAAAGTAGTAAAGGAGTTTTGCTATTTGGGGAGCAAAATAACTGATGATGGTCGAAGTAGAAAGGATATAAAATGTAGACTGGCAATGGCAAGGAGAGCATTTCTGAAGAAGAGAAATTTGTTAACATCGAGTATTGATTTAAGTGTCAGGAAGTCGTTTCTGAAAGTATTTGTATGGAGTGTAGCCATGTATGGAAGTGAAACATGGACGATAACTAGTTTTGACAAGAAGAGAATAGAAGCTTTCGAAATGTGGTGCTACAGAAGAATGCTGAAGATTAGATGGGTAGATCATATAACTAATGAGGAGGTATTGAATAGGATTGGGGAGAAGAAAGGTTTGTGGCACAACTTGACTAGAAGAATGGATCGGTTGGTAGGACATGTTCTGAGACATCAAAGGATCACCAATTTAGTATTAGAGGGCAGCACGGAGGGTAAAAATCGTAGAGGGAGACCAAGAGATGAATACACTAAACAGATACAGAATGATGTAGGTTGCAGTAGGTACTGGGAGATGAAGCAGCTTGCACAGGATAGAGTAGCATGGAGAGCTGCATCAAAGCAGTCTCAGGACTGAAGGTCACAACAATAACAACAATCTAGGAAAGCCATCCTGAGCTCCCACAATAAGGCAGAAACATGACAGATCAAAGGAGAAATTAGTAATAAAATGCTACAAACATATGAATATTTTAATATTTTAATTTCCTACAATCCCTCCTCCTTTCTGACATATCAAAACACTTTGTTTCAACATACATTTTTTTGTTTTGTTTTTATTTATGGTTAAGCTTACTGTAACCTCATAAATAGAAGTTTTATTTGGAGCTACAATATACATATGGAAACACATTTACTCACCTCACGTGCTTTTCGTAGTTCTTCAGAGTGTTCACGATCAAGAACTTTCTTGGTATCACTCTGGATTCTTTCAAAGAATGTAGTATCATGTTCTATTTGATTTGATGAAATTATTGATGGCTGTTCCGACTCAGACTCTTCTACAGCACCCATTGCATTAAGACCATCGGATTCCACCATATTATTAAACTGCTCTAGTGACATGGGTTGTGCACGGTTCTGCTGCTTCTTGGCCCGTTTATTTCCTCCATTAGCTGCCTGTCGTTTTTCTTGTTCTTGTGATTCTTTCTTCAACTGCTCGTAAACATCTTTCTTTTCCTCATAGTCCAGCTTTGAGAGGAGGATGGCCTGCTGCAGATCTCTTTCATATGATTCTTCTACAAACTGCAGAAAAGTGGAAAATTAATTATCAACATTATTAGATAATGGTTTTGAAAAGTTAAAAAGTGTTATTTAGTCTTTTTACACAGTTTTCACAGCACAATTTATATTTATTCTTAACTCGTGTTCACTCAGATTTGATTACATTACAATATTATTTCAAAGGTGGAAAAAAAAAAAAAAAAAAAAAAAAAAAAAAAAAAAAAAAAAAAACCACTACACAGACAGATGTTCGCCAACATTCCTGACACACACATTATTTAACAAATACAGTATAATGGCCACAAGAAAAATTTCTAGACTTATGATTGCGTTGATGATGTGCATAAAATTGCAATTTTCAAAACTGGATATTAAATGCTGAATGTGATCACTGATGCATGAGTTTCATGCCACGGAAGACGTGTGGTTGTATCATGTGTCACCTTATAGGTGACCTGCATGTATGCTGTGTCATCTTGTACAAATCGTAAAATGAAACAAGTATGTAAATGTCAAAGATTGGAAAAATCAGATAACAGTAATCACCTAGGATGTATTCAAGACAACCACAAAAATAATTGACTTTATCTTGAAATGAAATAGCAATGTCTATTATAGATGTTGCCAACCTGCACGTCCCTGCCAGATATACAACACATTTATATGGACGCTACATCAATGATTACTGCATGCTTCTGATTACAGTTTGTACGAAATAAGAGATGTTATAAGAAATGGACCACTAGGTTTGTCTCTATAAAATTACATTTGGGATGTCCTTTATGAAGAACACATTTCTGCACTGATCAAAAAGGAAAAGAGGTAGATCAGTCTAGTCTGTCTCATACATGACCACTGGTTAATTATAAGTCCAGAATGTGAAACCTGCACAACCATATTTTCTGGCCATGCTGTGCTACCTGGTGCTGTGAAATTGTGTGGTTTTGTTTTCTTTCTTGCGGTCAGTTTCATTTACAACAGCAGGGCTTTGAAACCATTAAACAAATTGTTTCTACTATATATTCATATATTCTTTCTTCTAATATACATACGTTGGAACTTAAATAGTGGCAACACTGCTGTGGAGACACTATGCAATGGAATTTACTATTGTCGCTAATAGCACACGTTGTTGAAATACCTACCTTACCTCCGAGCAAATGGACTCGCCCTTCCCACATCACCGGCATGCGCACAATCGAGGGAAAAACAGTCACTTGGGAGCGAGCAGTCAAATGTAACAGCGTCACTATTTTTTTGAAACAGGAACAACAGAGTTGTATCAAGATTGAATGTGCCAGAGGATGCATAGCACGACAGTGTCATCAAGGTCTTCAAGAGGTGTGCAGGGAATCGGCACTGCTGTACAGAACAGTGGCATGTTAGGTAAAAGCCTTCAACGAAGGTCACAAACTGTGGCAGACATGCATTGGGCAGGTCATCCTAGAATCTCTGAAGAAGAAGTGCATGCTGTTGCCACGTTAGTGGACAGTGATTGACGCCGTACGATTTGTGAGCTTGCCCACGAAACCAGATTAGCGCATATGACTGTGCTTCGCATCCTGAAGGAATGCCTGGGCATGCAAAAAATAGCATCACGATGGGTTCCACATGACTTGACGGAAATGCAGAAATGGATGCCTTATAACGCTGCTCAAACGCACTTGGAGCACTATGAGCACGAAGGAGAGGCTTTCTTACACCGTATCGTAACAATGGATGAGAGATGGGCCACATCGTAAGAGCCCAAACTGAAATGCCAATCCAATGAATGGTGTCACAATATGCATCATTGTGAAAATCAAAAGTGTGTCAGAGCCCCAGTATGGTGAAAGTTATGCTGATTCTCATGTATGACTGTGATGGTGTTATCTTAACGCATTACGTTCCTCCACAGCAGACCGTCAGTGCACGGTATTACTGTTTGTTTTTGGAGCATCACCTGCGACCAGCTTTGCGAAAGAAGCAGCGATACTTTCTGCGCAACCCACCCATCATTTTCCACAACAATGCGCGAGTGCAAACAGCGTAAGCTGTGGCTGCTCTGTTCGGTCGATGGGACTGGGAAGTACTGTATCATCCATCATACTCCCCGGACTTAATTCCTTGTGACTTTGATTTGATTCTGAAGGTGAAGGAACCACTTTGTGGCATTCGCTTCAGAACTGTTCCAGAGATTCGACAGGCAGTAGACCTCTCCATTCGCACCATCAACAGAACAGGCTCTGCTAACAGTGTATTATGCCTTCAACATCGCTGGCAACATGTTCTACACAATGCTGGTGACTACTTTGAAGGACAAACAGGTGCAAACATGTAACTCTTTTGTATCGGTTGTGAATAAATAGTTGCCACTATTTAAGTTCCAACCCTCGTATAATTTTCCACAAAAATTGTATACACATATGCATGCTGTTTCACCCTTCTCCTCACACTCGGTTTTAACAAAAAACAAGAAAGTTTTATTTATGACTTAACAGCTTTTGAATACTACTATGGAATCTGAATCATCTGAAACTTTGTAATCCTACTGATTTGCAGATTAAAACTCTATGAAATACCGTCATTGATGATACTATCATGATGGATCCAGCAACAGGAGGGATCTCTCATATGCTGTATACCAATCATCCCAACCAATTTAGAAGTTACGTCGAATAGTGCTCAGAGCCCAACCAATTTACCCATTCATTTCAAGAACATCATATCCCAACTGAAGTTCACTCTTAATTACAATAAGTGAGGCTCAAGGTCAGATAGAAGGGGAGGATTAGATGGGGAGGGAGAATGGACAGAGATACACAGCGAAGGAGGAAATGAACACTGGGAGGGTAGAGAAGAAGGTGGAGAGATGTAGAGGTGAGGAGGAGACAGACAGATAGAGGGGAACAAGGTGATGGACATAGAAAGGAGGGAAGAGGAGGAGATTGGTAAAGTGAAGGGAGGAGGAGATGGACACAGAGAGGGAAGATTATTGTTATGATTATCTTCTTTCCTTTCTCAGACCTTAGGTCTGGTTAAAAATGGAAAGTGACGCGGACCTTGGTCAAGCGTGACTTCCTTTTAACTGTATGGTATATGTTACATTGCATTTAGGAACTTTCGGGTAATTGAACATGTATCAATAATTACAGATTTCTGTAGTTGTATATATAAGTTTGGATGTAGCTGTATTGCGTTGATGTACTGGTGGATATTGTGTGGTATGACTCCTGTAGTTGATAGTATAATTGGTATAATGTCAACTTTATCCTGATGCCACATGTCCTTGACTTCCTCAGACAGTTGGATATACTTTTCAATTTTTTCTCCTGTTTTCATCTGTATATTTGTTGTATTGGGTATGGATATTTTGATTAGTTGTGTTGATTTCTTCTTTTTATTGGTGAGTATGGTGTCACGTTTGTTATGTGGTGTTGTTTTATGGTTCTGTTCCAGTATAATTTGTATTCATCATTCTCCAGTACATTTTGTGGTGCATACTTGTATGTGGGAACGTGTTGTTTTATAAGTTTATGTTGTAAGGCAAGCTGTTGATGTATTATTTTTGCTACATTGTCATGTCTTCTGGGGTATTCTGTATTTGCTAGTAGTGTACATCCACTTGTGATGTGATCTACTGTTTCTATTTGTTGTTTGGAAGATCTGCACTTATCTGTTGTGGTATTGGGATCTTTAATAATATGCTTGCTGTAATATCTGGTGTTTATTGTTTGATCCTGTATTGCAATCATGAATCCTTCCGTCTCACTGTATATATTGCCTTTTCTTAGCCATGTGTTGGATGTGTCTTGATCGATGTGTGGCTGTGTTAGATGATACGGGTGCTTGCCATGTAGTGTTTTCTTTTTCCAATTTACTTTCTTCGTATCTGTTGATGTTATGTGATCTAAAGGGTTGTAGAAGTGGTTATGAAATTGCAGTGGTGTAGCCGATGTATTTATATGAGTGATTGCTTTGTGTATTTTGCTAGTTTCTGCTCGTTCTAGAAAGAATTTTCTTAAATTGTCTACCTGTCCATAATGTAGGTTTTTTATGTCGATAAATCCCCTTCCTCCTTCCTTTCTGCTTAATGTGAATCTTTCTGTTGCTGAATGTATGTGATGTATTCTATATTTGTGGCATTGTGATCGTGTAAGTGTATTGAGTGCTTCTAGGTCTGTGTTACTCCATTTCACTACTCCAAATGAGTAGGTCAATATTGGTATAGCATAAGTATTTATAGCTTTTGTCTTGTTTCTTGCTGTCAATTCCGTTTTCAGTATTTTTGTTAGTCTTTGTCTATATTTTTCTTTTAGTTCTTCTTTAATATTTGTATTATCTATTCCTATTTTTTGTCTGTATCCTAGGTATTTATAGGCATCTGTTTTTTCCATTGCTTCTATGCAGTCGCTGTGGTTATCCAATATGTAATCTTCTTGTTTAGTGTGTTTTCCCTTGACTATGCTATTTTTCTTACATTTGTCTGTTCCAAAAGCCATATTTATATCATTGCTGAATACTTCTGTTATCTTTAGTAACTGGTTGAGTTGTTGATTTGTTGCTGCCAGTAGTTTTAGATCATCCATGTATAGCAAATGTGTGATTTTGTGTGGGTATGTTCCAGTAATATTGTATCCATAATTTGTATTATTTAGCATGTTGGATAGTGGTTTCAGAGCAAGGCAGAACCAGAAAGGACTTAATGAGTCTCCTTGGTATATTCCACGCTTAATCTGTATTGGCTGTGATGTGATATTATTTGAATTTGTTTGGATATTAAGTGTGGTTTTCCAATTTTTCATTACTATGTTTAGGAACTGTATCAATTTAGGATCTACTTTGTATATTTCCAATATTTGTAGTAACCATGAGTGGGGTACACTATCAAAAGCTTTTTGGTAATCAATGTATGCGTAGTGTAGCGACCTTTGTTTAGTTTTAGCTTGATATGTCACCTCTGCATCTATTATCAGTTGCTCTTTACATCCTCATGATCCTTTGCAACAGGCTTTTTTGTTCTTCATTTATAAATTTGTTCTGTGTTGTATGCGTCATTAATTTCTGTGTAATGACTGAAGTTAATATTTTGTATATTGTTGGTAGGCATGTTATTATTATTATTATTATTTGATAGAGTGAGGTAGGCAAGCTGAGAGCGTACCACAGATTGGCCAATAGGGCGCACTCAGTAAGAACATGGGCTCTATCATCAGTAGACCCCCCTGTCGCAGAAAGAATTCCTGGGTGAGTCCTGTATGGCTGATGCGTAGTTGGCACAACACAAACGGCATCATTCTGAGAGGTGTGGAAAGATGTATGCCACACCTTAGTGGACCCTTCAATCACTCTTAACTTGTTTTCGGTTGTAGTAGCCTGCTGTTCCAACTTCCAGAGCCTCAAAATATTGAGTCAAAGTTGTAATCTTAAGTCTGCCCCATATCCCAACATCAAGTTGATCTCCTGTAGTTGTGTCTTTGGCTAGACAGTCAGCGAGTTCATTTCCTGGAATGCCTATGTGGCTCACTGTCCAGATGAAAGCCACCATCTTTCCATAGCTGTAGAGGTGAGCCAGTAGGCCCCAGATGTTGGCGACCAAGATTTTTGGGACAGCACAGGGTTATGTATTTTAAGCAACCCATGGAATTGCTACACATCAGAAAGTTTATCTGGGATCTTATGTACTGTAAAGCCTGAGAGATGGTAACCAACTACGCAGTGTATACACTGCAAGCACTCAGCAGAGAGTGCTTCACTCAGCAGAGAGTGCTTCTCTTGCCCCTTGCATATGCAGAAGCATAATCGACACTGTCATTGCCTTTCCATCTATCTGTGTAGATGCATACTGAATTAGAATAATCATGGAGGATTGAAAGAAACAGGTGGTGGAGAAGGGTAAGATCAGCAGTATCAGTTGGTCTGTCCAGTTTTGGGCTATGCACAAACCGTCTGAACTGCTGGTTGTGGAACAGAGTTGAGTGATGTGGGTGGGTAGGCATCTGACAGATTGTGACTCCTTAACTTGTCAGAAGCTGCTGCCATCAAACTCACAGTGGTGGGACACCACCTTCCGCCAGGAGGCTGTCAACAGGGCTCGTACGAAAGACCCCCGTTGCCAACCGCACACCAGTGTGGTGAACAGGATCCAGCACTCAGTATGGATGGTGCTGCCAACCCATAGGCAATACATACATAGCCCAAGCGGGTTGTAATCAGTGCTTTGTAAGATCTCAGAAGAACTGCACGGTCCACACCCCACGAGGAGTGACTACGTAAACTAAGAGCATTCAGCTTCTTCATGGAAGTTGCCTTTAGCCAGCAGACGTGCAGCAGCCAAGTTATCTTGTGGTCAAATAAAATATCTAAGACTTCGAAAGTTTCAACAACTTCAAGTAAATGGTCGCTAAGATAAAATTCTGGGTGCGGGTGCACAGTCCAGAGTCGACAAAAATGAATAACTTGTGATTACGCACAAGAAAACTGATACCCGCAATTCAGAACCCAGTCATGGACTCTCCAGACAGCCCCCTGAAGTTGGTGTTAAGCGATGCGCTGTGATCCAAAGGCATAGTACTGGCAAAGACCATGCAGGTTCAGTGGTGGAGAGACTGCGGGGTCCACTGCATTTACGAAACCACTGATAAAGATAGCAAACAGTATTGTGCTCAGAACCGATCCCTGAGAGTCTCCAGTTTCCTGTACATACTGGTTGCTGAGGTCGAACTTATCCAGACCCAAAAAAATCGGAGAGATCTGAAATTCTGCATAAAAATGGGTAAACTGCCCAGAAACCTCACTCATGCAGTGTAGAGAGGATGTAATGATGTCAGGTGGTATCATACGCCTTCTACAGGTCACAGAACACAGCAATCAGATGTTAGTGATGTGCACTGTGGATTCCAAACAAACCAGGTGATCTGTGGTGGACCAGAAAGCCTGAAAGCCGCTTTGGAACTGGCTTCAAAGTACCAACAGAGATAGTGGTTGACCATTCATTTGAATAGCTTACACAGCCCATTCGTTGCAGAGATTGGCCAGCAGTTAGTTAAAATATGTGGGCCCTTTCCTGATTTCATGACAGAAATAATAATACCTTCCTGCCACTCAGAGGGAAATACTCCCTCCTGCCAAATGCAATTAAAAAGCTCGAGGATGTGTTTCAAGCTATCAGCATGACGATGTCTGAGCATTTGGTCATGGATTTTGTCAGGTCCAGGGGCCATACCATGACACTCTGCCAAATATGCTGCTAAGCTCCCATTCACTAAAATGGACACTGTATGATAGAGAGCTGTGTGCTTGGAAAGATAGCGGGCGGCACTCAATAAGGTGTTTAAATGAGGATGGACACTTCAGCAAAACATTCGGCAAGTACCACGGGATCAATGCAGATGTTACCATTGACAAGGATGCCAGGAACTGTTGTGGGCAGTGGGTGGCTACAAATGTCGCAGAGTTGAGTCCATACTTGGGATGATGGGTTGTGGGATCCCTCCCAACACTCCTGCTTCCTTTTCTTTATTAAAAACTGTGCTCTCACCTGGAGTCTCTTGAATGCTATTAAATTATCCATACAGGAATGGCACTTGTTCGACTGACGTACACTGGGGCATTCCCTGTTAGCTGTGGCTATATCTTCAGACCACCATTGCACTGGTGGTCGTCAGGATGAGCCAGAGGAGTAGGGTGTTGGTTCTGCTGCAGCATGAGTAATAGTATTAATAGTATCCTGTGTCAATTTGTCGATATCCATCACATGACTGGCTGCAAAAGTGGCTGCAGAGGAGAAAGCCTGCCAAACGGCTTTCTGAAGTGACCAACACGGAGCATGTTCTAGATGTCTGTAAGCGGAGAGGGAGAGAATGATAGGAAAATGGTCACTGTCACAAAGATCGCCATGGGGGCGCACCACTGTAAGATAATTGGGCTGCAAACTGCAAGATCAATAGCTGAAAACGTTTCGTGGGCTGCACTGAAATGGGGTGCAGCTCTAGCATTGAGTAGGCAGACATCCAATTCCGAAAGGAGGTGATATAGTACTTGGCCCCTGTTTGATATAGTGTCACCTCTCCACAGAGGATTATGGGCATTAACGTACCCCAATAAGAGGAAAGGGGTAGGGAGCAGTGCTAGTATCTGTAACAGCTCGCGATAATGGAAACGTCTTCTGGGGGTAGTTAAACATTACATACTGTCATCCAAACTGACAGGTAGACACTAACGGTCACAGCCTCTAGTGCAGCAGCAAGTGGCACCTGCTCACTGAAAATATCAGAGCATATGACCCCAGTAGACAGCCTCTCAACATTAATGTGATTAGTACAGTAGGGTTGGTAGTTCTTCAGAGCTGGGAGGTGTGTTGGCATAAACAGTGTTTCCTGAAGCATTATGCCAATTACGGAGTAAGTAGCCATTAAATGACAGAGTTTGGTCAAATGGTGCTAGTAGCCATTACAGTTCGACTGAAGGAGCATTGGTGTCAGGACTGTGAAAGTGTCAAATGGAAAATATGGGTGTGATTACTTTGCTACCAGGTCGTAGTCCACCTGATAGTGCAATCGGTCATCCATGTGGACAGGCTAGACTGCTGCAGGGCTGGGGAGCAGAACATTCAAAGCTTCAGAAAGTAGTTTACCTTTCTGCTTATCCTTCTAAGACTTCAATTTCTGTGAAGATTTCCCCCTTTTATCTTCTGGAAACAAAGAGGACTGTACTTTTCTTTGGTCCCAGCCTGTAGCTGTTGGTCCTTGTCTTCAGAGGGGGGCACCTTGACAGGTGTCTTCATCCCTGATGGCAGAGAATGACTAGGCACCTCTGGCCACCCCAATGGAGTAGGAACCACTGGTGCTATAGGTGTAGGGTATGAGGGAGCTGACGCTACTTTCCACAACTGCAGGGCAGGTCCTGGAATATGACCAAGGCCTGGAGGTGTCATGTGAAACATACTCATTGTGTGAGGTGTGGACTGTGACACGACAGTTGCAAAATCGGAGACCATATTAGTTGGATGAAGTCTTTCAAACTTTTTCCTTGTATCTTGGTAAGACAGGTGGTCAAAGGTTTTATGCTCTTGAATTTCCTTCTCCCTCTTGAACTATAAGCATTGCGGTGATCGGGGAGGGTGCAGTTCCAGACAGTTGACACATTGAGGGAGTTGGTCACAAGGCCTGATTTTATGGGACAACTGTCCACATGCCCTACAGATAGCCTCGTTAGAACAGTAGGCAGACATGTGTCCGAACCTTAGGCAATTAAAACATCTCATCGGAGGAGGAAAGTAAGGCCTCACGTCACACCTATAAGCCATGACCTTAAACTTCTCAGGCAAAATGTTGCCATTGAAGGGTAGGATAAAAGCTCCATCGTCTACTCTATTATCTACATCTACATCCATACTCCGCAAGCCACCTGACGGTGTGTGCCGGAGGGTACTCTGAGTACCTCTATCAGTTCTCCCTTCTATTCCAGTCTCATATTGTTCGTGGAAAGAAAGATTGTCGGCATGCCTCTGTGTGGGCTCTAATCTCTCTGATTTTATCCTCATGGTCTCTTCGCAAGATATACGTAGGAGGGAGCAATATACTGCTTGATTCCTCGGTGAAGGTATGTTCTCGAAACTTCAACAAAAGCTCATACTGAACGTCTCTCCTGCAGAGTCTTCCACTGGAGTTTATCTATCATCTCCGTAACACTTTCGCGATTACTAAATGATCCTGTAACGAAGCGTGCCAATCTCCGTTGGATCTTCTCTATCTCTTCTATCAACCCTATCTGGTATAGATCCCACACTGGTGAGCAATATTCAAGCAATGGGCGAACAAGTGTACCGTAATTCCTTTGTTTTCGGATTGCATTTCCTTAGGATTCTTCCAATGAATCTCAGTCTGGCATCTACTTTACCGACGATCAACTTTATATGATCATTCCATTTTAAATCACTCCTAATGCCTACTACCAGATAATTTATGGAATTAAGTATTTCTAGTTGCTGACCTGCTATATTGTAGCTAAATGATAAAGGATCTTTCTTTCTATGTATCCGCAGCACATTACTCTTGTCTACATTGAGATTCAATTGCCATTCCCTGCACAATGCGTCAATTCGTTGAGAACCTCCTGCATTTCAGTACAATTTTCCATTGTTACAACCTCTCGATATACCACAGCATCATCCAGAAAAAGCCTCAGTGTACTTCCGATGTTATCCACAAGGTCATTTATGTATATTGTGAATAGCAACAGTCCTACGACACTCCCCTGCGGAACACCTGAAATCACTCTTACTTCGGAAGACTTCTCTCCATTGAGAATGACATGCTGCGTTCTGTTATCTAGGAACTCTTCAATCCAATTACACAATTGGTATGATAGTCCATATGCTCTTACTTTGTTCATTAAACGACTGTGGGGAACTGTATTGAACGCCTTGCTGAAGTCAAGAAACAAGGCATCCACTTGGTAACCCGTAACTATGGCCCTCTGAGTCTCGTGGACGAATAGCGCGAGCTGGGTTTCACACGATCATCTTTTTCGAAGCCCATGCTGATTCCTACAGAGTAGATTTCTAGTCTCCAGAAAAGTCATTATACTCAAACATAATACATGTTCCAAAATTCTACAACCGATCAACGTTAGATATATAGGTTTATAGTTCTGCACATCTGTTCGACGTCCCTTCTTGAGAACGGGGATGACCTGTGCCCTTTTCCAATCCTTTGGAAAGCTACACTCTTCTAGAGACCTACGGTACACCGCTGCAAGAAGGGGGGCGAGTTCCTTCACGTACTCTGTGTAAAATCGAACTGGCATCCCATCACGTCCAGCGGCCTTTCCTCTTTTGAGCGATTTTAATTGTTTTTCTATCCCACTGTCATCTATTTCGATATCTACCATTTTGTCATCTATGCGACAATATAGAGAAGGAACTACAGTGCAGTCTTCCTCTGTGAAACAGCTTTGGAAAAAGACATTTAGTATTTCGGCCTTTAGTCTGTCATCCTCTGTTTCACAGTTGGTCACAGTGTCTGGACATTTTGTTTTGATCCACCTACTGCTTTGACATAAGACCAAAATTTCTTAGGATTTTCTGCCAAATCAGTACATAGAACTTTACTTTCAAATTCATTGAACGCCTCTCACATAGCCCTCCTCACACTACATTTCGCTTCATGTAATTTTTGTTTGTCTGCAAGGCTTTGGCTATGTTTATGTTTGCTGTGAAGATCCCTCTGCTTCCGCAGCAGTTTTCTGACTCGGTTGTCCTACCACGGTGGCTCTTTCCCATCTCCTACAATGTAATCTAATGCATATTGTACGATGGTTTTGAACTTTGTCCACTGATCCTCAACACTATCTGTACTTGAGACAAAACTTTTGTGTTGAGCTGTCAAGTACTCTGAAATGTGCTTTTTGTCACTTTTGCTAAACAGAAAAATCTTCCAACCTCTTTTAATATTTCTATTTATGGCTGAAATCATCGATGCAGCAACCGCTTTATGATCGCTGATTCCCTGTTCTGTGTTAACTGTTTCAAATAGTTCGGGTCTGTTTGTCACCAGAAAGTCTAATATATCCATTCTGGATGCAGTGAACAAAATGGACTCCACGACACGTCAGGTTAGTACACAGCTCTTCACTGGTTTGTAGCATTAGATCCCAATGGAAGATAATACCTTGAATTCCACTGAGCTTGTTATGAGGAGAAATGGTGACTGGTACATCTCCTAACTTGATCCAGGTCTGAAGTGCTCGTGATTGGTTGGCGTGTGGTGTTTTGATCAGCAAAGATTCATTTCTCACCTCTATTGCCGCAACCTCCCCAAATCGATCTTCAATATTTTCAATGAAAAACATTGGCTTTATTGAAGTGAAATGGCCGCTGTCAGTGCAGGAACAAACCAAGAACTTGACAAACTGTCCACGTCCATTTCTCATAGCTGACTCTCGTCTTGAGTCATGGTCAATGATGAAAACGCTGTAGGATTGTAAACTTCTGCATTAAAATCACTGATCCTGACTGATGAGATGGCTGTGTTGGCAAGGCCACTATTAAGTTTGATCCGTTTCATTGCGGATCATCTGCACCGATGCCACTCACTCCGACTGGAGGCCCTCCCCACGGGCACCACCCCACCCGGGCAAAGGCCACCTGGCACAGTAGATGTTGTATGGAGTCCTGGTACCCCAAAGTGAAGAGGCTGAATGGGGAGGTCACAGCTCAGGCATCAGCAGTACGATATCTGCGTTGTCAGGGGGCTAACACCGAGAAGGTACATGACAATCTCACCATGACGGACCGGCTCCTGAACTGGATTGGTTGGTGCAGAAGGTAACAGTGCACAGTGGAGAAGTAATGCACCATAGTAAGGCAACCTTCCTCAAATGGCCCACACTTAAAAAAACTTGATCCAATAAAAATGACTGCTATTAGTCACCTCTTACGAAAGGCAACGAAGGGCCATGGGTCTATTCTAGCCCCTGACACGACAGGGGGAGAGGGGATAGGAGGCTGGGATGTATATATGATTTCCATAAATACTCAGCAAATGTGAAGCATTGCTGGGTTTTATAGTAACATTATAAAGTAATCACTTATTTATCCCATGTTGGAATACTGCTTAACTGTATGGGACTCAAAATAAATATGACTAACTGAATTTATAAATATAAGGGAAGCACAAATAGTCGTTGGTTAGTCTGATTCACTGGACAGAAGCTATTAAAGATAAATGTAAAATATCTCACAGAAAGCCCATTTACAAAGTTTCTGCAGTATTGGCTGCCATCTGGTCGGCCGCACTTTAAAATACACATGCCGCCAATCATACTGCTGTGTTTCCTACAGCCTCCAGTGTGGCATGAGAGCATTGCCACGAACGCTTATGCTGCTACCAATAATATGCCAGCGTCCCCTCTCTGGAGCTTTAGCGGTGGGTCTACTGAAGTTCAATCATCAATCCACAGAGCCCATTTTGTGTGTTTGCCATCTCATAACATATACGGACTTTCACAGCAATCAGGGTTCATTCTCTATGGAATAGTCATTGTATTGAAGATGAATGAATTTTAAACCTCTGTATCTGTATATACTTCAACTTTCAAGTCTACTGTTAACATTAGTTGCAGACTAAATAAATACTTGAATTCTCTGTCCATAAACTGCATCTGTTTCTCGCTCCTGTAACCACTAAAGAAATTCTTCCCACACACAACACATGATTGGAACAGGAAGAAACCATAACTTACGCTAGCTTGCCAAGTACCCTCTGCCATGCACTCCCCAGTCATTTTTAGAGTATGTGCGTAGATGCAGATGAAGAATAACTAACATTATAAATAAGTGGTGGCAGGATAACACACACATATAAAGGTATTTAAAATTTGCAAACTTTCAGAGCCAGTGGCTCCTTCTCCTGGCAGAATGGTTGAAGGGGAAGGAAGAGGGGTGAAGGAAAAAGACTGGCGAGATTTAGGAAATGGAGTGAGTTCGTGAAAATTGCCCACAACCCGAGACAGGGGAGACTTATCAGACGGGAACAGAAGGAAAGACTTCTTTCCTTCTCATCGCGTCCAGTAAATCATAAAGAAGCAGTACTTCGGATATAAGGTTCTGTTTACAATAAAATTTGCTTCAGAACCTTGTATTTTTATTCTGGAAATTATCTTGTTTATGTCATTTGAAACATACTGTACTCTAAATCACAAATAAGATATTTTGGATAACACCGATACCAAGTATTGCAACAGTAGAGTTACGTGTGTTGATTTTCTAATATGTTTTGTGAAAACTGAATTTATAAAATACTTGTACCATATATTTCAATTGGGCACTGCAAGGGGTCAGATGGTTTTGTCAAAATACAAATCTTTATTCAACTATGAAAATGGCTGTTTTCTGGGAAAATATTGTTTGTTTCTATATCCCTGAACAATTGAAACAGTTTTACATGATTTATAATATAAATTGTCCATTTTCACATTGTATCAGCAGTAAATAGTTAAGAAACCTGAATCCAGTTTTGAAGGACTACCTAGATAAGATGACACCAACATCTACACCAGTCATTAGGATACATAATACTATCATTTCTTTGGGCAATTCTGTGTAACCTGTAATTTTAAATAAAATAGAAAGAAACATTCCACATGGGAAAAATATATTAAAAACAAAGATTCCATGACTTACCAAACGGGAAAGCGCTGGTAGATAGGCACAATAAAAAACACACAAACACACACACACACACACAAAATTTCGAGCTTTCGCAACCCCCGGTTGCTTCATCAGGAAAGAGGGAAGGAGAGGGAATGATGAAAGGATGTGGGTTTTAAGGGAGAGGGTAAGGAGTCATTCCAATCCCGGGAGCGGAAAGACTTACCTTAGGGGGAAAAAAGGACAGGTATACACTCGCACACACACACATATCCATCCACACATATACAGACACAAGCAGACATATTTAAAAACAAATCGTTTGGGCAGAGATGTCGGTCGAGGCGGAAGTGCAGAGGCAAAGATGTTGTTGAATGACAGGTGACGTATGAGTGGCGGCAACTTGAAATTAGCGGAGATTGAGGCCTGGTGGATAGCGGGAAGAGAGGATATATTGAAGAGCAAGTTCCCATCTCCGGAGTTCGGATAGGTTGGTGTTAGTGGGAAGTATCCAGATAACCCGGACGGTGTAACACTGTGTCAGGATGTGTTGGCTGTGCACCAAGGCATGTTTAGCCACAGGGTGATCCTCATTACCAACAAACATTGTCTGCCTGTGTCCATTCATGCGAATGGACAGTTTGTTGCTGGTCATTCCCACATAGAAAGCGTCACAGTGTAGGCAGGTCAGTTGGTAAATCACGTGGGTGCTTTCACACGTGGCTCTGCCTTTGATCGTGTACACCTTCCGGGTTACAGGACTGGAGTAGGTGGTGGTGGGAGGGTGCATGGGACAGGTTTTACACCGGGGGCGGTTACAAGGGTAGGAGCCAGAGAGTAGGGAAGGTGGTTTGGGGATTTCATAGGGATGAACAAAGAGGTTACGAAGGTTAGGTGGACGGCGGAAAGACACTCTTGGTGGAGTGGGGAGGATTTCATGAAGGATGGATCTCATTTCGGGGCAGGATTTGAGGAAGTCGTAGCCCTGCTGGAGAGCCACATTCAGAGTCTGATCCAGTCCCGGGAAGTAGCCTGTCACAAGTGGCGCACTTTTGGGGTTCTTCTGTGGGAGGTTCTGGGTTTGAGGGGATGAGGAAGTGGCTCTGGTTATTTGCTTCTGTAGCAGGTCGGGAGGGTAGTTGTGGGATGCGAAAGCTGTTTTCAGGTTGTTGGTGTAATGGTTCAGGGATTCCGGACTGGAGCAGATTCGTTTACCACGAATGCCTAGGCTGTAGGGAAGGGACCGTTTGATATGGAATGGGTGGCAGCTGTCATAATGGAGGTACTGTTGCTTGTTGGTGGGTTTGATGCGGACGAATGTGTGAAGCTGGCCATTGGACAGATGGAGGTCAACATCAAGAAAAGTGGCATGGGATTTGGAGTAGGACCAGGTGAATCTGATGGAACCAAAGGAGTTGAGGTTGGAGAGGAAATTCTGGAGTTCTTCTTCACTGTGAGTCCAGATCATGAAGATGTCATCAATAAATCTGTACCAAACTTTGGGTTGGCAGGCTTGGGTAACCAAGAAGGCTTCCTCTAAGCGACCCATAAATAGGTTGGCATACGAGGGGGCCATCCTGGTACCCATGGCTGTTCCCTTTAATTGTTGGTATGTCTGGCCCTCAAAAGTGAAGAAGTTGTGAGTCAGGATGAAGCTGGCTAAGGTGATGAGGAAAGAGGTTTTAGGTAGGGTGGCAGGTGATCGGTGTGAAAGGAAGTGCTCCATTGCAGCGAGGCTCTGGACGTGCGGGATATTTGTGTATAGGGAAGTGGCATCAATGGTTACAAGGATGGTTTCCGGGGGTAACAGACTGGGTAAGGATTCCAGGCGTTCGAGAAAGTGGTTGGTGTCTTTGATGAAGAATGGGAGACTGCATGTAATGGGTTGAAGGTGTCGATCTACGTAGGCAGAGATACGTTCTGTGGGGGCTTGGTAACCAGCTACAATGGGGCGGCTGGGATGTTTGGGTTTGTGAATTTTAGGAAGTAGGTAGAAGGTAGGAGTGTGAGGTGTCTGTGGGGACAGGAGGTTGATGGAGTCAGGTGAAAGGTTTTGTAGTGGGCCTAAGGTTCTGAGGATTCCTTGAAGCTCCGCCTGGACATCAGGAATGGGATTACCTTGGCAAACTTTGTATGTAGTGTTGTCTGAAAGCTGACACAGTCCCTCAGACACATACTCCCGACGATCAACTACCACAGTCGTGGAACCCTTGTCAGCCGGAAGAATGATGATGGATAGGTCAGATTTCAGATCACGGATAGCCTGGGCTTCGGCTGTGGTGATGTTGGGAGTAGGATTAAGGTCTTTCAAGAAAGATTAAGAGGCAAGGCTGGAAGTGAGGAATTCCTGGAAGGTTTGGAGAGGGTGATTTTGAGGAAGAGGAGGTGGGTCCCACTGTGATGGAGGGGAACTGTTCCAGGCAGGGTTCAATTTGGATAGTGTCTTGGGGAGTTGGATCATTAGGAGTGGGATCAGGATTATTTTTCTTTGTGGCAAAGTGATATTTCCAGCAGAGACTACGAGTGTAGGACAGTAAATCTTTGACAAGGGCAGTTTGGTTGAATCTGGGAGTGGGGCTGAAGGGGAGGCCTTTGGATAGGACAGAGGTTTCGGATTGGGAGAGAGGTTTGGAGGAAAGGTTAACTACTGAATTGGGGTGTTGTGGTTCCACATTGTGTTGGCTAGAATTTTGAGGTGTTGGGGGGAGTGAAGCTGGAAGTGGGAGATTGAGTAGATGGGAGAGACTGGGTCTGTGTGCAATGAGAGGAGGTTGAGGTTTGTTGGAAAGGTTGTGGAGGGTGAGTGAGTTGTCTTTCCGGAGGTGGGAAACCAGGAGATTGGATAGTTTTTTGAGGTGGAGGGTGGCATGCTGTTCTAATTTGCGGTTGGCCTGTAGGAGGATGCTATGAACAGCCAGTGTGGATGTGGGAGAGGAAAGACTGAGGACTTTGATTAGGGATAGGAGTTGACGGGTGTGTTCATTGGCTGAGTCGATTTATAGGTGAAGGATTAGGCGGGTGAGGGCTATGGATTGTGCAATTTGGAACTAGTATAGGGACTGATGGAAAGAAGGATTACAGCCAGAGATGGGAACTTTAAGTGTGAGGCCTTTGGGGGTAATGCCAAATGTCAGACAAGCCTGAGTAAATAAAATATGGGAGCATAATCTGTCTAGGGTGAATGCATGTTTGCGGAGAGAATGTAAATAAAATTTAATGGGGTCGTTGTAGGGATGGTGTGAGGTTGACATGGTATTAGAAGGTAGAAAGGGTAACATGAGACTAAAGTGAAAATAAAAAAAAAAAATTAAAAATAAAAGTATATAGGGAGAGATAAAGGTGTGAAAAAAGTCGAAAAAGTGTTGGTTTGAGATGAGCTATGTTGATCCTGTGCTGAACTTAGGTTGGGGAACAATGATGGGTACAAAGGTTAGGTAGTTGTGTTGCCTCCAAAACACGTTAAAGGTTGGGGAAATACAGGAAAATTTCGAAAAAACTGCGTGTAAATGTATTCAAATGACTGGTTATGTGCTGGCAGATTAAGAAAATGAGGCTAACAATTGTCTGATGAAGAAATAATAACGTTTAAACCTGTGGGAAGCTGCTAAAAAGTGATCGGTTATGTGGGAAAAAAACGGGAATGGAAATAAAACGAAAGTTGTTGGAAATAGCTGAAAAGGTTGTTTAATGGGTGAATTTTAATTTTAATTTTAATAAATATATAAGAGTAACGCGCATCTTTTGTTAAGTGCAATTAGCTCACCATAGGAGTGAATGAATGCACTTTATTATTCAGAGGACATCTTCATTTCAGTTCGTCAGCAAATGAGGAGATGGGAAGCCTACGAAGTTATGTCAGGAGTTGGGAAGTTACTAAGTGACTATTTAAATCATGATTCAGAAGTATGAGTATGGCCACACATGTCTCACTTCCTTCTCATATATGGTGGGTTGCCTGCCTCCCCCCCCCCCCCCCCCCCAAAAAAAAAAGCTTTCTCAGCCTATCAAATTTACCATCTACGCTCCCCTTCCAAATGAAACCCATGGGACTGAAATCTAATAGTATTTTCATTTATCTTTGTGTGTAAGTTGTAGTGGCAGTTTTAATATTTATGAATGTAATTTTTATTTCTGTCAAGTTAATTGCCTTTCTGCCACGCAAAATTCCATACGTAAAATTACATTCACATTTTCCAGTATGTACAGAACAAGAAATGCATGTAATGACAAATTTTTGCTTGCTTGCATTACAGTAAAGTTATTATAGGCCTATGTGGGAGCATATATGCACATCTTCCAAATGGAGTAGCTTGAAACTGTGAAACAACTCAGCTCATCCAGTTTTGTACAGTCAAAAATATTTCATCTCCTATTAATGTAAGTATTATCAAAACATAATAAATGCATAGATAGTTTACTGTTTAATAGTACCAGGAAAAAATTTCTGGGTAGCTCGCAGTGAGTAACGTTCACAATTTGGTTGAGGCGAAACAGTGAGTAATGAAAACTAGTCAACACATGGTAAAGACAAGTATGGGAGTAGTTATAATACGGTGTAGAGATGACATCTGACAACTCAGCCACCAACCCACAACTTGTAAACCATCAATTTCGCCGAGAAAATAGGAAAGATTACATCTATTGCAATTAACCATTTTTGTTTTCTTTTTACGTATTGCTCGTCTAAAACTCCATTAATTTATTTCAACACCCATTACACAACCAGTGTATCCTCTACCTGTTCTACATTAATTACTGGACTTGGTTTGTTAGTACTTCTACAATAAATTGTCTCCCATGCTGTAATAACCAAAACTTCACAAATTTCCCTTACTTAAATTATTATTGAGTATTCTTAATTTCCAATTATTTTGTCACTGGTGGGAAGCAACTGAACTAAGCCTATGACAAAAAACAATCCTCCCCTCATCTTTCCCCTTTTTATGAAGATGCTGACCTGCATACACTCCGCCACTATCATGTAAATATTATGTTCTTGCAAAGAAAAACGTGATTAGATGATAGAAACTTAGGCAATAAAGGCCACAAGCTTAAGCCTGTGACTAACTTTTTTAATATGACAGTGAAGCAACAAGTGTAGTAAGATATTTAACAAAAATTAATTTTTTTTTCCCTTTGACAGTCCCTTTATGGACTAATGAATTCATTCTGCTTCATTATACACTTACCTCTGAATCTTTTTGTTTCCACTGATCCCACTGATTGTCTTGTGTAGCAGATTTCTTTTTGTTTGTGGAACTTGCTTGCTTGTTTCCGTCCCCCTTGGTAGAAGACTTAGCTTTTGGTTTTGCATTCGCTTTCTGCTGGTTCTGTTGCTGTTTAAATGAAAGACGTGTCATATATCTAAGATTTTTTGCTGTATCATGATAGCCAATTGAAAATAAATAAATAAATAAATCTGTGTCAATCACCAGAATCGTAATTTATTTAATTTAATTAGCAGTCACAATCCTCACAACACAGTCCACAATTGATGAAACTCTTATAAAGGCAAATAAACCACAGATTTTACAAAGTACCACAAAAGAAGTAAGATTAGAAGATTAAAACAGTCTGGATTGCATTTCTCGGTGCACAAACATCACTTTTCAGGAATGTTCTTATAACCTTATGGGAAAACTAAACAACCACAAGAGATGCATGCAAACAATGTAACCAAGTGCAAATGTACAGTAGACAAAACAGCAGAATTAATAGTAATGGCTGATTTATCTTGATCATATGGGCACAAATAGAAACCCAGGAGCTGGCTTACATTCTGAGCTCATGAAAGTGTGAGTTTTTAATTGTGTTTTATTTGTTATTTTACCTGCTTCACGTTGCAGATAATTTCTTTAGTATTGTAATAGTTTTAATATTATATGCTGAAATTGCACTAGATTTGACTGAGATCTGTTTATGTACGGCCAGCATACTGACTCACACTCATAATAATAAACTTTGCAGATTCTCACATATTTTTGTGTATGAATATATGCACTGTAATGAATATATGCACAAGTGTCATTTTTTGCCAAACTAGTTAAAATTTGACATTCTGCTGGTTTTTTTCTTTTTTTCATGAAACATGCTGGGCCTTACATTTTGTTTGCATACGTATGGCTGATGTACCCGAACTTGCACTCGAACGAACGTAGCACATTCCCTTGAGATGACATATTTTTATAGCTGAATAAACACAGCAAATTTCAGAACATTCAATCATTTTAACGAACTTTGGATTATTCTATTGCTATAGTTAATTACTTTGACAAGAATTTTGAAGGTGATTGGAATTGGCAGCTGGTACGAAGGCTGGAAGGGGAAGGATGCAGTCTGACAGATTGTTGGAAGCACCAGAAGAAGGTTTCAGCTGCCGGAGTTGAATGGAGAGGAACATCACGCAAGAGTAGACATGAGAAATAAGCAGCAGATGTTGTCCATGCTCAAGAACTCAGAATATCACTAATGTCAGGAAGACAGAAGTACTGCTGTTAGGTAGTGGGTATGCCAGAGGTGTAGGCTGTTAGTTACATGATAAGTTAGGATTGGTGTGTAAGGTCACCAGCTTTTTCAAGCCAAGTGCTGGGCTCAAAGGAGATAGCGGACATAAGGTCTTTTGCGTAAAGAATGCACTAAAGATAATCTGGTAGTAATAGTGGTTGGGGCAGAGAACAGGTTGGAGAGACACAGGGCATGTGACTTGAGTATCATAGCCTTCTCAACTGGTGGCACACATGTGTACCTTATTCAGCTGTTCATATAGCGGAGATGCTGAGTCGCGATAGGCACAACAAAAAGATTCACACAATTATAGCTTTCGGCCATTAAGGCCTTTGTCACCAGTAGACACACAGACATACACGCATACACACACTCACGCAAACGCAACTTGCACACACGTCTGCAGTCTCAGAGAACTGAAACAACACTCAGTTCTCTGAGACTGCAGACATGTGTGCAAGTTGTGTTTGTGTAAGTGTGTGTGTGCGTGTGTGTATGTGTGCCCGCTGTTGACACAGGCCTTAATGGCCAAAGGCTATAATTGCGTGAATCTTTTTGTAGTTCATATCGCGACTCAGCATCTCCACTATACGGTGAGTAGCAACTTTCCTTCTCTGGTATTGTTACATTCCATCCTGGATTTTCCATTGTTTGATTATTCAGCTGTTCCATTGCCGTGGCTGGCTTCGCTGTATGGTGAGTTAATGTGGAGCTAGAAATGGTGCACATTGCATTGGTGTTGGTTGGGAGTACCAGATGATGAGGTTTCACTAGGAATGGCCTGCACCACATTAGGACTGGAGAGTGAAGGTTGCTGGAGCTAAAATCCCCATTGCCATGGGTACAAGAAATAGGACATTTTTTACAATAGGTCATAATAAAAGGTCCCTCTACCTAAAATGTGTCTCAACCAGTTCAGAGATTTCTTCAACAGGTATGGAGACAATAGACTGTACCATACTGCAGGACACACACACCATTAATGGTTAAGAAATCTTAATTATAAACTCAACAGAAATATAGATACCCTTACCAATCCTACACAGAAAAATAGAATTATCAGTTTTTCAACAAAATATGCAGTCTATTAATACTAACATACAGCAACTACAAATTTATGTTTTGGGATCTGAGAATACCCACAAAGTCATGGTCCACTATTTCCCCAAGAATTTTCCTATGCAACTGGTGAGGTCAACACTCAAATGTCTGGACTGGTTGAGTAGTTGACAGGTTCTTATACAGGAATCATTACTGCCTTATTCAATGTGGTTACTATCCATGTTAACAATTCTTAATAAATAATTAAATATTACACTTTGGGAATTCTCACTATTCAGAGACTTAATCATAGCCATATTTTCTTTTCTATTAGTCTCCAGTAAACACATATTCTGATGTGCTTTTTAAAGAGGTTCGTATGAGAAATATATCGAATGAGTGTGTAAAAAGTATTGTTTAGTTCACCCAGAATAAACAAGATTTTTCATATTTCATGAAAGTCAGTATTCATCTTAATCCTCTCATTTGGTAAACTTAGAACTGAATCTTTCTGTTGCTTCTCTGAAGCTGTTCTCAATATACTCCATATTGTTTTAATTTTATTCTGAGGCATGTGTATCCTTCTTGAAAAGCTTATTCTTTTATCTACTTCAGTAACACATCTTCGTAAGTCTTACTGCATTACCTCTAATGATTTACTGTAGGTAGACCTCAGAATCAGATCTATTTCCTTTTACTTGAGGTTCTGATTCTTTGTGTTAACAACACTGGCTGCCTCTGCTGATCCATTGTGGATATGGGATAGTGGCCTGTCAAATATTTACCAAGGAAAATCACCAAACTGCTATATGTCTTGAGAAGTTATTTTATTTAGACAATCATGTTGAGCATTAAATAAATGCTCTGTTTGTAGTGTATTAACCTATGTATTAGGCATCTCTGGCTAACAATGTAAATAAAGTTGTAAGAATGATATATGCTGTGCTGTCAGTTATTATAAGATACATAAAATGGTGCAAAAAACCAGGACGGCTGTGACTAGTGGTGAAGGAACCAGCTGCTAGACAGAAAAGGAAAGAAGGAAACAACTTCTGCTAGTTTCACGTCTTTGAAATGAGGTAAAAGCAGAGAGAGCCTGTAGCAGGGCAGCCCTAATTACATTACTTCATCACCACCATTTGACTATTATGTTTTTTCCATATTAATGGATGTGCATATTAACTCATTTTCATTAACAAAGATTGAGTATTACATTGAAGGATACTGAGTATTGACGGAAGAACAGTTAACTACAATACACATAGGTCCTGAACCTAGAATACAGAAGGATCCGCAAAGAGAAGCCAGGCTATGAGAAAAATTGCAAAATGATTTTATGAAAAGATGGAAGAAAGAATATTTGTTAGAATTAAGAAACTTTCATGACGTACAGCATCCTCACAAGGAACTGTTTACATGTAGGGTGGGAGACACTGTGCTCTTACGAGAGGATAAGCAACTAAGTAAAATATGGCGTTTCAGTCTTCGATCGCTATTCTTTATTCTCAATAACCGGTTTCGGGCTAGCTGCCCATCTTCAGATCATATGTTGTAGTTACAGAGTAACTTGTCCGTACAGAACACACAGTTTGAGTGAACTGTGTGTTCTGTACGGACAAATTACTCTGTAACTACAACATATGATCTGAAGATGGGCAGCTAGCCCGAAACCGGTTATTGAGAATAAAGAATAGCGATCGAAGACTGAAACGCCATATTTTACTTAATGAACGATCACGGACCTCCCAGTGAGACAACCATGTCTTGTTTTGATAAGCAACTAAGATATATGTGGAAGAGTGCCCGCATTATGGAAACAAGAGCAGGGAAAGATGGAATGGTACAGACCTTAAATCTTTAAACTCTAGATGGAAGAAATATTACTTGGCAGCTGCAACTTATCCCACTGGAGATCGACCACAGTGGGGAGGATGTTGAAGACAAATAAATACTCTGTTTGTAGTGTATTAATCTTTGTATTATATATCTCTGATTAGTAACATAAATGAAGCTGAAAGAATGATATATGTTGTCCTGTCGGTTATTATATGATATGTAAAAAACCAGTTTCAGCATGTCCATAATGCCATCATCAGGCTCCTAAGCACTCCATGTATAGACAATCATTTATATTTATACATACATACTGGAGCCATCAGTATCTGGATTCTGTGAATTCATTTTTTGAGTCTTTACTTAAAAGACTTGACAACAACTGAGACTTTCTCGGACGGCATGTGTGTTCAGTTGTTGTATCCACAGTATCCAAAGTATGCATGGTATCCAGATTTTGGTGGCTCCTTTACGCAAGTATTGATATATCTGGTTGTCTAGATATGGAGTGCATGGGAGCCTGAAGATAGTGTTATTGAGATGCTGAAACTGGTTGTCTAAATAAAATAACTTCTCAAAACATATGGATGTTTGTCGATTTTCCTAGGAAATGCTGGCTACCTGTCATTACTGAGTTTGTTTTTTACATATAGTAGTGGAAAACAGCTTTCAGTAAAAATAACTGAAGCTTTAAGAATACAGTGTATTTATCACACAAACTGTGTGTGCTACAAACATCATGGCGATCATCCCTTGAACAGTTAAATAAATTTTTGCACTGCATCTTTGCTAGCGATTAAATTTCTTTCACATATTTGTGCTCTTCATTTCATTCTTAACACTTACCAACATTTAGATCAGTGCCTCATGATCTGACAATCCATTAGTAATTGCTTCCACACTGAATGAAACATCAACGAAAATATACACTGCTGTGGTGCATTCTCTCCATATCCTTGTAGTGAAAGTCACAGTTTGGAACACATTAAATGAAGAAGGGAGAAGCTTCAACCCTGTAACATGCCATATACAGGCAATGCGGAAGCTCACACAAGATTTGAATCCCTTTTAAAGATTCAGCTCTTATCACCAAAAAGGCTACATTTGAGACATATTAATGTTGCATGTCTATTCATAGTTGCAGAATAAAAGTCCTTGATGAAATGGGGCTCTCAGTGGGTTGATGTGTTATGTTGATAATATAATCCAATATATCCAGAAAGGTAAGAAAGATGTATATATCATCCTTTCTGTATAGCTGAAAATAATTTTAAGAGATTTCCTCTCAGTGCCCTGCAATTTGAAAAGTGGATCTAGAAAGAGGAAATAGTTAATGAAATTTAAAGAGTTCTTGCAATGTCTATTAGTGTGACAATGCATATTTCACCTGCCACTCAAGAAGAAAGCCTTCTTGGGGTGTGTTAAAGCTAACCTAGGACTCTTGAAAACAAGGACTATACTGTTCCCATGAAAGTGTGGGGAAATGTACGTAGGTCAGATCACACAGATGTGACAGGAAAGATGTTTGGAGCGCAAATGTCAAACAAGGAACAACAACAATCAGTTGCGGTAGAGCACTGCCTCTCCAATAGACATACCAAGAATTATAGTTGTTAAAACAAGCAAACATATCCTTGGATTGGGTTTTAAAAGAATCTGTAGAGATCCGGCTACATGATGAGCTGATAAACACAGTGGTTCAACTTAGGGAGACTCAAAGCACAACAGCCGATGGGAAGGTCCATTCATGTCATGCCAACCCAAGAGTTTACATCACACTCCTTCGATGCATCTCCTTTACACCAGCAACTTTCAGACCCTCTCAGTGTTGGCACAAACACTGAGGACAGCCACTCTTATCCTGGCCTTGAACTCCCCCATCCACCTCAACAGTTGGGCTGCCCACAGGTACTACAGACCCAAGTTCGTGGGCAGGAAGGGGTTATGTAAAATGGCATCCAGCAGAAGATACATAAGTCATCAGGACCACATGAAGATGGCAACAGGTCAATTTGTCAAAACAATGCATCATCTGGAAGATACTTGAATACCCAAGAACATTTCAAATCATCATTCACTTGGAAAGTATAAACCCACACTACATTTATCTTTGGCAACTCAACAATTTAACATCTACATGTGTGAGAGGTACTGACATTTCTTCCTCATTATCGGGCATTTGAGCTATTACAAACAGGACCAAAGTTCATTCTTCTTCAAGAAGTTTCTTACAAAACTATATTTTCCACACATCTCAGCACATCTTCAGGTATAGCTGCAAAGAATTATGAACATAATCATCCTTCGCCAATTTCAACCAGAGAGAACTGCTATGCATCAAACAATGCAATTGAAATAGGTTGGGTTGGGTTGGTTTGGGGAAGGAGACCAGACAGTGAGGTCATCGGTATCATCGGATTAGGGAAGGATGGGGAAGGAAGTCGGCCGTGCCCTTTCAGAGGACCATCCCGGCATTTACCTGGAGTGATTTAGGGAAATCACGGAAAACCTAAATCAGGATGGCCGGACGCAGGATTGAACCGCCAATTGAAATAGGTAACCTTTGTGAATGTCAATATAAATCAAACAGAAACATAAACCTTATCTTGATCAAATTGCCTGCTTTTATACTGACATTGGTGAAAGAACATCAAACCCATTGTTTGGAACAGGAATAGGTCAAGTTTCAAAAAATGAAGTTCATGTGGCACAAAATGTGAACTTGCTCCCGATAACTTCAACATATTATGAAATATTAACTGTTCTCAAAATACCAATAGAGGCTAATCAAAATGTACAAGGAAGGTATTGCTGTTGTGCTCGAACTTGCTCTTTAGCCTGGTCTAGTTTTCACTTAAATCACGAGGGATGAAGTACAGCCACGAAGAAACCATATCACAGTTAATCAAAACTGGAAATTTTTTTTCGTATTTGTGCTCTACATGTGCACTTTACCAACCCCCCCCCCCCCTCTCTTGTGTGTATGAAATTTTTCCTTATGGCATATATTAATAAAACTTTATGACATATTTCAAACAAAAATATAATTGTCCTTCAAAACTACTGTATGGTCCTCCCTTTTTTTTTCAAATGTCTTAAACAATAATATGCTGCAGAAGGGGTGACTGCTAAGAACAAGAGGAAGAAGAGCAGGAGGAGGAAAAGCCTTAATTACTTCTTGGTGACAGTTAATGTGGACCAAGCTGGCTTCTACTCAGAAGCCTATGCTGTGCAGATGGTAGCACCTGTAAGGAACACCATGGAAGCATTGTTTTGTGGGAAACAAATGTGGATGGGCTGCTCATCAAACTGCACAGCAGACAGTGCAATGAGAAGTGTGCGCAACCCTCTAGACTACATGTATTGCACAAAGACAAACTGACTTTTAAATGGCAAAACTCATCTCAGGACTGGGCTGACAGATTATCAGAATATGAATGGGCAATGTTGATCACAGGCTTTTAGATTGACAAGTACAATGGGCTGGACTACGAGGCACCAAGCAACGGCTTTCGGCACACCCACTTCCTTCTTTGTTCTCAGCTCTCAATTTGCTGCAAGAATACTGGCTAAATAAACATTATGACGAACCTTAGCAGTCCAACTGCTTCTACTAGTTTTCATTTATGGAGAATAAACTGAAGAACTTAAAGATCAGAGAATGGATTAGTGGAGTTGGAGTAGAAAAGATCTAATGGGTTACTGCAAGATTATCATAAGGGGCAGAAAATGACAACCAAACAGAATAAAATCAAGACGTTTGTTTCATAGCAGAGAACAAAAGCAGGTAGAAAATTAACATATGAGATTTACTGTAAATAAGATAAGTAAATAACATATTATAGATATTGACAGAAGTTCAATAAGATTAGCAAGACTTGTTTCCAGATTAAACAAGTATTCCATGGAAACTAATAAAAGCATTGCATAAATATGTTCAAACTATAATATATGTCATTACAGATGTTTAATAAAAAAGAAATTTGCAAAGTATATACAAAAGTCTGAAATAAACAATTCCACAAAAACTAGAGAGAAATGCTACAACTGTACTGTTTCATAAGAAGGAGACCAAGAAGACATGAAACTATGCACCTATCAGCTTCCTCTCTTTAATGTAGATACATCTAACAAATTTATCAGCATCTTTACATTTTATTGCCCCATTCTAGTTGCAGTATGAATCTGTGCTTTATCTCCTTACTTCTATATGCAAATATGATGTGTAATTTATCTGAAGTAGGACTGGCTTGTACAGCTGAGCATATTAACCTGCTACTTCTGTCAGGCCCCAGCACCCATCCGCGTCGCAGATTGATGATGAAGATTGACGAACTGGACAGCCTGGCTGTGGTTTTTGGGCAGCTTTCCATATCCAGCACCCGTCCGCGTCGCAGATTAATAATGAAGACTGACGAATTGGACAGCCTGGCTGTGGATTTTGGGCAGCTTTCCATATCTAGCTAAGTAAATATCGGGCTGGAACCCATGTTCCACCTCAGTTACATTGTACACAAACATTTAACAAATGTTTTCACACTTGAATGTGTCATTTATTCTAGACACAGACAGTTGGAGTAAACAAATTCTGTTCCGAGGAAAGCGATGGTGTCAGGAAGGACGTCCAGCCACCAACTATAGCTAACATTGTTAGAGATAATGTGGAGAAATGAGAAATGGCAAAGAAGAAAAGTAATTTATTTGAAGTACTGAACAGTATTGCGCAAATTGTATAACAACAAGGTTTTAAACAGAGAAAACATTAAATTTCAAACGGCCGGCCGCGGTGGTCTCGCGGTTCTAGGCGCGCAGTCCGGAACTGTGCGACTGCTACGGTCGCAGGTTCGAATCCTGCCTCGGGCATGGCTGTGTGTGATGTCCTTAGGTTAGTTAGGTTTAAGTAGTTCTAAGTTCTAGGGGACTGATGACCACAGCAGTTGAGTCCCATAGTGCTCAGAGCCATTTTAAATTTCAAACAGGCAACAGAACAAGTCAGTTTGAGCAATGACTACAATACAATAGAAAGCTTGCATGATGTTAATGAAGCAACAGGACCGAAAAATGACTTTTACAGTAATATTCAATTCAGGATTCACATAATCTGAGCAACCTCTGACTGAATCTCAGCAAAATATGTACTAATAGACTTTGTGAATAAAATCTCAACCTATTTTAATTTGTTGGATATATACACGAATGCTACTACTTCCATTACAATTCAGTGAGATGGTATGAAATTAGAATTGAAAGAGGAGTCAGACAAATAAATTCCAAATCACCAGAATTATTCTTAGCAGATCTAGATGAAGTTATCAGGTCACTAGACTGGTTAAAAACGAGAATGAACAGGTCATACATATTAATGAAACATACATGAACCACATTTATTTTGGTGACAAAACTGTACAACTCAACAGTGGTGGCCAGTTATCATGTGCTATACACCACTTCTCTTTGAATGTGTGTTGGTATACAAATAAAATGGACGAAAACAGGTTTTGTAGAGTTCTCTCCACAGTAACTAGAAACCAGTATCAAGTTCTGAAATGATGGTCAGCTATATTACTATCAACTCAGAGAAGAGACGAAGCTATCTGTTTCCGACTGTGCACGCTTTGATGTGATGTCGTCCCTGCCGGCACTGTGAGTTCTACATTGCTCACAGCTACAGATCAATATTTTTCTTTGCAAGCATAGAATATGAGGAGTTTATTATGAGTGGTTGCATAAACAGCTCAATGCAGCAATGACTGGTAATTTGTTGGTAAGGGTTCAATTCCTGCTGCTATTAACTTTTTACTGCATTTTATGTTATTCCTCACAATGTTGAACAATTAATTAATTATAGATGCGCAGGGTAGCCGCGCGGTCTGAGGTGCCTTGTCATGCTCCGTGCGGCTCCCCCTGTCGGAGCTTCAAGTCCTCCCTCTGGCGTGTGTGTGTGTGTGTGTGTGTGTTTCGTCCATAGCATAAGTTAGTTTAAGTTAGATTAAGTAGTGAGTAGGCTTAGGGACTGATGACTTCAGTAATTTGGACCTATAAGACCTTAGTACAAATTTTCTAAAATTAGTATAAAATAGCACTTAGCAGCTCCATCAATCAAACAAATCAGTAACAGCTTGCACAGTATGTGCTTGAGCATTGTCCTGCAAAATGATGGTCAGGTACTGCAGAAAGTGTCATCCCTTCTGGCTCTAAGCTGGTCGTAGGTTGTGTTCCAAAAATGAACAGCATAGAGACAGAAGTGATGCAAGCTGCTACTGATTTGTTTGACTGATGGGGCTGCTAAGTGCTATACCACCTACTGTATTCCCCTGAATTAAGCCCTCATGAGTTCAACTCAATTTCTAAACTGAAGGAAACACTTCACGGTATTCGCTTCAGAACTAACACAAAATCGTCGGGCAATAGACCACGCTGCTCGAACTGTCAACAAAACTGGCATTGCTAAGAGTATCCTACGGCTTCCGCATTGCTGGCAACAGGTTACACACAATGCTGCTGACTACTTTTAAGGTCAGTAAAACTTTGAAACACGTTTCTATTTTGTACGAGCTGTAAATAAATAGTTGCTGCTATTAAAGTTCCAAAACTCGTATATATCTTCACTGATCAAGTTTGAAAGTAGGCTCAAAATGAATTACAATGAGACAAAGATAGTGTACAACTAACATACCAAATAGCACAAATTAACAATGAAATCAAAGATTCAGTTAACAATTTCTGTATTTTATCAGGTAGATGAAGAGAATGGCTGAATGAAAACTTAAAGGAAAAAACTAAAGAGAAAAATGGTTTGGAGTGCCTTTTTGGACCAATTAGGGTTACCAAAACTAAATCACCAATGAGCATGAAAAAGTATTTTATTTTCAATAAATGTAACTAGTTTCAACTTACCACAGGGGAACATGGAATTTTAATGTGAAACCAAAATAAAAACTCAGAATTAATCTTCAAATGAGATTAGTGTTGAAAATTACTTGAAAAGACAGGGAACAGACTGGAGTGGTAAATGTAATCATAACTGAAAAGAAAATTAAATGGATGCAGGTGGAAGATGAAGTCACGCAACTGCATACCTGATGGGTTCTCTGGATTTGAACAGATAAGGAAAGTGTAAGCAGGTATCTTAATGGAATGCACATAAGCTATGTTAGAAAACATGCAGGAGGTGACCTTTAATCAACAGTGGGAGATAAATGGCTGAAAATGAAATAATACAGTATGTCCCATACACTGGACACAGGTGGTAAATCAGCAGTTAAGACACAGACATAAAAATTCGTAATACAAATGAATCAGTGACAGCAGAAACATCAGTGTTTCTATATTTTACATGAAAGCAAAACAACTATATATCTTTTCAAAATCTTATGAATATAAACACACACACACACACACACACACATACAGAGTGTTACAAAAAGGTACGGCCAAACGTTCAGAAAACATTCCTCACACACAAACAAAGAAAAGATGTTATGTGGACATGTGTCCAGAAACGCATAATTTCCATGTTAAAGCTCATTTTAGTTTCGTCAGTATGTACTGTACTTCCTCGATCCACCACCAGTTGGCCCAATTGAAGGAAGGTAATGTTGACTTCGGTGCTTGTGTTGACATGCGGCTCATTGCTCTACAGTACTAGCATCAAGCACATCAATACGTAGCATCAACAGGTTAGTGTTCATCACGAACGTGGTTTTGCAGTCAGTGCAATGTTTACAAATGCGGAGTTGGCAGATGCCCATTTGATGTATGGATTAGCACGGGGCAATAACTGTGGCGCGGTACGTTTGTATCGAGACAGATTTCCAGAATGAAGGTGTCCCGACAGGAAGACGTTCGAAGCAATTGATCGGCGTCTTAGGGAGCACGGAACATTCCAGCCTATGACTCGCGACTGGGGAAGACCTAGAACGATGAGGACACCTGAAATGGACGAGGCAATTCTTCGTGCAGTTGACGATAACCCTAATGTCAGCGTCACAGAAGTTGCTGCTGTACAAGGTAACATTGACCACATCGCTGTATGGAGAGTGCTACGGGAGAACCAGTTGTTTCCGTACCATGCACAGCGTGTGCAGGCACTATCAGCAGCTGATTGGCCTCCACGGGTACACTTCTGCGAATCGTTCATCCAACAATGTGTCAGTCCTCATTTCAGTGCAAATTTTCTCTTTACGGATGAGGCTTCATTCCAACGTGATCAAACTGTAAATTTCACAATCAACATGTGTGGGCTGACGAGAATCCGCACGCAATTGTGCAATCACGTCATCAACACAGATTTTCTGTGAACGTTTGGGCAGGCATTGTTGGTGATGTCTTGATTGGGCCCCACATTCTTCCACCTATGCTCAATGGAGTACGTTATCATGATTTCATACGGAATACTCAACATGTGCTGCTAGAATGTGTGCCTTTACAAGTACGACACAACATGTGGTTCATGCACGATGGAGCTCCTGCACATTTCAGTCGAAGTGTTCGTACGCTTCTCAACAACAGATTCGGTGACCGATGGATTGGTAGAGGCGGACCAATTCCATGGCCTCCACGCTCTCCTGACCTCAACCTTCTTGACTTTCATTTATGGGGGCAATTAAAAGCTCTTGTCTACGCAACGCTGGTACCAAATGAAGAGACTCTTTGTGCTCGTATTGTGGACGGCTGTGATACAATACGCCATTCTTCAGGGCTGCATCAGCGCATCAGGGATTCCATGCGATGGAGGGTGGATGCATGTATCCTCGCTCACGGAGGACATTTTGAACATTTCCTGTAACAAAGTGTTTGAAGTCACACTGGTACGTTATGTTGCTGTGTGTTTCCATTCCATGATTAATGTGATTTGAAAAGAAGTAATAAAATGAGCTCTAACATGGAAAGTAAGCGTTTCCGCATCAGGGATTCCATGCGATGGAGGGTGGATGCATGTATCCTCGCTCATGGAGGACATTTTGAACATTTCCTGTAACAAAGTGTTTGAAGTCACACTGGTACGTTCTGTTGCTGTGTGTTTCCATTCCATGATTAATGTGATTTGAAAAGAAGTAATAAAATGAGCTCTAACATGGAAAGTAAGCGTTTCCGGACACATGTCCACATAACATATTTTCTTTCTTTGTGTGTGAGGAATGTTTCCTTGAAGTTTGGCTGTACCTTTTTGTAACACCCTGAGTGATGTGACTTACCAAACGAAAGCACTGCATGTTGATACACACACAAATATACACACAAAATTCAAGCTTTCGCAACCAATGGTTGTTTCATCAGGAAAGAGGGAAGGAGAGGGAAAAACAAAAGGATGTGGGTTTTAAGGGAGAGGGTAAGGAGTCATTCCAAACCCGGGAGCGGAAAGACTTACCTTAGGGGGAAAAAAGGACAGGTATACACTCGCATGCACACACACACATATCCATCCACACATACACAGACAAGCTTGTGTCTGTGTATGTACGGATGGATATGTGTGTGTGTGTGTACGCGAGTGTATAACTGTCCTTTTTTCCTCCTTTTTTCCCCCTAAGGTAAGTCCTTCCGCTCCCGGGATTGGAATGACTCCTTACCCTCTCCCTTAAAACCCACATCCTTTCGTCTTTCCCTCTCCTTCCCTCTTTCCTGATGAAGCAACCGTTGGTTGCAAAAGCTTGAATTTTGTGTGTATGTTTTTGTGTCTATCAACCTGCCAGCACTTATATATATATACAGGGTGTTACAAAAAGGTACGGCCAAACTTTCAGGAAACATTCCTCACACACAAAGAAAGAAAATATGTTATGTGTACATGTGTCCGGAAACGCTTACTTTCCATGTTTGAGCTCATTTTATTACTTCTATTCATATCACATTAATCATGGAATGGAAACACACAGGAACAGAACGTACCAGTGTGACTTCAAACACTTTGTTACAGGAAATGTTCAAAATGTCCTCCGTGAGCGAGGATACATGCATCCACCCTCCGTTGCATGGAATCCCTGATGCGCTGATGCAGCCCTGGAGAATGGCGTATCGTATCTCAGCCGTCCACAATACGAGCACAAAGAATCTCTACATTTGGTACCGGGGTTGCAAAGACAAGAGCTTTCAAATGCCCTCATAAATGAAAGTCAAGAGGGTTGAGGTCAGGAGAGCGTGGAGGCCACGGATTTGGTCCGCCTCTACCAATCCATCGGTCACCGAATCTGTTGTTGAGAAGCGTATGAACACTTCGACTGAAATGTGCAGGAGCTCCATCGTGCATGAACCACATGTTGTGTCGTACTTGTAAAGGCACATGTTCTAGCAGCACAGGTAGAGTATCCCGTATGAAATCATGGCGGTGAATTGAGGAAGTACAGTACATACTGACGAAACTAAAATGACCCCTAACATGGAAATTAAGCGTTTCCGGACACATGTCCACATAACATCTTTTCTTTATTTGTGTGTGAGGAATGTTTCCTGAAAGTTTGGCCGTACCTATATATATATATATCTAAAAACAAAGATGATGCGACTTACCAAACGAAAGTGCTGGTAGGTTGATAGGCACACAAACAAACACAAACATACACACAAAATTCAAGCTTTCGCAACCAACGGTTGCTTCATCAGGAAAGAGGGAAGGAGAGGGAAAGACGAAAGGATGTGGGTTTTAAGGGAGAGGGTAAGGAGTCATTCCAAACCCGGGAGCGGAAAGACTTACCTTAGGGGGAAAAAAGGACAGGTATACACCCGCATGCACACACATATCCATCAGGACATACACAGACACAAGCAGACATTTGTAAAGGCAAAGAGTTTGGGCAGAGATGTCAGTCGAGGCGGAAGTACAAAGGCAAAGACGTTGTTGAATGACAGGTGAGGTATGAGCAGCGGCAACTTGAAATTAGCGGAGGTTGAGGCCTGGCGGGTAATGAGAAGAGAGGATATACTGAAGGGCAAGTTCCCATCTCCGGAGTTCTGACAGGTTGGTGTCAGTGGGAAGTATCCAGATAACCCGGACGGTGTAACACTGTGCCAAGATGTGCTGGCCATGCACCAAGGCATGTTTAGCCACAGGGTGAATCTCATTACCAACAAACACTGTCTGCCTGTGTCCATTCATGCGAATGGACAGTTTGTTGCTGGTCATTCCCACATAGAAAGCTTCACAGTGTAGGCAGGTCAGTTGGTAACTTACACGGGTGCTCTCACACATGGCTAGCCTTTGATCGTGTACACCTTCCGGGTTACAGGACTGGAGTAAGTGGTGGTGGGAGGGTGCATGGGACAGGTTTTACACTGGGGGCGGTTACAAGGGTAGGAGCCAGAGGGTAGGGAAAGTGGTTTGGGGATTTCATAGGGATGAACAAAGAGGTTACGAAGGTTAGGTGGACGGCGGAAAGACACTCTTGGTGGAGTGGGGAGGATTTCATGAAGAATGGATCTCATTTCAGGGCAGGATTTGAGGAAGTCGTATCCCTGCTGGAGAGCCACATTCGGAGTCTGATTAAGTCCCGGAAAGTATCCTGTCACAAGTGGGGCACTTTTGAGGTTCTTCTGTGGGAGGTTCTGGGTTTGAGGGGATGAGGAAGTGGCCCTGGTTATTTGCTTCTGTACCAGGTCGGGAGGGTAGTGGCGGGATGCAAAAGCTGTTTTCAGGTTGTTGGTGTAAGGGTTCAGGGATTCCGGACTGGAGCAAATTCGTTTGCCACGAAGGCCTAGGCTGTAGGGAAGGGACCGTTTGATGTGGAATGGGTGGCAGCTGCCATAATGGAGGTACTGTTGTTTGTTGGTGGGTTTGATGTGGACACACATGTGAAGCTGGCCATTGGACAGATGGAGGTCAACGTCAAGGAAAGTGGCATGGGATTTGGAGTAGGACCAGGTGAATCTGATGGAACCAAAGGAGTTGAGGTTTGAGAGGAAATTCTGGAGTTCTTCTTCACTGTGAGTCCAGATCATGAAGATGTCATCAATAAATCTGTACCAAACTTTGGGTTGGCAGGCCTGGGTAACCAAGAAGGTTTCCTCTAAGCGACCCATAAATAGGTTGGCGTACGAGGGGGCCATCCTGGTACCCATGGCTGTTCCCTTTAATTGTTGGTATGTCTGGCCTTCGAAAGTGAAGAAGTTGTGGGTCAGGATGAAGCTGGCTAAGGTACTGAGGAAAGAGGTTTTAGGTAGGTTGGCAGGTGATCGGCGTGAAAGGAAGTGCTCCATCGCAGCGAGGCCCTGGACGTGCGGAATATTTGTGTGTAAGGAAGTGGCATCAATGGTTACAAGGATGGTTTCCGGGGGTAACAGATTGGGTAAGGATTCCAGGCGTTTGAGAAAGTGGTTGGTGTCTTTGATGAAGAATGGGAGACTGCATGTAATGCGTCGAAGGTGTCGATCTACGTAGGCAGAGATACGTTCTGGGGGGGCTTGGTAACCATCTACAAAGGGGCGGCCGGGAAGATTGGCTTTGTGAATTTTAGGAAGAAGGTAGAAGGTAGGGGTGCGTGGTGTCATTGGGGTCAGGAGGTTGATGGAGTCAGGTGAAAGGTTTTGTAGGGGGCCTAAGGTTCTGAGGATACCTTGAAGTTCCGCCTGGACTATGCTAATTTAAGGAGATGGGACCTGGATAAACTGACTAAACCAGAGGTTGTAGAGAGTTTCAAGGAGAGCATAAGGGAACAATTGACAGGAATGGGGGAAAGAAATGCAGTAGAAGAAGAATGGGTAGCTCTGAGGGATGAAGTAGTGAAGGCAGCAGACGATCAAGTAGGTAAAAAGACGAGGGCTAATAGAAATCATTGGGTAACAGAAGAAATATTGAATTTAACTGATGAAAGGAGAAAATATAAAAATGCAGTAAATGAAGCAGGCAAAGAGGAATACAAACGTCTCAAAAATGAGATCGACAGGAAGTGCAAAATGGCTAAGCAGGAATGGCTAGAGCACAAATGTAAGGATGTAGAGGCTTATCTCACTAGGGTAAGATAGATACTGCCTACAGACAAATTAAAGATAGCTTTGGAGAGAAGAGAACTACTTGTATGAATATCAAGAGCTCAGATGAAAACCCAGTTCTAAGTAAAGAAGGGAAGGCGGGAAGGTGGAAGGAGTATATAGTGGGTTTATACAAGGGTGATGTACTTGAGGACAATATTATGGAAATGGAAGAGGATGTAGATGAAGACGAAATGGGAGATAAGATACTGCGTGAAGAGTTTGACAGAGCACTGAAAGACCTGAGTCGAAACAAGGCCCCAGGAGTAGAGAACGTTCCATTAGAACTACTGACAGCTTTGGGAGAGCCAGTCATGACAAAACTCTACTATCTGGTGAGCAAGATGTATGAGACAGGCGAAATACCCTCAGACTTCAAGAAGAATATAATAATTCCAATCCCAAAAAAAGCAGGTGTTGACAGATGTGAAAATTACCGAACTATCAGTTTAATAAGTCACAGCTGCAAAATACTAACGCGAATTCTTTACAGACGAATGGAAAAACTGGTAGAAGCAGACCTCGGGGGGAGATCAGTTTGGATTCTGTAGAAATGTTGGAACTCGTGAGGCAATACTAACCTTACGACTTATCTTAGAAGAAAGATTAAGAAAAGGCAAACCTACATTTCTAGCATTTGTAGACTTAGAGAAAGCTTTTGACAATGTTAACTGGAATACTCTCTTTCAAATTCTGAAGGTGGCAGGGGTAAAATACGGGGAGCGTAAGGCTGTTTACAATTTGTACAGAAACCAGATGGCAGTTATAAGAGTCGAGGGGCATGAAAGGGAAGCAGTGGTTGGGAAGGGAGTGAGACAGGGTTGTAGCCTCTCCCCGATGTTATTCAATCTGCATATTGAGCAAGCAGTAAAGGAAACAAAAGAAAAATTCAGAGTAGGTATTAAAATTCACGGAGAAGAAGTAAAAACTTTGAGGTTCGCCAATGACATTGTAATTCTGTCAGAGACAGCAAAGGACTTGGAAGAGCAGTTGAACGGAATGGACAGTGTCTTGAAAAGAGGATATAAGATGAACATCAACAAAAGCAAAACGAGGATAATGGAATGTAGTCAAATTAAATCGGGTGATGCTGAGGGAATTAGATTAGGAAATGAGACACTTAAAGTAGTAAAGGAGTTTTGCTATTTAGGGAGTAAAATAACTGATGATGGTCGAAGTACAGAGGATATAAAATGTAGACTGGCAATGGCAAGGAAATCATTTCTGAGGAAGAGTAATTTGTTAACATCGAGTATAGATTGAAGTGTCAGGAAGTCGTTTCTGAAAGTATTTGTATGGAGTGTAGCCATGTATGGAAGTGAAACATGGACGATAACTAGTTTGGACAAGAAGAGAATAGAAGCTTTCGAAATGTGGTGCTACAGAAGAATGCTGAAGATTAGATGGGTAGATCACATAACTAATGAGGAGGTATTGAATAGAATTGGGGAGAAGAGGAGTTTGTGGCACAACTTGATAAAAAGAAGGGACCAGTTGGTAGGACATGTTTTGAGGCATCAAGGGATCACAAATTTAGCATTGGAGGGCAGTGTGGAGGGTAAAAATCGTAGAGGGAGACCAAGAGATGAATACACTAAGCAGATTCAGAAGGATGTAGGTTGCAGTAGGTACTGGGAGATGAAGAAGCTAGCACAGGATAGAGTAGCATGGAGAGCTGCATCAAACCAGTCTCAGGACTGAAGACCACAACAACAATGTGAATAACTTCACACTTTATTTTTATTCAGCACCAATTGCCACTTTTCGCACCATACAGATATCTTATCTAAATCATTTTTGTATTCATTTTCGTCATCTTATGACTTCACAAGACTGTAAATGACAGCACCATCTGCAAACAATCCAAGAGGGCTACTCAGATTGTCTCCTAAGAGGTTAATATAGATCAGGAACAATAGAGGGCCTGTAACACTTCCTTGGGGGACGCCAAATATTACTTCTGTTTTACTCGATGATTTTCCGTCTATTACTACGAACTGTGACCTTTCTGACAGGAAATCCCTAATCCAGTCGTACAATTTAGGCAATATTTCATAGGCAAGCTGTTTGGTTAGAAGACGCTTGTGGAGAACTATGTCAAAGGCCTTCTGGAAATCTAAAAATATGGAATCAATTTGACATCCCCTGTCGATAGCACTTATTACTTCATGAGTATTAAGAGCTAGTTGTGCTTCACAAGAATGATATTTTCAGAGTCCATGATTATGTGTCAATAAATCGTTTTCTTCGAGGTAATTCATAATGTTCGAAGACAGTATATGTCCCAAAACCCTACCGCAAATCGACATTAGTGATATGGGCCTGTAATTCAGCAGACTGCTCCTACTTCCCATTTTGGGTATTGGTGTGACTGAGCAAGTTTCCAGTCTTTCGGTACAGATCATTCTGTGAGTGAGTGGTTGTAATTAATTGCTAAATGTGGAGCTATTGTATCAGCATACTCTGACAGGACCCAGAGTGGTACACAATCTGGACTAGAGGCCTTGCCTTTATTAAGTTATTTAAGCTGCTTTGCTACACCGATACTTCTATGTTTCTCATCTTGGCAGTTGTTCTTGATTGGAATTCAGGAACATTTACTTCATTCTGGGTGTCTGATGTACAACTCATCATACACCACAAACATGGCTTCTGGGATGTTTTTGTTTGTAAATTTCGTAGATGTAGGTTGTATGTTTTGTATATATCATCTCCTTTAGTTCTTGAGCATGCTTCCTTCATCAAGCACATGGTTGACCACATGTCCTATCCTTATTCAGCATATTGAAGTATTCTGTGTGTATCTATATCTTGAACTACTGAAATTTACTGTATTCTCGTGGCAACTCCTGTATCATTGAGAGGTGATTCTGGGATTTGAAAAGTTTGTTACGGAAACAATTGCTTTCCCATAAAGACATTGCCTCCCAAAACCCTTTATTCCTGTGGAGGTTTCAATAATTTTTATATGTTGTTAATGTTTTCACATTGTTAGTAACATCAATCATTGGTTATTTCATGAGGCTTGTACTTCCACCATGCTAATGATGTCATTGATGTACCAGTGCAGTAATGCATTGTTAAGTAATCCCATTGGAAAGATTTTCTTTCTCCATTATCATTGATGATGCCGATAACAGAACATGGAAAGAATGAAAATCAGTACAGGCACAAAGCTACTCTCGTAACATCTCACCAAAGATGTCACCAAGTTTAATGTCTTTATTCAAAAGGCATACCATCATCATAGTGTCACATACCCTCACTGCAAGAAACACAGGGGTAAGATCTAAGATTTCACTTAGGACACTGACACACAATAAATGTATGCAGTTTAGCGAAGGAAGACAAAACAACTTTGTGAAACATTGAGTGTCAGCCTAGCCAGACTGCCACCAGCTCTGAAGTGATTCAAGTAACGTAGTGATACAGCATTTAATAACATGCATTTAATGATTATGCATCTGATGGTCTGTTGCTGCAATATGAACCAACAGCTACCAACTTCATGCTCTTAATGGTAGAACACCATTCTTAAGTAACAGTCTGTGAACAAGTTCAAACATCATAGAGTAATAATATGATCCCTATATTATACAGTACATAATTCCCAACACGAAAATTCTCTTTCTTCTCAAAATTCTCACATCTACTTTTGCACTGCAGGGACTGAAACACACAGAATGAGCAGCTTTAAGTCATAGAAAACATTTCCTCCTCAGAAGAAATATGTTTTCTACGCATTGAGCAGAGAACACAATACATCACTGATACTGGGCTGTTCAACAGATTAGATTAGATTTACTCCCATTATACTCTTCCAGCCTCAGAGCAATTGAGCAGCCCTGTAACCCCTTCCCAATACATATTCATCAAAAAGTAATTAGCCAAATTGAGCATTGATAAGGTAAATTGGACACTGCACAGGTACACGTCTGTGTTAAAATATCAAGGCAGTGTTGAGAAGCAGGACACCATATTAAACTTCAGGAATCAGGAATCACAGTATTAGCTCAGTAAATCATGTTACTGATGTGGTTGTATTCAAGTCTTTAGCACAACTGTGAAAGTAGTCAGTTATCAAATGGAAAGAAGTGTTTCTTTGGTTGGGAGTCCACTATGATGAAGCCTATACAAGATTATGATAATTCTTGTTCTCTTTAAAAATCTGGTACTTATTCATCCTAACTAGGCCTACCTGAAAAGCTTTGATGCTTTTTGCAGCAGTCAATTAAAGACAGGCACACGGTCCTACAATGGTTCAAGTCTAGACAACTGCAAAAAGCATCACAAATTTTCAGGAAGGGGAAGAATGTTCATAATCTTGTATAGGCTTCAGCACAGCATTGACCCACCTTAGTTACTGCATCTACGCAAGATGTAGCTCTATTTCTTAAGGATATTCACATTGCTCATGGTACTATATTACATATGTCATTGTCTATCACACTACAAGTCAAAGCTGGCCAATTCAAACCAATGTTGTTAGGCTTTGTGATTATTTCTATAATGGCACATTAAATTGCTGTTTTATCACACCCTCCAAATAATTACTGAATTATTCAATGAGAGGTTAAAACAGTGGGGCACACTTGGACTCTTAATTCCAACTGCTTGCCTTTTGTAGCCTGCGCATTACTTGAGCATACCTTGTTAAGATTTCTACCCTACAAACTCCACATGCCCCTCACAGCATTTTGGAACTAGCATTTCTGGGATAATAGTTAACGCATAAAGTTCAGTTTCTGCTCAGTGTTAAGGTTACTGAGATAGAATACTATTGTATTGCCAATTCCAGCAGGATGAAATTACTTAGTGGAGCTATATCTGCTGAAAGAACAATGAAAGAACTAGTAAAGCTTCTTGGGACTCCGTGACGTAGGACAGAATATGGTTAGACTCCTGTTATTTAAAAACAAGATATGACAGTTGGAAGATTACACTTTAAGGACAAGGCTTTTGCTACCTCTGAATGTAACCTTCTAGTGTAAATCATTCTGCCAGATAATCATGCCTAATATTCTAGTAAAGAACAGTTGTCATAAGACATGAATGGCTGGAAGCCCCCCGAAATGGTCCGCCTAATTGGTAAGTTATTCCCTATCCCCTGTGCCAGCAGGCACCTTTCCTTCATGGAGTATAAGAGCTCTGTGCTTCAATATATATCTGTTACATGTAGGCAACTGTAATGATGTGTGTAGTGTAGTGCCATATTCATGTTGGAGATGATGAGAAAAGGCAGAGGGTGAATCACGGTGCTGCATTTAGCTTACTCCCCTCAAAGAGCACCAAGGTGGCCACTGTACTTAACAGCCTCATCCAACAGATATATCGCCAGTAACAGTGACACATGTTCTCAGTTCATGAAAGACGGTGGAGAGGTTTGGAACTGAATCCAGGAGACTGATGCAAAGACTGGTGGTAAGGGACTTTACACCACCACCACTCCTGTCCCTACTGCCATAAAGCCAAAGGGATAAGTAACAACAGTATGTGGCATACTCACACGGACACACGTCCCAATACTGCCCATGCCCAATGGTACTTAGATTCGGTTATCTGATGGGAACCAGTGTGTCCACCTCGGCTAAACTGCTGACATATACCAGTAACATTAGTTTAGAAGTGGATCATCTGTACTCCTACTGAAATGAAAACTACTGCTTAACGCTTGTGAGGCCCAGATTATCAACTCTTGAGTTATAGACACTTTCTTGCTTATATTATTCAGTGAACAGAATGGTTGAGCTTTTCTTCCCCCTCTTCCTGTATTAGCCCTAATACTGAATCTTTGTACTCCAAATTGTTTCGAATACATTTTACCCAGAAAGTATTAGGACAAATTGATTATGCTCCTAATTGTTTTGACCCATGAAGAAACTCTCCAAGGCGATTAGCATCAAGCACTCAATGCAATTGTTCCATCAGGTTTACAGGCACATCACACTGTATTACATGCACGACTGCTGGGAGGAGAACGGTAGGCTGTGTACAATGTGAATGATAGGGTGAGAGATGAATTACAAGTTTGATTATCTTATGGCCATAAATAGCATTTCAAGACTGAGTAGTACAATGTGTATCTGGCACAGAAATCGAAAATTGACTCGTAAATGCCTTTTTCTTTAGTGTTACGCCTGTAGTGAATATCGCAAACTAATTTCTCACACATCTGACCCGCTCTTTATACTATTTGGTTGATTTTAGTTATATCATGGTATGAGCGACATTTCATAACATGGCAGCAAATAGTATCACAATAGAAAACTCTAGGATACTGGCTTCTTTTAATACAATGTTTCATCTTTAAATGAATATCACGATAAATGCATGCCAATCTATGCATGAAATAATAGTTATGAAAATGTATTATCTTTTCGCTGTAGAAATAACAATGGTGATACAATAAAACTTATTGAATGATTACCTTTCCATTTTCTTGTTTCTTATTTTTCTTTTTCTGATTTGCATCCGACTTTTGGGTGCCCGAAGCTGACTTTTTATTGTCAGTCTTTTTCTTCTGTTGACTCTTCTTCGGATAATCATCTTCGCCTTCCACAGTAAGAACAGCAAATCGTGAAGCAACTGCCGTCGCCATGGTGTATCAAGTAACAAATCAGATTCAGTTTTAAAAGGGTTAAATTTCTCAGCAATGTAAGTACACTTATGAGAAACACAAGCAAACAACACTTCAATGAAACTTCCGCCTCGAGCTGTCACAACAAGCGCAACACAGGTCGCACCACTACACGATTATTATCGTTACTGTTTTTTCCTATGGCATTATGGGTAGGCTTCTGTAACCTACAATGCATTGTGGGTAAAGGAATATGTCCACCAACTTGTAAAGCGGTGTATTAGATACGAAGCGCGCGTGTGTGTCAGTGTGTAAGTTCGTTTTGTTGTTATATTTGTGTACTGCCAGAGAATTAGAGCTTGGTGTGATGTCTGAGTATCATTTAAACCATTGAATAATTTTTGCTTGTGTCGGAAGTAGTACAATATTATAAGCATCACTGCCAGAGAACGGCTACAATTTTTGTATGTAAATAATGTGTGTTTGCGCCAAAGATGTGCGGCAGGCTTAAATTGTGTGTCACCTGTGTGAAGCGAGCGTCAGTGCTAAGTTAAGGAAATTAAGTAATTTCATACGTAACGTAGCTATTTTGTTTGTGGTAAACGTCATATTTTTTTGTTTTCTGAGACGTAATGGGAAGCTCACCACAGTCGGTTTAGCACCAGTAACACATCTGCGTCATCTTTTGCCCTGAAAATCTGTGTGACTTTTCTTGAGACTTCTCTATGAGTACCATGATACATCTATTGAAATGTTTCCTGATTACTTTATGTGGTATCAGGTTTGCACATTTTGTGCTTCAGTGATAGGGTAGATTAACGCTGCAGATAGTTGCTTTCTCACGTTTTGGATAATCAGCTGCATCATGTAACGCCTTTCATTTGCAACTACAGTTTATTCTTTGCAATTTATTGTCGGGATCGCACAGACAACTTGATGTCAATATTTGCTATTTTAAATGTATTTCACATCATCATATCAAACACTGTATGCAGTTATTGCACCTGCCATTTCTTGCCTGGTAATGCCACAGGCTTGTATTAAGAGAGAAACGAATTTTGTATATTCTTATGTTACCAGCCCATGTTTTCCACTGTTAGGCATACCCATGAAAGAAAAAAAAAATGCATAAAATATGCTCATCACAATATTTTATGTTTCAGAACCACATAATAATGTGTACTTGTTTATTTCTCCTGGGCCGAGAAAGTAGACAATGCACTAAAATATAGGACAAATATGTGATGGTCTAGGAATGGTTAATTTGCCTACAAAATATTCATTTGCCTGTACATTATCGTTTGACAGCTGTATTGACAACTTTAGTCATTAAGGAGTGGGTATGGTTACGAGTTGCATATTTAACTATTGCCCATCTGAGTTGTTCACTTTGACAGACGATATTTTTTTGTGTGAAATTGTATGCTAATTGCTATACAGAACCTCAGATACAATATTGATCTGTACTGCAATAAAACCCATTGTACTTACTCCAGTTTGTGTGACAACAAGGTATGTATGTAAAACACAAGCTATTTCTGTAGGTTGTGGAAGACTTTGATTTATACTACTTCTGAATATTTCATAGTTCACACAGTTCGGTATTATTGTATAAAGATGTGTGTGTGACAATGCCTCTTCATTAAGTAAATTTGTTTGTATGTATTGCATGCTCCCCCAGTAGCCTATTGAACTTTTTTCTTGAAATTAATAAAAATTAAGCAGCAATCTTGAGTGAATAAACACATTTAGGCTATTTAAAAATTGTGACCAGTTTGAATCTGTTTAAGACCATCATCAGAATATACTCCAGAGGTGGTAGGAAAGACGGTGACTCGGACCAGCAACCAGCACTGTGTGTACGAGACATGGATGTCAACTCCTGCTGTTGATGGTCTAAATCAGATTGAAACCAGTTGCCACTTTTAAATAAATCTGTTTATGTAATCAAGACTGCTTTTCATCTTTTTATTAAATATTGTTTGTATGTCACTGCTTTTTAAATTATGATTAAAAATATAGCTTTTTATTTAAGGTGTGGTGTAACATATTATTAATACACAAAACATGTGGATTTCATTTAATCTGTTCAATAACTGCCTTTTGTATGGGTTTTACTATATGACCACAGTTGGGCTTTTTGTGTCAGCAGCACTCAAGTTACTTTCCATGCAGTGATTATAGACTTTTTGCTAATTTATGTAGGCCTATATATGTGTGTTTGTGTAATGTATGTATGTATGCATGTATGTATGTATGTATATATATGATGGTGTACATAATTGGTAGTGATATTGCATCAGTTAGGCTATGTGGCGTCAATATATTACTTCAATTTTAATTTTTTTTTTTTGTAAATAAAGACACTCAGAGCAGTTATTAAATGTGATTATTTACTGTTATTGTTGTGGTCTTAAGTCTGAAGACGGGTTTGATTCAGCTCTGTACACTAATTTATCATGTGAAAGCCTCATCATCTCCAAATATCTACTGCTCGCTGTATTCATGCCGTGGTCTCTTTATTATTAAGACAGCTCTATTCACAAAATATTCCCAGTTATCATGAACTCATTCTGGAAATGTATTTCATTTACTGTTAGGTTAATTTTTATTTTAATGAACTGGATTAGTTGATCAGTAAAGCATACAGGGTGTTCCTGTAAGAGTGTGCAAAAATATAACAGGACATAGAGAAGGCTCCATGAACAATTTGGGGTAGGAAACCTGGGTTTGGAAAAGGCAGCTTAAGGAGATATGGAAATAAACTTATCTACTGCTTTGTCTAGCATTGCTGTTTTCCAGTTTATTTCCAGCTAACATGCATACAAGTTTACTCATACTGTGCTGTTTATTTACATGTACATTCCTTATTTTCTACAAGGAACAACGAGGACAAGCCTGATTATTAGGAAGTCATGATGCAGATCTTGTTTACTTTACTTGTCCATAAGGTGGCTCTGTTGTATCATATTTACATTGTCCCATGACAGAATGTGCTACGAATCAATGACAGACCCATGTTTGTTGCAATGCTCTTGCTGCTGAAAGGCTGTGCAGGGAACAATTTCCTATCAGGCATCATCCGTCACGACGAGTGTTTATTTCTCTCAATTGACAAATATGGGTCACTGGTTCATTAGGAAGAAGAAACGAGGGACCCGGCAATTAGAGGACCACATGAGGGATGTTTGTCAGAGTGCGTCAGAATCTTGTTCGCTGATGTCATGCTCGCATTGAGGTTTCAGCACATTTTTTAAGATACAGCACAGATGGTATGTTAATTGTGTCAGTTATGGTATTAGCAGTTAACTGTAACTAATGTAAATAAAAAGGTACACAGTCATGTGATTTTAATTCTATTATCTTCTTAAGCTGGATTCTCCGACCCCAGGTTCCCTGCCTCAAATTGCTCAGTGGAGCATCCTTTATGTCCTGTTAAATCTTTGCACACTCTTACAGAAACACCATGTATGTAAAGAAGTAATTTCAATGTGATTTTCTCAAAAGAAGAAAAAAGAGAGAGAGAGATCCTATTCCAAAGGAGACCAGTGTTGGTGACACTTTTCTCAACTATATTGATCCACCTCTTCCTTGGCTAACAAACATGTATTTTGCCATTTATAGTCATTTCAAGGAATTGCTTGTCCATCCTAGTTTCTTCTATGTGTTTCTCATGACCATACCCTCCTAATCTAGATTAATGGAGCTTTTCTAGTACACTATGACACATGCATCCATCCTGTTTTGAGTCGTTACCATATCCTTTTTTATTCGCCTCAGCAAACTTCATTTCAGCAGCTCGGATTTGAGTATTCTCTCTTTCAGTGCACAGGTCTCCAGTGACTAAGGCTGGTTAGATTTGCCTTTTGTGGTATATGGTTGTCCAAAAGGAGACACCTTTCTTGGTTGTAAAACTGGGCAGCTTTGTGTGTACAGTTCAGAAGTTCAGTTCACATTTCTCAGAAATGCATAATTAGTAGCAATGTCTTTCATGTGTTGAGGTATCCAAACAACTAGTATATTAGTAAGTAATTAATAGTACCCTTTTTTAAATACATAGCTGAGTTTCACCCATTCACCAAGAATTTAAAACATAAAAAAAGAGAAGTGAAATACAAATAGGTAACAGAAATAGGCCTATATAGGCCTAGCTGTGGGTCTCTTCTTCATACTTCATATCTTCCCCCCCCCCCTCCCTCCGCCTTCTGCTCCTCAACTCAGATCTGAATCATTTTCCCTTGCGCCATATTATTTCTGTCTCCTTACCACATATTTTCCTAGCTCCTGTTTTTGTCTTGTAATTAGTAATGGAGGAGTGATTTTAAAAGGCATTTAGTCCTGGTGTTTGTGTTGTATACATTTGCAATGTACATGAGTCCTTATTTGCTAGTTTTCTTATACAACTTGATGACTTTTGTGACATTCTTGTTGACAAAAAAAAAAAAAAAAAAATAATTTCTTTGCAAACAGGTTACACAAATTTCATATTAACTTGTCTGTTTTAAATCTGTTTTATTTGTTTACACATTAGAGATGTACTGGTGATATTTGTGCTGATGCAAGATAGTTTGGCAGAAACTTTTAAAGCATTGTGCTTTGCATTTTCTTCTTTGTTAAAACACATTACATTATAAAGACTGAAAAGGCAATTGTAATCACAGTGACTCACCACACCTCTAGGGGTTCAGTTTTGCTGAAGGTCCATGGGAAATAAATCCCAAAGATAATTTGTGAAAAATAAATAAAACAATTCAATTTCTTTTGTTGGCAGCTCCACAGGAGTAAGGCAGCTTAAACATCTTCTGCCCCCACTTCTCAATTCAACTAGTGCCAAAGAAAACATGTGCGTACAATAAAACTTTTAATTTATTGAGACCAATAAGGTAACAAAATCAGACCTGATTTACCTTAATATGAATTAATTTTAATGAAAATTCATGTTTTGACCATGGAACGGGTTTTGTGTGCCTAATTTTGAAGTTTTAAGGAAGGACTAAATATTCACTGGTGGCAAATTAAGTGAAATGCTGCACATGAAGTATGCTTCATGTGTGTTATCTCTAAAAAATTTAAAGTGTGATAGCGAAGAGACTGGAAGTTTGGAAAGAAATTGAGACTGTAACGTTCAACAATTTGGTAATTGTGATGCAACGTAACTCGTTTCGGAATTCAGTGTGAGTGATGATGTCTTTTCTAACCCAGTAACAGTACCACTTTATCACATTTAAAATTCAGTGCGAGCATATGAAAGTTCCAGGATGCAACAGGTTATCTGCCATATTACATTCAGTGTAATCTACATTTCTTGACTGAAATTTGTCATCTAATCTGTCCGTCTAAATCTTTCCATGAAAGATCTGATTTCTCTTATGTTATTGTGATGGTGATTTCTCCCAGTGAAGGTGAGAGTAAACAAAATATTATGGCATTTGGAGGAGTATATTGATTTAAAATTTCATGAAAGATCCAGCCACAATGAAAAACATCATTGTTTTAATGATTGTCACCCCAGCTCATTTATCATATCTGTGACACTGTCTTCTGTATTTCATGACTAAACAAAACAAGCTGCCCTTTTTTTTTTTTTTTTTTTTTTTTTTTTTTTTTTTTTTTTTTAACTGTTTCAATGCCCTCTGACAATCGTGTCTGGTAAGAATCACATAACACACCTCAATACTCCAGAAGAGGATAGACAATGGTAGTGTAGGCAGTCACTTAGTAGATTTATTGCACATTATAAGTGTTATGCTTAAAAATCTCATTGATGGTTTGCCTTCCTCACAACCTTCTCTAAGTGATAGTTCCGGTTTTAGTTGTTCATAAGTTTTATCTCTAGTTTCTTACAGGATTTTGCAGTATAATTCTTTATATTGTCAAATAGTAAAAGGTTTGTACATTGCGTATTTCTAGTGGTGAAAGAAAACTTTAATATCCAGGAAACATGTCTTTTCTCTCATTTGTTTACTTTACATTAACAAGCTTGTCTTCACACTTCCTCAAATCTCTTAGCTGCAAATACTTAGATTAATATTGATGTTCAAGGTAGGATATATATATATATATATATATATATATATATATATATATATATATATATATATATATATATATATATATAAAACAGAGATGAGGTGACTTACCGAACGAAAGCGCTGGCAGGCCGATAGACACACAAACAAACACAAACATACACACAAAATTCTAGCTTTCGCAACCAACGGTTGCCCCGTCAGGAAAGAGGGAAGGAGAGGGAAAGATGAAAGGATGTGGGTTTTAAGGGAGAGGGTAAGGAGTCATTCCAATCCCGGGAGCGGAAAGACTTACCTTAGGGGGAAAAAAGGACAGGTATACACTCGCACACACACACATATCCATCCACACATACAGACACAAGCAGACATATTTAAATATATATATATATATATATATATATATATATATATATATATATATGGCTGCCTGTCATCCCTTAATTTGACTTAATCAAGTTCAGATTGTATTTTAAAATGTCATTAGACTGAGTTTCACAGACATATAGTGCTACTGCACATCATGTGTGATATAATCATAGCTTAACACTGTCATGATGACATCAATCCAGCACCCCTTTCCTCGCATATCACTGTGTGTTGCGCATCGGAACTGCAGTAAGTGTAGCTATTTATTATCGTGTTTTTTGTTTCGCAGTTTCAAGTTATTCCTACATACAGTTATATTTATTCAACACATCTCTCACTAGTACAAAATATCACTGTGTAATACTTGTCACAAGGAGATCTATATATTATAACTGAGAAAGGTTTACATGTTGAAGTGCAGAGTTGTTTCACATCAAACCACGGTTCTCATGCATTAGACTGAAATGTAATTTATCACTGTCTGGTGACTGGATATAAGGCAGATGCCTTCCTTAAATAAGAGTGTAAAAACACGGTTCCACAAAATTGTGTACCAATATTCTTAATGTAAACTTGCTGTAGAATTCTTGAGCATATTTTAAGTTTGACTATCATAAGTGTCTATAAGAAAGAAAAACTTCTATTCATAAATCAAAAATTATTTAGAAAGTATCACTAATGTGAAACTTAGCTCTTGCCCTTTTCTGGCACAGTATCCTGCAGACCATGAATGAAGAGCAACAGGCAGATTCCTAGATTTCTGGAAACTGTTTGACACAGAGCCATTTGAAGACTGTTGACATAGGTCTGAGGATACAGAATAGGTACTCAGCTATTTGAGTGGCTTAAAGACTTTTTAAGTAATAGAACTTAGTGTGCAGAAGTGCCCGAAGTGCGATATGAACTCTGTTGTTTCTTATGTATGTGAACAATGTGACAGATAGGGTGCGCAGCACTCTACAACTGTTTGCTGCTGCTGCTGCTGTTGATGATGTGGTTTATGGAAAAAATGTTGGCATTGAATGGCTGTTGGAGGATACAGGATAACTTTGGTAGAATTTCTGTTTGGTGATGTGAATGACAACTTGCCCTAAATGTGAAAAATTGTAATCTAATTCAGATGAACAAGAAATACAATCCTGTAATGTTTGGTCATTGTGTCAGTGGTGTGCTGCTTGAACCAGTAATGTCCATTAAATTTTAGGCATAACAATGTAGACTGACATGAAATTTATTTAGTATTTTAAGATTGGTTGTAGGGAAAGTGAATGGTTGACTGGTTTATCAGAAGAATTCTAGGAAAGTGTAGCTCACTTATAAATGAGGTTACACACGTAACACAGGTGAGAACCATCCTTGAGTACTACTGAAGTGTTTTGTATACCCACCAATTTGAATTAGAGGAAGACATTAAAGGAATTCAGAAGTGTACTGCTAGATCTGTTACTAGTAGGTTTGATCAACATGTATGAGAGAAATGTTCCAGAAACTCAAATGGGAATGTCTGGAAGGATGACAATGTTCTTTTCCCAAAACACTATTGAGGGAATTTACAGAACTGGCATTCGGGACATACTGCAGAACAATTCTACTGTGCCAATGTACAACTCACATAAGGGTTACCAAGACAAGAGAAGGGAAATCAGTGTGTATAGAAACATATAGTGGGTCGTTTTTCACTTACTCCATTTGTAATGACGTGGTGGTACAAGGTCTTCTCCGCCATGCACCATATAGTGGCTTGTAGGTTATGTACGTAGATAGTTTTTCCTGGCTGGCTAACAGTGTCACAGGACAGGTGTATTATGCTCTTTGGGAGGAGGAGGAGGAGGAGGAGGAGGGGGGGGGGATTACTAGATCTGAAGGATGATTCATCCAAAAGCTAGCAACATTCTCAGTCTTGTTCATATGGTTATCAATGCCACAACTGTTCAGTGAGTTGTTGTCTTTACTTTTTATGTTAATTACTTATCAAGAAGGTAGTTTATATTTAAAACCAATTGACCTCATGGATAAAATTTTGGCATCTAAAGCATATCATATATTACAGGTGAAACCTAAGCTTTTCATACCTTCAGGCACCATTATCATCAGCGATAGAAACAGATGGTGAGGGTGGATGAAGGCCTTTCTAGAAATTTTGTTCCACATTTTAATGATACATTGTGCTAACTTGTAGAAATTTATAATACTTTTTACATAAATTTTTGGCAGTTCCCCTGGCCACAGCACCTCCAACAATAGCTTTAGTGGCAATGTGTCATTTCCTTTCTCAAGACCTATGAAGACCAAATAACTGCTTACATTTCTTTCCATTCTCTTCTCCATGATTTGTCTTAGGGTAAAGATATTATTTGCACATGACCTGCCTCTTCTAAAGCTATTTTGTTCTTCCACTTCATTTACAAACTTATCTATTCTTGATTTTAAAATCCTCTCGTACACCCTGCTAAATGAACTTATGCCATGATAATTGTTAGACACCTTCTTGCTTCCTTTTTTGTGCGTTTTTTCTATCTTTAAAAAAATTCGTTTATTTCTGTCATTCTTGTTTGTGGAAAAAGGAAAGCAAAACAATCACCCAAGAAAAAATATGAAAAATGTTAAGCGGTTTAACTGCAGATTTTAACACAACAGTATTTGACTTGCTGTGGCCTTAAATACACTGTAGGTAGTTTGTTGTTGCCCGTTCTATAAAACGTCCATAGCTATGGATAATTGTTGGTTAGTTTGTTGATGTCTTGGTCATAATTTTGGTGTTTTGTAAATTTTTTTGTGGATATATATATATATATATATATATCTGCCCGAACTCTCTGCCTTTACAAATGTCTGCTCGTGTCTGTGTATGTGCGGATGGATATGTGTGTGTGTGCGAGTGTATACCTGTCCTTTTTTCCCCCCAAGGTAAGTCTTTCCGCTCCCGGGATTGGAATGACTCCTTACCCTCTCCCTTAAAACCCACATCCTTTCATCTTTCCCTCTCCTTCCCTCTTTCCTGACGAAGCAACCGTTGGTTGCGAAAGCTAGAATTTTGTGTGTATGTTTGTGTTTGTTTGTGTGTCTGTCGACCTGCCAGCACTTTCATATGGGAAAAATATATTAAAAACAAAGATTCCATGACTTACCAAATGGGAAAGTGCTGGTAGATAGGCACATTAAAAAAACATACAAAATTTCAAGCTTTCGCAACCCACGGTTGCTTCGTCAGGAAAGAGGGAAGGAGAGGGAAGGATGAAAGGATCCTGATGAAGCAACCGTGGGTTGCGAAAGCTTGAAATTTTGTGTGTGTGTGTGTGTGTGTGTGTGTGTGTGTGTGTGTGTTTTATTGTGCTTATCTACCAGCGCTTTCTCGTTTGGTAAGTCATGGAATCTTTGTTTTGGTGTACAACTTTGCTTCCTCCATTTTTTCCCCAACATATTAGGCTTTAATGAAACAAATTGGTTACACATGTGTCATTCAAAGTATTTTCCATAGCTGGCCATACTTTCTTACATCTTCCGGACAGTGTACGAATCCCCCGTCAAAAAAATTGTTTATCTTTTGAAGGGATCCACGAATCGATCAAATTTGTGACTTCTCCATGAGATCGGAAGTGTTGGTCAGGGACTTATGACCACAGCAGTTGAGTCCCATAGTGCTCAGAGCCATTTTGTTGGTCAGGCAGCCCTTGGGCCATTGATCTAAATAGGTGATTGTCAGAGGGAGCAATGTCTAGAGAATACAGCGGGTGGGGGTAGGATGTTTCCAAGTATTTTTTGACCTCTTCTGCAACGTTGGATCGAGTGTTGTCATGCTGCAAAATCACTTTATCGTGCCTCTCGCTGTATTGCGGCCATTTGTCTTTCAGTGCTCTGCTCAAATGCATTAATTGCGTTTGATAACGAGCACCTGTGATTGTTTCACTTTGTTTTAACACTTCATAGTACACTATGCTGAGCTGGTCCCACCAAATGCAGAGGATGATTCTTCGAACTGTGAATATTCGATTCGGCTGTTGACGTGGAAGCATGGACGGGATATCCCCATGATTTTTTGAATTTAGGGTTATTGTAATGAACCCATTTTTCATCCCCCGTCACAATGTGATGCAGACAACCCTTCCGTTTTTACCTCTGAAGCAACTGTTCACAAACACACAAATGGTGTTTAACGTCTCTTGGTTTCAGCTCACACAAAACCCAAGTTACTTCTTTCTGAGTCATGCCCATAGCTTTGAGACATTTTGAAATCGCTTGCTGTGTCATTCCCACTCATCTTACCAATTCTTGTTGAGTTTGATGCGAGTTTCGCTCAGAAATGTCTCAAATTCTGCATTTTCGAAAACATTCTCTCTTCCACCACTATGCTGGTCTAGGATGTTAAAATTACCATTCCTGAAGCGTTGAAACCACTCACGACACGTTCTTTCACTAATAGCGTCCTTACCATACGTACTTGAGATCATTCAGTGAGATTTGGCTGCCTTTTTCTTCATATTGGAACAAAACAGTAACACCTCCCGCAAACAACGAGAATTAGGCTCGTAAACTGACATTTTCAATCAAGAACACCTTTATGATGCTGACACAAATCGACTAATGTTTGAATGAGGCTATGTTGACCGAGATCTAAACTAACTGCGTGATGTCTGCAATCTGTTTCTTTTGACTGCTACTTACCACTGTTGCCACCTATCGGCAAGCGGTGGAAGCAAAATTATACACCTTGTATAATTTACTGTTCTTGCTTTTCAGTGCGTACAAAATTAGAGTGACCTCCAGTATTTATGGTTTGTTTGGAGTTTTTATTGTGAAACGAAAATCTTGTGATGGCAAGACAGTGAACAGATTAATGATAACCATCCATAAGGCATTTAAGTAGGCACTTGAAAATGATAGCGCAATTTATGCTTTTGCATTCCCTTTTAGAGCACACATCATATACAACTATGTTGCATAATGTAATGTTGCTCTAGTAATTCTGCAGTAGCCTTTGTGCTTTTTGGAGTTCTGAGACTCATTTTAAGTTTGCACTCTGTTCGAAATCTGTTACCAGTATATTTTATGGAAGACTCACGCGTCACATTTCTAAGTGTACTATTTCAGGTTTTCATCATAAAATGTTTCATTGCAAAGTATTTGGAGGTTTGTTTTTGTGTAGATTCACTGGAGTGTCTAGTTCTGGACTAAGCAGCCTTTAAACCAAATGTTTTTTGGTGGTATGTTGTTGATACTGTCATGGTAGGACACCAGAAGTGGCGAAGTAATGAAATTTTTGCACCATCTCAACTCCACTAGTAAGAATGTTGTTTTCACCATAGAAACAGAAATAAATGGTTGTCTGACACTCTTTGATGTTTTGGATATTTGGAAGAGTGGTGGTGCTCTGTGTCATTCAGTTTACCGGAAGCCCACTCTTGCGGACTTATATTTACAGTCTTCACGTTCTTAAGTGAATCAACAGGGCATTATCTGTTGAAGCAAAAAACCAGCAATCGCACAAGAAGAATAGTACACCTGTAAAATCGACAGTTTTTCTTCTATTTATTGTTAATGTTTGGTTGCATATAGCATCATCCTCTTTAAATTTCAAGTTCAAGTGGTTTTCTGTCCTCTATATAAGATTTTAGATATTGGATTGCTGAAGTATAAGTTGGAAAGTTGCTGCTCACCATGTAGCAGAGATGCTGAGTAGTATGCAGCTCAGTATCTCCACTATATGGTGAGTAGCAACTTTCCTTCTCGAGTGTTGTTGCATTCCTTCCTGGATTTTCCATTGCTTGAAGTATAAGTTGTTGTTATGGTATATCAAATTCCTTGTGAAGAGTAATGTGGCTTACATAGATCAGACAACATATGCAAACCATGAAAGGATGTTGCATAGAACATCAATGCTGCACTGAAATAGAAATTTAAACTACATGCAAGATTATATGGACAAGACTTATTGTCATAGGTAGCATCAAATTGTAATTGAATACTTCTATCGACCACTAGACTCACCTCCTGATGTAACAAATAACTTCAGAGAAAACATGATTAGCTAGTGTGTTAACTCTCCAATCATACTGTAATCTTCTGTGGAGACTTTAACCATTCATCAGCCAGTTCGGAAAATTAGTTTTGTTAGTGGTGAGCATGACAAGATATCCTGTGAAACCATACTAAATGCATTCTCTGAAAACTGCTTAGAACAGATAGTTCAGAGCTTCACTCATGATAAACTTGTATTACACCTAATGGCAACAAATAGACTTCATCTCTATAAGGATGTCCACTTCAAAACTAATATCAGTGACCATAAGGTGGTTGTTAATGACCATGATGTGGTTATCAAAGTGCAAAGGGCAACTAAAACAAGTAGAAAGTGTTGCATGTTCAGTAAACTAAATAACAAAAGGAGTAGTGTTACACTGCAATGAGGACATGTAAATTTTTAGCATAGGACAGGAGCATGTAGGGGAACAGTGGCTCAAATAAAAAGAGAGATATGTAGCCAGCAGAATGCAGAATATTGTCAAATGATCTTTCACAAAACCCAAAGAAATTTTGGGTGTATGTAGACTGTTGTGCCACCAAAGTCCACATCCACTCATGGATGAGACAGAAATTGAAATTAAGAGGGAAGCAAAGTAAAAGCACAAATGCTAAACTCTGGTATTTTTCAATGTTCCTTTACATGGGAAAAGTGAGGGGTATTGTCCCAATTTAATTCTAGTGCCATTGAAATGGTGAATGAAATAGATATTACTGGCAGTGGTCCTGAGAAAGAGCTTAAATCGTTAAAATTGAATAACCTCCAGGGCCCGATGGAATCCCTGTCAGGTATTGTACTGAATTTGGATCTGAGTTAGCCCCTCTTTTAACTATATTGTATTGTAGATAGGGATAAAGAAAATCTTTGCCTTGTAATTGAAAAGAAAATACGGGTCACACACATCTGCGAGCAGGGTAGTAGAACTAATCCTCTAAACTCCTGTCCAATATCCTTGCCATCAATTGGTTGTAGAGTCTTAGAACATATTCTGAGCTCAAATTTAATGAGATATCTTTAATAGAATGATCTCCTCCATGCCAACAAACTTGAATTCTGAAAACATTGATCAAGATGCAGTATTTATCGATTTGCAAAAAGCATTTGACTCACTAATATATCTATGCTGATTACCAAAGTATGACTGTATATGGTATCAAGCATTATTTGTGACAGTTGAGGATTCTGTGGTAGGAAGGATGCAGCGTGTTATCTTTCATGGAGAGTCATCAACAAATGTAGAAGTAACTTGTGCTGTGCCCCATGGAAATGTGTTGGCACCATTGCTGTTCATGTTGTACATTAATGACCTTGCAGACAATATCAATAGTAACCTCAGACTTTTAACAGGCAGTGCAGCTATCTGCAGTATATACTGTCAAAAAGAAGGTACATAAATATTCAGTCAGATCTTAATAAGACTGCTACGGTCGCAGGTTCAAATCCTGCCTCGGGCATGGATGTGTGTGATGTCTTTACGTTAGTTAGGTTTAAGTAGTTCTAAGTTCTAGGGGACTTATGACCACAGATGTTAAGTCCCATAGTGCTCAGAGCCATTTTTTTTCTTAATAAGATTTCAGAATGGTTCAAAGATAGGCAACTTGTTTCAAATTATGCACTTCATAAAAAAATAAAAGAAAAGTAATGTCCTATAATACCAATGAGTCACAGTTGGAATTGCCAGTTAATATAAATACCTGGATGTAACACTTTGTATGGATATGAAATGGAATGATCACATTGGCTCAGTCATGGACAAAGCAGGTGGCAGACTTCTGTTTATTTGTAGAATACTGGGGAAGTACAATCAATCTACAAAGGAGATTGCATTCAAATCATTCATGCAATCCATCCTAGGGTACTGCTCAAGTGTGTGAGACCTGTACAAAATAGTACTAACAGGGGATATTGAACATATACAGAGAAGGTCAGCAAAAATAGTCACAGGTTGGTTTGACCTGTGATAGAGAGAAGAAACTGAACTGTCAGACTCTTGAAGATAGCCATAAACTATCCCGAGAAAACCTACTTGCAAAGCTCCAAGAACTGGCTTTAAATTATGGCTTTACGAGTATGCTGCTACCATGTACACATTGCTTCTGTAGGGATTGTGAGGACAAGAATATATTAGTTACAGGATGCACGGAGGCATTTAAACAATCATTCTTCCCACACACCATATGTGAATGGAAAGGGGGAAAGCCCTAATAACTGGTGCAGTAGGCCGTACCCTCTGCCATGTGCTTCACAGTGGTTTGCAGGGTATAGATGAAGATGTACTTGCCTTTTTCATGCCATAAAATCTGCCCTTGCTGATCATTGTATATCCATGTGGCATCCAATGAAATACGATCCAACACTGATTTTGTCTACTGCCTATTAATTTTGGGATTCTGTTATTAAAGAGTCTCATGAGATATACATGGCAGAAAACTGTATTATTTGGAAAAGCGATTATCAATTGGATAACGTGTGGAATCCCCTTATTTCCACGATATGCTCTGAACAAAAATAATGGAGTACACTGAGGGTTGTGGTAATCCATCAGAAAACAGTATCACATTTTCAACATAAAAAATGCTGCCTGCTAGCGGTACACTCAGTCTTGCAATTACAATCTTGATGTATTAACAAAACATGTACAACACTGTAAATAATTGTGTGACATAGACATTCATTGTGTTTTTGATGACCCACCTGAAAATGTCTGGCAGGAATGCAGACAAAATATCGTGTGTCTTAATAAATGTCGACTGGCTGCACTCCTAGAATGTCATTGAGTATTCAGAACACTGGAGAAAGCCTCAAGGTTCATAATTAATTCCTGTTTTAGGGCTACTGGATCCTAGTGATAATATTGATTCATAAATCATCAGTGAATGCTAGGCACTCAACCATGATGTTGCGTACAATGTATCCAATATTTATAGCTTTATATATTTTTCTCAGTCTCTGATAACTTTGTGTTAACTAAGTTAATTATTCATATTGTGTATTATTCCTTGTGACCATTGTTTGTATTAACTAAGCTCTTTATTCATATTGTGTATTATTCTACGTGACCATTGTAACATTCGTGTAGGGCCATGTAACATGTCAGTTCATTAAGTGCTTTATAACTAAGTTCACTGAATCAGTGAGAAATAATAACAACAGTATCACTGTAAATGGTACTCATTTTCAGTTCTTAACAATGGCCAGGAAACGAGGATGATGGTGATCATGTTAGGAACATGTCAGCATATGCCTAGAAGAAACCATCCTGTACTCACATTGGAATGACCCTTTCAGTTTATTAGCTCTAATACTGATACTTCCTACAACAGACTTCAGAAGAGTAAGACATTAATTATCATAGTAGAGAGTTATACTTATTTCTACAGTATATTTTTAAATTCATGATGCTTTCATAGAAGTTTGACACTCACGCTAAATAAGCTCCTCAAAATGTTTTTGACTCTCGGTTCCTTTGTGAATTATTTGTCTAAGAATAAACTTTTTAGATGCTTAGAACAATAGTACTTCGTTGGTATGAGCTCTACACTTTATATAGCAAAAAGAAGAACCCTGACAGTTGTCAGTCCTGTTGTTAGCTTTCCAATGCAAAATGCAAAAGGCTGCTGTCAGCACCAAAGCTATGTGGCTAAAAACAGTACTCATCTATACAGCTGGAACAACACTGGTACATTGCTGAAGAGATTTATACAAAATTGCAATACATGAATGGTTGTGACAGATGCGTGACACAACTGTGCCAATCCCACTGTGACTGTCAGGGCTGTTCTTTCATCTTAAGGACTATAGTGAGGAGGTGGTTTGTATGTGGTAGAGTTGTATCACATAAAAAATCTGTTCTTCGTAATTAATCTTTAAATTCTCATCAACCACTGAACTTCCATGATTTATAACCAATATATACTGCCTAACTTATGATTATTTTTAAATTATATTAGGTATAGTAAAATATGCACAATAGCAGGGGACCAACATACCATGTGACTCAGTCACGAATGGCATTAGTCTACGGCGTCTATCTGTAGCTTGAGCCGTGGTCTTAATTTACAGCAATTAGCATTGGTTTTTGTATTAATTTAGATATAATTAGGCTTTTTAGTCATGGCTGAGTTGATTACTGCTGTGACATAAAATACAAGTATTATGTCAGTAAATAATAGCAATGATTTACCAAGTATAGAGGGTGATTTTTCCACCTTGTACAAACTCTTGTGGCCTAGGGATTGATTGATGAGAGGAATAAAAAAGGTCTAATGAAATTATGTTTGGAAATGAATGGTTTCAATGCTAGAGAACATTTCTTCAATCACTCATTGCTTTAGAGACTGTGGTCTAATATGCACTGTACCATGCGGTCACAGTTACAGTGTGTGTCGAAAATGGCTTCATGTGCCTCAGTATATGCGTGTATACACCTTAGCATCTTGTGTCTCTCATGATCACATTGGCCAGGCTGCATCCGAATAATATCAGAGGCAGCTTGAATACACTGCTCCATTGTCTCCACATCTGGAATGGGCTCTGCAGACATGATTCTTTTGGACGGCCCCACTACCAGAAATCATGTGGGTTGAGAGCCAATGAACGAGCAGGCCCTGCAATTGGACTCCATCGTCTGATCCGTTGACCAGGGAAGACACAATTGAGATGCGTCCGGACATTAAAGGTTAATGGCGAAGTGGGCTGGAGCACCATCATATAGCACTCACAAAACCATTTGACTCATCAATGGCACTTCTTCCAGCAGGGGATGCAAAGTCACCCGCAAGAAACACCATTAACCTCATCCTGTTAGGTGATGTGGAAGGGAGACTGGTCCCAAAATGCAGTCATCAGTTATCCTGGCCCACACATTCCTGCTGCATCATTGCTGATGATTTGCTGTCACCATACTGTGGGGGCTCTGCATACTATCCCACAGATGACTGTTTTGTAAGTTGAAGATAACACTCCGCGTAAAGGTGGCCTATCTGTGAGTAGGTTGGATGACACAAATATCAGAATCCTAGCTGCCTGGTGAAGGAAACAGTGACAAAACTGCTCCCAAGTTGGAAAGTCTGTAGCTAGTAAGCCCTACACACACCGTAAATGATAAGGGTAGTAACAATTGTCATGGGGAATGTTCCGCACGGTCACCTGGCTTACCCTGTACTGACGGACCAGCTGCCCGTTACTGACACAGCGGTCGCCTTCACAATGTAATCACATTTCCCTCCAAGTCTGGTGTCCAAACGTTTAGGGTATGTCCTTCATGATTTCTTGAAATGACCCTGTCTCAGACCAATGGCGAAACACTGTTGCAAACATTGAGTGCTGTGCTTGTTGTTGGCAGGGATAGGTCTCCTGACACAACCTCGCTGCCTGTTGCCACTTGCCTTTTCATAAGTAAATACCATGTTGGCAAGTTCTCGATTCGAATACAGAACCATTGTGTACAACGCTGTATCACATCCACTATAAGGTGAGTCAGCAAGAGATGTGAATCAGACACATTACCAATGACTGGCAGGAGAAGGGGTTAGGGCATGACATATGAGGAACAGTACCACCCTCTAGGAGCAAACCACGCATACTGTAACTGTGGCTAGCAAGGAAACCACACGTTTCCGGATGTAAGTTCACTATACCTTTTTTGTTCCTTATCCTCTCATTGATAAATCTCTAGAGTTTGTATACGGTGGAAAAAATTATGCTGTATAAATGTAGAGTATACATCGACTTTCTAGTTGCCAGAGTAGAAAACAGCTGGAGCATGTGGCATGCAGCAGAAATCATACTGGTGTCGTCACAAAGTATTTCTTTCTCTTCATGTGCATGATGCATCGTTTGCCTACCTTGCAACTTCAGTAGTGCACTTTGTGCATAGTTATTCCGAGTATCACAGCTACAGTTTTTATCTTGTCACTAAATGGTCCATAATTTGCGAAAGGTTATATAGTGCCCTATATAATGAACTAGGATTGATCTAATATCTTATATGCTTTTAAACATCTGGGAAGCTTTGGATGGTCTCTTTGCTGTTTCTCTATACCTAACAGCTTTGCGCGCATGAGGTTTCATTTGCACTTCCATTTAACTGAAGCAGTGGGTATTGAAATATGTCAACATTTTTTACTCTTAAGTGACATTGTTAGATCAGATCTCATCACTTGTATAATTTATCCATTTATTTTCTTATGTCTAAATGTTTTACTGATGTTATTAACTACCTTTTAATTTTTTTGGTTGATAAAACCACATTGAAACAGGTAGCATTATATGAGGAATGCAAGTCCAAATCTGAGCAATGATATAAAACTTCTTTTTATGTGGCTTCTTTCTATGTAATGTCTCCACTATACTTAACTCATTGTAGTGTGTCTGTTTGAACCTGGATTTTTCATTATTGTTTTTGTCATGTGAATATGACCTGATGTGTCTAAATCTTTTCTTATTTTTACTATCACAATATGTCACTGTTGTGCTGTTATTCAAATTGTAAAGAATTTAGTATTTTCTTTAGAAACACTATAAAATGTTCTATTACCCTCTGTATACTTTGAAGCTATCTGAAGACTATGTTGTATATCCATTTGCCTAATTTGTCAGTATCATGTTTTCTCAAAGGTCTCTATCTTATTTCTGTTTTGGTACATTGAAAATTACTTTTCACGTATTAGATATTACATTTTTATGGTGCTGTTGAAATGTATTGTATGTGGAAAAATAAATATATCTCTATTAGAGCTACATTTCTGTAACCACACTTTGAAATACAGCAGTTGTTAGAGAGTAAACTTATAAGTAATGGCTTTATCATAAAATACATTTGAAATAATGTTCTAAAAATGTGTTACTGTTACCATTTTTTCCTTTTGTATATAGGGTGGGCATGTGTGAGCAAACAGAGGTACAGTACTTAGAAGGTGATGTTGTGTGGGTGAAATTGGGTTCATGTTGGTGGCCTGGTGAGGTACAGGATATTACAAAGCTACCAGAAGAGGTGCGAGAAGATTTGCGGAGAGATCTTATTGCAGCTGTCAAATTCTTTGATGAAGATAAATAGTAAGTTTTGATTGGCATGGTTAATAAATTTTAAATAATCTTTCGTATACCAATATGTTTTAATCTTGGACCTTTTTGTTGTGTAAATTCGCCAAAACCTAATTAATGTCTTTATGTTTCTTGTCCTTTCTTTAATAACTATTCAGGATAAAGTAATAAAAAGGTCTAGTCCAGCAGAGATGAAAGAGCAATAACTGTTAAGTTCTCCTGATACCCAAAAAAATAAAGTTGCCCATTCTGTCTTAATCAGTTTGTCCTTCTGGACCTTCTAGCACCCTTTTCATTATAAGTAGACAGTTAATATATTTTCACTTGATTAAATTGAATAGGTGTAACTAGTTGTCATGCGTTGATTACCAGTGAAAATGTGCTGATCACGAGCTAAAACTGTGGGCTGCCACTGAGAATTGGTTGCTTTCAGTTTCTGTGTTCTTTCTTTTCAACCTCTAACCCTCTTCACAGTTTACTGAAAGGACTGACCTTATGACTGTGTCTGTTTTTAATTGTATAAAGTGACTATGTTTCACAAAAATTAACCATTCTAACCTAGTCCACCATTTTTTATTGCATGTACTGATGATAATTTCGTTTACGTTATGTGAATGATTTCTCCTCACTTAATTAGTCGAAATTGTGTACAAGTAGAGAACTGCTATTTGTCTTTGTTAACCACTTTGATATATGTTTTTAATGTCTCCTTGTGATGGACCGATGACCGTAGCAGTCTGGTCCCTTTAATCCCACAAACCACATCTCCTTGTGATGTCACTATTCAAATATTTCATTTACCACAATTGATCTTAACCCTATACCATTTCTTCAAAACCACCTTGTTAATCCATCAGACAATGCTGTAATTTTTGTTGCTTATTTTCATTCCAGTGAATATGTACATAAATTGGATCACATTTGCATGTACAACTGCAGGCGGAAAATGGAGTTTATCAAGAGAGGTTTGGGTAAGTGGTATATATTTAAAAAAATGTAGCATATCAGTATTTCCATGTTTACCTATGAAGTGTTGTAATTTTCCTTAGGAGTACTATTACTTGTCAACCACAGAGTGAATAATATTAATATGCTAGAATTTCTTAGGAATACATTTTGCAACACACACTGTTGTATGCGATTCTGTTGAACAAAATCATCCCAAATGCTTGCATTTTTTCCCAATTTATTTTCAGTTACAGCTTCATGACTTTCCAACTGAATATAGTTGCATTACCTTTTAGCACTTAGAATTTGAGTGTGGTATCTGAAACTGCTTTGGTAAAGGTGTGCATAGAACTTGTGACTTTATACAACAGACATAGGTACATAGGTGTTTTTGTCACATAATTTCAAAAATCCAGTTTAATGTTGACTGTACAACCTTTAATAGCAAAAGTAAAATGTGATGTGGCGCATTACCTGTAACAGTAGTTTATCAGATTTGGTATATAATTGTCCACATTGTAATTGTCAAGCACATATCCTGAAATTAAGTTAGAATACAGTGAAATGGCATTTGGAATACTTTTCAATTGTCATTTCTCTGATGCTTATCATTGCAAGATTTGATCTTTAGTATAACCCATTTCTTACCTCATTTCATCAGTCACATTGCTTTAGTTTCCCCACAATTTGCTCAGCAAACTGCATGTCAGATACAAAACAGTGTTTTGGAAATTTTAGAGATTTCCCAGTCTTAAATCTTGTTGAAAAGAGGAAATGAGGAAATAGGTACTTGGCACATCTGTATTGCTGTATTGTAAATGTACAACTGCTATTAAACAATGGAAAATCCAGGATGGAATAATGACAGTATTACAAAACCAATAGATTGTTACTCACCATATAGCAGAGATGTTGAATTGCGGACAGGCACAACAAAAAGACTATTAGACAGATTAGTTTTGGCCAAAGGATTTCTTCCATGTGTGCGCGAGCACACACACACACGACCACTGGCTGGCAGAGGCCAGTCTGTGAGTTCTGTTTGTGTGTGTGTGTGTGTGTGTGTGTGTGTGTGTGTGTGTGTGTGTGTGAGAGAGAGAGAGAGAGAGAGAGAGAGAGAGAGAGAGTTTAATTCTAAAGAAGGCCTTTGCCCGAAAGCTAACTTGTTTAACAGTATTTTTATTTTGCCTGTCTGCAACTACCATTAATCTTTTACAAATGTGCCTTTGACACTGTTGTGTGTTCTGCATGGCTGATATGCACACACTCTTCTAATTCAGCATATCTTATAACTTTATTGGAGGTTTGTGAGAAGTAGTCATAAAGTTTTAGGTATCACCTTGAAAAAAGAAAGTTACATAGTTAATTTTCAGATACCTATCTACAGCCTTGGTACACATTGAAATCACCATGCTACAGTAATGGAACAAGCCATTAAAGGAGCCACAAAATGACGCAGCCCATTGATAAAGTGGGGTGTCATGTAGTAATCCATTTTTGGCAGTTGCAGAAATGTTACAATAGTTTCAGGCCAATTCATGCTACTTGTTTAGCAGTCTAGATTGGCCTGACACAACTGCAACATTTTCACTACTGCTGAAAATAAATGACTGCCTGATACTCCACTTCATCAATGGGCTGCACTATTTTGTGGCTCCTCTAGTGGCTTGCTCTGGTACTGTGGCATGAGGATTTTGCACGTGCGTCCATGCGTGTGTTTGTGTGTGTGTGTGTATGTGTGTGTGTGTGTGTGTGTGTGTGTGTGTGCACTTACCTACAAACAAAATAATAATGACATAAGTTTGTTTATTTGAGGTGATAGTTAAAACTCTGATTTTCCTTCTTAAAGCATTAACAGTAATTTTTTTTTTCCTGTCTCACTGTGTGTTGGAAAAGTATGGCATGATAAAAGGAAAGCAACAATAGGACTTTTCTGGTAAAAAGTTTATGATATATTATTGAAGCCTTGATGATAATTTTTTCACACTCATTTCCTTGAAAGGAATAGCTATGAGTTTCACTGTATGTATTGATTATTTGGTGGGATAGTTATAAAACTTGTGTGAATTTTCTGGTTTTTATGGTCATCGTATGTAGTCAGTGCTTATAATTGTTGCATCTAGGGAACACTCTATGCAGATGCACATTTAATTTTAACACTCACATTGGCAATCCTTTCATACCCTCACAGTCAGCAGTTTCAGTAACCATTCCAAATACACTGTTGGTTGGTGGACCCCTCTGATTCTTCCATGCCTTGTAAGGGTTGAGTTCCACATATCCGTGTTCATGGTTTCTAATGCTATATATGTTCTGTTGTTGTCACCTTGAACTTTTCTTAGCCCTTAGAAGCCTGCAAAGAATTTCCTTGGTCCATTCATCTGCCCATCTCCATTTCATATGCAAAATATGTATAATTACATCATCATGCAAGGAACAGCATTTGCACGAATTTTGTCGTGACTTGCAGTGTGATGTTCTGTGTGCTCGGAAAACACACTGAGATATGCAGCAGTGACACACATTTGTTCCCAGCATGAACTGGTTGCTGAAAGATCACATGCATGGTATGGAAGCAATGTTTTGGTAAAGCCCAGTTAGAAAATCTGCAGTGTTTGCCAATCAGATGAAAACAATATTGAAATTATCTCTGTGTAATTAAGTAGCGGTGTAGTTACCTCAGTTTATAAACCTCCTGCAACAAAATTTTCCTTTGTTCCACACCAGAAACTTTCCTAAAGGTAAAGCCGCCTCTGTGATAGGTGACTTCAACAGCCACAGTCATATTTGGGCTTATGCACGCGACGACAAAAGTAAAGTAGTTGTTCAGTCATGGGCTGAAACTTTTCAACTTACCCTCATCCACAATAGCAAACTTCCTCCTTCTTTTAGCTGTGAAAGATGGGGATGAGGTTGTAACCCAGACCTTCTTTTTGTTAATGAAATTTTTGCACATAGATGTTCCAAAGCTATATGTCCAAAATAAAATTTTGCCATCGCTAAGACCCCAGGAAGTCTGTTATAAGTGGAGATGCTTCTTCAAGAAGGCTGACTGGGTGAAATTGTCTGATATACTGGATGAGAAAATTCTGAGCATTGTTCTAATTCCTGAAGAGTACAACAATTTTCTTGGCCGTGTCCAGGCTTCTTTAAGGGTGTCATTTCAGAGGATCTGCAGAACTTTCACACAAAGTGTACTTTCCTTCATATCTGTGGCTAAGATAGTTGAGTGGTTTCAGTTAATAGCAGATTGTGACATGAGTAAGAGCAATCAGAAGGCCTAGAAACTATTATGCCACCTCGGTAATGATAACACCGAAGCTAGCAAGCATGCTGATATGATTGCCCATCAGCTGCTAGTAAATGGAAAACTAACTCAATACAGAAAGATAAGTAAGAACCAATAACACAGCAGTATGGCCAAGAAAGTAACATCTTGTCTCCACCATGTACTGAAGCTGAGTAAGTGCAAATTGGGTAAAGTAGCTGGATTATATGACATATGAGTAGAGAAAATTAAGAACTTTGATCCTGTTAAAATGTGTTGGGTGCTAGATGTAACAAATAATTGTTTCCAGAATTGCAATAACCTCAAAGTCTGGTGGAAGGTTTGAGTTACTACTATCCCTAAATCGCACAAAGATCGCCTGGATCCTAAAAGCTAAAGACCTATTTCCCTGCTCTGTCACCTGTACAATGTCCTGGAAAGGCTCGTTTTTCAGAGACTGCAAGCAAGCTGACTTCAGAGAAAGAAAAAGCTATGCATCACAGATATTAGACTTGAAATAGCACATTGAGGATGTCTTCGAGAAATGGCTTGTCACTGGCACTGTATACATTGATCTCACTGCAGCGTATGACACAGTCAGTCATCAATTTATTTTCACAAATGTGTATGACATCACCAAAAACTTCAATATCAGAAACCTTCTCCAGAAACTGAGGTCCTTTGTGGGATTTCAAGGGCATAGAAGCAGATGGAGAACACAGAAGTTCACTGGTCATTCAGAGTTGTGAACAACATGGAAGGCTCTCAACAGACTACGCTGTAGTAGTATCAAGAGATGCAAGACCAACTTGCAGTAATGGAAGTGGGGCATTTTTTTAGAATCAAGTTTTTGCAATTGTGGTGCTGTGCAGGCTAATAACCATCTACTGCAATGTTCTTCATCTCTAGGCAAATGCACCTTGAGAGACCTGATGATGAGGTCAATCAATGTACAAACTAATGTCAATAATCAATTTTCTTTCATTGATTATATACTTTATATTTCTGATGCAATAATAAATAAAATAATTATGTATTTCATTCCAGTCTCTTAACTGTTGTATTTGTGTGATTTCCTATCTCTCCTCGTAACTCCTTCATGCATCTCTCCATTGCTCATTGAGAAGCTCACTGTTTGTCAACTTTTTTTGCATTAAAAGTTAGTGTCTCACTGCCATAAGTCAAAATGGATGCTATAATGATTGTGAATTTTCCAGTTTGGATGCATTAGAGACATACTTCTGAAAACCATGTTTAACAAAAATACTAGAGTCCATTTTACTCTTTGTTTTGTTTCTTTCATTGTAGGAAGCATCAGAAGTCGATAATATAAGTATCACACATAAAAAATCTACTAAATGATGCAACAAATATATTAAATGATTGAGACTTTTGATTTATACAGCTATTTTAATTAAGTGTTGTACTTCACCTACTTATGATTGACTGTGTGCAATAACTTTTCACAATCGTTCAGAATTTTATTAAGACTAACATGTTATTCTGCCTTATTTTCCACCACTATTGCAATTTACTCCACAGCTCATTATCAAACAGTATGCTAGGAACTGATGTACAGATCATACAAATTGTACGAGTAGAAAACATTTTTTTGTATTACATCTTATAATTCATCATTGATGTATTTTTTTAAATGTATATGCTGTACTGTATCACATGTAAATGAGAACGGAACACCCGCCACAATGGGACCATGCAATGGTTACATTCAAAAGTAATCACCACATGCCTTGAGACATGTATTCCAGCGGGAGACAAGACGACCAATTCCTGTTTCATAGAACATAGTCTGCTGCCAGCAGATCCACAGTTGCACTCACTATTGCACTTTCTCATCCTACTGAAACAGATGTCCATGCATGTCTGTCTTTGGCACCAAATATGTGAAAATCACAGAGAGAAAGATAAGGGCTGTATGGAGGATGTTGCAGTGTTTCCCAAACCAAATCTCTGAAGTGTAGCCTTCATCTGATTTGAGGTGTTGGGGGTGGGTGTTGTGCAATAAGATGATTCCATCCAACAGCATTGCGAAGGCCTGAGGACAAACGGCAAAACCAGCAGTGGAAACATCCTATGTTTCTTCCATCAAAGAAATCCCAAGCTGTTCACACAAGTTCCGATAAGGCCATGATGACCCTCTTCTTTGATTGTAGATCACCTCTGCTCGTCGAGTTTCTCGAGTGCGGAACCCCAATCAATGCGCAGTGCTATGAAGACACTACAAAAACTGTGACATGCCATAAAGTCAAAATTCCCAGGAATGCTGTTGGATGGAGTTATCCTGTTGTGTGATAATGCCTGCCCTCGCACCGGTTTAAAATCTAATAGTTTCTGAGGAATTAGAGAATTAGTGTTTTTGATCCATTGCAGATATATTTGATGAGGAAAGTTCTTGCTAACTGCTGTGGTGGTCAAACAGTGCAAGATCTGCATTCTGATCAGTCAACTCTGTAAATGCTGGTTCAATTCATTTTCTTACAAATTTTTTCCTCTTTTTTTCCAAAAATATGACCATAACGATGTAAACGTTTTCGTAAAAGCTATTTTCAAGTGGCCCCAAGTACAACATTAAAGCCCGGTGATGTTGGCAGATCACATGAGCTGGCCTCTTATGATTGCACAAAGAGAGATGCTTCATGTGTTTATTTGTTCTGACTTCTGCTGGCTCCAGAGCCAGGTGGCATGTCTTGGTCCAACAGGTAAGCTAAGGAAATGCAGTATATGTATTTTTCTGGTTAGTTTCACTTCGCAAGACCTCTGTGTCGAGGATGTGATCATGAAACATGAACCAAGCTCATGCACATGCTACTGTCATGTACCAATATGTATGTGAGCTTGCTAGAGGAACCATTCTTCACCAAAAGCTGGACCCAGTGCCAGTATATTCCGATCTCTTTTCTCTAGTTTTTCAATATTTTTTATTAAGAGCGCTAGCTATCATTTAACTGTGATGCTAACCTTTTATTAAACCTGAAACTACTTCTCCTACATTATATACTTCCAGCTTTTTTGAATGTGTAGTTTTTCTTTAAGTACAACAAGCAAGCAATATAAAGCAATATAAAGATTTAGCAAAGTCAAATTAGTTTTTATTTATCATTCTAGTCCACTAGTCTGCTTTCAGTAATTAAAATCTTACAACCCAAAAACATATTTATAAATTGTTCCAATTTTTTCAAGCAGCATAGCTTTTTACGTGACACACTTTGATACAAGGCTCTTTGATCATCACATCAGAAAAGAACACAATGTTTCAGTGAACATTTTATGAGATCAAAATTAGAAATACTCACTTGAACTTTGATGCATTTCTTCTTGCACAAAGTTGTGGTCATCATCTGAATCATCAATAGTGTCACCCTCATTGTCATTGTCAATAAAATGTTGTCCCAATTCACACAAAATTTCATCATCCATAAGATAATATGAAGCCATGATTTTGGTTTTTTTACTTACTGGACAAATAGCTACCATCCTCCAGCAGCTTCACTTTATATAATAAATGGCTTCTTTAGAGAAACATGCCTGTTGCAACACAATGAAGACTGATCAACCACATCAATGTACATGATTTTTTATTTGAAACTGGGAGCAACTGTACCCTGTCAAATAACTGGCACAGCAATTACCAGAATTTTCACATCCCGACAGTTGATGGGATTGTCGGTCAAAGTGTTAACATCTTTCCTCCTATCAATTTCACTTGGAATGAGTGAAGTTATACTGGGGTTAAGGAAGTGAGCTCACATTTGGTAGTACCGTCGCACCCTCCCCTGTAAACCACTTAATGTAAATGCTGGAATGGTTTCTTTAAAGAGAACATGTCCAACTTTGTTGCCCAACCTTTCACAGTCTTAAATTGTGCTGTGTCTTGAATGTCTCCATTTCGTGTGGTTATCTTCTGCTTGATAACCTTCTTTTCCAGAATTAACCCTCACCTCTCCAACACCTACGTAGAAAGCTCTGTCCTTATCTGACGTACAGACCACTGACAGTACCTCTGTTCTTAACTGCTGTCTCTTCTACACAAATGTCTCCCATAGAGCATCTAAGATGCCCATAAATATGATGATTTCAAACCCAGTTATATATAACATTTCAACAATCATTAACTCCGCATGTTACTTTTCATTTCATTGACGTAGATGCGCTAACCACAATGTTATTTCTGAACTAAATTTGGGAGTGACAAGAAAGAAGTCAGTACTGATTAGTGAAATTTGATTTGCTTCAATTCTGTTACTTTTGCTGGTCACCCTGTCGAGAATCTTGTAAGAGTGCATATAGACCCTCAGCCACACAAGAGTGGGAGGGGGTATGGGAACAGGGGATGGAAAAAAATAGAATGTGCAGCAGAACTAAAAGACATTGTGATTTGCTAACAAATAAAAGTGTATAATAGAAGTTAGTGGAACAACTTGTCTATTGATGTCGAAATTCAGTCTAACTTTGAACATACCAGGATGTGTGTGAGTGGCCTAGGTGAAGTCATCAGGTCATTCACTGCATTTACTGGCCACCTTCCACCAGACTTTTCCTGTGAAATGACTACTATTATGCAGTAACAAGTGCTGGTAGATTCACAAACAAGGTTTTTTTATCCCAATTACAAATCGGTTTAACTTCTGATTGACAAATTCATACAACCAATGACAATAACGGCCTCTCATTATGATTCAGAGTCAAATTTGGTTTTGTGTTATACATAATTACCAAATACCATGATCACAGATCTTTACCATGGGTGGAACTCCATGGCAGTACCACACTGTTGTATAGACTCTTGAGCCCCAGCCTGCTCCGACGTGATGAGCAGCCATCTGCCCCCCCCCCCCCCCCCAAGAATATCTCCAGAATAAATCACTTCAGTCCAAACAGAACCTAATATTCTTGTACCTGTAATTATTGTGACTTAAACATAATTTTGCACAATTCAGTTCTCAGCTTTATATATATTTCTTTAAAAAAAAAGCGCACACACACACACACACACACACACACACACACACACACACACACACACACACGCACACGATCTCGCAATCTCAATTCAACAGTAAGGGTGCATATCAGTTGCTCTCATTGACTGCCATGAACATTTGCACCATTACGAGACAAATGGAAAAAGACTGCTAGATATTAGTAGCTATCAGACTAAATCCTTCATCACATGTGGACCAAAAAAAAAAAAAAGAAGGAAAAAAAAACACACACATTCACATATGCATAACTTACACACGACCACTGTCGTTTGTGGACGCTAAGGGCTGACTCCATGTGTGGTGAGCAAGTTGTTTACTGGACTGGGTGGTGGTGTAGAGGAGGGATGGCAAGGTGAAGACACTAGTGTTTCCTTTGAGAGTATGCAAGTATATGGTGGGGACAGGATAGTGGGCTACAAGTTGCAGCATCGAGAGATTGTGCTGAGAGGGAGGGGAGAAGAGTGTGTACCACCCAGCAGTGGAGCAACTGAGTCTTCTTCTTTGGCCAGGTTTCAACTACCTCTCATCGTGCCCGGAAATGAGAAATCTATTGTGTGGTTGAAACATGAACAATGTCTCCAGTATCATTTTCATGTGCAGCGGAAGAACAGTGAGAAGCTTGTAGTGTTTTGTTCCGCTGTGTTCTATGTGAAGTCAGGAGGATGGGTAATATTGTCCAATCTCTTTGTTTGGCATCAATGTACAATGAGAGCACAACATTGTATTGAGGCATTCTTTGAGGTCATTCTTCTGTGGATGGTAGGCAGTTCTCATCCTGTCAGTGATATCACACTGTGAAAGTACCTCTGAAACTAGTCCCCGAGCAGAGATCATGAAAGGGGTGCTGTGTGCTTCAGAATGATGTCTTCTGCAAGATACTTTGCAATTTCTTTGGTCCTTTGCCAGTTGGCACAGATTTGGTGACAGTGTAGTGGGTGAGGCAGTCCATGCAAACTGTTATCCATTGATTCCTGTTTGTTAACTTTGGTAATCTCTCCAAAATGCCAGATTCAATTCAGTGGAATTGCACTGCTACAGGTGGAATAGGTACCAGATACCCAGAAGGTGACATCTAATTCAATCATTGACATTCATTGCAGTGGTTCACGTAGTGTCTAATGGATTCGTAGTGCCCTGGCCAGTGATACCTGCATCTCATTCTGTTTATAGTTCTCATGAATCCCAGGTGACGGAGATTCCTCCATGCTGCAGTGTTCCATCAAAGAATTCCTTAAAAGACAGTTAACATCCTTTGTGTTTGTATCCGCTTTTGTATACCATCATGACTTTGTACTCTCTGAAGCCTAAGTGCCCACCTCTGCAGTTGACCTGACGGATCCTGCAGGCTTGTCAGTCAGCTAGAGAATAGAGTCCATCACAGTGGTGAATGATTTGCTGAATAAATATGGGCAGAACTTGATCATGACTCAAACAGATGCAAGACATTCTCTATCATAACTCTTTTTCAACACCTTCCTGAATTCGCTCTAGGACTGCACCTATCCCATAACTGCTAGTGTCAGTGCAAACTTCTCTCTCTGCTCTCTTGTTATACAATGCTAGTGCTGGAAAAGATGTTAGAGCCTCCTTAAAGATGAGGGGAAAAAACCTTCCTTGCACCTAATACCAGGAAAATTTTTCATCGCCATGCAGTGATTCTTGCAAGGGATGTGTCTGGTAAAGATGTCCTTTATGAATTTCCTGTAATACGAGCACATTCTAAGAAAACATCTTACATCATGAACATGCCAAGGAGTTGGGAAATCTGTGACAGCTTTTATTTTCTCTGGATCAAGATGAACTCGGTTACAATTCACTAGATACTCCAAAATTTTTGTTTCTTGGGTGGTGAAGAGTCACTTTTCTAGGCTCAGGTGGAGGCATAGTAGTGGTCTTCAGTCCTGAGACTGGTTTGATGCAGCTCTCCATGCTACTCTATCCTGTGCAAGCTTCTTCATCTCCCAGTACCTACTGCAACCTACATCCTTCTGAATCTGCTTAGTGTATTGATCTCTTGGTCTCCCTCTACGATTTTTACCTTCCACGCTGCCCTCCAATGCTAAATTTGTGATCCCTTGATGCCTCAAAACATGTCCTACCAACCGATCCCTTCTTCTAGTCAAGTTGTGCCACAAACTTCTCTTCTCCCCAATCCTATTCAATACCTCCTCATTAGTTACGTGATCTACCCACCTTATCTTCAGCATTCTTCTGTAGCACCACATTTCGAAAGCTTCTATTCTCTTCTTGTCCAAACTGGTTATCGTCCATGTTTCACTTCCATACATGGCTACACTCCATACAAATACTTTCAGAAACGACTTCCTGACACTTAAATCTATACTCGATGTTAACAAATTTCTCTTCTTCAGAAACGCTTTCCTTGCCATTGCCAACCTACATTTTATATCCTCTCTACTTCGACCATCATCAGTTATTTTACTCCCTAAATAGCAAAACTCCTTTACTACTTTAAGTGTCTCATTTCCTAATCTAATCCCCTCAGCATCACCCGATTTAATTTGACTACATTCCGTTATCCTCGTTTTCTTTTTGTTGATGTTCATTTTATATCCTCCTTTCAAGACACTGTCCATTCCGTTCAACTGCTCTTCCAAGTCCTTTGCTGTCTCTGACAGAATTACAATGTCATCGGCGAACCTCAAAGTTTTTACTTCTTCTCCATGAATTTTAATACCTACTCCGAATTTTTCTTTTGTTTCCTTTACTGCTTGCTCAATATACAGATTGAATAACATCGGGGAGAGGCTACAACCCTGTCTCACTCCTTTCCCAACCACTGCTTCCCTTTCATGCCCCTCGACTCTTATAACTGCCGTCTGGTTTCTGTACAAATTGTAAATAGCCTTTCGCTCCCTGTATTTTACCCCTGCCACCTTCAGAATTTGAAAGAGAGTATTCCAGTTAACGTTGTCAAAAGCTTTCTCTAAGTCTACAAATGCTAGAAACGTAGGTTTGCCTTTTCTTAATCTTTCTTCTAAGATAAGTCGTACGGTTAGTATTGCCTCACGTGTTCCAACATTTCTACGGAATCCAAACTGATCTTCCCCGAGGTCCGCTTCTACCAGTTTTTCCATTCGTCTGTAAAGAATTCGCGTTAGTATTTTGCAGCTGTGACTTATTAAACTGATAGTTCGGTAATTTTCACATCTGTCAACACCTGCTTTCTTTGGTATTGGAATTATTATATTCTTCTTGAAGTCTGTGGGTATTTCGCCTGTCTCATACATCTTGCTCACCAGATGGTAGAGTTTTGTCATGACTGGCTCTCCCAAGGCCATCAGTAGTTCTAATGGAATGTTGTCTACTCCCGGGGCCTTGTTTCGACTCAGGTCTTTCAGTGCTCTGTCAAACTCTTCACGCAGTATCTTATCTCCTATTTCATCTTCATCTACATCCTCTTCCATTTCCATAATACTGTCCTCAAGTACATCGCCCTTGTATAAACCCTCTATATACTCCTTCCACCTTTCTGCCTTCCCTTCTTTGCTTAGAACTGGGTTGCCATCTGAGCTCTTGATATTCATACAAGTGGTTCTCTTCTCTCCAAAGGTCTCTTTAATTTTCCTGTAGGCAGTATCTATCTTACCCCTAGTGAGACAAGCCTCTACATCCTTACATTTGTCCTCTAGCCATCCCTGCTTAGCCATTTTGCACTTTCTGTCGATCTCATTTTTGAGACGTTTGTATTCCCTTTTGCCTGCTTCATTTACTGCATTTTTATATTTTCTCCTTTCATCAATTAAATTCAATATTTCTTCTGTTACCCAAGGATTTCTATTAGCCCTCGTCTTTTTACCTACTTGATCCTCTGCTGCCTTCACTACTTCATCCCTCAGAGCTACCCATTCTTCTTCTACTGTATTTCTTTCCCCCATTCCTGTCAATTGTTCCCTTATGCTCTCCCTGAAACTCTCTACAACCTCTGGTTCTTTCAGTTTATCCAGGTCCCATCTCCTTAAATTCCCACCTTTTTGCAGTTTCTTCAGTTTCAATCTGCAGTTCATAACCAATAGATTGTGGTCAGAATCCACATCTGCCCCTGGAAATGTCTTACAATTTAAAACCTGGTTCCTAAATCTCTGTCTTACCATTATATAATCTATCTGATACCTATTAGTATCTCCAGGATTCTTCCACGTATACAACCTTCTATCATGATTCTTGAACCAAGTGTTAGCTATGATTAAGTTATGCTCTGTGCAAAATTCTACAAGGCGGCTTCCTCTTTCATTTCTTCCCCCCAATCCATATTCACCTACTATGTTTCCTTCTCTCCCTTTTCCTACAGACGAATTCCAGTCACCCATGACTATTAAATTTTCGTCTCCCTTCACTACCTGAATAATTTCTTTTATCTCGTCATACATTTCATCAATTTCTTCATCATCTGCAGAGCTAGTTGGCATATAAACTTGTACTACTGTAGTAGGCATGGGCTTTGTGTCTATCTTGGCCACAATAATGCGTTCACTATGCTGTTTGTAGTAGCTAACCCGCACTCCTATTTTTTTATTCATTATTAAACCTACTCCTGCATTACCCCTACTTGATTTTGTATTTATAACCCTGTAATCACCTGACCAAAAGTCTTGTTCCTCCTGCCACCGAACTTCACTAATTCCCACTATATCTAACTTTAACCTATCTATTTCCCTTTTTAAATTTTCTAACCTACCTGCCCGATTAAGGGATCTGACATTCCACGCTCCGATCCGTAGAATGCCAGTTTTCTTTCTCCTGATAACGACGTCCTCTTGAGTAGTCCCCGCCCGGAGATCCGAATGGGGGACTATTTTACCTCCGGAATATTTTACCCAAGAAGACACCATCATCATTTAATCATACAGTAAAGCTGCATGGAGGCATGCAGTCTGAAAACGCTTCGACACAGTTGCCAGGTGACATTGTTCTTAATATGTTCAAAGTCAGCTGGAGCATTACACAGCCCAAATAGCGTAACTTTAAACTTATAAATCTCATCAGCAGTAATGAAGGCAATCTTTTCCTGTTCAGCCTCATCAGCCTCGATTTGCCCAAAACCTGTGTGCATATCCATACTACAGAAATACCTTGCTTCATTCAAGCATCCATTTCCTGTATATACGGACTATGGAGACAATGGAATGTGTTTATGTTGGTTCTTGTCTATGTGATGGCTTTTTCGTTGCATAATTTGAGCGATGGTGATGTAAATGTTTTGAAGTACCCAGCATCTCCACCAAACAGTGTTGCTATGTAACCACACTGAAGTCCAAACCTGAAAACAGGATCGTCAGTGAAATTAGCACTAAAAGCATGTTTATTATAACCACCATTATACAACCTGAATAGAACTCGGCTTCTGCCTGCAGAGTGCGGCTCTTTATATAATTATCGAATATCCAGAGTGCTGTTATTTATATGAACATAGAATTTTCTAGAATATACAAAAATTACAAATATAATGTGTTTCAAGAACCTTCCGTATATGACAAATACTACACTGTCCAGTCAAATTAATATAACCACCTGTTAAAGTCCTGAGAATCCACCTTTTGCAGTGGAGACCACTGTAAGATGTGCAGGAAGAGAGTCAGTGAGGCTCTGGAAGGTACTGACAGGGATGTGAAGCCATGGCAACTCCAGTATTGTGGCCATCTGCATTGGTTGAGGACCAATGGCACGAACAGCCCGAGTGAGGTTGGTGGCCAGGGGTATATCGTAAACTCATCCTGGTGATCTTCGAACCATGCATGAACGCTGCAAGCTCTATGACATGTTACACTGTCTTCCTGGGAAATGCCATTCTGCCAAGGAAAATGTGGAACTTTACCTTACCTTATCTTCATTAAAGAAGTAAATACTCAACACTCAATAGCATGTAACAAAGGTAACACATGGGTGTATATATACAACAGTGTGTTTATTATTTTATCAAGTTTGCTAATCACAATGCACAAAAGAAGTAACATGTATAAATAATGACATGTGAGATGATTTATGCTATCCATTATTTAGTATCAGCATGATGGAGTAAGAACTCAATTCTGAACAGACTAACATAAAATTTTAAATTCCTGAGCATTTGGTAATGTGCCATTATATCTACTATTTTGTAGAGTTAAACTAATAACTAACACTACTTATTAATATCAACTGCTAAAAAGGTTTGAAGATAATTATATAAATGACCAGCATCTATCTGTAACACGTCCTTTTGTCCTACAATCCTTGTGGCTTCAAGAGGACCCTGTTCTGCATCAATACCTGTCCCATTCCCAAACCACCTTAAGCTTAATTCACTGTGTTATTCTTTTTCCATGAGTTACATTTAAAGGTATTTTATGCTCACTTTATGAAAGACTCTTGGCAATTTGGCTGATGGCAGGAACTGAACTGACGTAAGGAAAGATTATGTCTAATATACCATGGACGTAATCAGAGATCCAGCACAAGCTCAGACTGCAGAGAACTGGAAAGGAAATCAAATGTGTACTTGTTACAGGAACCATCACAACATTTGGGGAAATCATGGAAACCTTAAATCTGGATGGATGGACAGGGAATTCCCTGCTCAATCCGAACACGATAAACCAATATAAATCAAATGATGTTGACTGGTATTGATTTTTCCTGGTCATTATCAACTTAGCAAGCAGACGACACCATGTTTAATTCATCTACAATATCTATAAATATTGCCACAAGCGGTGGTATATGCACTGTGACATGGTGGTTAGTGTCGTTGGCTGGCGTGCTGCAGGCGGCCAGTTTAAAATCCAACCACCACCAATTATTTGTTATTTACACAGCCCAGTCACATTAATATGACCCAGTTTGACATCAACATTGAATAGCAACTCACAGACAGTGCAGGTGGTACCCCTGGCAGTGGAGGGCAAACAAAGCATGTTGGCAAGTGGCCGTACGGGGGGGGGGGGGGGGGGGGAGGAGTAAACAGTGCAGTCATTGTTGTAATGCGGAAACAGAGCGATTTGTCTGCCATTAAAAAAAAAAAGAGCACGATCCTTGGCGTTTAGACAAAGAGTGGAAGCATTCCCAAAACTGCTAAGTTTGTAAACTGCTCATGTGCCGCCCTGGTTAAAATATCATACATGGCAAAATGGCACTATCCAAAACTGGCGCAAAGGCAACTGTGGTGTACCATGTGCCACAGATGACATGGTTGAATGACGGCTGCAGAGATGTGTACGGCTGAACAGGCATGCAACTACTGAGCAACTAAGCACCAAGATGAACCATGGGGGGCTACCAATAGTGTCTCCTCAATGACTGTTCAGTGACTGTTACTGCGTATTGGCATCTGCAGTAGACACTTGGTTCATGCACCCTTGCTGACTGCTATTCACCAACGACAAAGGCTGGAATTATACCACAACTGGATATCCACTGAGTGGCGACAGTCGGCCTTTTCAGATGAATCACATTTTGAGCTCCATCGAACAGATGGTCGTTGCCTTGTACAGCAAGAAATGTCTGAAATCAAACTCCCTGCGACAATCGTTATGATCTGGGGAATATTTACGTGGTGTTCCTTAGTGATCTCATTCTTGTAGAAGGCATAAAGGATCAACACAAGTATGCATCTATATTTGGAGACCACATATGTGCAGGGGTATGGGTCCCACACACTTAAGCAGTATTTTAAGACCAGTCGTGCAAATGTTTTGTAAACAGTCCCATATTAGACTGATTGGATTTCCCTAATATTCCGCCAATGAAGCAGAAAGTCTTCCACCTGCTTTACCTACTACTAAGCATGTGTGATAATTCCATTTCATATTCCTACAAATTGTTACATCGAGGTATTTGTATTAGTTGACTGTTTCTAATCGTGATTCATTGATATTGTTGTCGTAGGACTTTTTTCCAATTTGGTGAAGTGCGCAGTTTTTCATTTCTGAACATTTAAAGAGAGTTGCCAATCTTTGAACCACTCTGAAATCTTTCAAGATCCTACTGTATATCTGCATCATCTGCAAAATGACTGAGGTTACTATGAATATTATTTGCAAAGTATGTGTCACGTCCATCTTGCTGGATTCTTCGCACCAAGAAATCTTCAATCCAGTCACAATTTTTGCTTGATACCCCACCCAATTGTACTTTTGATTTTTAGGTGTGGCACTCAGTCAAATGATTTTCATTAGTCAAGCAATACTGTATCTGCTTGACTGTTTTGATCCATGATGCTCAGGATGTTGTGTGAGAAAAGAGCATTGGGTTTCACATAATTGATATTAGTGGGAACCAGGCTGGCTGACGTGGAGGAGTTCATTCTGTTCGACATACTTCATTACATTTGAGCCAGGATATGTTGCAAGGTTTTACAACAAATGGATGTTAAGGATATTTGACAGTAGTTTTTTGTATCACATTTGTTTCTCTCCTTGTAGATGGATGTGACCTGTGCTTTCTTCCAACTACTGGGTATGGTTTTTTTGTTGAGGGATCTGTGGAAGGTTATTTTTAAAAGAGGGGCTTACTGAGCTGCATATTTTGTATAAAATCTGATAGGGATTCATTTGGGTCTTGGAGCTCTGTTCAGTTTAGTAATTTCAGCTGATTCTCAACACTGTTGACACTAATACCAATTTCACTCATCTTTGCAGAGGAGCAAAGATCAGCGTTTCTGTTTTTGCTTTGCTACCCTTAATTTCAGTTCATTTCTCATCTTTAAGTATCTGGCCATTTACTTGCATGCCATGAACAGCCTTTATATATGACAATAACATCTTTAGATTTTATGAGACATCTTTAGATAATATTCTACTACAGTAGTCTTGAATGCTTTACACTTTGCTCTCTTGACAGCCAAAAGCATTCCATTTAGCATGAGTGTTCTTGCAAACTAGCTGTTACAGATAATTTAAAGAAAAGCTTTTAGTTATGTTTTACGTGATGACTAGTCATGCCCACCACTTACAACCATGTAATTTAACAAATTGATTGTTGGATAATATAAATCTGCTCTGGCGATTATGATAAAATTGGGGAATTTAGCTACTAGTGAACAGAAACAGGTTGTATACGACCCAGGAAATCTGGGAAAAACCCGGGAATTTTTTCATCTGGAAGAAAACCGGTGAACCCGGGAATTTTCCAGAATTCCAGGAATTTTTCATTGTTTTAGCTTTCAGTTACATTTTTGGAATTTTGACTGGTAATAATTGATTCTCTACCAAAGAATGTTACTGTATCCTGCTACTGGAGAATGATGCTGCAGCAATAAAATATAAACGAGAGGGGGGAAAAAAAACTTCAGTGGCAAAGGAAATGTGCAGTTTACAACAACAGGACACCGTAACAATAAACTGTTTGCTATGAGCATGACGTCAGAACTGTTCACATTAGGTTTGACCAGTTGCCAGCGGGCTGATGCACATGCGCAGTTTACTCGCAGTGCCTTCTCCCGCTTCCCGCTACTTGAAGTGTGCCTGTTAGCTGTATTGGCAGTAGCAGCAAGCTGCCAGATGCAAACAAGAAAAATTTTTCTCTCGTGTCCTAGCTGCCAGATTCGTGCATGCGCTGAGTTGTAATGGGGAGGGGGTTAGTCTCCACGTGACCCGTGTTTATGTTAAGTGATTTCGCTGCTTCTCTTCGTTTACAGCTCCCCCGTCAAATGAAAACAAATGGATTTTTGTGGCCGGGAGCTATCAAGTGAATTAAAATACATTCACATAAATACAGAGGGCAAAAATATATTATTAGTTTCAGTTTTCTGATTTTATTTAATTTACAAGTTATTGGCCGTCAAGCATTAATCGCCTTGCAGAACAATGAAGCTATTTTTGCAAGTTTGCTAAAGAAATTTTGCTTTATTAATCTTTCTGCTGAGGCAATAATTTTATTTGAAATGAAGTGTTTCATTCCACAGTATTGACTAGTTCCAACTGTTCGTTGAATTTCAAGTGCACATAATGATCTTCTGCCATGTATGGCATTATGCCATAATAAAGAACCAAAAATGAGATTGTAGAGTACTGGTACTCCAAGAAAATTTACATCCCAAAAACCACAGTGAAAAGCTTAATATCAGATGGGACCTACTTCATTGTGAATCTGGAAAAAACCAATGTGCACTTCAAGCTGAATTATGCATTTTAGTATGGTTTATGAAATTCCGATGCTGTTGGGAGTATCCTCTGATGCCCTGTTTCTTTTATGGTGTAATGTAAGCTCTCTTAGTGCTTTATACGTACGAACATGCAGGCTTCCTACACCACTGCAGCTGCGCATGCGAAATAATGCCTGTTTTCTGGTGCTCTCTGGCAACTGGTAAATCGAACCTATTTCTAACAGACTCCGGATAGTATTGTGAACGGTGGTTCAAAAAGCGTTACTTTCAAAGTAAATTTCTTTTTACGCAAGATGAATCATGTTACGTGTGAGAAAGTGGGATGGATTTCTAGATCACAGAGTGTTTAAAACTGAACAGTTTGAGGACAAGCCACTTACAAGAATTTTGAGCCCAGGCGTTTATGTCATAATTTTAAATTTACTGTCACATTTGTGTGATGTATATTAAAGTATAACACTTGCAAAAAAAGATCAATATTACACGTGGAAGCTTAGCTTCTGTTATAGCTTGTTAATCTTAGAGACCAATATTATATGTGAAAGCTTTTCTTGTAGCTATACCATGTACATTAATGTAAACCATTAATTTTTCCTCTTTGTGTCTTTGTGCTACGTAACCAGTGATCTTGCTATTGGCTGACTATAACACGTGTCCTATGCTCTGAATATCTGCTCTCATGGGCTGGCGAGATCACGTGGCATATGATTGGCTTACAAAAGGACATCACAACTTCGGTTTCAACGCTCCAGAAACAAACGCGCTGTGTTTGGTGCAATTCGAATTTATACTTTCGTGCTGCAAATCAAAGGTCTTCTCTCCTTTTTTCCATTAAAAGTCTTTCCAGAATTCCCCCCCCCCCTCCCCCCTCTGCGGGAAGTTCTATGCAAGTGTATAAAACATTAACCATTCAAAGGATTTACAGTTCCGAGGGAAAATCTACAGAAAACCTACTGCCACTTAGCACAGAAAAAGTGTATTTTCACCCAGAAAAAGCATATCCGGGAAAAATCTGTGAACTTTTTTTCGTTGTCCCCCTATACACCCTGAGAAATTTTCTCTGAACTTTCTGGTTACTTCTGGAGGGATGTCTGGTGGTCAATAGAATGATCTAATTTGTGCTCACCCTTCGTACTGAATCTTGTCCAAACAATCTCATGTGTACCTTCAATTTCTGTCTTGGTGGTTTTGATTGTATTGTCTATAAATACAGCACTCACTCATCCCTAAGTCTACCCTTTTGATATAGTCATAAATTTTCCTTGAAAACTCACTACTATCAATTTTGAGTTTAAGCCAGGTCTCTGTACATAGTATTATGTGAGCTCCATTGCTTTTTAGGAGCACTTCAACCTCTAGCACTTTGTTGTCATTGATTTGGCAGTTAATCACTAGGATTTTAATATTTCCACATGCGGGTCATTTCTTTAGATCTTACTCATAATATTTCTTGATCTCGTATAGCTATTGTTATCTGGCTGAATGGAGAGTTGCCAAATCTAAAAAAAAACCTGTGTGTTCTCCACACACAAGTTGGCTACTTGTGTAGCAACCTCTGATGTGTAGTGAACATCTTCTGGAGAGACACAGCATAGTTTGTCACAGAAGCTTCAAGATCTGCAATTCAGACCTTCCACTTATCTCAGAACAAGGACGCCACAATCAGTTCTAGGGACACTGCTGTAAATACACACTAAGTGCACTTTGTTTTCCTTCCCATCTCTTGCTGCCAATTCTCAAGGGGTACCATCATTCATTGATTGTTTGAACTGCTGAGTATTAATAGACCCCTATCCTTTTGCATTTGCCTCCCTTTGACACAATACATGACAGGACTTGTTAGTTAGTAGACTGTGTGCGGCCGGTTGATGAGAATAATGATAATAATCATGTCATAGGAAGAAATTGGAATTGATGTAAATATTGATCGTCATCTTTTACGAGAGCCTGGCAACTATTTCTGTGGTCAGCCAGAAAGCGATGGAGAACATACTGACCATAGTTCCCAGTCTGCTAGTCCACATTCTTGTCCAACCCACTGAAAGAAATGTTTCTATTTTCTCTATGGTCAGTGGGATCAGGACTATGATTATAAATGAAGACTTTGAGTTCTAATTGATACATATATTTGGTAAAGTTTAACATGCACAACATTGTAATATTCATTGTGTTCATACTGACAGGAAATCTTTCTATCCTAAATAGCACTATGAGTAGTTCAGAGGTGACCTTTGCGGTAAGTTCCTACCAAATTGTCTTTTGCCCTGACTACTGATGATCAAAATAAATGGTCATCACAAAAGGGGAAAATAATTACAATCACTTGCCACGCGGATCTGTTAACATTACAGGCGGCACACTAACAGGTACTTTTGTGAAATCTAAGTGATCCAGGATAGTGTACAGTCCTCGCGAGTTCACTTTCTATTATTACTGAAAATAAGCATTTTTTAACAGTCTGTCCCTGACGTCATCCGAGGCAGAGCACACTCTGGCATTTGACTGACGTGAATCTTACAGTTGCTGGGTGTGAAGTGAAACCTAGTATTGCCTCTCAGGCTGTATTTATACATGTGCTGCAGTGAACAGCCAAGGGAACACCTGCTGTCATCCGCTATATGCACACAGTGGCTGTCTCTAAATGGCTGCTTTCTCAGACACACAATTTTTAATAACAATGTTATGAATCAGTTTAGACTCTTCATAATTTTTGCATGCGTGCTTAAAATCACAGAAAAAGTTTTAGCTCACCTGCATTAAAACTTTGCCTTCTAGAAGTTTTAGAACCTAACTGACTGTAGAACATGACCTCTGAACTACAATTTTAAGAGACCTTGTATTGGCCGTTATTAACATCAAGATCCTAAAACTCGTTATAGCTGTATTATTTAATAGGTTTCATCACGTGTTATAACCTTTCTAGCATTAATATAACAGATACTTGATCTACTACAAATAAGGACTTTTTGTTCCAAATTTAGTTTTCAGTTAATTACTCAAAAACTATTACAGCCGGCTTAACGGGGTCATGTGGCAACGGTCTTGTTGCAGTGGGTACACTGGTTCCCGTCAGATCACCGAAGTTAAGTGCTGTTAGGCGTGGCTGGCACTTGGATGGGTGACCACCCGGCCCGCCATGCACTGTTGCCATTTTTCAGGGTGCACTCAGCCTTGTGATGCCAATTGGGGAGCTACTTGACCGAGTAGTACTGTCTCCGGTCAAAGAAAACCATCGTAATGACCAGGAGAGCGGTGTTCTGACCACGTGCCCCATACACATCCTCAGCTGAGGATGACACGGTGGTTGGATGGTCCCGATGGGCCACTTGTGGCCTGAAGACAGAGTGCTTTAATGGGGTCACATAGTTATTATTTTTATGTTGAAATGAAGTGTCATACAAAAAATTTACACATTTCTAAGTCTAATATTTAGCACCTTCAATTTTTCTTAAAACCATGGATTCTGACCAAAATATTGCTTTAATCACATTGAGCGGACATCTGCAAATTATGACCAATTTCTGGCTTCCTAGATTTATTATTTAGTGCCACTTATTTTTTTCTTAAAATGATGTATTTAGGTAAAATATTGACCTAATCAATCTGATACTTGACAGTTCAAACATTATTACACTAAATCGTATGTTGAAAAAGTTTGAAAAAGCAACTTTAACTTTTAATTTCATTCTCAATTATGATGCAGTCTGTCACACACACGTGCGTTCTGGTGACGTTTTGCTACTAGTGGTGAACTGGGATATCTCTCAAATGATAAGGTGCTTGTTTTGCCACAACTGGGTGTAACACCTTGAGTTACCCACAAACCATGCCCCCCCCCCCCCCCTCCTCCAACCACGCCATGTATGGGTGCGTAGCTGTATCTCTGATATGCCATTCACTGTCAAGTGAACAAGTATTGACAGATCCCATACTTCCTGTAGAGGAGACAGGATCCACAGGAGAGGATAGCACTTGAGGTACCTTTGGGATTTCTAGTACAGGGTTCTCAGAAATTTTCCCAGTGCAGCCTGTATACATAAATATAGGTAAACAAACTTGCTAAATGCACAGATTTTGCACGTAGCTAGTTTCATGACACTTTCTACGCTAGCATGCCAAATATGAACTCTTTGGTATACAGTCTCACAAAAACAACAAAGTGTATAGTGCAACAAAACAAGTCTTTTGTTTGTGGCTGTTAGCAGTGCAAGGCCCACAGTGTCAACAAACAGATTTCAGTGTAAATTTCTTATTGGGATTGTGTTAGATAAGTGAGTTGATATCCAATACTCACTACATCCCTGATGTATTTGATATATGTTTCCCTAAAAGAATGCTGTGAATGGAGCAATCATATAATTAAGATAAATCACAGGATATATCAGGTTTTGTGTTTTGTCATTTCAGCATTGTATTATGTGGACAAGGAATTGAACAGTACCATATTCTATGCAATAGAAATATTTGCTGAATTGTGGGCCCATATAATTGACATTGATTTGCTCTTTGACTTTAGAATATGTACTGTTTTTGAGCATTATGAAATATCTCAAAGAAAACAGTTTGGTGACACCCAACCATCACGGATTTGTAAAATATCATTCTCTTTAAACACAAGTGTCTTTTAATTCACATAAAGTAATGAGTGCTATCGACAGATGACCTCAAATTCATTCAGTATTTCTAGATATTCAGAAGGCTTTTGACATTGTTCCACGGTAAGCAGCTTCTAATCAGATTTTGTTGTGCAATGAATTCCCTCTCAGAGAAATCACAGTTTGAGATAATTGATGGAAACAAACGGTAAGTAGAGTTCCTCAAGGAAGTACTATAGGCCTTCTGCTGTTCCTAATCCAAACGATTTAGGAAACAATATGAGCTGCCCTCTTACATTTTTTTTTTTTACAGCTGATGCTATCATTTACCATCTAGTAAAGTCATCAGAAGATAAAAAACCAGTTTTAAAATAATTTAGCCAAGATATCTGTACGGTGCAAAATTGGCAATTGACCACAAACACCATAAGAAATGTAAGGTTCTTAAATTTCGGTTACATCATAAACCACATTAATTTAAAGGTTGCCAATTCAGCTAAATATGTAGGGATTACAATTACAAATAATTTAAACCTTAACCCTCACATAGAATATGTTGTTGGGATGGCGAACCAAAGAGTGCCCTTTATTGACAGAACATTTACTAGGTGCAACAAATCTACTAAAGAGACTGCTTACATTACATTTGTTCATCTCATCTTGAGTATTACTGTTAATTGTGAGGTTCTTACTAGATAGGATTGACAGAAGACATTGAAAAAAGTTCAGAGATGTGCAGCTCATTTTGTATCATTGTGGAATAGGGGAGAGAGAAAGAGGGGGGGGGGGGGGGGGAGAGAGAGAGAGAGAGAGAGAGCGAGCATGCGTAATTGATTACAACATGTGAGCTAAGGTGGCAATCATTAAACTGAACACTTATTTCATTGTGCTAAGATTTCACAAAATTTCAACCATCAGTTTTTGCCTGTGAATGTTAAAATAATTTGTTGACTCCCATCTGCATAAGAAGAAATGATCACTGCAATAAAATAATAGAAATCAGAGCTCGCACTGAAAGATTTGTGTGTTCATTTTTCCCACATGCATTTCAAGAATGGAATGGTCAAGAAATAATCTGAAAGTGGTTATATGAATCCTCTTCCAATCACTTAAGCATGAATTGCAGAGTAGTCATGTAAATGTAGAAATACCCTTCAGAATTCCAAATTAAAACTAAGTATTCTATTTGGAAGTGATTTGCATCAGGAAAGGCGGTGAGCAGTGGATCTAGTTGAGATTTGTCTGTTTTATTAACTATCTCCTAAGTCTATGTGAACATTAACTTCTGAGTGAAAAAATATTTCGTATGTGACTAACAAGAGAATGAGCAGACTTGCTTGTCAAAACCTCCTGTGGATTTTTTACCACTTACAGTCAACATTTAAAATCCTTGCATCATGTTTCATCTGTCAATAAACTTCAACTTATCTAAAATAATTTCATAAATTGATATTTCCTGGTGTGACACCTGCAACTAAGAGATGGACAGCCCTGGATTTTTTACCTTTTGTCACAGTGACTGGTACTGCACAGGGTTGGGGAAACGCAGTCATGTTATTGTGGGACAGTGTTTGTTGAAGGGGAATTTTGCTTCAATGCTTTGTTAAAAACAAAAGTTAATATATTTTTTTTGTAGCTCTTTGTTTTAAATGTCTGATAAATGTTAGGAAATACATCATTTTGTTCATAATCCACACTCCAAAAACTATTCTGTACATTCAGTCTCTCCTTTCAAGTCATAAGGAACCTGGGAATGTTTTGATAATTGATGTGGAGATGTACAACAGACACCAACTGAAGCCATCAACAAGAAACATGCAAAGATTGTTATGTATGAAGTGGTGGTTAAACTGTTAGATGTATATTTAAATATTGCAATAAGATAGGCTGTGGGTACACAGCCATGAGGAAGCTGAAGATAATTATTTCTATGAAGACTCTGCAAATCATAGTACCACATTCGATTAATAACTGTCTCCAAGAGAAAAGTCAAAAACTAATATTTCCTTAAAGAAAAAGTGGTGGTGTATTGAATCAACGAAGATGGTAAGAAACGCCTTTGCATCAGTAGGCCTAAGGTTAACCACTCTGCATCCCCAAATTGCTCTTCAACAGTGGGAAGCAAGAATGTGCTTAAAACATCATTGTAGGCCTGTTCTGCGATAGTAACTCACAAAACAACAAGGGGTGCAAGCCCCCTGCATGAAAAACATGACCACACCATAATACCACCGCCTCCGAAATTTACAGTTGTCACTACACACGCTGGCAGATGACGTTCACCAGGCATTCGCCATACTCTCACCCTGCCATTGGATCGCCACATTGTGTACCATGATTTGTCCCTCCACATAACGTTTTTTTCCACTGTTCAATTGTCCAATGTTTACACTCCTTACACCAAGCGAAGTGTAGTTTGGCATTTACCAGTGAGATGTGCGTCTTATTAGCAGCCACTTGACCATGAAATCCAAGTTTTCTCACCTCCTGCCTGCCTGTCATAGTACTTGCAGTGGATCCTGATGCAGTTTGGAATTCCTGTGTGATGGTCTAGATAGATGTCTGCCTATTAAACATTACGGCCCTCTTCAACTGTCGGTGGTCTCTGTCAGTCAAGGTTGGCATGTACACTTTTGTGCTGTACGTGTACCTTCACGTTTCCACTTCACTATCACATCGGAAACAAGGACCTGGGGATGTTTAGGAGTGTGGAAATCTCGCTTACGGATGTATGACACAAGTGACACCCAATCACTTGAACATGTTCGAAGTCCGCGAGTTCTGCGGAGTGCCCCATTCTGCTCTCTCACGATGTCTGATGACTACCAAGGTTGCTGATATGGAGTACCTGGCAGTAGGTGGCAGCACAGTGCACCTAATATTAGAGATGGGCAAAGATGTTCATCCTTGAGAACTAGTTCACTGGTGATCGCTCTTTTTTGGGAACTGTTCATTTTTACTCGTTCACCGTTCATTGTGCTTGGTGTATGGGTCTTATGAAAAATTGAAAATTAGTAGCATAGGTGACTGAAGATGGAAGGTACCAAGAGGGGGCACTTGCCTCCCCCCTAGAGTGCAGAGTTTTTATTCATAATCGAATTCTCACACACCTTTAATTTTTGTGATTCTGCAAAACATCTCGTTTAGCCAACTGTAGCATTATGTGGCCGATCGCAGTGAAATAACTTAAGGTGGCGAATGAAAACCTGGCCCTGAGTACAGACTGCTTGTCAATTACGCACAATTTGATGACTGCTACGAGCAGAATAGATAAACATGTAATAATTATGCAGTGAAGAAATAACAAATAAGCTAATGCAAACAACTTTGAAACAGTAGATGACGATTGGTGGGTGACAGTGAGCAGTCTAGTACTTGCGGCCGAGTTTTCTTGCGCCCCCTGTACCACTGAAATAATATTGTAGGAGTTATCATATTCTCTTTACATAATGTGACACCATACACTTGATTACAAAGCACAGGCTTCATTCGGTTGTAAGTCAGTCTGCCTTTTATAACAATGAACATGCTCTTTTACCTTGGATCAAAAAAGGACAGAAAATGGCCACTCGTGTGTGCCGTGCCAACGTTCTTTGCATGTGTAATAACAAAAAATCTCGCCTTTTTACAAATATTTCTTCTGCTTTTTATCAAAATAGAGAAGTAAGCAGATATGCAGTTTTGTTACCTGGAAAGATGCATGTATTACATAACAACGTAATTATAAAATACAATTTAATTACCGGTCGTGGATGCTGAATAGAATACGAAAAGAACCAGAAGTTCAGAGTTCAAAACAGGTTTGAAACAGATCTAGAATGGGTGTGCGAAGTGAACGAAATGAACAACTCGATACTGAACAAACTATGAGCAGTCGGCAGTGGAACTGCGATTTGTGGTCATGCGAAAAAGGACGAGTCCGGCCGAGCGAGACCACGACTGAGACAGACGGGAACAGGACCGAGGCTGGAACGAGACCGGCCAACGTGCCGTTGCAGGAACAAGACAGACCGTTTCCCATTCCCAGGAACTATAAGCGAAGTGAACTATGAAAGGCCGTACCTTAGTATTCATTCCTTGCTCGTTCCGTTCATCTTGGTGAACCATTCCTTTGGAGCCGTTAGTTCGTGAATGACCCATCTCTACCTACTATGAAAAACTTACGTTTTTGGGGGTGTCCGGATGCTTTTGATCACATAGTATGTTTGTAAAGTCTCAGACTCATAGAAACCTGGAAAAATTGGAAAGGAAATTAATTATTTCTCTTTCTTGGTATTGCTTAGGTCATATGAGTTCTCTCCCATCATCAGCTGGTTTTATCGATCACACTGAGAAACAAATACAGATTCATCAGACTCCTTCTACTACAACAAATGTTCTTCAACTGTTACACCGAATTTTTCTGTTATGTGAAGGAATTTTACAGATCATTAATGGAGAAAATTACGGTGGATTGATCAATATGATTTTCATTCCACCATCATGATAATATCCTCAATAAGTAATCAGTAGTGCACTCTCAGTCTTCCTCTTCTCGGGTTTCAAAATCTGTTTAAATATGTGTAACACTCCTCAAAATATAACAATGATCGACTCCAGTGTAGTTTTGTACCAAAATATGTAAGTCTCTGTGATTCACAAGCAGTCAAAAGTCATCCTTAACTTAAGTTCATGGTGCACAAATAAAAATATACTTGGTGAATTGTATCATTACTTCATATTTTTGTATTATTTATGAGAAATTAATTTGGCCATTTTGGGTGGTGGTGGTGGTGGTGGTGGTGGTGGTGTGTTGGCTTGGGCACTTGACAGCAGGGTCTTACGCTCATGTACAAAAATTCGAAAATCTTGTATTTATTCCCATATATTCCTCATCAGTTTGCAATGAGCCTAATGAACAAAATATAAGTTGAAGTTAAGACTATTAACTTGTGCCGCCTTTCAGTCAGCAGTTCAGTGCTTGTCTCACAAACCAGTGGACGAAGTTACAAGAGAAGGCCATGTCACATAGTAAAGGAATTCAGGGCAGTACATGATATAGTTACAGATATAGAACCGGTTTGGAAAAATGTTGTACTTCATCATTATTTTTGAGTGAATAACTTCCAGTTCATGTTGGCAGCTGAAATTTTACATATAGTATTTTTGCTAAGCTAACTAACAGGGGAAAAGAGATCAAAACATGTTTCGATTTTATTTCCAGGTGAGTATAATGATTAGGACAAAAGTACAGTTTTGTACTTCAAATGTTATTGACCTGTCAGGAATCATTTTCTTTGAGTTAGTTGCATACCTTTAATTTCATTTTTAGAATTGTTTGTTTCAAGATCCGTGATTTTTTTATTGTATATACAAGTACAGAACATTGTCTTTTTAATGAAATGAAATCAGTCCTGCATATTTTCTAATCCTCAGTATTTTTTACAAATCCTTTTTTCTGTCTCTCAATATTTTGATTCATAATGTAACCCATAACTTCTTTTGTGTTTTAGTAGTATTTTCATTCAATTGGAAACACCTATTAAAGACAAATAAAATTGATCTACCAAAACATTAAAACTTCAATTAAAGTCTGAGACATCCAACAATATGGGCATTGTGAGTCCAAATTGATGCAAAACACTTTTTTATTTGTTTACTTATTGATCTGAATGGAAGGGTAGGAATTAGAGAATCCTGTAGAATAGTAGGAAAACATGGAGAGGACAAATATAATGACAATGGGGAACGATTGATTGCAATTTGTGGACAATTTGATCTAAAAATTACCAATACATTTTTCAAACATAAGGACATTCATAAATATACTTGGCAACAGAACACTAAAGAACTTCGTTCTATAATAGATTATTTTATCATTAGGTAAACAAGTAGTTTCAAGGCAGTAGACGTCAGATCTTATAGAGGAGCCCAGTGTGGATCAGACCACTGTCTAGTAAAAATGAAGTCTTTCTGGCCATGGAAGAATGCAAGGAATGATACAAGTAACATAAATAAAATGAACCAGACTGAGAAAGATGAAAATTTACCTTTTAATATTGACAGCCTACAATACGAAAGTATCAGAACACTCTTTGCGGCCAGGATGGAAAGGAAACTGGTTGAATCATTTGAAGGAAGTACAGAGGAAATATATGACTATATAAAAGCTAATGTGGAAATCATAGCAACAGAGGTGTTGGGTAAAAAAGATAGCAACCGCAACCGTGCAGCAGAGTGGTGGTCAGAGGAACTAGAGGTCCTCGTTAGAGCAAAACGAAATGCGTTCCTTCACTAGTTGAATGATAAATCAGAAGAAACAAGATCAATATACTAGGAAAAGAAGAATGAAGTGATGAAAAAAATAAGGATGGCAAAAAATGAAGCATGGGAAAGAACATGTGCCAAGGTGAATAGCAAATTAGGATTTGGGAGAGCAAAAGAAGCATGGTCAGTATTAAAAGGGCTTCGACAGGATACAAAAAGCAAAACTAATCTCCAACTGATAACACAAAAGGAATGGGAAGAGTATTTCCAAAAATTATTAAATGAGGACAGAGAAGAATATCTAGAAGAAGGAACAGTGGAAGAAAAAGGACATGAAGATGATAAGATCCAAATTTTAGAAAGTGAAGTACTTCAGGCGTTGAGAACAGGAAAGAATGGTAAACCACCGGGACCAGGCAATATCAATCTGGAGTGTCTGAAATATGGTGGTAACAAAATTGTGAAACTGATAACACAGCTCTTCAACAAAATGATACATGGAGATTCAATACCCAATGAGATGAAGCTAGGTTACATTAATACAATATTTAAGAAAGGGGATCACAAAAGTTGTTCAAACTATCGAGGAATTTGTGTTACAAACACATTAATGAGAATTTTTGCGAAAGTAATTAAAAACAAACTGGAAAAAAATTTTAGAACCCAAGAAGAACAATGTGGACTCATAGCTGGGAGATCATGTGTAGACCACATTTTCACATTGAGACAGATTTTGGTGAAACATAGGGAAAAATCAAAAAAATATAGGATTAATTTTCATAGATCTAGAAAAAGCGTATGATACTGTTCCAAGAAAATTACTTTGGAGAGCACTACATATGGCAAACATAAACCCTTCTTTGATTAAAATAATACAACAGATGTATAAAGATAACATTTGCCAAGTGAAAGTTGGTAATAAACTTTCACAGAAATTTATAACAAGCAAAGGCCTTTTGCAGGGCTGTCCCATGTCACCATCATTATTTAAAATCTATATAGATATTAGCCTTAGAACATGGTCTCGTAAATGTAATAGTATGGGATTAGAAATAAGAGATGGAGTTTACCTACATCATTTATTGTTTGCTGATGATCAAGTAGTCGTAGCACAAGATGGGGAAGATGCTAACTATATGTGCAATCAACTAGGAGTAGCATACAAAACTTGGGGTTTGAAGATTAATTACCAAAAAACAGAATACTTGACTAATGATTCAGATGAGCTATACATTGAAGGAAAGAAAATCAAAAAGATAAACACTTTCTGTTATTTGGGATCCATTTTAGAAATCGAGAGAAAATCAGAGTCTGAAATCAATAAAAGAATTAGTAGCGGACGGAGGGTCATTGGGATGCTTAACTCAGTCTTATGGAGCAGGAATGTAATGAGCAGAACTAAAAAATTAATATACAAATCCATATTAGAGAGTGTGGTTCTGTATGGAACGGAGACCTGGACAATTAACATGAAGCACATTAAAAAATTACAAGCTTTAGAGATGAACTTCTGGAGAAGATCAGCAAGAATCTACAGGAAAGAAAAGATAAGGAACACAGAAATAATAAGTAAAATGGAAATAAAAGAAAGAATATATGACGCAATGGATAGGAAGAAATTACAGTGGTACGGGCATGTACGACGAATGGAGAAAACCAGAATACCAAAATTGATACTGGAGTGGGAACCGGAGGGGAGAAGAAGAAGACGACGACCTATGACCACCTGGCTCCAAAATGTACAGCACACAATGAGGAGAATGGGCGCAGAGGAAGAGGACACACAAGATAGAAACACCTGGAGGAATATTTTGAAAATATAGTTTAAGAACGTTTATTGTTTGTATTGTAATTTCCAAGTAAATTATTATGTTGGAGATAAGCCTCTGTAATGAGGAAAAGCTCAAAATAATAATAATTGATTCCCCAAACTAGTTTTCAGCTACAAATATCGCCACATCAGTGGGTTCTGTAAATTGAAAACATGCTGAAAATAGCATACTTATACAAGCATTGTAACCTATTATTACATTTTAACTGTTCATTTTTTGAAATATAGTTTCCTGTGTATACTTTCATACTACCTTATTTATTGTACATTATGTTCTTAAAAACTGTTGTTGCTGCTTGCGGCATATTTTCTGTTGCCATTTCTTTCAGCATACATGACATACATCATGTCATATACAACTGTGTGAGTGGCTGTTAGTAAAAAAATAATAAAAGGTGAACTTACATATGTCAGCGTTATACACTTGTGGTACAGTAGTGTTGTGGATACAGTTTTGGTGTGTACTGGGCTGTTAGTTTGTCGTGTACTCACATTTCTTGGAGGGCATGCAGCTAATTCTATATACAGAAATGCAAAACTTTTGCATGTTGTTTATGATCCAAAACGTTATGCCATCTTGCTGTTCACGTGTGTTTGCAAGAAATGTATCGCATGTTGTGAGAAGGCTATAAAAACTATAATGGGAGTTTTGATGACCTCTGTTCCTTATTTATGTCTCTGTGTGTGATAGGGAAGTGGTTCTTGTGTGTGTGTGTGTGTGTGTGTGTGTGTGTGTGTGTGTGTGTGTGTGTGTGTGTGTACTTTCTGTTCTCTGTCCTGGGTCAGTTTTCTCAGAGCGGTAAAGAGAGTGTTGTTGCGAAAAGGTTGTGTTTTCGTTTATTACATTTTTCCCTTCCATTATAACCTTTTGTATGCAGTAATTTTCTCCTGTTGTTACTTGATCAGTATAGTCTGTATCTGTGTTGCAGAATGTGTGGATCACTTTAGATATTAGTGGGGTTATGATTTTTGTCCACTAGGTGTTCTGCGAAAGTTGAATTGGTGCTGTTACTCTTTAGAGCTCTCATTTTCACCGTGTATCTCGTTCGGAAATGTCTGCTTGGTTGTCCTTTGTATTGGGCCTGACAGGAGTTACATGTTAGTTGATATATTCCAGCATTGCTGAATTAGTCAGAGTTTTTTTTTTATCTGCTCTTAAGCCTTTTTTTGAACTGTGTTGTTTCTTCTGAATGTTATTGGGCTCCCTTGCTCTTTCAAGGTGTTTCCAATTCTTTGTGATTTTGTTGTTGTTGTATGTTAATGTGTACCATCTGTCTCTTTTTCCTGATGTGGTGTGGTCTGCTGGGTTCTGTGTGTTCTGCCTCTGGGTTTTCAGTACTTATTTTTATGTTTCATTTTTACCTTGTTGTCGAGTTTGTTTATGATGTCTATTTTGTAGTCATTTTCAACAGCAATTTGTTTGATTATATTTAGTTCCTGTGTGTAGTTTTCTAGTTTAAGAGGTGTCCTGTTTATCCTGTGGAGCATGAGTCTGAAACTCGCATATTTATGCACTGTTGGGTGGTTAGATGAGCTATGGATAACAGTGATTGTGGATGTGGGTTTTCTGTAGATGGAGAATTCATGTTGGTGTTGTTTCTTGTGATTGTAAGATCCAAGAAATTTAATTTCTGTTTTATTCTATTTCCATTGTCAAGTGGATTTGTGGGTGTACTGTGTAGATGTTACTGTGTAGCTCTTTATACGTTTTTGTGTTTCATCTACAAGACATATTATATTCTGTCCTTCGGTATGTATGTGTTGGGTCACTGGTTAACTTGCTTATTTTATTCTCTTCCAGAATTTTTTCTGTTTTCTCAGTGTATTCTGTCTGTGTTATTAAACTAGAGCATTCCCTTTGTCCACATTGGTGATGAGTGTGTTATGTTGTTTTAATTTTTTATGTATACTGTTTATGGTTTTCTCATCAGATGTTATTGTATTTGTGGTTATGGATGGTTTATTCTTTCTGATGATTTGTTTCATTTCCTCTGTCACTAGTTCTCTTGTTTAGGCCTGAGTTGAGGTCTGGTGTGCGAGTTTTTTCATGTTGTCCTATGATGTATTCAGTATCAGTAATATGATTTTCTATGTGTTATGTGAGCGTTCAAATTGTATTTGGGGGCTTTCTCAAATAGCTGCTGATCTTCTTTTGTGAATGTTATGTCAGTAAAATCAATCAAGTATTCATGTTTCTGTGTGTGTGTGTGTGTGTGTGTGTGTGTGTGGGCGCGCGCGCACGCACGCGCGCGCGCCAAGTGCCAAACAAACAGTTGAAAGAGCTTAGCTGAAATATGAAATTTGCTCCCTACACCCAACAAAACAAGAACTGAACATCAGCTTATACAAATTACACCTAGAATTAGCAAACAAAATCACCAGCCCCTCATTACTGTATGACATAATGGAAAAGAAATGGCAGCAACAGGAACAAAAATTAAATAGAATTATGAACAAAAAACAGCTCTAAAACCGCTCGCTTGCAAGCGACCGGTTTTAGAGCTGTTTTTGTTCATAATTCTATTTAATTTTTGTTCCTGTTGCTGCCATTTCTTTTCCATTATTGACTGTGAGTGGTGATTTATTCTTACCATTATGTCATACAGTAATGAGGGGCTGGTGATTTTGTTTGCTAATTCTAGGTGTAATTTGTGTAAGCTGATGTTCAGTTCTTGTTTCGTTGAGTGTAGGGAGCAAATTTTCTTTCAACTGTTTGTTTGGCATTTGTGCTGCAGGTGACATGTTGTTTACATTAATTTTAATATAATTAGGAATGATGTTGTTGAGTGAGAAGATTTTGTTGTACTTGAGATTCATGTTTGTTTGATGTAGTTTCACCCTCATTTTTTTAAGTTTGTGTTGAAGAGCTTTACTGGAAATACCTCACATGGCGTAGAAACAATAACTTTATCTTGGAACTCTTCCATTTGGTCTGTGTTTGCATAGAGAAAACAACAATATGGGAATTGTGAGTCTGCCTTGATGCAAAACACTTCATTTGTTTACATATTTCTTCCCCAAACACACATACGACAAAGAAGCAGAAATTTCTGAACGAGATACACAGAGCACACGGCAGCTTTAAATAGTGACAGCACACATTCAGCTTTCGCAGAACACCCAATGAACAAAAACCATAATGCCACTAATATTGAAAGTGATCTACACATTCTGAAACACAGCAACAGTCTATACCGATCAAGTAACAACAGAAGAAAATTACTGCATACAAAAGGCAATAGTGGAAAGGAAAAATATAATAAACGAAAACACAACATTTTGCAACAACACATTCTTTACTGCTCTGAGAGAACTGACCCAGGACACAGAACAGAAAGCGCGCGCGCGCACACACACACACACACACACACACACACACACACACAAGAACCACTTCCCCATCACACGCAGAGACATAAATAAGGAATGAAGGTCATCAAAACTCCCACTATAGTTTTCATAGCCTTCTCACAACATGCGATACATTTCTTGCGACATGTGTGTGAACAGCAAGATGGCATAATATTATGGATTGTAAACAAAGTGCAAAAGTTTTGCTTTTCTGTGTATAGAATTAGCTACATGCCCTCCAACAAATGTGAGTACACGACAAAGTAAGTAACAGCCCAGTACACATCAAAACCTTATCCATAGCACTACTGCACACCAAGTGTATAATGCTGACACAAGTATGTTCACCTTTTAGTATTTGTTTACTAACAGCTGCTCACACAGTTGCAAATGACATGATGTATGCTGAGAGAAACAGCAACAGAAAAAGCACAGAAAACATGCCATAATGTACAATAAATAAGGTAGCATGGAAATATCCACATAAAACTATATTTCAAAAACCAAATGGTTAAAATGTAATAATATGTTACAGTGTTTGTATAACTATGCAATTTTCTGCATGTTTTAGATTTAAAGAACCCACTGCCTATGGCGATATTTGTCACTGAAACTAGTTTGGGGAATAAATAAGTAAACAGTGTTTTGCATCAAGACAGACTCACAATTCCCATATTGTGGTTTTTCTGTGCAAACACAGACCAAGTGGAAGAGTTGCAAGATAAAGTTATCTTCTGAGACATTGTGAACATCATCCCAGTTTCTGCTGTCTGATGATTAGTCACTGTGTTTTGTATGAAACCAATAACTGTGATGTAGCAGGTTATTTATTATAACTACTTGCATATTATGATGAGAGAAGCTATCATAACTCTTTAAATATTTATAACAATAATTTGTGTAAAGAGTAATGGTAACAACTCAGCAAACAGTTGAAGGTAATTAAACAGACTGGGGATGTTGCTAGCTGCCAGACAAATCATTCTTCAGAGCTGTATAGTATACATACACACATACATACACCTGTACTGTGACCGTGTTGTGCAGACACTTCAAGTTGTCTAGGGTAACAGGTTGTGTCGAGTGGAATGGCGGAACGAAGAAAGGCCACTGGTAGTGGGAGGGAGGGTTGAGGAAGGGTTGTTGATGACGACCAGCAGGCACACAAAATATAAATTTGACACCAAAGAGCTTTTCACTGGTTTCAGGCTGGGGGGAGTTGTGTACAGCACGCAATGAGATGGGGGATTTGATCCTGTAACCCTCCTGGCCTCAGTCTCTGCTAGTGTCTGCCTCACACTCGCATCCATCCCTGCCCCATGACCCATCTTAATTCATCCTGCACTCACACCCTCTTCTCTGCAGTCTCCCTCTACCTCTGTTCTATTTCCTCCTCTCGATCCAGTCCTATACACCATTGCAGACTGTGGACAACTCCCCATACCTGTAGGTAGAACGAGTTCACTGGTGTAACATTCCCAGCCCATGCATCTCCTGCCTCTACCTCTTGGCTGTCAGCCACGTTCCCAAGCCTCCCTTACACTTTCTATCTGCTTTCTTCCCTTACCCACTCCATTCGTCACAACCTCTCAACCTAGTGCAGCTGGAGTGCTGGCGCAATGCAGTCAGCAGGAACAGTGTAGCCATAGAGATGTGTGTGTGTGTGTGTGTGTGTGTGTGTGTGTGTGTGTGTGGGCGCGCATGCACTTATACCCTAAAGCTCTTAAGTAGGATTTGCCCAAAAGCTACAAATATTCAGTCTTCTTTGTGTGCCAATTGATGAGTCAGCCCCTTAATTATTCAGTCAGTTGTTACTTTTATCCCTAAAACTATTTATATCTTACCAGTGACTTTCCATTACTGTATTTATGACGTTGATTATATCTGCACATTCAAATATTGACTGCTCAATATCTCGTCAGTATCATGAGTAGTTATCTCTACTCCTTCCATTACTTTATATTCTACCCTGAACTTTCCAGTATTGTATTAAGAAAGGTATTCATAATATGTACTTTTAAATATTGCAACTGCTTATTATGGTAACTCTAAAAAATTCTTTAACATTCTATAAAGTTAATACATTACTAATGTGAGAATTAGTTATAATTGTGCATTCACAAATTTCCTAACCTAAATAGGAATATTTCTGGTGTTACAGATATGTACCGTACCAAGAAGAAAGAAGGCTCGGCCTTTATGGATAAATTTCCTGCTGATGTAGAAAAGGCTGAGTCTATGACAGGTGGTGATCCACAGATTCTGTCAGACAGTGAGTTTGCTCCAAAGGAGAAAACAACTTGGAAGACAATATTTTGTGAAGATAAGAAACCTGTTTCTCCCACTGAGTGGTTTCCAAAGCCAGCAAAAATGAATAAGAATTCAGCAGCTACTCCAGAAGTGCAAAGCCATAAGCCTACTGTTCGTCGTCGTATAACCCACCCACGTCTTCTCAGAATACTGAGAGGTGAGGAGGCAGATCATGAAGTACGGATCAGGCCGCAGCCCTCTGTTAACAATAGTGCTTCAGAGAAGAGTGCACCCTACCATTGCCCAACATGTGATTTCACTAGTAACCGTCTGAATGTAATCATACTTCATAACAAGTATCACTCAAATATGCCACTAGCTAACCGTGGTCGAGGTAAAGGAAAAGTTTCTTTAAAAGCAGACATTTCATTAGGATCCCCAGCAGGGAGAGGAACTGCTAAAGGTCGAATGAAGCAGAGTCAGAGCAACGTATCTACAGATGGGTCAAAGGAAAGAGATTATCATTCAGACAGTGAACCTCCTATAAAAATAGTTCGAACTAAAGACAAAGTTATCAAAATGGATATAAGTCCAGATAGTTCAGCTTGTGACAAGCTTAATGAAAGAACTGAACCACAAGCTGATAAGCCGTCAGAAAAAAAAATGGAAAGGAAACCTATATTTGGAAAGAGAAAGGGTTCAAAGAAAAAAGAAATACCACCAAAGAAAAAGAAGACAAATGAAGAAATCAGAGAGAAATTGTTGGCAGATTGGGAAGATGATGATGATGTTGAACAGGAAGAACAAGAAATTGAGCTACTAAAACAAGTATTAAACAAGAGCTCCAAACCAGAAAATACAACAAGAGCTAAAGAGATGTCGTGCTTTGACTTTGATGAGAGTGCAGACTCAATGTTGGATGTAGAGCTTGAAGAGAGAGCTAAAAAGTTTGCAGAGAACCTCAGATTCCCCAGAGTCACAGAGGACAGAGATTCGGTACAGAAACAAAAGAACCCTGAAGTGAAACAACATCAGCCTTCATTTGCTATCACTAGAGAGGTTGATACGTGGTCACAGGAAACTGCAGAAGCTGTGGACAATAATGAATCTTTGTTGCATGAGCGACACCACAAGGAAACAGTGAGTACAGAGGACTGTGAACCATCTTCTATATTGGCAAATGAAGATGTGCAGGACATAATGACTGGCACACATGAAAGGGTGAGTGGCAATGGTACAGAAACAGAAGAAAAGCCCTCAGAAGTAATGAGCTTCACAAATACATACGGAGAGAACATTGACCATAAATTTCTGGAAAACACAGGAATGGATGTGCCACAACACCCGAGTAGTGGTGAGGACTCTGGCATAAAAGTTAAGACAGACGACTCAAATGAGTTGGAAGATTTGAAATCAGAATTTGAAACTGTTATGGCAGAAACAGTTATTCCTGATCTGCCAACAGTGCCAGAAAATAGACTCCTTTCAGAAAGAAAATCTCTTTCTGTATCTGAGCTAGATGAAGGAAGTACTGAATCCTTAGATGGCAGAGGTGATGATTGTGATTATAGTACAAAACCTGACGATTCTCCTCAGCATGAGCAAAAAAATGAAAGTTTTTTATCTGAACAAAAAAATTATAAAGACGAATCTCTCACCTTGAAGACAGAATTTTCAGAAACTGAGGAGGAGAAAAATTTACTGGAATCAAACTTTGAATCAGAAACTTATGTTGAGAAAAATGAGTTATCAAATCTGGAAGTAGTGAAAGACCACCCTGCTGAGAGCAGTGAGAAACAGTTTAAAGAGCCAAATGTGACAGATCAAATGTGTCATACAAGTGAAAATGAAGATGTTCAAAACTTGACTGCAAATGAGGAATCTTCTCCAGATAAAAACTCTGTACTCCCTGTATCAGAAAATAGTTCAAATATGCAAAATTTTCTGCCAACTGATGAAAGAGAAGTAACATCAGATATAAATACTGATGATCAGATTGATTCTGAAAATCCTGAAGAGATCCCTGAATCTACAGAGCAGAATGAGTTCCTGTCTTTGCAAATAAAAGAAACTACTGACAAATTGGAAAGTGAGAATCAAGGAAATTCTGGCAGCAAAGTGTTTTCTGGATTATCAGAAGAAGAAATTTCAAAGCCAGTGTCATGTCCAGTAATAGATAATCAAGTTTCTGATGTTGATATTGTGGACAAAGTCGAACCAGATGTTGGGAAAGATTCTTCTGAAACGACAGATGAGAAATTTGTGTGTGACAGTGAAAAACTCTCTCTCCAGGAAACTGATACGATTGATGATGATGATGAACTTGATATAAACTCCATGCCTGTAGTAATGACTGATGCTGTTATTAAGGAGGAGTTGGATGTGAAAGACACCATTAAACAATTTTCTGCTATACAGCCAGTTGTCGTTAGTGCAGCAAATATTGATGGACAGTTGTCTTCTGCATCAGTGTTAGTTCCAGCTTCTGCTGAAAGTGGATCTTTAATGACACCTGTTTCTTCGGTGAAAACAGCGCATGGTGGTAACACAGTTTTGAAGATTATAAAATCTTCTCCTGCTCAAGGTACAAATGTTAGTGGTTTAAAGTCAGTACTACCACATAAACCAGGTAGTAAGTATGTAATTATACAGCAGAGCCCTGGTCAACAAGTGCGATATCCTGGAAAACCTCTTCAGCAATGTGTTACCCTAAAAACTATAAACCAGCAACAGGGAAACAATGGTTCAACAAAGAAATTATTGATAATGAAGACTTCACAGAGCACTGGCTCTTCAGAGGTCCAGTCGGTACTTACAACGAGCAGTAAGATTCCAACATTTGGGCAGCGAGTGATCACAAGCTCAGGTGCAATTGTCACTGCAGTTCCTTCTGGTAAAGCAGTTTTACCAAAAGGTGCAAAGATAGTGCCCATGCCTCAACAGCAGTTAAAAGTTTTTACAAGTACTGGAAAACAGAAACAAATTGTTGCACCCAAATTAGCTATGCAGAGCACCAAGGCTAAAGTCTCCTTACCCTCTATGCAGAGTCTTCAGAAAGTTAATGTGCTACAGACTTCGACTGGGAGAATTGTGGGTACTACCAGTAAATCAAAGAGCAGTACAATATTGATTCATTCACCACAGGTTACATCATCTGTGCAATCTAAACAAGGCATCATCTCGAGTAGTCACTCCACTCAGAGTGTCCCTCAAGTAAGCCTGAAACCACAGTTAGTAAGAGGTAAACAAATCCCTTCACCTGGAACATCATTACAGCGTGTTCTTCTGACTACTGGAACACAGTCTTCACTCCAACCACAACAGCAGAGACCAATAATGACAAAACCTTCACAGCAGAGAATGCTTGTGCAAAGGCTACAAGTTCCAAAATCAGCAACTGTTGTTGTCTCTACTGACAGTATTAAAAAGACAACATCAGGTATTAGTACAGGTCAGGTGCCAAATACTTCAAAAATATTACCTCACACACAGCAGAAAGGTACCATTCAGACAATACACCCAAAAGGAAGAGTACTGGCAATACAAAATGCAAAACAGAAATTACCAGCAAAAATTTTACAGCCTGCAAGTGTATCACAGTCACTGCAATCTGTCCAAGTTCTTCAAGCAGCAGTGCCAGCTGAAGCTGCTGAACACCCCGTAAGTGGAACCAATATTCTTATTCCGTCATCGGCATCATCTGGTACGACAGTAAACATCCAACATTCACCATCGTCTGGATCCATATTGACATCAGAACAACTGGCTCAAATGATGGGGACATCAGGACAAATTACTACAGACTCTGGCACTTTGGTACTTGTTACAATAAATGAATCAGGTAATTTACAACCCTTTGACAATTCAACACTGGTGGCATATGATACATCAGCTGCACCAGATTCTAAAGCAGCCAATGCTCTATATATTGATTCATCAACTTTGGGATCTCAGAATGATCTCGATAAATTGATATTAACGATAAATAATCAAGCTGCTACTACAAGTGGTGTTGTAAATATGGAACAGCAGTCTCCTTCAGTTTCACAGGATCAGCAGTGCACTGTCTTCAGTATTGCCAATAATAGCCAGACAGCTGCTCCAGGTGCCTGCAATCAGGACATATTAGCAGCTGCTTTGGCTAATACTGATGTTTTCCAGCCAGAATCCACCAATGTTGTAGGTGATGCTTTGACCATCAACCACCCTGGAAGTCCTGGAAGACTTTTGGAGTCGTCCTCACTCTTAACTGTTTCATCCACAACATTGCATCAAGCTGCTATGCTGCTTCCGTCAGTCACAACTACTGGGCTGCCTCCTGCAGCTCCAGGTGTTTTAGAGACGTCGCTGACACTCAACCAGCCAATAATGACTCCATTGGAAGTACCATCAGCTGTCACTCATCTTGAAAGTCCACCACCACCGCCGCCCTCCACATCAATGCAGTTGACTCAGTCATCTCTTGTTATTCCTACTTCTGCATTTTCATCAATAAATTATGCCCCAGAAACAGCACCATCAACAGAGTCTCCTGTTTCCAGCTCGACAGTGATGAAAGCCTTGCCCAGTTTGCAGCTACCTGTGCAATATGTCTCTGAAGAGGTTAGTGAATCATCACAAATGCAAGATAAAATTGGAGATACAGTTGTTCCCCCTTCTAGCTCAGCTGAAGCTTCACAAAAAAAAGATAAAGTGTTACCTTCTTTTGAGAACATTTCTGAGGGAGTCACAAGTTCAGAAATTGCTGGAAATTCGTGTTCAAAGTACAGTTCTCTTGGTGAAGCAGCATCTGCACAAGTCCCTGAAATATCATCTCCTCAGGAAAATACACTCAATTTCAACAGCAGCCAGCCAGAATTTCAGCAGATGCCAGAGAGCACATCAGAAACACCGTGTTGTACAAAAAAGCTGACTGACCAAGCTGTCTCTACATCATATGTCACAGATGTTAAAGATAGTTCTGATGGGATAGGTTCTTCTGTCCACATAACCAGCACTCCAGTGGTATTTTCACATCAGCTAGAGAGCACTTCAGAAGCAATTGCTAGAAAAGCTTCAGATACTGCAGCTGCTGAGGAAGAACAATCACCACATCATGAAGACCAGTCATCTGTGAACTGTGTAGAAAGCACATCAGAAAACATGTTAATGGATGCGAATGTGTCAACTCATCAATTGGCTGCTATCGAAGATGCAGAAAGCACCTCAGGCATACCTGAGGAGACAAATTCCAGTTCCACTGCAGTTATCGGAGGTCACCAAATTGTATCATCAGTGTGGGCCGAAAGTGGGAATAATTCAGAAACTACTCCAGCAAAAGAAGAAAGTGAAAGGTAATGACATGATTTTAAGTAAATTGCAAGCTGTCACTCAAAAATAGAGTGAGTGCAGCTGCAGTAAGTGGGAAAGATTTTAGTTGATAATTCAAAACTGCACACAAATACCAGCATAATGTACATGGAAACTTTTTAAATATTTTTATTAGTCTTTTACTTGATTTTAGTATTCGAACGTGAGTTTGAGATCTCATCAAACTTAAAATTGTTTTGGAATTAAATTCCTGATGCTATAAGTTACATGAGAGAACTACATTGAGCTCAAAATTGAGAGACTCCTTTACTTTTCATACATTAAAGTGGTGTTACTTGTATGTAGATTTGTATTGTTCATGTAGCATTGCTGCGTAGTTTTAAAGGATTTTTATTATAGATATTGTTTGGGTACCATAGTAGTTCATAGGTGAGGAGCACTTTCAAAAATGAGGTAACAGTGCTTCGTCTCCACACATCTTTCATTCTCCCAGCTGATATATGTCTTGTTATTAATGAAATTTGAGTTTGTAAAATGAAACAAGAAAATTTCTTACTTTGCACCCAAAGGGTGTGATAGTAATCAGTAAGACTGTGGTTTTCTTTTATTGTGTTGTATATTAGAATCTCTCTGTAAATATGTCTCCTGTCAGATATCAGAATAGTGTCAGATTTTGTTTTATATCAAATCCTATAGGAACATTTTTATGAAATTTTTATTATTTTATGACTGTTGTAAATATGAAATTATTAATTTCAGTGTAGGCTGAAAATATTGAATGGTGAACATATTTTATTAAAAAAGGTAACTATGATATATATATACATTTGTATGTGCGTGTTCATGTGTATGTGCATAAGACAGAGGTTATATGAATATGAGGTGCCTGACCATTTTGTATAAATGTTTGAATGTAATGTGAGTGTCTTTTTGTGCTGACAGGAATGAAAAGAATGGATGCAAGTATGCACATAACGTATCATAGCTTCATATAATAAGTAAGATACATAAAATGTTGTCACCACTGAGTTGCATACTTGGTATTTGAGTGAGTGATTTTATCAGTGATTTTGTACATGTGTGTCAATTATATGTACTTTGTAAAAAATTGTTAATATCCAATACAATAGGTATTTGGCATATGGTATTATGTTTTGTTTCCCTTAGACCTGAAACAACAAGTCCCATGTTCATGAGTTTACATACATCCACATGAAGAAAGAAAGGGGAAAAAAGATATTTCAACATGTCCTGTAACATTTGTGCAATACACCATCTAATATGCAGTAAACAGATTTTTATTTTGGCATTGTCTTCAGAAGTCTTTTATTATGTGATTTTCTGCCTTTGCAAATTAACAAAACACTATTTCAGCTGAAATGAAAATGTTAAAACAATAAAATATTTAATTTGGCATAAGCTCTTTGGAAAATTGGTAAAGTATTGCATTTGCAAAAGAGTATAAGGACTGGAACTTGACTAATAACCATTTATAATAAATGGCATTAAACTTTTGTTATTAAGGGTTACTTTCTTGGAAGCCATACAGGAAAAGGAATTGAAATGCAGGTTTTCAAAAGAAAATCCAAATTACACAGAATGGCATATTAAACGATGCACAGTTAGGATAACATGTAAAAGGTTGGTTCGTAGAGAAGCGAAACAACAGAATCAGGTGGGAATAAGACAGGGAAGTATAGAAAGGTCTAAAAAGAGAATGATTTTGTGTGAGGGGCGGCAAAAGTATTGTAAAGTGAATTATTTGGGAAGTCTTGACTCTAAATTTGTTCTTCCTGTCACCATTTCTACAAGTGTGTCCTGTGCCCCTCTTATTTTAAGCTTTTAAATAAGTGAATCCTGTTTCTAAAAGCTGTTAGCAAACAATAATTATATCAGATGTGTGTAAGAATGGTTAATTTGTCTGCATATTCCAATGATTATGGTTTGTTCTGGACGTCTATGATAACATTAATGTCTTCATATGCAGATAGGCTACAGAATGATCTATTTTAATTTTGTTTGGTGGGTCGTAAAACTGTTTTATGTTTCTGGCAGCTTTTGATACTCTGTAGTGCTTCGCAGTGCTGTGAAAAGTAAGGTGGTGATACAATTCTGAAACTTGTATTCGCACTAATTTGTCACAAATAAATGAAATTCACAACTTCTGTTTGTCTAGTAGCTAGTATGATAATCTTTTTGACGACTTTTGCACTAGGCTAGAAGTTTCATGTATTTCACTGTAGGGGAAAATTATATTTACTATTGTTCACTGGTAATTGTCATCAGCTTTGGAGAGAGTTTGGAACCTTGTTGATTCTAATTAATTTTCATCAATGTACATAAATTGTGACTTTTTCGTGACAATTGACATATTGGTATGCTTTTTGTTTCTTGCCGTATTATTTCTTATTGTTTTTTTCCACTGTGAATGAGCAGTTGGTACCATTTTTGTCGATGTTTATAGGCTCATGTCATTTTTTATAATGGAATTCTATAATAGGAAAAGGAAGAGAAGGAAAAGTAGTAGGTGAATATGGACTGGGGGAAAGGAATGAAAGAGGAAGCCGCTTGGTAGAATTTTGCACAGAGCATAATTTAATCATGTTTAAAAATCATGAAAGAAGGTTGTATACGTGGAAGAGACCTGGATACACTGGAAGGTTTCAGATTGATTACGTAATGGACAAAATTTTGGAAGCAGGTTTTAAATTGTAAGTTATTTCCAGTAGCAGATGTGGACTGTGACCACAATTTATTGTGTATGAACTGCAGATTAAAACTGAAGGAACTGCAAAAAGGCAGGAATTTAAGGACATGAGACCTGGATAAACTGAAAGAACCAGAGGTTGTAGAGAGTTTCAGAGGGAGTGTTAGGGAACGATTGTCAAAAACAGAGGAAAGGAATACAGTAGAAGAAGAATGGGTAGCTTTGAGAGATGACTACGCAAATGTAGACGAGATGTGGCTCAAATTCAAAGGTACAGTAGCAACAGCAATTGAGATTCATACCTCATAAATTGGTAAGAGATGGAACTGATCCCCCATGGTACACAAAACAGGTCCGGACGCTGTTGCAGAGGCAACGGAAAAAGCATGCGAAATCCCGAAGATTGGCTAAAATTTACAGGCGCGCGAAATTTGGCATGGACTTCAATGCGAGATGCCTTTAATAGGTTCCACAATGAAACATTGTCTCGAAATTTGGTAGAAAATCCGAAGAAATTCTGATCGTATGTAAAGTACACCAGCGGCAAAACGCAGTCAATACCTTCGCTGCGCAGTGCCGATGGTACTGTCACCGATGACTGTGCCGCTAAAGCGGAGTTATTGAACGCAGTTTTCCGAAATTCCTTCACCAGGGAAGACGAATGGAATATTAGAGAATAGGAAACACGAACAGCTGCTAGCGTAAGTTTCTTAAAAGTAGATACCTTAGGGGTTGCGTAGCAACTCAAATCGCTTGATACGGGCAAGTCTTCAGGTCCAGATTGTATACCGATTAGGTTCCTTTCAGATTACACTGATACAATAGCTCCCTACTTAGCTATCATATACAACCGCTCGCTCACCGATAGATCTGTACCTACAGATTGGAAAATTGCGCAGGTCACACCAGTGTTTAAGAAGGGTAGTAGGAGTAATCCATCGAACTACAGACCTATATCATTGATGTCGGTTTGCAGTAGTGTTTTGGAGCATATACTGTTTTCAAACATTACGAATCATCTCGAAGGGAACAATCTATTGATACGTAATCAGCATGGTTTCAGAAAACACTATTCTTGTGCAACGCAGCTAGCTCTTTATTCGCATGAAGTAATGGCCACTATCGACAGGGGATCTCAAGTTGATTCCGTATTTCTAGATTTCCGGAAAGCTTTTGACACCGTTCCTCACAAGCGACTTCTAATCAAGCTGTGGGCCTATGGGGTATCATCTCAGTTGTGCGACTGGATTCGTGATTTCCTGTCAGGAAGGTCGCATTTGGTAGTTATGGACAGCAAATCATCGAGTAAAACTGAAGTGATCTCAGGTGTTCCCCAGGGAAGCGTCCTGGGACCTCTGCTGTTCCTGATCTATATAAATGACCTGGGTGACAATCTGAGCAGTTCTCTTAGGTTGTTCGCAGATTTTGCTGTAATTTACTGTCTAGTAAGGTCGTCCGAAGACCAGTATCAGTTGCAAAGTGACTTAGAAAAGATTGCTGTATGGTGTGGCAGGTGGCAGTTGACGCTAAATGACGAAAAGTGTGGGGTGATCCACATGAGTTCCAAAAGAAATCGGAATTCGATTACTCGATAAATAGTAAAATATGCAAGGCTGTCAATTCAACTAAGTACCTGGGTGTTAAAATTATGAACATCTTCAGTTGGAAAGACCACATAGATAATATTGTGGGGAAGGTGAGCCAAAGGTTGCGTTTCATTGGCAGGACACTTAGAAGATGTAACAAGTCCACTAAAGCGACAGCTTACACTACACTCGTTCGTCCTCTGTTAGAATATTGCTGCGCGGTGTTGGGATCCTTACCAGGTGGGATTGACGGAGGACATCGAAAGGGTGCAAAAAAGGGCAGCTCGTTTTGTATTATCACGTAATAGGGGAGAGAGTGTGGCAGATATGATACGCTAGTTGGGACTGAAGTCATTAAAGCAAAGACGTTTTTTGTCGCGGCGAGATCTGTTTACGTAATTTCAATCACCAACTTTCTCTTCTGAATGCAAAAATATTTTGTTGAGCCCAATCTACATAGGTAGGAATGATCATCAAAATAAAATAAGAGAAATCAGAGCTTGAACAGAAAGGTTTAGGTGTTCGTTTTTCCCGTGCGCTGTTCGGGAGTGGAATGGTAGAGAGATAGTATGATTGTGGTTCGATGAACCCTCTGCCAAGCACTTAAATCTGAATTGCAGAGTAATCATGTAGATGTAGATGAAATAGTGAAGGCAGCAGAGGACCACATAGGTAAAAAGATGAGGAGCAGTAGAAATCCTCAGGTAACACGAGATACTGTATTTAATTGATGAAAGGAGAAAATATAAAAATGCAATAAATGAAGGAGGCAAAAGGAAATACAAATGTCTAAAAAATGAGATTGACAGGAAGTGCAAAATGGCTAAACGGGAATGGCTAGAGGACAAATGTAAGGATGTGGAAGCATACATCACTAGGAGTAAGATAGATACTGCCTTCAGGAAAATTAAGATCTTTGGAGAAACAGTCCTAAGTAGAGAAAGAGAGAAGGGAGAACAGAAAGGTAGAAGGAGTATACAGAGGATCTGTACAAGGGAGATGTACTTGAGGGCAATATTATGGAAATGAAGAGGATGTAGATGAAGATGAGAAGGGAGATACAATACTGTGTGAAGAATTTGACAAAGCACTGAGAGACTTAAGTCGAAACAAAGCCCCAGGAGTAGGCAGCTGATAGCCTTGGGAGAGCCAGCCATGACAAAACTCTTCCATCTGGTGACCAAGATGTATGAGAGACACGAAATACCCTCAGACTTCAAGAAAAGCATAATAATTCTAATTCTAAAGAAAGAAGTGGTGACAGGTGTAAAAATTATTGAACTATCAGTTTAATAAGTCATCGTTGCAAAATACTAACACAAATCCTTTACAGAAGAATGGAATAACTGGTAGAAGCCAACCTTGGGGAAGATCGGTAAATGTAAGCACACGTGAGGCAATACTGACCCCTATGGCTTCTCATAGAGGATAGGTTAAGGAAAGGCAAACCCACATTTATAGCATTTATAGACTTAGAGAAAGCTTTTGACAATGTTGACTGAAATACTCTCTTTCAAGTTCTAAAACTTGCAGGGGTAAAATACAGGGAGCAAAAGGCTGTTTACAATTTGTATAGAAACCAGAGATGGCAGTTATAAGAGTCGAGCGGCACAAAAGTGAAGCAGTGGTTGAGTTGGGAGTGAGACAGGGTTGTAGCATACCCCCAATGTCATTCAATCTGTGTATTGAGAAAGCAGTAAAGGAAACAAAAGAAAAATTTGGAGTAGGAATTAAAGTCTAGGGAGAAGAAATAAAACTTTGAGGTTTCCTGATGACATTGTAATTCTGTCAGAGACTGCAAAGGACTTGGAAGATCCGTTGGACGGAATGGACAGTGTCTTGAAAGGTGGATATAAGATAAACATAAACAAAAGAAAAACGAGGATAATGGATTGTAGTTGAATTAAATCAGGTGATGCTGATGAAATTACATTAGGAAATGAGATCAGTTTTGGTATTTAGTAAGCAAAATAACTTAAGATGATCGAAGTAGAGAGGATATAAAATGTTGACTGGCATTGGCAAGAAAAGCATATCTGAAGAAGAGAAGTTTGTTAACATTGAGTATAGATTTAAGTGTCAGAAAGTCCTTTCTGAAAGTATTTGTATGGGGTGTAACCATGTGTGGAAGTGAAACATGGACGATAAATAGTTTAGACAAGAAGAGAATAGAAACTTTCAAAATACAGTGCTGCAGAAGATTAGAAGGGTAGATCATGTAACTAGTGAGGAGTTACTGAATAGAATTGGGGAGAAGAGAAATTTGTGGTACAATACAACTAGAAGAAGGGATCGGTTGGTAGGGCATTCTGAGGCATCAAGGGATCACCAATGAAGGGAAGTGTGGGTTGTAAAAATCATAGAGGGAGACCAAGAGATGAATACAGTAAGCAGATTCAGAAGTATGTAGGTTGCAGTAGTTACTCGGTGATGACGAGGCTCCCACAGTACAGAGTTTCATGGAGAGCTGCTTCAAACCAGTCTTTGGACTGAAGACCACAACAATTATTGAATGTTTATCTGCTCATCTAAAGTCAGAACAGTTCCATTTCTGGAAAAAAAAAAGAAAATATAGTTATCGAGCAGTTTATAACCACTAAGTTACAATTAAGTTTGTCTCATCATAACAACTTGTATTAATAGAACCATAATTTGGAGTAATCTGAATGGTCCCAGTCTTCTTACATGGCTGATTTGAATACATTTATTTATGTATCATTTGGTTCTTAAGCATAAAAGTAAATAAAATAGAAACAGTATCACATGTAATTTATGAACAGACACACAAATTTTAAATATAGTAAGTTGTATCATTCATTGCCATCAGGAAATCATTGAAAGTTCCGTGATGTGTCCTGCTGGGAAATTATGTAACAGTGTGGCAAATGGTTTGCATAGTTGCTCCACACTCACATTTTGGAGATGAAGCCTTATCACATCTAAAAAGAGAGTCCACTCATTTAGGAAAATTCTGACAATATGAAAGGGAAACCTCTGTTCAGTTTCGTTTCCATAAGTCACTGAAGTTGGTCTGAGATGTACAGTTCCATGGATGGTTTTGTTGATCAAAGCTGGTTTCTTTCTAGGATAGCTGCGTCTTGATGGATAGGGAGTTTCTGGTTGCCTTGTATGCATTTAAACTTAAAGAAGAGAGCTGCTTTTTGTCAAAGGCCAGGGCTGTGCAGCTGTAGTTGTGCGTGCATTAATTTTTACAGCATAAACCTTTCAGTCAGTCTGGACATCTTTACCAGCAATCAGTTCCATCACTGCTCTGGTAATGTTTATTATTTCATCTGGTCAAGAAGACAAATATTTTCCATAATTAGAAGAACTGTATTGTTAATAAATGAAATAAATATGACATAGTCAGAAATATTGTGATACAGTTTGGAAACATGGTTGTAGCTGTTCACAAGCAAAGTGTAATCTGGTTGAAAGGTATTGTAACCATAAAACTCTTACGCATACAGGGTTGCAGCTTTTGCAGTGGCATTACCAGCATGACTAAACTGTGTTTAATATTGATTCCATTAAAAAAAAATTACTAAGCTAAAGAGATCATGCACCATTGTTGCTGTATCTGTGGTGTATTTTGAATGATGAGGGAACATTAGTGATATGGATATGGATGTAATCAAGTTTGTGGAAGTGTACTGCATGTAGTGCCAATGGCGTTTTCTTATCTCTTGGGGGAAAGTCTCCTGGCAATGAAAGATTTTTAACAGTTTTCGATCTTGTTTATGAAATGGGGTATCCCTCTTCTTGCTCATTCTGGAAATAATGCAGTATTCTCAACAAGTATGTGTTATATATCATTACTGAAATACAGTGTTGTTTTTGGTTTCAAATACTGAGTTCCATAAGAATCCTGAAAAAATGGTGGAAAGAACATGACTCCAAACAAGTAGCAGACCAAGGTTGAATATTATCAAGAGTTATCCAGGGCTGTTCTCCTGTGAAGGTATTGAACTTTGCCTTAAGAATAAAACCCTACTGCTCGTCTTCAGCTTATATAATATACCACACTCAGTCTCATCCAGTGTGATTAGTTGGTTACAAGTAGACCCTTTGATTTCATGTATTTATAAAACAGCTTCAGACTCGTGATTACCTTACAGAGGAGTTAATGTGTTAAATATTAGATGTTGATGTTAAAATGTGAGTGAGTAGTGGTTTAGAAAAGGTTTGAAACTGTGTTGGAAGTTTGTTGAAAATGCTTTCATTATCAAACACTGGGGCAAGTACAGTGTAGGAAATTTGTGCTCTGTTTGTAGCAGAAGCTAGTTATTCAAACATCTCAATGTTGATGACATCATATCTTTCGAATTATATGTCATACAATGATGTAATTTTGCAGGTACAGTCACAGATGTATGTGGATGCAGTCTGTAAAATGTGTTTTGAATAGAATTAGTAGTAACGAGGTAATAAATTAAAATGTTATGCCTGATGCAGCAGTTTCACTGCACAAACAACGAACACGTTATAAGTGATAAACTTTTTTCCTTTCATCAATTTGTTTAAAGGAGGGGGGTAGGGGGGGGGGGGGGGAAGCTGTCAACAAAAAAAAAAAAAAGTTTTGTAAAGGTTTGAAATTGTGTGTAAACTTTGTGCAACTCACCAAGTGCTCTCATTCTCAAATATTTGTTGAATATAAACTGGGTATTTGTGCACCATAATTTACACTGCCTGAAGATGTACACTTTTTTTAACTGTAACACTTGTCTTACTGTGTCAAAAGTTAATGAATAGACTATGACAGTATTTTAAATTTTTAGATTTGGTCAGTAATTACATGGCACATTGAAAATCAAATTTTTGTAGCCCCTGGAAACTGTTAGACAACTTGCAACTGAAAATCTGTGCTTTGAACTATGAACTTGGTTAGCCATTTAGTATTATAGATTGCACTTTTAGCAGCAGTGTTTTTAATCTCTGTGCAGGTTCACAAAATCTTTGGAAGAAAAATAGCTTGAGCATTTACCTCGAATCTTTGTCAAAAAGATGGGTACCATCAATAACTACTATTCTCGTGGCCCATGTAACTATCACGTATAAACCTGTGTTTTTAATAATCGCATGTTATGAAATAACAGCTCATAGTCAGCTTGCTAGTAAATCCTTGTAAATGATTTCCTGTATGCCTCTGCGAGAGCCTGTTCTTACATGAGATGAACATTGGAGGCTCTAGAATTGCCATGTCTATTGCAAATGCTCATGATCTAAACTTCTTCAATAGTCTTTTGAAAAGAGATTGTATTTTCCTTTCCCGATGTGTCCCTTTAATACAACCTGGTGAGGATCCGCAGCACTTAAGCACTACACAAGAATGGGTCACACAGGCAATCAACATTCCATCTCCTTTAAAGGTGTGCCACACTTTCCCTGAACTCTCCCAGTAAAGAATTGAGTATTTGGCTTTCGTACAACAGACCCTATGTTCATGTTTCACAATGCTGTGTCTAAATATTGACTAACTATATGGCTGAGCCAAACATCACACAATTAATATTGTATTTGAATTATTCTGCTTCCCATCTGTATGGACTTACATTTGTCCACACTTAATGAATTTTCCATTAGTCACATGGAATAGAAATTGCATCCAAGTCTTCCTAAATCTCCCAACAACCTCTAAACAACACTTTCTCATGTATAATAGCATCATCAGCAGTCTCAGATTCCTGTCAGTGCTATCTGATTGGTGATACATTTATATATGTTGAACAGGTGCAGTGTTGTGCTTATTTCTGACACTCTTGACATTATTTTTCTCTCTGATGAATCCTCAACAACAAGTATGATTCATTAAGCTCTATTACTCACTGTTTCCGAGCTAGTCATGTGCATGTTGAGCTTTGTCTATGCTGTGGCACAGTGTTAAATGCTTCTCTTAAATCTAGGACGATAGAATGTGCGTGTTGACTGTGACCAGTGGTTGCAAGATATTGTTTGTGAAAAGGAGTGAAGTGTGTTTTCCGCAAGTGGTGCTTTCTAATCCACCCTGATTGTGGACAATAGTTTTCATTTGTCTACAAGACTCATTATGTTTGATCTTAGAATATGCTCAAGAATCTTGCAGCAGACTGAAATTAAGGCTCTTGATCTGTACTTTTGCAGACAGACCACCAGTAATGTTACACTGTAATGAGTTAGGTAAACAGGTTTCATTTTTGTGTATAACTGACAATTTGGGAGTAAATTGTAAGGAAAAGTGCCCAAACTTTAATCTAGATGTTTCTGTGTGGTAATGCACAATTTGATTCTTGTTTGTTTATCCTGTGCTAATGACTTTTTCTAAGAAGACAGTGTAAATCAGTTGTTGATCCAACAAATAAGGTACTAGTAATAAAAAAATTTACTTGAAAAGGATAGCACAGTTCTTTGTCACTTTGTCTAATATCTGCTTAATTTACTGTGCTGACAAACACTTAACAAAACTATATTCTCCCTCTGTAAGTTCATTTCTTATATTGACAATATTGTGAAAAGGATTACATTGCTACTCATCATATAGCGAAAATGTTGAATCACAGACAGACACAGCAAAAAGACTACTAAACACTCTCTTGACCACTGTCTCTGGCTGCTGAGACATCAGCAGCCGGAGACAATGGTCATGTGTGTGAGCTGTTTTTGCGTGAATGTGTGTGTGTGTGTGTGTGTGTGTTTTAGGAGGCAGCCTTCTGGCTGAAAACATACGTGTTTAAGTAATCTTTTTGTTGTACCTGCCTGGTCTGTGGCCCAATGTCTACACTATATGGTGAGTAACAGTCTATCCTTTTCATAATACTATCATTATTCCATAATGGATTTTCCATTGTTTCATTCCCTATAATTTTAAGTATTATATTAGCTGTATGGATTATGGCTTATTACATTTGGTACAGTAATAATACTGACTGAAAAGATAACATTTAAAATTCATTGGCATTTAATTTGATGTAGAACTCATTCACGTGAATTTCTAAAAAAACATTATTGATCTTGTTGGATTGCCAACTAGAAAAGTGTCATAACTGACACCTGAAATAAAAGCTGTTCATTCTACAGTAGCTGTGATCAGCCTTCATCCAATGTCATCTCATTTTCCTATAATCTCCACATACTCATTTAAATGCATTTGTTTGTGTACAGTCGAAAAGTCCACTACCCAAGCATTTGATTCACTTCCAGAAAAGCACTTAATATGCACATAATGTTGTCTGTGTGGCACAATGCTTATCAAAATGAAATTGTGTTTCTTCCACGATTTTTATAATGAGCAGTACTTAAAGGAAACATTGTGGTTAGAATGCTAATATTTGTGAGAGTTTACCTCTTCAAGTATCTCATGTTGGTAGACTGGCATACTAATATTGAAGCAAAACACAACAGTGTAGCTTACAGAGTCAGGAAAATGAGTTATCTAGTCTGTAAAGATCACACTTATGAGTGTTTCCTCATTTGCAGTGATAAGAGCAAGGAAGGTATGATGGCAACTATCATCACTAAAGTTGATTAAGCCCAGATATTTTCCTGTAAGTCAGTTAGTGCATACATAATTTATTTACCTAAAGGAAATGGAAAACATTCAGCATTAGTGCTTTAATATCACATAATGACACTGAGACCTTGAATGTGTTCGGGGGAAAAAAGTGAAGAAGTAAGCATTTGTATGCACAGTTATTTACAGAACATTCATGTTTTACACTGCTATTCAAATTCAATTGAACATCCAATAACTACAAACAGCCACCTTGTACTGCTTGTACGAGGTGCTATCCGAAATTTTTGGGACTGGTGCTGCCATCTGTTGAAAACCTTACCTTTGGACTAGTGGTCACCATCACCCTCAAAGTAGTTCCCATCCGCACGTACACACCGGTCCCAGCGCATATGTCGCTGGTCAAATGTTTTCTGGAAGTCTTGCTCTTTGAGGGTGTTTATCACCGCCAGCGATGCTTCTTGAATCCTCTCTAGAGTGTCAAACCGACAGCTTTTCAACTTGAGTTTCAGGTTTGGCAATAGCGCGAAGTCACAAGGTGCCAAATCTGTCGAGTACAGTGGGTTGGGTACAACCGCCATGTTGTTTTTTGCCAAAAAGGTCCTGGTGAGCAAGGACGTGTGATAGGGCGCATTGTCGTGATGCAGCAGCAGTTCCCTTGATGCCAAAGTTCGGGCCATCATTGCTGCTTGTTTTCATGGAGCCATCGCAAAACGTCACAGTAGTACGCGGAATTCACTGTTTGGTTGGGTGGGACGAATTCTTTGTGCACAATTCCCTTGGTATCAAAGAAAACTATGATCATGCTCTTCACCTGTCTCACTTTTTGGGTCTTGGAGAGCCCGGGCTCTTCCACTGGGACGATTGTTGTTTTTTCTCCGGGCCATAACCATAAATCCAGCTCTCGTCGCCGGTGATAACCCATGACAAGAAGGTTGGATCATCAGATGTGGTCTGACGAAGGTCCATGCACACTTCAACACGCTGTGCCTTCTGATTGGCAGTCAAGATCCTTGGCCCAAATTTTGCAGCGACATGATGCATGCCCAATTCATCAGTCAACATTTGTTGATATGTCCCATAACCAATACCCACTTCATCCACAAGGTCTTGAATGGTTTGACGTTGATCTGCATGAACCAATTGTTGAAGTTTGGCGACAGTGTCTGGCACTGTGCGGCTAACTGGCCTTCCAGTGTGAGCATCATCTTCGATGTCTGTACGGCCAGTGCTGAATTCATACACACGCGTACAGCTCACGCTATGTTCCCCAAACACTTGTTGAATCATTGCGACGGTCTCCATAGCACTTTTCCCGAGATTTGCACAGAATTTGATACACATGCGCTGTTCTGTTCGCGGATCCATTGTAAAATCAACAGACACAGAGTATTACGGAAATCACTGTGGACACGCAACACGTCCTCCCAGTTGAATGCCACTCCGCACACTGACACATCACATATGCAGCTCTCGCCACTTAGCGTTGCAAAGATCTCCTACTCCTACTTTCCAGATGGCAGCACCAGTCCCAAAAATTTTGGATGCCACCTCGTATCTGCTGTTGTATGTATCTGTGTCTTCATGTGCAAGGATTACAATGTTGTTTCTGATTTTGTTTACTCATGCACATCAGTAATGTACAAGAGTTTGGTTTTCATTGTCCTTATGCTGAGGATCATGAGTCCAAATATTCTACTCCAAATATTCTACTTCTGGACCAGTTTTCAAATTAGTATGTGCTGGGTTTGAGTCCTTATACCTTTTCCCATAGTCTGTTTTTGTCTTATTGGCAGTTTTGCCAGTCTTCATGTTATTTGGTTGTACACATGCTTCAATTGTGAAATTGATTTAAGGTCCATATCTCAGTTTGTTTTTCCATCTAAGACTTGTTTGGATTTTGTAAACAAAAATTGTTTTTCAAATAATCATGTGTGGTTAATGTGACTTCATAAGATTCGTGTTAGATCTTATTTTTCAGGATTAGTAGCATCATTCACAGCAATGGCAGGGTCTGAGTTTGTGGTTGCATTTTACTTAATCCCTACATCCCTTTACTTCATAACTTGGATGGTTTGAAATACTTGTGGAAGATTTGTTTTCTAAATATGTTAAGTATTTGTTTTTCATATAGTGATGAACAGCACCTGCATAATGACATATATAAATTTCAAGATATTTCATAAATATAGTTTTCCTAATTATAACAATATATTCCCAAGATTCTGTGTAAAACTTTCATTTTTGTTGCAAGTGTGGTTATTTTTACGTTTTCTCTCTTTGCAAGGTTACGGTTTCTAGTTTTGGTAGAGTTAGCTGATGTGTCCACATATAATTCACAAATGTCGAAAGAAAATTTTGATTTCACTATCTCTTAATGTATATCTATCTGCCCATGATGAACTGTAAGGGCCTCTCCAGTTAATTTGAGTATGCTTTTGTTAGTGTACAGATAGATGATGCTACATAGATTTTACGTAGCCCTCTTAATCAGGAAGGGTATTACGTAAATTTGTTTGATCCATACTATGAGGAAACTGCGTGAAGATACATACATGCCTGTAAATTATTTGTGATGAGTTTGCAATTTTCGATTATAGCTTAATACAGGGATAATTCATTATTTTCAGTTTTTTTCCAGTCTCACAAATATTGCATTCCCACAATCCTTTGTAAAATGTTTACATAACTTCAGGGCTTTCATGTACTAGATACCATTTTATCTTTACCTTTCTGACAATGGATATGGAGTATTATAGAATGTGCCTTTATAAGTTGTGGAGAGTTTCCACAAGTTTTACTCCACAATGGGTCTGTTTGCTTAAACTGAAGGGGACAGACACAAACAAGTTGGTAAAGTAATAGATATGTCAGGGGAAGACCATGTTACACATAGACACTTGTTCTGCCTAATTACAGAGCTATGTGACTAATAGAGAACTGTTTCATTGTACTTTAAATTGTACAAAGTGTTGCTTTATCAGTAGAGATATTTTTTGGAAGGTAGGTTATGTTAGTGTAACAATTTCTATAGAATGACATCAGATGTAAGACTGACTCCTGGAGTTAACAAATACCATGTTTGTATCAAGTTACTGTCATGTGGCATTTTATCAGACTTGATTACATGGTCCAGTATGGTTCAGAATGGCATTGAAAAAGTGTTGCGTCCTATGCCAAAACATGAGTCATAGCTGTCACAGTTAGGGCAATACCATGGTGTCAGACACTGGATGAGACTTAACATCTAAGCTGATCAAATACATGTTCCACCAAGAGAAAAATGATATATTATACTGATCACAAGAGTACCTTAGCCATTTTACATATGGACAGAGTTGTTGGTGAGAGGGTTAACCTGTCCCATGAGAAGTAAGTGTCAAGATACTCAGCAGTGCTCATCGTGTGTGCTATGCTGAAAGAAGAGCTGTCTCTGAAATTAATGCAGCACTTAATCATCAGGAGTCCACAACTCCTCATTTATGACACCATACCAAAACCATAGTTTTAGTGCCGGAATTAACAGCATGCTTTGCATGGAAACAGAGAAATATTATTCTTGCCAGTCACTGACAAATGGCACCTGATAATTTAGAATGCTACAAGAAGCCCAGTGGCTGGGACCTGACAGCACAGAAGTACAAAAATGGAGTGGCTGTGCATTGTTTGGCATACATGACAGTAGTGAAATGTGGCTCCAGAACCTTAGTGATGTGAGAGTGTTTCCTCACACAGTTCATTTTGTGTTTTACAGCAGGACTACTAGTACCCTTACATAAAATAAATATAGCACAGTGTGGTTAAAATTCTTTGAGGCAATAAAAATATCTAAAAACCAAACAGGATTTTAAAATACAATACTGACCTAAAGGACGACACTAAAACTAGTTGCACAAAACACAGGCAATACAACATAGAGTAACTGTTGATAAAATCCATTATAAAATAGCTGGACAGATACATTTAAAAATGGACCATTTTATTGGGGTTGGGTGACATGAACAACCGTGTAACTCATTAAAGTCAACCGACCAAAATGAAGATGGGTAGACACCTACAGAGGCTCCACCTGCAGAGCTGCAGCAGAATGTTATGCCTCCAGGTAATATAAAAGGCCTTCTCCTGATCAAAGAATAATCCTATAAGGTTGTGCTTGCACAGGAAAGCCTGCCCTCCATGAGCCATGGACCTTGTCTGGATGGGATGACTTGCGTATCTCAACAATGCAGAAAGCTTGTACTGTAAGTGCAACCACAATGGAAGCTTAGCTCTGATGAGGTCAGACCAACCCTTGATCCTGAAGAGAGGCAGCAGCCTTTTCAGTAGTTACTTGGCCAACAATCTGGATGACTGACTGATCTGGCCTTGTTACATAGCCGACAAGGTCTTGCTGTGCTGTTACTGAAAATGGCTGAGAGCAACCATTATTTTTTTTTGTCAAGGGCATGCAGCTCTAATGTACAGCTTAATGATGATGGCGTCCTCTTGGATAAAAAGTTTTGGAGATAAAATACTTCCCCATTCAAATTTCCAGTTGGTGATTATGCAGAAATATTTCATCATCAAGATAATACAAAACTGGCATTCTATGGGTTTGAGGTGTACAGTATTTTAGAATTATAGGTTAGACACTTTCAGAAGGAAAATGAATCATTTAAAAGTAGATATAAAAGTGGGAAATAGTGAAGTGTGTTGGCTGTAAGAACAGGACTTCTGGGCAGAAGAGTACAAGGTTACATGAAATAGAGGTACTACAGGAGTAGGCTTAATAATAAGAAAATAGGAATAGGGGTAAGCTGCTGTGAACAGCATAATAAATGCATTATTGTAGCCAAGGTAGACACAAAGCCAACACCCACCACAATAGTACAAGTTTATATGCAAACTAGCCCTACATGCGATGAGGAAATTGAAAGACTATAATGAGGTAAATGATCGTATTCGGATTGTTATGGGAAGTGAAAAAATAACTGTGATGGTTGACTGGAATTCAGTAGTAGGAAAAGGAAGAGAGGGAAGAATAGCAGGAGAACATGGACTGGGAGAATGGAAGGAAAGTGGAAGCTGCTGGATAAAGTATTGCACATAGTATAATTTAATAATTGTTAATACTTGGTTTTAGTACCATGAAAGAATGATGTTTATATGAAAAATATCTGGGACAACTGGAAGGTTTAAGGTTGATTGTATTATGGTAAGGCAGTGATTTTGAGACCAGGTTTCAAACTAAGATACTTCTAGGAACAGATGTGTATTCTGACCATGTTTTATTGACCATGAACTTCAGATTAAAATTAAAGAATTTTCGGAAAGGTAGGAAATTAAGGAGATGAAACCTGGATAAATTGAAAGAAACATAGCTTTGGATTTTCAGACATAACTGTAGGCAATGTAGACTGAAGCAGGGGAGAGGATTTTAGTAGAAGACAAATGGGTATGTTTGATAGAAGAAATAGTGAGAATCACATAGCTAAGAAGCCAAGGCCTAGTAGGAGTCCTTGGATAGCACTGGAACATACTGAATTTAAATTACGAAAGGTGAAAAATACAGAAGTGAAGCAGGCAAAAGGAAGCACATCTAAAAAATGAAACTGACAAAAAATGAAACGACTAAGCAGAAGTAACTGGAGAACCTATCCAAGGTGTATGGACATGCGTGATTGGAGCAAAGGTAGATTCCACGTATAGAAAAATTAGAGAGACCTTGGAGAAAAGAAAAGCAGGTATATGAATATCAAAAGCTCAGATGGCAAGACAGTACTAAGCAAATAATGGAAAGATAGAAGGAATGTATAGGGAAGTAAATATGAGAACAATATTATGGAAAGAGAAGAGAAGATGCCTACACAGTACTAAGCAAAGAATGAAAAGATGGAAGTAAATATGAGAACAATATTATAGAAAGAGAAGAGAAATAGGAGAAAATGAGATGGGAGATGTGATACTGCTAGAAGAACCTGACAGAGCACTGAAAGACCTGAGTGGAAACAAGTCTCCTGGAGTAGATGAGATTTAATATATAATATAGTAGTACCAATTCCAATGAAGACATATGTGAATACTGCAGAACTATCGGTTTATGGTATAAAAGTGTTGACATGGATTATTTACAGAAATATGGGAAAATTTATTGAATCCTATCTCAGGGAAGGTGGGTTTTGGAGAAATATAGCAACATGTGAGGCAGTACTGACCCTAGGTTTTCTCCTAGAAGATAGATTGAAGAAAAGCAAATGTAAATTAACAAACAAAGTGAAATCCAGGGTGGAATGTAACAATGTTATGAAAAGGATAGTTGCCACTCACAATATAGCAGAGATGCTGAATTGCAGGTAGGCACAACAAAAATACTTCGCAGAGATGCTGAGTCGCAGATAGGCACAACAAAAGACTCTCTCAAAATAAGCTTTCGGCCAACAAGGACTTTGTCAAAAATAGAAAAAACACACACACACACACACACACACACACACATGACCACAGTCTGTGGCAGCTGAAGGCACACTCTCCCTGGTGTTAGTTATTCAGTACACTGAGAAAATGTCAAAGGAAACAAAAAAAAAAAAAAATTGGGAAGGAAACTTAAGTCAGGTTTGCTAATGTTTTTGTAATTCTGTCTGACATGTGCAAAGGGCTTGTTGAATGGGACAGATAGCATCTGAAAAGAGATTATAAGATGAACATCAACAAAAGTAGAACAAGGTTAATGAAATGTAGTTGAATTAAAACTGGTGACACTTGGGAAATTAAATTACGAAATGAGACAATAAGAGTAGTAGATGAGATTATCTATTTGGGCAGCAAAATAACTGATAAGGGCCAAAGTAGAGGAAAAAAATAGAGACTGGAAGTGATAAGAAAAGCATTTATGAAAAGATAGGAATTTGAAGGTATTTCTGTGGACTGTAGCCTTGTATGGAAGTGAAGCATGGGCAATAACCAGTTCAAATGACAAGAGAATAGAAGCTGTTGAAATGTGGTGCTATAGAAGAAAACTGAAGATAAGATGGATAGATCAAATAATTAATGTGAAGGTACTGAATGAAACTGGGGAGGAAATAAAATTTATGCCACGACTTGACTAAAAGAAGGAATCAGTTGACAAGGCACATCCTGTGCTGTCAAGGAATTGTAATAGAGAAAAGTGTGGGAGATAAGAATTACAGAGGGAGACTTAGGCATAAATACAGTAAGCAGATTCAAATGGATGTGGAATGCAGTAGTCATTCAAAGAAGAAGAGGTTTGCACAGGATAGACAAATGTGGAGAGCAGCATCAAACTAGTCTGTGGATTTAAGACCACAGAAACAAGAGGGAAGCCTATTGAATTTACACTCCTAGCTGTGCAAAGTTATCAGTTGTGCAATGATTCTTCCTGAACTCACACTGAAAGCAACTTAATAGTGATCGTGATATCAGAAATCACATTAGACACTAGATGACAATTCACTACATGTCTTTTCTACACAGCTAGTCAGAGCATTGCTACAATAGCTGTTGGGTCAAGGTTGTCTTTTAAGAGTTTTGAAAGGGGATTAAAATAGTCTCTTTCCAGTAGTCAAGGAAATATTCCTGTTAGCCAAATTCCAATAAAAAGCTGAAGAAAGGTTTCCTTCGATTGCTGATTCAACTGTTATGAAGAAATCAGATCCTACTTTCTCAGGTTTTATCCCCAGTGTGTCCTAGGATTTTTGTCTGCCACTTCTGACAACATTTGTTAATGTGTAAAATGTTGAGTTGCACCTAATTCAGAATCCATGTTGAACTGTAGATCCCCCTTGGTCAGTCAGTTCAGAGGAGGGTAATGGGATACTATCTCTAATTGGACATTGGACAATGTGTTGTACAGCACTGTGTTGTTGAAACCAACCTTCAAGTTGATGACAGCTTTACCCTGTACCTTATTGAGCCGTAGCAGGTATAGTGTCACAAGATACAGACAATGCATATTTCAGATGCCATAGTGTGGTGAAGCATCTTTATTCCTCAGTGTCTGGTGGTACAGAAATTACAGCCACAGGTAGAAACTGATAAAGTGGTGCTTCTGATAGGATTAAATGTGTGTATTAAAATTAAATAAAGTGAATGTTACAGTTACACACTACTGATACCAATCTGTATCACTGAACAGCTAAAGTGATCACCTGATAATGAGTGAAAGCCAGGTCCTGGCTGAAGCTAGCCATAATGTGCTTATAAAATTCAACCATAGTCCAGGTGATGTACCCTGGTGATGTTAGAAGACAAGCATGATCTTGTGCAGCTGCTGATAGTAAACTTGGATACCATCTGTAAATCGTCTGATGAATTCACGTACTTAAATTCGAGAAGCTGATGTACTGATGAAGTTAAAGATCACTTGCCAGAGCTCCCATTACTCTCTCTAATTATTCTAATTGCCACTCAGCCAGCAAAAGGGTTACAATTTCTTTGGCTGTGGGGCACTTCTTGAACCTATGCATAGCTGTACAATGTATCCTTGAATTTAGAATGGCACTCCAATCATGATGTGCTTCATCTGATGGGACAGGGAGGGGGTGGCACTTCCGTGCAAGCTGTGATCCATTTCCCACTGAACAGTGTCTGCAAGGGCAATTGAGCAGAATGAAAGGTATTAAGCCGTATAAAATTCTGCAGCAGTACTTTAATGAATAACATATCCCATTTCTTAATAGGATGAACTCTGTTTGTGTGAGTCAATAAATTACTTGAACCAAGGAGCAGTTAGTGGTAGAACCACATAGCAATACAGTGAGGTGATAGAAGTCATGGGATAGTGATATGCATATATACAGATGGTGGCGGTATCACATACACAAGGTATAAAAGGGCAGTGCATTGGCGGAGCTGTCATTTGTATGTGATTGTGACTGCACTAAGGGAATTGATGGGCTTTGAATGCATAGTGGTAGTTGGAGCTAGATGCGTGGGACACTCCATTTCAAAAATCATTATGGAATTTAATATTTCGAGATCCACAGTGTCACAAGTGTGCCAAGAACACCAATTTCAGGTATTACCTCTTGCCACAGACAACTCAGTAGCCAATGGCCTTCACTTAATGACCGAGAGAAGTGGTGTTTGTGTAGCATTGTCAGTGCCAACAGACAAGCAACATCACTTGAAATAATCACAAAAATCAATGTGGAACATATGACGAACAGATCCATTAGGACACTGCAAAAAAATTTTTCATTAATGGGCTGTGGCAGCAGACAACTGATACTAATGCCTTTGCTAACAGCATGCACCTGCAGCGCCTCTCTGGGGCTAGTAACTGTGTCAGTTGGACCTTAAACAACTGTAAAACCTAGTCAGATTAGTCTCAGTTTCAGTTGGCAAGAGCTGATGGTAGTATTTGAGTGTGGCACAGACCCCACGAAGCCATGGACCCAAGTAGTCAACAAGGCACTGTGCAAGCTGGTGGTGGCCCCATAATGGTGTGGTGGTATGTGTTTACATGGAATGGACTGGGCCAACTAAATGGATCATTGACTGGAAATGGTTGTGTTTGGCTGCCTGGAGGCCATTTGCACTCATTCATGTTCCCAAACAACGATGTGCCACATCACGGGGCCACAATTGTTCATGATTCATTTGAAAAACATTCTCAAAAATTCGAGCGAATGCTTTGGCCACCCAAATTACCCAACATGAATTCCATTGAACATTTATGGGACGTAATCAAGAGATCAGTTTGTCCATAAAATCGCGCACCAGCAACACTAGTTATGGATGATTATAAAGGCAGCAGGGGCCTTCCAGTGACTTGTTGAGTCTGTGCTATGCTGAGTTGCTGCACTATGCCAGGCAAAAGGGGGTGCAACTTGCTATTAAGAGGTGTTCCAAGACTTGTCACCTCAGAGTTTTGTGTGTGTGTGTGTGTGTGTGTGTGTGTGTGTGTGTTGAAATCTCCTAAAGTAGAAAGGGATTGGCGAGTTAAACAGTAATTTGATTGAAAGTCTTGCTGTCAAAGGGCTCATTTGGCAGAAGGTACACAGAGCAAACAGACATAAACTTGGGCATGAACCATGACAGTCACAATTTTCAGTGTTGAGGTTAAAAGCACAGTTGAATTTGTGTGTCTTTGAACACTGACATCCCCTCCTCTGCCCCCATCCCACAAGCATTTAGACTGACACTAGGCATTGCGAAATGAAGCCCAAAATTATGTGAACTGTTAATATTGTTGTGTGATGTATCTGTGATGTATTCTTTTTATTTACTCATGTATTTTACTAATTATCTATATTACTAATTCTTTAATGTGGTACTAGTTGTAGGTTGCCTATCTGACTGTTCCCAGAGGTAGCAAAATTTGGTTTTCAACATTGTATGTGATTATTGATCAAATTTAAAAAGCTACCATAATCTGCTTGTTTAGAGATACAATATTATGTTAAAAGTTAACACAATAATACAGTTGCTACAGTTAGAAGTGTGTGTGTGTGTGTGTGTGTGTGTGTGTGTGTGTGTGTGTGTGTGTGGTTGAGAATTGGAGCACTTAGTGACTTCCAACAAACTTTACGCGCATGATTTAAAACCTTTACAAAACTTTTTCTTGCTGACACCCCCCCCCCCCCACCACACACACACACAAAATGATGAAATGAAAAGAGTTTACCACATACTACATTTTCGCTGTTCATTCAGTCAAATGTAAGTTCAGACACGATGTTTCTATTTAATTGGATAGATAAAAAAATCTACTCACCAAGCGGTGGCAGAAAACACACCAATCACAGTCTTTTATGTGTTTGTTCTGCCGCTGCTTGGTGAGTAGATTATTTATCTGTCCAATTCAATAATTTTATCAATTGATTTTTTCATTGTTATGTTAGACATGATTTTTTTGTTTTATTTCTGCTGTACTATTGATTCTATTTGAAACACAGTTTGCAGGCAGTATCTACATATATCACTGAATGTACCTGCAAAAATAATTCATTGTAGAACATAATTCATGATATATGATGTCATAAACATTGATTTGCCTGAAAAACTAGCTTTAGCTTAAAGTGGAGTGCAAATTACTATGTTCATTCAGTGTTTCATAAAGAGAGTACTTAACAACTTACAACAGACTTTTTAAGTATAATTTCAAACTTAATCCAAACATTTTCTTGCTTACATGCTTAAAATCAAATATTTAATGCATTAACTCATTTGTAAAGTAATCAGTTGCTTGAAGCTGTTTTATACATGGGAGTTCAATTCTTTAAAGAATTGAGGCTTAGCTTGTTTAATCTAATTTACACACCCTATCAACACTTTAAAATTTTATGACTTATTGTGTATAGGCACAATTAATTCCGTTTGTTGGCTGTTGGGGTTACAATAATCACAGAACCTATAATTTTGCACATTCTTGTCAGGTGTATAAGCTGTAAAAAGTAACTGTACCTCTTATGTGCTACCATTTTTTCTTCCACTCCTTTTCTCACCTTTGTGCCCATGAGTGTGTTTTGCCAGTTACTCTTTACATATATAGCAGTCAGTGATGTTTTTTGAAGCTTTAGTGTAAATCTCAGTTATGTTTTAGAAGCTTCAATGTAAATTTCGTATGTACAGCTGGGAATAGTGAACATCATCACTTGAAAGCAAACCTCAGCAGCCTTCATATGATACTGAAACATCTGCATAACAGATTATTTAATAGAAAATTCAAATGATTAAAAAAGTGTTTCACATAGGTATGTTACGTATTTTATTTTCATTATTAGAGCCATAATCTACTGCACATCTGTCTTAACATGTTATTGTGAGACAGAATGACAGTGTAATGGTAAGCATTTCTGAGAGTGTAGCTTACATGTTATGAGGTGGGTGAGTCAGTAGACTGTAGTAATACAGATAAAATTGTGTGAATTTACAAAGAGTTAATAATTAAAAAGGAAGGAAAGATGATGAGATGAAGTGTGAGTACTGTAATAAGAGAATAGAAACTTGGGTAAGAAGGAGGAGATGATGTATGAATGGAGAATGAGGTTAAAAAGAAGGGAGATGAGATAACTGTGTGTCACAATGAAAATAAACAGGATAGTAGTAGTTCTATCATATAACAGAAAACTGAAACTTTACACTAAACATAGCCTAACTTTTGTTTCAACAGGGCATTCCAGTGTTCGCAAGATGACCAATGTTTTGTCATCTATTTTGATTCCTTGTGCACTGTTATCAGCTCATGGTTGATTCATCTGTTGCCATATCAGTCCCTGTATTGTCCATTCAGTATGCTCTCTTGAGGCATGCCCATTCAATGCAGATACAGCCACTTTTTTCAGACTGGTAAGATGTGTTTGTGAATTTGAATCAAGGTTGTGCAGTTTGTTTTGCACTGTTATTTTAAAACAATGAAAGTATTACGAGGGTTGGAACTTTAACAGTGGCAACTATTTATTTATAGCTCGTACAAAATAGATACATGTTTCAAAGTTTTACTGACCTTAATAGTAGTCACCAGCATTGTGTGTAACCCGTTGCCAGCAATATGGAAGTCGTAGGATAGTCTTAGCAGTGCCAGTTGTGTTGACAGTTCGAGCAGTGTGGTCTATTGCCCGACGAATATTTGTTGCAGTTCTGAAGCGAATGCCATGGAGTGTTTCCTTCAGTTTGGAAATCGAGTTGAACTTACAAGGGCTGAAGTCAGGGGAGTGCAGTAGGTGGTATAGCACTTAGCAGCCCCATCAGACAGACAGATCAGTAACAGCTTGCACTGTATGTGCTTGAGCATTGTCCTGCAAAATAATAGTCAGGTCCTGCAGAAAGTGTCATCACTTCTGTCTCTATGATGTCATTTTTGGAACACAGCCTACGACCAGCTTACAGACAGAACTGATGACATTTTCTTTAGGACCTGACCATCATTTTGCAGGAAAATGCTCAAACATGTACAGTGCAAGCTGTTACTGATTTGTTTGACTGATGGGGCTGCTAAGTGCTATACCACCTACTTCACTCCCCTGACTTAAGCCCTCATGAGTTCAACTTGATTTCTAAACTCCAGGAAACACTTCATGGCATTCGCTTCAGAACTGCTACAAATTTGTCAGGCAAAGGACCACGCCGCTTGAACTGTCAACACAACTGGCACTGCTAAGACTATCCTACGACTTCCATATTGCTGGCAACAGTTTATACACAATGCTGGTGACTACTATTAAGGTCAGTAAAACTTTGAAACATGTATCTATTTTGTACGAGCTATAAATAAATAGTTGCCACTATTAAATTTCCAACCCTCATATAAAGCATTATCTATAGCACACAATTCCACTGATATATTTTATATACATTCGTATAAGTTGTGGACGTGGTGATGTAGAGGGTGGAGCACTAGACTCCAGTCCTGGAGGACCCAAATGGAGTGGGGATTTTTCCAGTCTCCAGAACAGCCCCAAGTCCACTTAGGCTGCAGTTAGCGTCGCATTAAATAGGACGAGGATGATGGGCTCCCCACTCTACACACCTCCTCGTACCACACTGAACTAAAGGCTACACTCTACCTGCTGTTAGGCTATAAGCCCGTTTATGGAATGAGTGCCACAGGCTTTACCATTGAGTTGATATGTGGTCATGGCCTTATAAGCCAAAACCCAATTACTGATAAGCAAATATTAGTGCAATAAAACATTTTTTGTTGTTGTTTACAACCTTATATATGAAATGCTTCCAGCAAGAACTGAAGGAAGAATCTGTTAACATGTCCCCATAAGTGTTCCGCATTGCCATAATGTGCAGTTTAGTTCCTAACAAAGGTATGAGCATTGCAGAATAGATTCCCAGATATGAGTAGGTCAAAGACTTCGTAAGTAAAGAACTAAGTAAATAGTCCTCGATGGCGAGTGTTGATCAGAGACACGGCTATCACCAGGAGTGTCCCAGGGTAGTGAGATAGGACCACTCTTATTCTGTATACTAGAGGTAGTCAACCATTTTTACCTAGCACCCACTTTTGCATCTCTGTTACCAGTAAAATTTTCCAACCACCGACCAGTTCCACATTTAGGGCAATTTATAAAGTAGGGAAGTAACTATACTTAATAAAATTTATAAAGCAGAGTTACAGAAACCTAAACCATCTAATAATAATTACTTACCAAATACTTTATGTTAAAATTTTTGTAAAACCTAATGAGAAAGTTTTTAAAATCCCTGTCGCCTACCATACACCATAGAAGCAGGAATGTCCAGTAGTGAGCAGTGCCAGCCATGTTGACTACTAGTGCTCTGTACAATAAATGATCTGATGGACAGGGTGAGCAGAAATCTGCAACTGTTTTTGCAGATAATGCATGATGCTGTAGTGTATGGGAAGATGTCATCATTAAGTAACTATAGGAGGATACAAGGTGACGTAAACAAAATTTGTAGTTGTTGTGATGAATGGCAGCTTGCTCTTAATGTAGACAAAGTAGGTTAATGCAGATGAATAGGAAAAACAATCTTGTAATGTTCAAACAAAGCAGTAATAGTGTGCTTGACACCGTCATGTCGATTTGATATCTAGGCATAATGTTACAAAGCGATTTGAAATTGAACGAACAGACAATGGTAGGGAAGGCAAATGGTTGACTTTGGTTTATTGGGAGAATTTTAGGAAAGTGTATTTCATCTGTATAGGAGACAGTGTATAGAAAATTAATGCAACTAATTCTTGTGTACTGCTTGGTTGTTTGGGATCTCCCTAGGGTGGATTAAGGGAAGGCATTGAAGCAATTTAGATGCAGGCTGCTAGATTTGTTGTTAGTTGGTTTGATCAACATGCAAGTACTTGAATGTGCTTCAGGAACTCAAATGGGAGTCTCTAGAGGGAAGGCGACATTCTTTTTGCAAAACTTTATTGAGAAAATTTAGAAAATTGACATCTCAAGTTGACTGCAGAATGATTCTGCCACCACCAATTAACATTTCGCTTAAGGACCACGAAGATAAGAGAATTAGGGTTCTTACGGAAGCCTACAAACAGTTTTTTTTCCCTCGCTCTGTTTGGAAGCAGAACAGGAAAGGAAATGACTATTAGTGGTACACAGTACTCTCAGCAATGTACCATATGGTGACTTGTGGACTATCTATGAAGATGTAGATATCAATATATATCTAAAAACAAAGATGATGTGACTTACCAAACGAAAGCGCTGGCAGGTCGATAGACACACAAACATACACACAAAATTGAAGCTTTCACAACAAACTGTTGCCTCATCAGAAAAGAGGGAAGGAGAGGGAAAGACGAAAGGATGTGGGTTTTAAGGGAGAGGGTAAGGAGTCATTCCGATCCCGGGAGCGGAAAGACTTACCTTAGGGGGAAAAAAGGACGGGTATACACTCGCACACACACACATATGGATATATGTGTGTGTGTGTGTGTGTGTGTGTGTGTGTGCGCGAGTGAGTGTATACCCGTCCTTTTTTCCCCCTAAGGTAAGTCTTTCTGCTCCTGGGATCGGAATGACTCCTTACCCTCTCCCTTAAAACCCACATCCTTTCGTCTTTCCCTCTCCTTCCCTCTTTCCTGATGAGGCAACAGTTTGTTGCGAAAGCTTGAATTTTGTGTGTATGTTTGTGTTTGTTTGTGTGTCTATCGACCTGCCAGCGCTTTCGTTTGGTAAGTCACATCATCTTTGTTTTTAGATATATTTTTCCCATGTGGAATGTTTCCCTCTATTATATAGATATCAATATAGTATGATAATTTTTCTCATTGCTCTGGTGATTCTTTTTTTTTGTTTTCCGTGTTTATTGGGTAAAGGTTAAACAGAAATATCCTCCTTAGTCTGTGCTAACTTGAAGACATTGCAAACATAAGGATATCGGCTTCCATGCACAGAAAGGGAGATTCTGAGTCCCATTTTGACCAATCTGTCACTGAGGTAGAGTGTGATTCAACAGCTGTATTATGTTAATGTGGCAGTACTCCATTGTGGTGGAGAATGAAGTGATATGAGTGTGCTTGCAGTGAAAGGAATAATCCAGTTCTTTACTTGTTGTGCAGGGCTTATCCTGTAACACTGTTTTCTTAAAACAAAAATTAAGCTCTGTAATCACACACCACACAAGGTGTTCGTCATAGGGAGATCTCGTCAGAGGTCAAATCATTCATGAGGCCAGTCTGTTTCTCAAATGAACACATGGCTGCTCTGGTGGAAAGCCTGCACACGAAAGGATGATATCAACATATTCCATAAACTCTTTCATAGCTTCAAAACCTTATGGCCACTCCTTGCGTCATTACGGCTAAGCACTGAAGAAGCACAATGAGACATAGAACACCCTGAGAGACTAACTTCAAATAAGGACTTCTATGGACTTTGCTGAAAGCATGCTTGAATGATTATCACCTTGTCTTCCCTAGAAATAAGCAACTGTCCATGACTTCTTGTACACAAATGATGGAAACTCCAAATTGAAATACAGACAGTGGAAAGTCTGTATACATGAAGTGTGCTTGCTTGTTTGAGTGTGTATAAATGTTTAATGTTTTGAAGAAGGCTTTGGCCAAAAGCTGAACACATAACAATCTTTTCATTGTGCCTGTCTGCAAGTCAACTTGCCATCTTTACAGTGAGCAGAACCTATACTTTTTATAATACTACTTGTATGCTGATTCACAATGCCCTGCAATTATCATAACATCTTACAGTTGCAGGACTGCTTTGAGAATGTTTTTCCACATAAGCAGCTTACCACTTGGCAGTCCTCACCCCCCCCCCCCCCCAATCCATTTGTCGACTCAAGTGACATGTCATTTGGCCCCCTTCATTAACATACTTTTACCAATGCCACGTTTCACTTCTAATTATTATTATACAGATTTTTCACTTGTGCACTTCTGGTACCCCAACCAGCCACTTGGGTTGCTTGGTCCTTGGAACTGGCCCTGTAAAGATGTTCTTGAGATCTATGTATTTGTTAAAATCTTCTTCAAAAATTGCCAAGTACTGCGACAGTATAACTAACTGATGCAAATTTGAGAACACCAACAGTTTGTTATGGAGTATTGCATTTTGTGCATTATAATGTATCTTGCAACAGCAGTCTCTCTACAACTGTGAAGGATGGGTCACCATCTGAGCAATGTAAAACACTTATAGGACAGGAAAAAAAATTAAGTATCTGTAGAATGCATACAATTTGACTTGTGTTGTGTAGCTCTTTTTCTTAAGAATGCACACTTTCATGAAATTCATTCTTTCTTTTTCAGTAACCTTGTAATTATCCATACCAGCACTGAATTTGATCATCAAGGAAAAATGCATTTGTAAATTATTATTCTTTTAAAGGAGATTCTCACAATTTTCAATTTGGCAGTTGTTCTATATATCATATCATATGATGTGTATGTAATAACAGAAACATTTGTTCCAAGTAGATGTTATATCCCACAGAAATCTGATGAACTGCAGTTGTTGGTTCAGAAATGTGGCATTGCTGTGCTGTGAGTGGAAGGGAGACATTTTTGGAAGATATGCCAACTTGTTTTCTGAATAAGTCACTGCCCTTACATATTCTGGGTTACACCTCTGGTCTCCATCTGTCACTTCCTGTATCCTTTACCCAGCCTTGTTCTCCATTTCCTCTTTGTTGTATTGCTCCTCACAACAAGTGAATCACTCTCGACTGGTGATTTGAGTAACTAGTCACTCCTTCCCAACCTTCTCAAACCTATTCATCCTTCCTTCATGAGGAAGCAAGTAACAGTTCCACTAGCTAGATAATAGCTATTTTTGTACTTGTAAAGCTAAAGAGTAAAAGAAATGTTGTCTCTTGGAGGTAAGTACTGGCCAGCTATTCTGTTGCCTTGTAATTGTACTGTTTTTCCCATTGAATTCATCTTCTGATGAAATAGTGTCATTTTTATGATACATTAAGATAGTGGCTTCCATCAAACCAGCAAAGACTTTTGAGAAAACTTACTGTGTGTAGCAAATTTTACTCTCAAAATTCTGCAGTTTGTGTTGTTAAATAACTGATGTCATTGTCATATCTTCCCTATGTGATGCATGTTGTGGTGAGTTCTCCTTTTTTGTGACAGTATTATAGACTGATATCATCACTGGTGGCACTATTCTAATGACTCTTGCCAAAGTTGATACTTTATTTGCCCAATTTTCCCAATCAGTTGAGGGAAGGGGGCAGTGAGGACACCTCTTGTGTGGGAATTACATTGGGGGAATAAGCTTCGCCTAGTTACTGCACATGTGCCATGTATTTCATACTGCTTATTAGTACAAATGCTGAAGTAACATAGAGTAAAAAGTTCCAAAAAAGTACCTTATTGGCAAGTCTCTTTGCAATACTGTAGCTTATTGCTGCTAATTCAGACAGCATAACACAATATTACCAATGTACCATATTATATTAGAGACTACTAAAATCCTGCTCACATTATTATTAGTGTTATGTGTGGAAGGTTAGCAGTGGCTGGACGCATAAAACTAGTGTCCCAAAGTGTACCAATTCAGAAATAGGCAACTCAGTCATGAGGAAAAGTTCAACCTATAATAAACTGATAACTGTTTTATTTATGATGGACAAAGTGTCTGGAAAACTCTATCTGACAGGGTGAAAAGCAGTCACCAGCTATTATGTCAGTTAAATGTGTCAAATAATCTCCGCTTCAAGTATGTAATGAATAAAGTTTTCCATTAGTATAGACCTTGGAGCTTCAGTGAAATGTTCATTCAAATTGTTTTTGGTTACTTCTGAAGTTTCTGCTGCTAGTGGATTTCTGTTGTAGTGTAGCAGCTTCTATAGTCTATTTCCCAAAGTACTGTGAGAAATAATCCACAGAGATCAATTCTAGTAAGCAGAAAGAACATTGAAATCACTTAACAGAACAGTCTGATGCTTCTGTGAACTGCAAGAACTATGACAGAGATACTGTGATTCAACAATGGAGACTTGTCATTTTTTTGACACTACTGTAGCATTTCTTGCAAAATGTCCTTTTCATTATTTTGTTTGGTGTGCTATCTTGGCATCATTTTTTCCTGTTACTTAGTGATGTCATTGACTGGATTTCTTAATCTTTTTGTGTGTTATGATACTTTCTCTGTTCAGTGTAGTAGTGATGCCAAACACAAATAGATCTAGTGTCCACAATACATCTTACTCATATGTCTGGGTGAATTTACTAGGAAATGGAATAATGATCTGTAGTAAGATTGAAAAGTCTTCCAAACAAATATGTTTAGAATTTCTTAATGCCTCGAATAGTGTGTCTCGCTTTTAATGTATGAAATATGTCTGCAGCAGTCTTTTACTGTCAGATGTCACTAGTTTATGAGGGCAAGTCCATAAGTGAGTTGATACATTTTAAGGGTAAATGCTCAGTCGAGGAGTTGAGAATGTTTCTAATGAAAAAAGGCTAATGAATTAGAGATAGGGTTGATGCTGTGAAATTAAAGAAAACATATGTGTGAAATGGATCCAGCAATTTATTATTATCAAGTGTGGAAAATTTTTGTGAGAAGATAATTAAAAAACTTAGCTTCAGAGGTCTCACAAAGGATCCTGTTCAAAGACTTAATGCTACCATTTTTTACTATTTGAGCGGTGTCTGAAGTGAGTGTTCGTTTGACACAAAAATTAGTCTACTTTGCTTGTTTTCTTTCGCTTATGTCATATGGTATTATATTTTGGGGTAACTCTTCCCATTCTAAAAGGATATTTTTGGCCCAGAAACAGGCAGTTTGGGCAATAAGTGGTGTAAGTTCATGAACCTCTTGTTGACCCCTGTTCACCAATCTGGGTATTTTGACATTGGCCTCTCAATACACATATTCCTTACTGTCATTTCTTGTTATCAATATTAGCTTATTCCCAAGAATAAGCAGCTTTCACTCAGTTCATACTGAGCAGAAATCAAACCTGCATTTGGATCAGACTTCCCTAACTCTTGTGCAGAAAGGTGTGCAGTATACTGCTGCAGCCATTTTCAATAAGCTACCACTAGAATTCAAAAATCTTGGCAGTAATCCATACACTTTCAAATCGAAACTGAAGAGTTTCCTAATGGGTCACTCCTTCTATTCTGTCAAGGGGTTCCTTGGAAAGTTAAGCTGATTCTTGTTGTATTGTTGGTCGTGTTTACTTAAACTTATGGCTTGACTTTTTTTGGGTTCATAAACATTTTATTTTTCTCGTGTTATTACTTTTATGTTGTAATTTCATGTACTGACATATTCCATGACCTTGGAGATTTGTGCCCCAATTTCGTCCTATGGAACTTGACGTGGAAATAAAAAATAAATAAAAAAAAACGATTATGTAAAAAGGTAGTAGAAAGTACGAGCTCACATTTGTGTTCTTGTGGCTATCCTAGTCACTAATTCTGTAATGTGTGAGTGAAATATATGAACAGATGAAATGAATGCAGTGACATTAATGAGCAGCTACATTGCCAATTTTTATGATGTTGCAGCTTTCTAGGTGAGCATAATATAAAGGCAGCTTAAAGATTATTCTGGCTGATGTTAGTGTGCTACTCCAGCACTTTCCCCTGTACAGGCTTACATGGTCTCCAGAAACAACTTTTCAAGTGATGCTGTTGGGGTGAATAAATTTAATAGCATCTTGTAAAAACACGGAAGTCATTAATATGTAAACAGCCAGAGGACATTCATTACATTGCTTATACACTGTAGTGTGGAAACATTATGTATCTCACACTTTTATGCAAATCAATATGGTTAAGAATTGGTCTGCTTAGCACAAAATATAATGTTTTTTTGTTAAGATAGGTTAGTGGTCCATAAATGAATGAAACACAATGCACAATCTTTGTAAATGTTTGGATGAAGTTTTTGAGAAGACCGGTGTACGCTAACGATGTGTGGACAATGTGTTGGCAATTGCCTTATCACTTCCCTTGTGTGTGATGAATTGTAACTAATCTATTTCTCCTTACTCTTGTCTCATTTATTGATTTGCTGGTACTTATTTAAGCACTGCCATTACACTTTCTCAGTTTCCAAACACTGGGATAGTGTATGCACTTTTCTGAGTGTATATAAGAAGTACTGGAATGCTGATACAGTTTATGCTCCACTTCATCTGATATGTTTGGGTTTGTAAGCTATCTTACCATAAAATTAGCTCATTCTCTCTACAGTGTTGTACTGTTTTTTCATAGTGGCCACAGTGAAGCACAATGATCAGTTTCCCTCCACTCTGCATTTTTTTAAAATATACTTGCTCTCCATATCAGTATGGTTATGATGTAGCTTCTGAATAGTTACAAAATACACTTTATCAAGCATAGTTTTAATCACACAAGTTTTTGCCTATAGTCAATGTGTAACATTTCTTGGGTTTTAATAGTTTGCATTGTTTCACTTACTATTATATTAATAATTTCTACCAAAACTTTTGTTTGTCATGGAATTACAGGAATGCAAATTACTTGGCTGCTGTTTTGATCATGTATTGAATGTGCTTATTTACTTTGTATCTAAGAATTTTTCCCTTGTAGAATGATAGATGAATGTTGAGAATATCTGTACATGAAGGAGAACTACATTCTCATTATTTGTGACTGCAACATTTTTTATTCTGAGCAGGGAATGACTGCTGCTTTCTTCAGAGAATTATGAATAGTCTGTGGAATCATAGCTTGTGGTACAGCAGCCATATCTTTACCACTTTACATACGTGGCAACTATTCCAGTCATTAATTAGGTCTTATAGGCTGTGTTTGATGCATGAATCTCCCATGTGAATAGACAGAATAAATTTACTAATTTTAATGAATAGCCATGTTGCCAATTAAAAGCTGAAAACATGTCTTTTTTGTAATTTGTCTGAGAATATTGCTTGGGCTCTTATGCATGAGTATAGGGCAATAAGCTAGCAATCTGGCTGCATAGTCTTACATATTTGTGCACAGTATGATGTGGCAGCTTTAAGTAGTGGTGTTTTGATCTATGATTGCTTAAGATACCAGTTGGGGTTGGCTCTGTACCACCATGTTTACAGCAGTGTTAACAATTACTGAATGCCGCAAGTATTTTCTACTCTGCTTATTTTGCTTTGTGTTCTGCACTGCTTGTTATGATCTTATTTTGAAATGAGTGAAGACGCTACTCCATTTCCATCACAGGATTTGAGTTCCACTCCCATGACCCCTAACAGGAAAGGAAGGTTTATAATACGCATTGAAGCTCACCTAAAATGATACACAGTGTATGAGAATATTTTGAGATGGTAAAATAGTACGAAAAGCACCTACAGCCCATTGCTCAGACGTGTGAAAGAGGTATCACTTATAATGGCAAAAGTTTATGGAGCGTAGATAGGATTAGGAATTGTGCCAGCTCGTACTCTGGTGAATCACCTGTGACTCCTTAGAAGAAGAGGCCAGTTTTAGTTATAATCTGTACTGTACAAGTGTTGTTGTTGTTGTTGTGATCTGCAGTCTGAAAACTGGTTTGATACTGATCTCTAACCTGTGCCAGCTTCTTCACCTCTGAATAACTACTGCAACCTACATTCATTTGAACCTGCTTACTGTATTGATCCCTTGATCTCCCTATACAATTTTTTACCCTACTACACTTCCCTACATTACCAGAGTGACAAATCCTTCATGTCTCTGGATGTGTCCTATCAACCAATACCTGCTTTTAGTCAAGTTGTGCCATCAATTTATTTCCATAATTTGATGTATTACCCCTTCATTAGTTACTCAGTTTACTTATTCAATGTTCTGTAGCATCATATACCAAAACCTTCTATTTTCACTTCTGGAAAAGGGTTCACTCAAGAAAATACACCAGGAAAGTCTTCCTGACATTTAAATTTACATTATATGTTAACAAATTCCTCTTTTTCGAGAATGTTTTCCGTGCTATAGCCAGTCAACTTAATATATCCTCTCTGCTTTGGCCTTCCTCAGTTATTTTGCTGCCCATACAGCAAAAGTCATCTACTACTTTCAGTATCCCATTTCTGAATCTAATTCCTTCTCCATTGCCAGTTTTTATTTGACTACATCCTGTTTCCCTTCCTTTACTTCTGTTGGCATTAATCTTATAATCTCTTTTCAAGATACTATCCAGTCCATTCAGCGTTCCTCTAAGTCCTTTGCTGTTTCTGACAACATTATAAAGCCATTGGCAAACTGCATAGTTTTTATTTCTTCTCCCTGACTTAAATTCCCTTTCCAAATTTTTCCTTTATTTCCTTTACTGTTTGCTCAATGCACAGAATGAATAAAATTGGGTAAGGGCCACAACCCTGCTCACTCCCTTCTCAACTATTGATTAACTTGAATGTCCTATAACTCTTATAATTGCAGTCTGGTTTCTGTACAAATAGTAAATAACAATTCTCTCATTTTATTTTTATTCCTGTTTCTCTCAGAATTTCAAAGAGTGTATTCCAGTTAACATTGTCAAAAACTTTCTCTAAATCTACAAATGCTATAATTGTGGCTTTACCTTTCTTCTATCTTCTAAGGTACCAGGTGTACAAGTATGAAAGGGGGATTTTTTTGTCTTAAAAAGAAACATGTTAAATTCAGAAGAATGATAAATAGTGCTTTATTCAACGTATGCTCCATCATTTGCTATACATTTTTCCAAACTTTTGGGCAATTTGTGAATACCATATCAATAAAAATTTTCTTGTTTTGTTGCAAACCACTCGTTGAACCCTTTTACACATCTTCCTACGAACCGAGCACTGCTCAGCGAGTGCATGACCCATCAATGCAAACAAGTGGTAACTGGAAGGGGACAGGTCTGGTGAGCAAGCGACATGGGGTACAACTTCCCAGCTGTAAGTTCTTCCAACATGTCGCTAATTAGCTTTGCTGTATATGAAGGAGTTTTGCCATGAAGAAAACTGACTTTGCTTTGCCTCTTTTGGTATTGTGGCCTTTTTTCAAGCAGTGGTCAGTTCAAATTGGTCAATTGTTTTTGGTAACATATAGCATTAACTGTTTCCCCAGGTTTTAACAGCTCATAATAGACCACGCCCCTCTGGTCCCACCAAACACAGAGCATAATTTTTCTACCAAAGCAATTTGGTCTTGTGGTTGATGTGACTGGGTCTACCCATGACTTTTTCACTTGGGATTTTCAAAATTAATCTACTTTTTATCCCCTGTAACTGTATGTTGTAAAAATGACATCCTTTTGTACTGAGCAAGCAAAATTTCACTTGTGTTTTTGTGCTTTTCCATTTCCCTGTCGTTTAACTCATGTGGTACCCATCTACTGGTCTTCTGAATCTTTCCAATGTCTCATAGCTGATCGGAAACATCTTATTGACTAACGCCTAATTGCTCAGAAAGCTGTTTTTGTGTTTGTGAATCATCTTCATTCAACAATGCTTCCAGTTCCACATATTTGTATTTTGTGGTGGTTTACTATGTTCCTTGTTTGCAACATCAAAGTCACCATTTTTGAAATGCCGAAACAATCGTTCACATACCTCTTGCACTGGAGCTTGTTCACCATAAGCTTCTCAAAGGAATCGGTACGATTAAATAGCAGTGTTCTTCAAATGAAAACAGAAAATTAATGCTGTCCACGAATGCTCTGTTTGTTATAAATTTTGACATATTGAACACAACACTGTGCACACAATTATCCAATTGCTTGTCTTGGTATACTTGTGCACCAAGTGGAATAGTTTTGTCCTCTCCCCAGGACCTCAATAATTCTCACAAAGTGTCATCTGGAATAGTCTTTTTTTTTTTTACGTAGGTTTTTCTTCAAACTCATCTTCATCTTCTCTTCTCTTTCTATAGTATTATATTTAAGTTTATTTCTGTTGTGTGGATATTCTGTAGTATATTCGCCATTGAGAGGAGACTTTGACTCACAGACAGGCACAACGAAAAGACTGCTATACATTTAATCTTTCCCTTATTCTGAATTAGAAAACACACACATACATTCACATAAGAATAACCCGCACACATGTGACTGCTGTCTCTGGCTTCTGAGGCCAGAATGCAGACTGCAACAGTGCCTCATGGAGAAACAGTCTAGTGTAGGTGGTGGGGGTAAGGAGGAGGCTGGGTGGGGAGGGGAAGGATAGCATGGTAGGGGTGAAGGAAGGTGTACTGGTGGTTGCGGCAGTGTGAAGGAATTTGGGGGTGGGATAGGGCTGATAGATGCAGTTGAGAGGTTTGAGGAGGTTGGAGGGAGAGGGGGGAGGAGGACATTGGAAAAGGTGAGAAATAGAGAGGGTGAATATGCCTGGTGGGTGCATTGCTGGATTAGAAGGCTGTGTACTGCTAGAGTGGAATCTGGAAAGTGCGTAGCTAGGTGAAGGATAGGGACTAGCGAAGGTTGAGATGGGGTGGGGGTTATGTTATTCCATCCTGGTCTTTCCATTGTTTCGTTCTATATGTTGCTTCCACATTTTTGTTCTTTGCTTAGTACTGGCTAGCTATCTGAGCTCTTGATATTCGTACAATTGCTCAAGAGATTGCAAATAAGTAGGAATTTAAGATGATGGGACCTGCATAAATTGAAAGAAGCAGAAGTAGTTGAGTCTCGGATGGATTGAAACAGGGGCAAAGAAGAGTCTCTAACTTTCCTATGGGTGGCATCTACCTTTTCCCTAGTTCTGCATGTCTCTACATCCTTGCATTTCTCGTCTAGCCATTTCAACCTTGCTAGTTTACACTTCCTGTATTTTCTTTTTCCCAGTTCATTTGCTACATTTTTAGATTTTCTCCTTCAGTTATTTAGATTCAGTATCTTGTACATTATCCAAGAATTTCTACTGGGCTCTGTCTTATTGCCTATTTCATTATCTGATGCCATCGCTGTTCCATCTTTCAAATCTACCCATTCTTTGCCCCTGTTTCAATCTATCCGAGACTCAACTACTTCTGCTTCTTTCAATTTATGCAGGTCCCATCATCTTAAAATCCTAATTATTTGCAATCTCTTTAGTTTTAATCTGCAAATTGTAGCCAATTTTTATTGCAGAGTTCCCATCTGCACCTGCAAATGTTTTGCAGTTTAAGATGTGGTTGTGAAATCTCTCCCATAATACATAATCGATATGAAACTTTACAGTGTCCGCAGGTCTCTTCCATGCATTCAGCCTTCTTTCATATTCTTAAACTAAGTATGAGTGATGATTAAATTATGCTCTGTGCAAAATTCTGCAGGCAAGTTCCTTCATTTCTTCACTCTCCAGATCTGAGAACTCCTACTATGTTTCCTTCTCTTCCTTGCCATTCTATCAAATTCCAATCCATCATCACTATTAAATCTTTGCTTCCCTTATCTAGTGGAATAAATTATTTTATCATACATTCTTTCAATATCTACTTCATTTGCACATATAGTTGGAATAAAAAGTTCTACCATTGTTGTGGGTGTTTCTTTTTGTCTGGCTTGGCTTCGATAATACATTCACTATGCTTGATAATATGTCCACCGTGCTTTATTGAAAAGCTTACTTGCATTCCTATTTTCTTATATATTATTAGACATGGTCCTGCATTGCCCTGAAGAGATTTTGTATTTATAACCCTGTATTCATCTGACAAAAAATCCTGTTCTTCCTGCCACCACATTTAACTAATTCCCACTGTATCCAACTTCAATGTGGTAATTTCCCTTTCTAAATTCTCTAGCCCACCTATTAAGTGATCTAACATTCCATGCTTGGACCCTTAGATGCAAGTTTTGTTTTTCCTGATGGCAAAATCCTCCTGAGTAGTCCCAACCTGGAGATACAAATGTGAGACTATTTTACTCCCAAAATATTTTACCCAAGAGGAAGCAACAATATCTTGACCATAAAATAGAACTGCATGCCTTTGGGCAGTGTAACAGTTGTTGTTTTCCCTATCACCTGTTCACAGTACTAGCAAAGCAAAGTCATGTTACAAGTCCAAAACAGTCAAGAAGTTGTTCTTGCAGAAGTAAATAACATCCAGTGTTAGAAGATACATTGAAGATTGGGCAACGCCTCGTTGAAAATGTATTTAAATTCAGTGGGATCTGTACCTAACAGTGGTCACGTTTCCTTGGACACATGAAGAGTATTAGGTAAGCTTGCCAGGGCATTTTTTTATCTAGACAAGTCATAGATTGACAGGAAACTATCATGTGACAAATGATGACAGAAATCAATAATGTAGTGCGTGTTATGATGTAGGGAAGTGGCACTAGAAGAATGATAGTGACAATTGTTGGATCGGATTGTCAGGAAAGCGCAGCTAAATTTCTGGGCGAGATCGACGCAAGGCGAGTTCCCATAGGAAAATGAATATTGCGAAAATTTCGAGAAATGGTTTTCGGAGATGATGTTCCCTATCACCTGCCCAATTCTGTCATTGTGATGGGCAGTGCATCTTGCCATTCCAGGCAGTTGGACAAAATGCCATCGTTATTATACCCAGGGATACTGAATGACTCTAAAAGAAGTGTAAAATACAACGGCAACATCATAAAGACTGAGTTGTATGTTCAAATGTAGGCAAAGAAATGTAATGACAAGATTAGTGTAGTTAACGGACTGGCTAAGAGCGTGTGCCACACCTTGCTTCGCCTTACGCTGCACAATTGCACCCAGAACTTTCGAAGTGGTGCGAGCATAGTGTGAACATTATGTCGGGGAGCACAATGTCTTTGGCGACATGTCTGCATCAAACCCCTGAAAATTAGCAGACGCTGCGTTTTATTTTGTTACTGCAAACTCTTGGATAGGGAATTGCAGAAAAAGCAAGATGTGGAGGATGATACAGGAGGCGCGATGGTGTCATGGAAATAGCAATTGACGACATGATCGCTAATGACTTTCTAGTGACGACTCATCTCATGTGAATATAAGGGTTCAACTGATGGACACAGCCGTGAATGAATTTAGACATGGTCGAGAGTGACATGAAAGTGATTAATGTACGGCGAAAAACATTTTTAATGCAGTGTGCTTACATGTAATAAGTTGTGTTTAGTTAATTACACTATCAAACATCCGTAATTGTTCTTCTATCAGGCTTTCAGTTTGCGTTTAATTTCATATTATTACTAACAGACACGCACTTTGTAGTAATAGGTATCTTCACTGAATATGTCATTTAGAATGACAGACCTAGTTCCCATTACACAAAACGTTTATATGTTCGCTGTCACCACAGTCCAATACATATCACAACGCACAATGTGCGTCGCACATTGTTCTATGTTCGCTCAAGCACCAAACACGAATGTGGGGTGGCTGACCTGCGAGAGGGGTGGGGGCTCTCTTCCCCTCCCTCCCCATACAATAATCCCTCGACCGGCCCAAAAAAAAAAGTCTTAGTTTGTTTACGCGTGGCATACGGCCACGATATTGTGCCCACACTCATGCTTTCTTATTTTGAAAACGCCCATTTGTAGCATAAATTTAAATAACATCGTCACTTGGGCGACTTGTACTAATAAAGTAGTATAACTCTCGCAACAAATATGTTCCGTCATTTGCGCGCAATTGAAATCAGCAACAAAACACGTTACAATGTTGTTTCCGGAAGTTCTTGTTTATTGCAGCTCACGTACTATACCAAATAAATATATAAAAGTACGCCAGAAATTGGATGTATGAAGACTTCAATTTCTCAAATAAATAAAGCAACGGGCGTATAAAATACACCACAACTAGATTTGGGTTATATTAGTGTCGTACACAATGTGGACATCGGCAAAATTGTCAGGTTTTTTCCCAGGCTAATAATAGTGAACAGTTATTGTGGAAAAATGAACTTTGTTGTGAAACATAGATCGTGTGTAGCAAGTTATTGTGATTTGAAAGAAGAGGTTTCATCAAAATAACAGAAGAAAATGATTTATCGGAGTAATTCAACAATTTATTACTTACTGCAGGTATTTTTAATGATTTGTTTACATTCCTATTGCCAAAATTAACGAGAAAACCGGTGTATTGTAAAGTCGTAACATTAATTTCCTGTCTTACGTTTATTGAAGAAGAAAGTGCTTAACACGCCTGCTACAGTACAATATCTGTGTGTTGCTTGTAATATTAACAAATCTACACCAAGGAAGCTTCCGCAGCTGTATATTGTTTACGTGTTTGACCACTAGAATCTTGATTCTGTTAATAGTATTGTATGACTCTACACAGTTGTTGTGGTTGACAGTATGTTATGTCACCAGACAGTTAAAGTGGCTGGGCGATGTAGATATGTCTTGTCGCCTTAAACTGAATATTGCGTGCAGTTTTTACAGGAACGTTTGAGTTGTTAAAGTGTCTGATGTTTGGATCACATAAATTTTATCCCAATTACCAGCCCTTTTTGTTTACATTAGCCATCATGGATTTTGTATACTAATAAAGTTTTGGATAAGATGAAACCAAGTTTGCAGGAATATTCAAATTTTTCCGTTTTGAAATATTTCAGTCCACACACCTCCAGGATGCCACACATTAACTCCTACAGGTAGCACATTTTGGAATTGTCTGAATAGTGCCAGGAAAGCATTTCTTTTCTACAACAAATCAATGTAGACAATATCCCAATATAGTTGTAGAGCTAACTTTGAATCTGTTAAAGTACACATTTTACATGACTTTCCTTAAAACTTTATCTTTCTGCTTGATGATAGTAGTATAGATTAGGAAATTCTCTATATAATAATACCAATAATATATTTCATGCGTAAATACAAGTGATTAAATATTATATCACTCTTTTCCTTTGTGAATTTTGTGTTGATCTGACCTTTTCTTCAGTGTCATCCTTGACTGATATGATTACCTGTTTTACTGTTAAGAACAATACTCAACACTGAAAAGAATGAAGTTGTCTTTATATGCAGGCACCAGATGCTGTTGTTTATCATGCAGCTATTGTTTATCAATAAATAAAAATAGTGGACAGCTTGCTGATTGCTGTACAGGTTTCATGTTTAGGTGACACAAATTGTTGTTTAATATGACACAAAATCATTTGGTCAGATTAACAGTCCATGTTCTCAACCAGTATTATCAGGCGTATATACCTACATCATTTTCATGTCATATCTGTTGCTGCCACCTCTTTCTTAATGGAGGCCATTTGTAGGTTGAATGTGATAGTGTTCCCTCTTGAAGTCTTTATCTAGGTGTCAGACTGATTTGTAGTATCACACGAAGTATGAGATGACAGTTTGATTCTGTGTTGGCAAAGCCATCAAATGTGAATAAAAAGTAAAGATTGTGCTAATAGAGCGATATGTAGCATAGCCCAAGGTCGATGTTTTCTCCACATTTAGCGTATGGTACTTTCCAAATTATAACTAACTAAAGCTTCTAGATAAACCTGGAAAAGCTGCAATGCATAACAGACAAATCTAAGAAAAGTAATTTGATGTGTATTATGTACATATATCGTACTGTGGCATTTGATTACATACAGTATTTTCAGTTTTTGCTTTAGGAGGAAGAATAAATAAAGTAGCCTGGTAGTTATGGACTCAGCACTTTTAATAATAAAATAAAACTGCCATTTTCAGTTATTTGCACATGTTATTGTCTTTCTAGCCTACTTACTCTCCTTGAGGCTGAATTTGACACTAATATTAGTCTCTCTTTGTTTTATTGTTATCTTCACATGTTGCTTCCTACCTTGAAACCCCAACCCCAATGTCACATCTGTCAGCCATAGTATTTTGTTTCCCAGATAGGAAGGCATATAAATCAAGTTTCCTTTGAATCCCTCCATGCATTCCAGAGCTAAGCTTTTACATCCCCCCCCCCCCCCCCCCCCTGTAGCCTTGTACAGAACTTTATAAAGCATTCTGAGTCATAAGCAATAAATGTTAATGGTTGCCTAATTATTGAACCTTATACCCTAAAGACTAAAATGAGAACATCAATAAAATAAGTGATATAAATAGTAGAGATTGTGTGAGCTTCACACAGTCTCCAGCTGCCTCAGGTTGTTAAATATTTTTGATACTGATTAAATAGAATTTGACATCCTCCCACAATTGTCAGCTGTTATTATAGATCTTAGAAATTGAGGACTATATTTTAAAATTTTTGGCCCTGAATATCTAAAATGCTGCACCACCATTTATTTTAATGTTACTTGCAGAAACTTTTATTAATTACATCATTCATCATTGTCAACAAGTTGACATCCATGTCAACCAGTTACATTCCCTGGTGGATAGATGTCTCCCCTGTCTTTTCATGTCATGTAGCCTAATCCATATGATCCCTGCATCTTTTTTGTCATATACTCGCCTTCCGTTACAGTGTTGTCTCAATCCTTCCTTCCTTCTCATCATCCTGCGAAGAACTTCTTTGTTAACTCATTTTTGTTATGTTCATAATTAAGTCTCCAGCTTAATCTGTTAATGAATCTAGTTTTCTGATTTCTTCTGCCTCATAGTATTTCCCAACATGCCTGTCTCCATTGCTCAGTGAGCAATCCTTGGCCTTTCAGTGATTTTTGCATTGAAAGTCCATGTGTCACTGTCAGAAGTTACACTAATTGTGAACTTTCCATTTCAGGTGCATCAGAAACGTAATTTTGAATTTCCTGTTCAGGTTAACTAAACCACTCCAGGCCATTTTACTCTTTTGTTTATTTTTCTGCTGTGCATTTTACTGTCATCTTCAACTGCTGTAAATACAAAAACTGTGACTCCATTGTAATTTTTTACCATTTTATTTTCAGTGTATTGATTACATATTATTTTAATCTTATTCATTGTATGAATACAAAGTAAAGGTTGGGGTAGGCCTAATAGATATGTAGTATACCCCAAGGTCTACTTCATGTTTAATGTTGTTTCCATAATAAGCAACAAAAATTACCAGATAAAATTTTATTTTATTCTTATTGTAATTGATTTTCAAACTTGTTATCTTCAGTTCTTTAATTCGTTATTGAAGTTTATCTGTGGTGAAGATGACACTGGTTTCTGTTGTTTACTTATACAAGGAGCACTGTGCAATGTCTGTTACACAATAATTTCTGTTTGATGATAGAAAGTTAGTGTGAACCCCATCATGCCCTTCCACCTTGCCCCCATTAAAACTGATGGTAGCATTTTCACTCCCAGTGCCCAATCTGTCTTCAAATTCTATACTGGAACTCTTTGCTGTCACATTGTGCATGTTGTGATCATCCATACAGGTAACATGTTATTTATGCATTGAATACCCACCTGCTTTGTAATTCCTGTTACTGCCGTGACCTCTGCCAGGGTCGTGGTGGTCATAATAACTTCATGCATCATTTTCAGGAAGTCTCACCTCACTTTAGGGGAGACTTCTTAAGGTAAACATCCAATGCCCTCTGCTCTGCTGCAAGCACAAGTGCTTTATTTGAACTGTCTCTGTAAGTATTAATATTCAAATTTCTAATTCTGTTCGAAAATGCTTCTGTGGATTGTCGATGCCACTGGGTAATGCCATTAAACTGTTGCTAGTAACACCTTGCTGTATTTTTTCCATGGTAACATTCCAACATACCTTCCAGTAAATCTAAGAAAGTATAGGCAACCCATAACTTACCATGCTACAATTAATATTTCCTTGCATCTCCTATTTACCTCAACCAAGCCACACTCGATAACTGTTCCATTTAGGACCACCCAAACTAAGATCTGTTTGTAAGTTTTCCAGGAAAATGCCTTTTTTCCTCTCATGATTGATCTGAGAAAGAAGTAATCAGACAAGCAACCTTCTCTCTTCTTTAGACATTTCCATTTTGTTATGCATTGTAAGATTATCTGTTCATATATGCATGACATCATCCAGTAAATGTTGGAGTGCATCATGGATGGCCATTTTCTCATCTACAGTGCCAGGTGGCATACTTGTCTGTGATTCTCACTCCATGGGAAAAGGAGAGAACACACACAAAACTCAGAATTCAGAAAAAACAAGCGATCCACAAGCAAGTGTAATATGCCCAGGCTGCCACTTACTCATCACACCATAGTGAATTCTACTGGTTGGTTGCTGTTGAAGGAACTGCTGTCCTTCCTTTCATCAGATTTCACTTGGTATTGAATGGGCAGAGGACAGCAATGACTCATTACACAGTGGAATGGAACAGCTGATATCAGATTTCTGACACCAAATTGTATCAGCATGTTGTAGATTTCACCCAGTCTGGCCTTCCAGGTAAGTGGATCTGATTCAGGTATGCTTTCACAGTGGCCTCTCAGCTACCCAGCAAATAAGTTTAGTAGGCATGTCTCCATTGGAATATCAGACTAGCATGACAGCACTGTATGGGAGATAGGTATCAACGAATGTAGCCCACAAGCAGTCAGACAGTTTAAGATGGATGATACACATACTACTAACACCGACAAAGTTATGGTCCCTGCAGGTTCAGAGCATGTTCGTCATTTCCCGCTTCTGTAACTTGGAGGTGGTAATAGTGGAGACAGTAGTGGGGGTGTCAACATCATAACAGATGTTCATCTAGGCAGTGTGACCTGGGGGTCAAAATGCTAACAGTCACAGGTCTGATACTGGTACATGAGACTGGTTGTGATCCTAAGTGGCTCACTAGCGTTGCTTTGTAGGGTTTCAACAAGGGTGTTTTGACCATGGTTACTTAACCAGTGGTGGTGCATTACTAATGTGGTGCTGAGTATTCGTTCTGTTAGTTTACTTCTGGTTCAAGAGGGTGCCACTCGGCCACTTCAGGTGCATAGTCTTCAGTATACTAACAATGAAGTGAAATAAAAAATATGGATTAAAATAATTTATTTGAAGAGTAGGGTACACAAAATTAAAATAAGTAAGCAGTCAGCATCTTAGAAAATGGATAACATAGTTCGTCTAAACGAGAAACACACATTCACACACACACCTCTCTCTCTCTCTCTCTCTCTCTCTCTCACACACACACACACACACACACACACACACACACACACACACACGACTACTGTCTCTGGCCACAGAGGCCAGACTGCGAGTGTCTGCACAAGATGGGAGAAGCGATGTTGAGTGGTGAGGCTAAGGAGGAGGCTGGGGTGGGGAGGGGGAGGGATAGCAGGGAAGGCGTGGGGTATGGTAAAATGCTGCTTGCGGGAGCAAACGGGCATTGTAGGCACAGGTTAGGACAGCTAGAGGAATTCAGTTGTTTGGGGGGGGGGGGCAGAAAAGGATTGAAGTAGAGGAGGTAAAAAAGACTGTAGCTGCCTTGGTGGAATAAAAGGCTGTGTAGTGCAGGAATGGGAGCAGGGAAGGGGATACATGGGTTAAGGACTGGGACTAACGAAGGTTAAGGCCAAGTGGGTTACAGGAATTTAGGATATATTCCAGTGATTTCCTAACTGTGCAGTTCAGAAAAGCTGGTGTTGGTAGAAAGGATCCAGATGGTGCAGGCTCCCTCCCACAACCATACAAAATACAGACACGTACCTTCCCTCCAAAAACCTCAGCCCCATGGAAGTACCAGTTCTTTCCAGCGACCCTACTTTTTGCCCCGGTTCCATATTCAGCTGGACTTTTAAAGACTTCTCTCTTTCTCCCAGTCCCTACAGTGGAAACACTTTTTTGCCACCAACAAGATTAAACCCAGAACTAATGCAGAGGCCTGCGTGACTCACTTTACTCCTAATCGAACCGCGATCCACCCCCACTACACCCCCCCCCCCCCCCAAAAAAAAAATTACCCCCTGATTACAGAATTTTTTAAACTCACAGCTTGCCTCACCATCATTCCTCAATATGGAAGCTAACTTATAATCCTACCTGCTGACAAAGGCTCCACCACCATGGGTTTGAACCTCAGGGATTACCTGGCAGAAGGACTCTGTTTGCTGTTGGATGCATAAACTTACAAACCCTGTCACAGTGACCCCGTTCCATAAATCCAGCAGGATCTCCACTCTCTCCTCAAATCCTTAGGACCATCCCAGGACACCTTCCAGAGTGTATCTCTTTTCTCACCCCTACCACTCCCCACACTCCTATCTTTTATATGCTTCCTGAAGTCCATAAACCCAACCACACAGGGTGTCCCATTGTTTCCAGTTACTATGCCCCCACTGATAGAATCTCTGCTCTTGTAGATCAATACCTTCAGTGTATTATCTGTAACTTATCCTCCTACATAAAAGACACCAACCATTTCCCCCACCAACTTTCCACAGTTCTTGTTGCTGATTCCAAATCTGCTGCAACCTCCATCCTGATCACCATGACCAACTGTATCCTCACCCACAGTTACTTCAGCTTTGAAGGCATCACCTATGAACAAATCTGTGTTACACCATTGAGCACCAGCATGTCACCATTCTATGCCAACCTATTAATGTGCCATCAGGAGGAACCGTTACTAACCACCCGATATCCTGAAGCCTTCACCTGTTTCAGATTCAGTGATAACTTCTTCGTCTTGGTGTGGATGGAAGGAGAGGGCACCCTACCCACATTCCTCCAGAACCTCAGCACCTTCTGTCCCATACACTTCACTTGGTCCTTCTCAATCCAACAAGGCACCTTCCCCGTTGTTGACGTCCACCTCAAAGGTGGCTACATAAGTACCTCCGTCCATATCAGATTTGCCAACCATCAGCAATCCCTCCACTTCAATATCAATAGCTGCCATCCATTTCATACCAAGAAGTCTGTTCCATACAGTGTAGCCACCTATAGACATTGCATCTCCAGTGATGAGCAGTCCCTCTCAAAATATACCAAGTATCTCTCTCAGACCTCCACAGAATGAAATTACCTTCCCAACCTTGGTGCAGAAACAGAGCTCCCATGCCTTATTACTCCAGTTGTGCATCACCTCCCAAAGTCTCACTGCTTGGCCACGAAGGAGAACCCCCCTCGTGACAGTATCACACAAGACTGGAGCAACTGAATCACATTCTCCACTATTGTTTCGGCTACCTCTTGTTGTGCCCTGGAATGAGTAATATCCTATCCACTATCCTTCTCACTTTTCCCATGGTAGTATTCTGCCACCCACTGAACGTACACGATATCCTCATCAATCCCTACTCCATCCCTGCTCCTAACCTCTTGCCTCATGGCTCATATCCCTGTAACTGACCTAAATGCAAGACCTATCCCACTACCACTTACTCAGTCCACTCACAAGCATCACCTATTCATCAAAGGCAGGGCCATCTGTGAAACCAGTCATGTGATTTATAAGTTAAACTGTATTCTACATGGGCATAACAACCAACAAGATGTCTGTCCACATGAGTGGTCACAGCCGAATTGTGGCCATGAGACAGCTGGACCACACAGTTACTGAACATGCTGCTCAACACAATGTTCTTCACTTCAGGGGCTGCTTCACTGTCTGCACCATCTTGATCCTTCCTACCAACATCAGCCTTTCTGAAAAGCTCAAGTGGGAACTCTCCCTGCAGTATATCCTATGTTCCTATAAGCCCCTTAGCCTGAACCTTCTTTAGTTGTTGTCCTTCACTCACTCTTATCCCCTTCCCTGCTCCCACTCTATCACTACACAGTCTTCTACTCCAGCGACACACCTGCAGTGTTTTTCTCCTCCTCTAATTCTCTCCTTTATTGCTCCCCCCCCCTCCCCCTTCCCTGCCTCCCAACCTCCTGGGTGCATCTAACTGCACTACCCTGTCACTGTTTGCTCCCACAAGCAGCACGTAACCGTCTCCCACCCCTAACCTGCTAGCCCTCCCTGTCCCCATCCCAGCCTCCTCCTTATCCCCACCACCCAAATTTCTTCTTCCATCGTGCACAGTTGCTCATACTCCAGCCTCAGTGGCTAGGGGCAATGGTTATGTGTGTGAGTGATGCCTGCATGAACGTATGTGTGTTGTTTACTTCTGAAGAAGGCCTTTTGTCAAAAGCTCACATGTTTAGCACCTTTTTGTTGTTCCTGTCTGTGCCTTACCATCTCCTCGACATGGTGAATAGCAGTCTATCCTTTTCATAATATTACCATTATTCCATCCTGGATTTTCCATTGTTTGAGATTACATATTCTTTATTTTGGTCATTATGTATTCCTAATATTGCATTTAAGAAAACTATGAACAAGAAATTCACTGATACTTACAAATTATACTTTGAATTGGAAAGTTTTAATATTTTGGGCAGAAACTTCTCTTTTTGTAAGCAAAGCAGTATTATAATAATATTTTTAACATATTAAATTTGTTTAGTTTAACTCAATAAGAGTCATTGGGATTAATGTGTATTACCTGTGGATCCTCTGTAGTTATGGTAACAACTGTGTGTAGGCTAACTGAGAAACACGCCCAGAGTATTATACTGAGTTTGGTGTAAAATTCTTACCTAGCCTAAACCATATTTCATTTTTCTCTAGTAACTGACCAAACAAAATAAATTACTTGCCATAGAAAAACTGCCTCCTAATACATCATGCATTGTAATGTCATGTGACAGAATATTTTTGAGTATGTGAAATGGAAGACTTAATGAAGTGGCATCATTTTGAAATGTTACCCAAAGGGTCACTTTTTGAGGTCCTTGGACAAGTTGAGGCCTGCCTAATATTGAAGTGAACTGAAGACATGTATCCACCTCATTTCTATAATATTTTAAGCTTATTGAAGAACTTTACTGCAAAGCTGTTCTGAGTATATGCATTGCTATTTCTGTATTCATAGACATTTGTATTTCAAATATGGAACCTGGAAATAATTTGCAATTCACATTGATCTCTAATAATGCAGCGCGATACACAAAAGCTAACTTTTTCTGCCACAAGGTATTCTCCATTATTCATTAAACCCTTCATTTTACTTTAAACTGAAAATGTTTTGCTACTTGAAAAATTATGTAAGGTTTGGTCTACATGAAATATGAGCAGTAGTTACTCAGATAAGTGGACTGCTTCAGATGACACTCAGGTAAGCGGATTGCCTCAGATGTTGAGATATGATTTGTGAGTTGGCTGACCAATCAAAGAAGAAGAAAAATACCAGATGCCTCAGATGTTAAAATATCAGAATCCTCAGATATTAAGATCTGATATGGGAGTTGCCTGACCAATCTAAGAAGGGGAAATACCAGAGCCAGTCAACTGAAAAAATGGTCACCACACTGATGACTTAGAGCTCCAATCCTTTGGTAAAACTACTATTAACTATTGATAATGCATAGGAAAAGAGAGCAACTTACTCACAAATTTCTCATTGTCTGTTTTGCTGGCTGTGTTCTGTCAGTATCATAAATGGAAATATATAAAACAGAATACCCATATCCATTTTGCTCTCTGACATCTGAGATTGTTGAAGGATGACAAATTTAGTTTTGCATGACCATTAAATTCAAAGAACGCTGCCTGTTACTTTCATATATGGTATTGAAGCTCACTTAGAGTATCAACAATACAGAACACGGCCTACCCTTGGATTATAACAATTCAGCTGTGACTCCTCACCACACAGCATGCACATGGCCACAAAATCTTTCTTGTCCTCAGTGATCACTCACACTCCAGAAAAGAAGTTATAAATCAGTTTCCCACTAGCCACATATAAATTAAGGATCCAGATCAAACAGCAGAGAACAACTTACTATATACACTGATGGTTCAAAGCATTATGGCCACTGCCTACTATGAGATTAAATACAGCCAGTTGCTATTGCGGATACATGATGTGGTAAAGAAAGTGTACAAGTGGAGCAAAGACAAATGGGAATCATATGGGCCACAAATGGAAAAATCCACAGACATCTCCAAAATGCCAAACTGGTCAGCTCTTTGCTTGCCACTGTCATGAGTATCTGTGGAAAGTGGTTGAAGAATAGTGATACCAAGAGTAAGCGTCAAGATGTTGGATGTCCACACCTCATCACAGAATGTGGAGACCCTGCGTCTTGATCTTGGCCTGCCCTGTACTGTAGAAGCCATTTTAGCGGATGACCCACGAGCAGCTGCTCGCGTTCTTCATTTTATCAATTTGACAACCCTCTCAAAGGACATTTGATTATGCTGTTTTCTTTTTTAATCCTATGCCTGTCAGTCTGTCTTTTATCGTGTTTTCCGTTTCGTTGCTGTTTAAAACTTGTGACTCGCGGTGCATTCCTAACGTAGTCTGGGCGCTAATGACCGTTGAAGTTGTGCGCCCTAAAAAAAAAAAAAACCCAGAATGTGGAGGTTGGGGGTTTGCCCTGTTTGTAAAGGAGGATAGGCAGGGATCTGATGACACAGTACAGTATTAGTGCAAGCATAAATGTTTTGGATCCCACCATTCAGCACACTTTGCTGAACCTGGACTCCACAGCAGATGACTCGCAAATGTTTCCATGTTGACCGATGACATTGTCAGTTACAATTGTAGTGGCACAGGATCATCGAGATTGGAGTGTGGATCAGTGGAAATGTGTGACCTGGTGAACAAATCACTTTTCTTGTTACATCATGTTGACAGTCATGTGCGGGTATGTAGTCATTCAAGTGAACAGCTGCACGCAATGTACTCTGCATCACTGATGCAGGCTGGTGGGAGTCAGTACCATACTATGGTGGACATTCACTCTGGTTTTTGTGGAACCTATAGTAGTAACTGAAGGCACTGTGAAAGCTGAGGAGTGTGTTTACATTATTGTAGACCTCCTGCATCCATTAATGCTTGATGTCTTTCCCAACAGCGGTGAATCTTTTAGTTTGTGTCGCAGGACAAGAATTACACTGCAGTGAGGAACATGGTGGTGTACTCACATTGATGCCACTACCAACAAATTAGCCTGATTTGAACATGGTGGAACACATCTAGGGCTGTAACAGTCTCCAGCTTTGTGTCCACAAACCACCAGCCTGTAATTTACATGCATTGTGGGACCTTTTTGTAGACATCTGGAGTTTTATTTTAAATCATCAGTTATATCAGTAAACAGTCACAGCACCTCTTCAGAGTACAACAAAATTTTGCTGATATATGACATTTGTTTTCCTTCTTCATTAGGAGTAGCTAAGAAATTGTTCTAGAATCTTGATTAACTAGCTTGCTTCTACTCTGTAGGAGAATGTTCATACCAGTGATGCATACATAGCATCCACTACAGCGGACAGCTGTTAATGGTTGCTTCAATCTGGGCACTCTGTACTGGTGACACAGACAGCTGTCATGCTGAAAGATCTCATTATGGCTGGAAAAGACATCAAGCATGCAGGAATGCAGGAGGTCCATAATAATGTGTACTCAATCTGCAGGTGTTACAGTGCTTTCAGTTACTACCACAAGTTCCATAGAAGTCCAGGTAAATGCACGCCATAGAATATTACTGCCTCCCACCAGCCTTCATTTATGGTGTAGTGCATGTTTCACACAGCTGTTCCCTTGTATCAACAAGTACCCAGATAAAAACATCAACATGATGTAACAAGAAATGTGATTCACTCAACCAGATGACCAATTTCCACTGATCCATGCTCCATTGTCAATGATCCTGTGCCCACTACAGTTGTAACTGACAGTGTCGTTGGTCAACATGGGAACACTTACGAATAAGAGTCGTGCTTACACCAAATCTGTACTGTGTCATCAGGTCTCCCACCGATCTCTGCTTATCCTGCTTTACAAATAGGGCAAGTCTCCACATTCTATGATGAGGTGTAGACATTCAACATCTCAATGCTTTCTCGTGGTTTCACTATCCTTTCACCACTTTCCACAGATACGATAGTGACAAGCCAACAGCTGATGAGTTTGACATTTTGAAGTTATCTGTGGATTTTCTTTTTTGCGGCCTGGATGATTCCCATTCATCTCTGCTCTGCTTGTCACATTCTTTACCATAACATGTGTCCGCAACATAGGCCATATTTAATCTCATAGTGGTCAGTGGCCATAATGCTTTGAATCATCGGTATATATACTGAATGGTTCTCTACAGTTACGTGTTTCATCTGGATCCCTAAGCAGTTCATGGCCTGTGCGAAACTGATTTAGAGCTGCTCCGCTGGAGTGTGAGTGATTATTGTGGATGACAATGATTCTGTGGCCAAGTGCATGTTTTATGGTGAAGAGTCACAGTTGAAGTATTAGGGCCCAAGAGTAGGCATTGTCTTGCAAGTTGTTCATAAATTTAATTGAGCTGTACTGGCAAGTAAGAAAGTAATACACAGTGTTATTTGCATTCAACAGTTAAGCAAAACTAAATTATTCATCCTTCAACAATTTCCAGATTCAGAGACCAAATCAGGCATGTTTATTCTGTTTTACATGTGTCCATTTCTGGCATTAGTTTGCCACTCAGTTTTCCGCAGATAAAGTCCGAAGAATTCATTTACTGACTGAATTCACGGGTTTAATTCACGGGTTTTGGTGTCGTCATATATGCATTCCTCATGGCTCTCAAACAATAGAGATTTGAATATCGTCATACCTCAAGTAGTTTGTTCAAATAATGTCCTGTGCAAACCCGGTAGAGAAGTTTGATTAGAGCTGCACTTTCTCTCTCCAAAAGTAACACACAGTGATATTGTGTTCAGCACTAGAAATGTAATCCATGATGATTATGTGGTAGACGCAGCAGCCAAACAAAATATAATTTTGATTGAATATGCCAGCCTCTTGCGTTCTGTGGTATCATTGTGGAGAGCGATAATTATGAAAAGTCACAGAATATAGGGGATAGAAATGCCTGAGAACCAGCCCCCATTGGTTAACTAACTGCCTAACAGCTGTATATTTCCCATCAGTCACTCAAATTAAATGAGATAACACTAGCACTTCTTCATGTAGGGCACTCCACCAAGAAGAGCCATTAGTATTGGATGCCTGTTGTGTTCCATTGTAAGTAAATGACATTAGTATTCTAGGAGCATGCGTCATGTGTTGGGATGGACAATGACACTGTCTCCGAGGAAACAAGCCTTTTATCTAAACAATCAGAGAAGCAAACACAGTATCTATCTGGGCATTAATGCCTTTAGATATTAATGATTAATGTTTTAGACATTTCGAATTAGTGTTATTTTTATATTCCTTGTACTTTGATCCTTAATTTTTACTGCAGTTACATATTTTCATTGTTGGTACTGAAAATTTTAAAAGTTGTTAGGATGATAGTAAAGCCTGCTGTTAAATGCCCTAAACATAAAAGCTCATCAATCCTTTAGGGTCTAATCAGTCCTGTAGTAATGCACAACCATTTAGTTGTGAGCATTCTTTAACATTTTTCTGTCTGCGTGTGAACTACTGTGGACCTGTGATCCTAGCAAGTGTTCTCTGCTTTGGTAAATGTGTCCTGCAAATATGCAGGTTTCCTTGTTCATGTTATATGTGCAACGCATAACAAAACTCATTTAATTATTCATTAATAAGCCCAAACTTTGCCATCTTTGACGGGAATTCATAACTCAAAAGTTTGACATGGTAGACATACTCCTTATGTTAGCTGTAGAAATATGCCAAGTGTTAGAAGCAGTACTTTAAGATGTCGGCAAAGAAATGAAAAGAAGTAATGTATTCAGTGGAGACCTTAATCATCCAACAATCAATTAGAAGAATCGAAGTTTTGCTAGTAGTGGGCTTGATAAGACACCCTGTGGAACGGTACTAAATGCCTTCTTTAAAGAGTACCTCACTAATAATGGAAATGTATTGCAGCTAATGGCAACAAATGGACCTGACCTCTTTGGGTATGTCCACATTGAAATTGGTTTCGGTGACTGTGACGTGGTTGTGGCAACAATGATAACCGAAGTACAAAGTAAAACTAAAATGAGCAAAATGATGTATATGTTCAGTAAACTAGATAAAATTCAGAAGTGTCATATCTCAGTGAGGAACTTGAAACTTGTAACACAGGGCAGGAGTATGTAAGGGAACTACGGCTCAAGTTTAAAAGAATAATTGGCCATGCAATGGATAGGTATGTATGCAGCAGAACTGTCCATAATGGGAGATATGCTCCATGATATATAGTCATTGTGAAGAAACTTCTAAAGAAACAGAGATTACTGCATCATAGGTGCAAAACATAGCACCAGAGATATATATGAATGAAATGTGTTTGGCTGTCAAGAGAGCAGTACATGAAGCCTTTAATGACTACCATAGCAAAAATATAGTCACATGATCTTTCACAAAACTCAACGAAATTAAGGCTGTTAGTGGCACCAAAGGTAGTGTCCAGTTCCTAGTGAATGAAACAGGAACTGAAATTGAAATTGAGGGTAGCAAAGCAAAAGCTGAAACGCATTACTCTGTTTTCAAATGTACCTTTACAAAGAAAATCCAAGGGAATTGCTCCAGTTCAATCCTTGCATCACTGAAAGGATGAGTGAAATAAGTATTAGTGTCAGTGATTGAAATCTTTAACATTGGACAAAGCTCCAGGGTGTGACAGAAGTCCTATAAGGCTCTGTACTGAATTTGCAGTTGAGGTAGCCCATCTTCTAACTATACTCTGTTGTTTATCTCTTGGAAAAAAAAACAAAAAAAAAGTGCCCAGTAGTTTGAAGAAAAAAGCACAGGTCACACCTGTCTACAAGAAGGGTAGAAGTAGTGATTCACAAAACTGCCATCGCAATTTTTGACATCGATTTGTTACAGAATCTTACAACATAATCTGATCTCAATCATAATAAGGTATCTTGACAGAATGAACTCCTTCATGCCACCCAGCATGATCAAGTGAATCCCTGCTCACATCAAGGCAGTCAGGTAGATGCAGTATTTCTTGATTTCTGAAAAGCATTTGACTCAGTACCACACTTGCACTTACTGTCAGAAGTACTATCATATGGCATCTCAAGTATAGTATGTGACTGATGGAAGATTTTTTGGTAAGAAGGACGCAGCAATTTGTCTTCGATGGAGAGTCTTCGACAGATGTTGAAGTAAATCCAGGTGTGCCCAGGGAAGTTTGTTGGGACACTTTTTTTTCATGTTTCATATTAATGACCTTGTGGACAATATTAATAATAATCTCAGACTTTTTGCAAATGATGCAGTCATCTGCAATGAAGTACTACCTGAAAGAAGTTGATAAGCGTATAAATATTAAGTCAGCTCATGATAAGATTTCAAAGTTGTGCAGATATTGCCAACCTTTTAAATGCTCAGAAATGTAAAATTGTGCACTTCACAAAATGAAAAAGTGTAGTATCCTATGACTATAATATCAGTGAGTCACTGTTGGAATCGGCTGACTTACACATATACCTGGGTGTAACCCACTGTGTTGATGTGAAATGGAATGATCACTTAGGTTCAGTCATTGGTAAAGCAAGTGGTACACTCGATTTATTGGTACAATACTGGAGAACTGCAATCATTTTGCTAAGGAGCTTGCATGCAAGTCACTTGGGTAACCCATTCTAGAATACTGCTCAAGTGTGGGGACCTGTACCAAGTGGGACAAATGGGGGATACTGAACATACACAGAGGGGGGGTGTACTTTTGAGGGAATTTGGGAAAAAAAGGGGAAAAATGTTGTAATTTATATTTGGGACAAGAGGAAAAAAATGTAATTTACATGAATGGAGGGAATAGACAGTTAAATCATAAGAGTAGAATTTATAGAACAATGTATGGCAGCAGCAGTCTGCGAAACTTCCTTTTTTTTTTTCGTTACGTAAGAGCACTACAGGTGCAACCTGATGTTAATGCTTCTTGCAGTGGAAAGTTGAAGATAGAAAATACACAACAATAGTAAGGTATATCACCAGGTATTAGGAAATAAAGTTATTAACAGTGAGTCAGCATAGTTTTCTGTCCATACCGTTACTGAAAAATATGCACAATAATCTTAATGTTCCCAACTATTGAAAAAATAATGACAACTGAGAAGCTAAGAAATTGTGTATTTGATGTTTGTAGCTTCATTTTGTAATTTGTTCCTGATCTAATTTCTGTATCTGTAAATCTTGTACCAGTGGGCTTGTCACGATGCTAAGTCTTTTGAGTGAATCTACAGAGAGTCTGGATCAAATTTACATATTGAGCACTATGTTTAGGCACCAAATAATCTTGTTCCATGATTGGTAAGCTATCTTGAGTTTATTTGAAAGTTAAGATTATTTAAAAAGATAGAATAGATGATATTCTTTTGATTTGAAATTAAAGGAGACAAAATGGCTGGACCTTCAGGAGGAAAAATTACAGTACTGCTAGTAGTCAAATATAAAATCACAAAAAAACCTATTCTAGCTTTCAGAATTATAAGTTATTCCTCGTGGAAGTAAGAGGGAGACTTTGGAGAAGGTTAAAAGGAGGGGCAGGTCATGCAGAGCTCAGCATAAGATGGTCTAATAGGAAAGAACTAGTAGTTTGGCACACTAGGACAGTTTTTGGTACATTTATTTGTTCTTGTCACCAATAATACACTTTTGCTTGCTGGGGGTAAATACGGACAAGCCATTCTGTTTTCTTGCAATTTTAATTTTTTTTTTCAATAAATTGTCCTTTTGATACATCCTAATTTGTGTTAACGATGTAGGAGATAATAAAAGATTTAACAGAAGATTCTAAATTATGTCAAGGCATTTTATCTCAGATGTTTGTTTTAACATACCTCTAATTATAGTGTTTGTTTGTCAAATCATAATAGTAATTCTTTACTCAACAGCTTCACAGCTGGTTTGCAGTTGAAAGCTTTGAATTGAAAACACGAACAACAACACACCTTCAATGAACTTGATATTTGTTACTTTACTAGGTGGGTGACATTGCTGAAAAGATCATTCTAATCATAGCATGTGGACATCTTTGTGGGATATCCCATGTGTTAAACACCTATGGTATTGCTTATTGTGACCCTTAGTTGACTTCTTACAATGTTGGATGTTGCATGATTTAAGTAACTTGCATGGTAATAAATAAGAAAAAAATCTCCATTATTTTTTTTATTTTATTTTTTTAAAATCACTAAATATGCATGGGATGTTCTCTGGAAATCTAGCTGCTGAACTTTATAACAATGCACCAAACTGATAGTTTGTATTGGCTGCAATGAATCTGTTGCGCATTCTCACAAGTAATGTGTATCAAGATGTGTGTTTATCTTACTACGTATTGTCATAGCAACATGTTAAATACTTTTGCATGGACAAAAAAACAGGATGAAAGTCACCAAAATTATTCTATCTACACCTGCTTCGTACTCTGCGAGCCACTGTACAGTACGTGATGGAGGTAGCTTGTACTAGTATGTATCATTTCCCTTCCATTTAATATTAATGACTGTGTCAAGCAGCACACTACTAAAGCTGTATTCGAACATTACGGGATTGTTTCTCCTACTCATCTGCTTTATTTTACATTTTTCCACATTTAGAATGAGCTGACACTCATGACACCAAGCAGAACTTGTGTCTAATCCTCTTGTATCCTCCTATAGTCATTCAACTTCCTGTACACCACTGCTTCGAAAGCAAACAAGCACAGACTGTGGTTCACACATTCCATCAGATCATTTACGTATATGTAGATCAGTAGTGGTCCTAATACATATCCCTGGGGCACTCCTGGTGGTATCCTTGCCTCTGATGAACACTGTGTTCTATTATGTAAGAAGTATTTGACCTGCTCGTGTATCTGGGAACCTATTCTGTTGTTCATATTTTCATTATCAGTCTGCAGTAGGGCACCATGTGAAACACTTTCGGAAATCTAGGAGTATAGAATCTGCTTATTGCCATGTAGTTCACAGAATATCATGTGAAAAAAGGGCAAGCTGAGTTTAGCACGAGTGATGGTTTCTAAACCCATGCTTATTTGTGGACAGAAGCTTTTCTGTCCCAGGGAAATTTGTTATATTTGAATTGCAGATATGTTCAAGAATTCTGCAGTAAACTGATGTTAAGGGTATTGCTTGGTAATTTTACAAGTCCATTCTCTTAACCCTTCTGTCACCTGCACTTTTTTCCAGTCCCTTGGGACTTTGTTATGTGTGAGGAATTTAATGGAAGCTAATTAAGGGACCAATGCCATAGAGTACTTTTTCTGTTAGTTGGAAAAAAATCCACTAGAAGATGACTTTCTTTTAAAAGTATAATAGAATGTAATTTTCTACAAATTTGTAATTTTGTTTTTATTAATATAAAAACCAACACCAGCCACAAATTCCAAGATGAGCACTGGCCTGCAGCATTTTAAGAAGTGGCCATGAAAGCTTCAACAATTTTATAATGTAAAAATACATGAAATATTTGTTCTCTTTGTCAGTAATTACCCACCATTAAATGCACAAGCATATGATGACATTAAGAAAGTGAATTTCAGGTAATAAGGTTTTATGCTTATGCTTTTATGCTTTTTATGGCTGTTGCCTGATCTCGATTGAGTAAAATAGTGTGTTATTTCTTAATTCTCTGACTCTCCATAATTTAGTTGTATCTACTTTCATTTTAGAGATGTCAGTTAATCTGTGACATTGTGATGAAAAACCACAGTTTCAGAGCTGACTTACATGTTATTTAAACTGTCACAGAAATCCATTAAAATTTTTAGGATTATGTCATTTGCAGCACAGTCCATTGTGAAACTTTTTTATAGATTAAAACTGTGGGCTGAATCAGAGTTTATAACTGTTACAGTTTGTTTCTTGGGCAATGTTCTTAACCAACTGAGCTAACCGGGAATGACTCACAACCCATCCCCACAGCTGTAGTTCTGCCAGTACAACTCACTTATCCTTTCCAAACTTCACATAAGCTTTGCTGCATGCCTTTCTTAACTAGTATTACTAGAAAAAAAGATATGATTGATATTCAACTCAACCACAGGTTAGGGGTTTTTGAAATAAATCTTTCACTCAGAAGCAGAGTGTGAAATGTTTTGAAACTATCTGGCAGATCAAAGCAGTGCACAGTCTGCTGCAGAGTGAAATATTTGTAATGAAAAAATCCCTGTCAAAAAGCTGTTTAAATAAACCATTAAATAAAATGTGGAGATTTAGTTGATATTCTTAACAATTTTTTTTTCAACTAAATTATCTTGGGAAGCACTTGCTCTGTAATATCTTACTGAAAAAAGAAAAAGAATGGAAAAAAAGCTTTATTTGCATAGAACACTGAGCTATCCGAGTGTGTGGGTTTTTGTGCCAATAATATGGATATTGTGATAATACTAATGATTTGATGCATTTCTTTTACACACACACACACACACACACACACACACACACACACAGAGAGAGAGAGAGATAAATTACCTTTTACATTTATATAAATTCTTGTACAAAGACGAGAGACAGATATTAAAATAGTTGATAGTCATTGGAAGCACTAACTCCTTTTTTATAATTTTCTCAGACTTGGTGACCTTTCTGTATTAATTGTTATAATTTACTTTTCAGACTGACTTCAACGTTACACAAAACGTCATTTTACAGAGGTAAAATATTACCTGCAAATAACACACTGTCTGAAGAAAATGGTGAGTAACCCTGAGAACAATTCTAACATTGTAAATGATAAGATTAGATGTCTGATAAATCTAATTATATCAAAAAATTAAATTTAGATGGGGCAGTCAACCATAAAGTGGTTGATAAGCTATCGTTGCACTTTGTGAAGCAAGAGACTCATAATAGATACTGGGAAGAGAAAATCTTTAACCTTCCCTTATTAAAATCATATAGATACCCTGGGAAAAGAAAATCTTCAACCTTTCCATTTTAAAGTCTTAGAGATGACGATTAACAGGTACTCAAGTCAGAGATCTCTTTTCATACCAAAATCCACTGAGTTGTGAATCAGCAAATTTTAATCTTGATAGGAAACTTAAGTTCAGTGGTACATAAGTTCCACAATCATATTCTCATCATCTGAGAATATTTTAATCATTCAACAATCAATTGTGAAAATTACTGTTGTGTATGCAGTGAGCATGGAAAAACAGTCCTGACAAACATTACTGAATGCCTTTGCAGAAAGCTACTTAGCATAGATAGTTCAGACGCCCAATTATGATGGAAATATGTTGGATCTAATGCCAACAAATAGACCTGTCCTCTTTGAAGGTGTCCACATTGAAATTGATATCAGTGACCATGAGGCAGTTATAGCAACTATGGTTGCCAAAGTACAATGAGCAAGTGAAACGGCTAGAAGGGTTTATATGCTCATCAAACTAGATAAAGAGACATTTGGGTCTAGAGAGGAGCATTCAGAACTGTGGCTCAGGCTTAAAAGAATAGTTGGCCATGCACTTAATAGAAATGTACGTAGTAGAACAGTTCATAATGGGAGAATTCTCCCTATTGTATACAGCCATTGTAAATAAACTTCTAAAGAAACAGAAGCTACTGCAGAATAGGTGTAATTGAAAGCATAAGACTAGCAATAGAGAGATACTGAATGAAACATGTTTGGTTGTCAAGAGGGCATTGTGTGAAGCCTTAAGTGACTGTTGTAGCAAAATATTATCTAAAGATCTTTCACAATTTTTTTTATAAAGGCTGTTAATGGTACTGAAGTTAATGCCCATACACTCATGGATGAGATAGGAACATGAATTGAGGTTACTAAAGCAAAAGCAGCAATGCTGAAGTCTGCTTTGAACTGTTCTTTTACAAAGGAAAATCCAGTAGTATTTTCCCAATTTAATTCTCGTGACACTACAAAGATGCAGATTAGATTGTTATTGTCATTGATATTGAGAAACAATGGAAATCACTGAAACTGGAAAAAGCTCACCCTTGAGCTCCTCTTTTTAACTGTAACTTACTATAAATTCCTTGAAGAGAAAACTGTGTCCAATACTTGGAAGAAAGCGCAGGTCACATCTGTGTACAAGGAAAGTAGCTGAAGTGATCCACAAAACAATCATTCAGTATCGTTGACATCGATTTTTTGTAGAATTATAGAATATGTTTTGATCTCACACATAATGGGGTATCTCTAACTCAATTACCTCTTCCATGCCAACCAGCATGGATTCAAAAAACATCGATCTTGTGAAACCCAACTTTTCTCGCGTAACATCCTGATAACCATGGATCAAGGCAGTCGGGTGGATGTAGTATGTCTTGATTTCTGAAAAGCATTTGACTCAGTAACACCTCTATGCTTATTATTGAAAATATGATCATACGGCATGTTGTTGTTGTGGTCTTCAGTCCAGAGACTGGCTTGATGCAGCTCTCCATGCTACCCTATCCTGTGCTAGCTTCTTCATCTCCCAGTACCTACTGCAACCTACATCCTTCTGAATCTGCTTAGTGTATTCATCTCTTGGTCTCCCTCTACGATTTTTACCCTCCACGCTTCCCTCCAATACTAAATTGGTGATCCCTTGATGCCTCAGAACATGTCCTACCAACGGGAGTCCCTTCTTCTAGCCAGGTTGTGCTACAAATTCCTCTCCTCCCTAATTCTATTCAGTACCTCCTCATTAGTTACGTAATCTACCTATCTAATCTTCAGCATTTCTCTGTAGTTTCACATTTCGAAAGCCTCTGTTCTCTTTTTGTCTAAACTATTTATCATTCATGTTTCACTTCCATACATGGCTACACTCCATACAAATACTTTCAGAAAAGACTTCCTGACACTTAAATCTATACCCAATGTTAACAAATGTCTCTTTTTCAGAAAAGCTGTCCTTGCCTCAGCCAGTCTACACTTTATATCATCTGTACTTCGACCATTATCAGTGTTATTTTGTTCCCCAAATAGCAAAACTCATCTACTACTTTAACTGTCTCATTTCCTAATCAAATTCCATCAGCATTGCCTGATTTAATTTGACTTCATTCCACTATCTTTGTTTTGCTTTTGTTGGTGTTCACCTTATATCCTCCTTTCAAGACACTGTCCATTCTGTTCAACTGCTCTTCCAGGTCCTTTGCTGTCTCTGACAGAATTACGATGTCATCGGCAAACCTCGGAGTTTTATTTCTTCTTCCTGGACTGTAATTCCTATTCCAAATTTTTCTTTTCTTTTTTTTTCCCCCTTTACTGCTTGCTCAATATACAGATTGAATAACATCGGGGATAGGCTACAATCCTGTGTCACTCCCTTCCCAACCACTGCTTCCCTTTCGTGCCCCTCAACTCTTACAACTGCCATCTGGTTTCTGTACAAATTGTAAATAGTTCTTCGTTCGCTGCATTTTACTCTTTCACCATCAGAATTTGAAAGAGAGTATTCCAGTCAACATTCCCAAAAGCTTTCTCGTAAGTCTACAAATGCTCTAAATGTAGGTTTACCTTTTCTTAATCTATCTTCTAAGATTAGTCGTAGGGTCAGCATTGCCTCACGTGTTCCATCATTTCTACGGAATCCAAACTGATCTTCTCCGATGTCGACTTCTACCAGTTTTTCCATTCGTCTGTAAGAATTCGTGTTAGTATTTTGCAGCTGTGACTTTTTAAACTGATAGTTTGGTAATTTTGCACACCTGCCAACACCTGCTTTATTTGGGATTGGAATTATTATTCTCTTCTTGATGTTGGAGGGTATTTCTCCTGTCTCGTATACCTTTCTCACTAGGTGGTAGAGTTTTGTCAGGACTGGCTCTCCAAAGGTTATCAGTAATTCTAACAGAATGTTGTCTACTCCTGGGGCCTTATTTTGTCTCAGACCTTTCAGTGCTCTGTCAAACTCTTCATGCAGTATCATATCTCCTATTCCATCTCCATCTACGTCCTCTTCCATTTCGATAAGATTGTCCTCCAGTAATTCACCCTTGTATAGATTGTCTATATACTCCTTTCACCTTTCTGCTTTCCCTTCTTTGCTGAGAACTGATTTTCCATCTGAGCTCTCGGTATTCATACAAGTGGTTCTCTTTCTCCAAAGATCTCTTTAATTTTCCTGTAGGCAGTATCTATCTTACCATTAGTGATAAATGCCTCTACGTCCTTACATTTGTCCTCTAGCCAAGCCTCCTTAGCCATTTTGCATTTCCTGTCAATCTCATTTTTGAGACATTTGTATTCCTTTTCTTCTGCTTCATGTACTGCATTTCATCAATTAAAATCAGTATCTCTTCTGTTACCCAAGGATTTCTACTAGCCCTTGCCTTCTTACCTATACGATCGTCTGCTGCCTTCACTATTTCGTCTCTCAGTGCTACCCATTCTTCTTCTACTGTATTTCTTTCCCTTGATCTTGTCAGTTGTTCCCCAATGCTCCCTCTGCATCCTTAAATTCCTACCTTTTTGCTGTTTCTTCAGTTTTAGTCTACAGTTCATAACCAATAAATTGTGGCCAGAGTTCACATCTGCCCCTGGAAATGTCTTACAATTTAAAACCTGGTTCCTGAATGTCTGTCTTACCATAGTATAATCTATCTGAAACCTTCCAGTGTCTTCCACATTTACAACCTTCTTTATGATTCTTAAACCAAGTGTTGACTATGATTAAGTTATGCTCTGCGCAAAATTCTATCAGGCAGCTTCCTCCCCAGTCCATGTTCACCTGCTACTTCTCCTCCTCTTCCTTCACCCATTATCAAATTCCAGTTCCCCATGACTATTAATTTTTCGTCTCCCCTCAATATCTGAATGATTTGTTTTATCTTATCATACATTTCTTCAATCTCTATGTTGTCTACGGAGCTAGTTGGCATATAAACTTGTTCTGCTGTGGTAGGCAGGGGCTTTACCTTGTTATTTAAAGTTTTTGACTATTACAGTTGTAGTTTTAGGTGCTTATTTGGGTTATCTTATTTCTAAGTTTGATTTTTCTCATAATTTATGTTCTTTAAGTATGCTTTCTTTTGTTAGATTTGCTGGTTCTATATGATTTATACCTTTTCTTTCAACTAAGTTTGTTAGATATGTTCCTTTAAAGTTGGGTTATTATTCATCAAAGTCATTTGATTATGGTTGAGGTGAGTTATTTGGTGGCCAAGGTTTATATAGATTATTTATTTATTTAATGGGTTATATGCAAGGTTGATATGATTCTAACTTTAACATTTATCTTTTAACTTTTATTTATTGGAATGTTTATCTTAGTAATTTATTTTTCGTATATTTAAATAGCTTATAATTAGAGCGTGACACTGAAGATGGTAAGGAAGTATTTTTACTTTTAGGTATTTGTAAATATAAATATATTATTTTTTACAGTGAAAATGTAATGTTTTATTTAAACTATACAAATTTTAGAAATGTTAACGGAGTTTAACCGCTAATATAAAAAGTTATCAGGTTTTATATTGGCTTTACATTTCCTTAATTGGAACTTTATAGTTCAATTATATTATTAACAGTAATACGCCTCTTTTTGGCTTCAATTAACAATTAATAAGAATAAGGGTATATTGTGTACCAATCTTTGAGGTCGAAACTGAGTGCAATATTTCGCTTCTTATTCTATTTAAGGTTGATTGATTATATCAATACTTTTTGAATGCAACCCAAAAGTTATAGTTAACTACAACTCTTTATTCTGCTCATTGTAAGGCTCCTTGATTTCATTCATGGTATATTCCACCTAATAGGACTAGAATAAAAAATATTGTTGATAGTGTTCATATTATAATGTCTGAAGTTTTGAAAATAATTACAATTGGTAGAATTAATGCAATTTTTACATCAAAGATTAGAAAAATTGCTGCAATTAAGAAGAATTGGAGGGAGAATGGTATTCGTGCTGATCTTTTTGGATCAAATCCACACTCAAATGGTGATCTTTTTTCCCGGTCATTGATTAATTTTTTTGATAAAGTTGTTGCAAGGATTATAACAATTATTGGAGTAATAAATCTAATAAAAACTCTTGTAGATAGGATTAAGATTGTTTTTCTTGATTTATATCAAGCTTTTTGATTGGAAGTCAAATGTACTATTTATACTAGAAAAACAGTTGTCTACCTCATCAATAAATAGAAATGTATAAGAATAATCGTACTACATCTACGAAGTGTCAATATCATGTTGCTGCTTCAAATCCAAAGTGGTATCTTGGTGAGAATTGGTTTATTGAGTGTCAAAGTAGACATGTTGATAAGAAAATTGTTCCAATAATTACGTGGAGACCATGGGACCCTGTTGCAACGAAGAATGTTGATCCATATACTGCGCCTGCAATAGTGAAAAGTGCTTCTCAATATTCATGTGCTTGAAGTATTGTGAAATATAATCCTAATAGTGCTGTAAAAAATAATCCTTGTAATGCTTGAGTGTGGTTAGATTCTATTAAACTATGGTGTGCTCATGTTACGGTTACTCCTGAGGCTAAAAGAATAGCTGTATTATGTAATGGAATTTGTATAGGATTAAAAGGTTGAATTCCTATTGGAAGTCATAATATTCCTAGCTCAACTGTTGGTGCTAGTCTTCTTCTAAAGAATGCTCAGAAGAATGATACAAAGAATAATACTTCTGATGCAATAAATAGGATTATTCCTTATCGTAATCCAATTGATACAAATCCTGTATGTAATCCTTGATAGTTTCCTTCCCGTACTACATCTCGTCATCATTGAATTATAGTTAATAAGGTAATTCCAAATCCAATTATAAATAAGTTAGGGTTAAATAGGTGGAATCATTTTGCTAATCCTGATACTAGGACTATTGCTCCAATTGCTCCTGTTAGTGGTCAAGGTCTATAGTCTACTAAGTGGAATGGGTGATTTGAGTGAGTTGTTAACATAGGTTTAATATACTTCTCTAGAATATAAAGTTCTTAAAATTGAAAAAACATAAGCTTGAATTATGGCTACTGCTGATTCTAGGATTAATAGAAGTATTTGTCCAATAATTAGTAGTGAAATTAAGTTTATTGTTATAGACGGTCCTGTGTTTCCTAATAAGGTTAATAATAAGTGCCCTGCAATTATGTTTGCTGCTAGTCGTACTGCTAGTGTACCTGGTCGAATGACATTTCTAATTGTTTCAATTAATACTATAAATGACATTAATGCAGGTGGCGTTCCTTGTGGTACAAGGTATGTAAATATATGATTAGTATGATTAATTCATCCAGATAATATGAATCTCAATCATATAGGCAGAGCGATTGCAAATGTTAATGCTAAATGTCTTGTTCTAGTAAAAATATAAGGGAATAGTCCTATGAAATTATTAAATAGTATCATAATAAAAATTGAGATAAAGATGAATGTTGTTCCATTAAATGATTTTTGCCCCAGTAGTGTTTTAAATTCATTGTGTAAAGTTAAGTTTAGTTTATTTCAGATAATATTAATTCGTGATGGTGTAAGCCAGAACATTGATGGGATTAATAATAGTCCTAAGAATGTTCTAGTTCAATTTAATGACAAGTTGAAGATGTTAGTTGATGGATCAAATCTTGGCTACAATAATGCATTCATTATGCTGTTTGTAGTAGCTTACCCGCGCTCCTATTTTTTATTCATTATTAAACCTACTCCTGCATTACCCCTATTTGATTTTGTATTTGTAACCCTGTATTCACCTGACCAGAAGTCTTGTTCCTCTTTCCACTGAACTTCACTAATTCCCACAATATATAACTTTAACCTATCTGTTACTTTTTTTAAATATTCTAACCTACCTGTCCGATTAAGGTATCTGACATTCCACGCTCCGATCCATAGAATGCCAGTTTGGTTTCACTTGATAACGACGTCCTCCTGAGCAGTCCCTGCCCAGAGATCCTAATAGGGGACTATTTTACCTGTGGAATATTTTAGCCAAGAGCACACCATCATCATTTAACCACACAGTAAAGCTGTGTGCCCTCAGGAAAAATTACGGCTGTAGTTTCCCTCGTTCACAGTACCAGCATAGCAAGGCCGTTTTGGTTAATGGTACAAGGCCAGATCCGTTAATCATCCAGACTATTGCCCTTGCAACTACTGAAAAGGCTGTTGCCCCTCTTCAGGAACCACACGTTTGTTTGGCCTCTCAACAGATACCCCTCTGTTGTGGTTGCACCTATGGTACAGCTATCTGTATTGCTGAGGCATGCAAGCCTCCCCACCAATGGCAAGGTCCATGGTTCGGGAGGGGAGGGGGGGGGGGGAGTACCATCTCAAGCTAAAATCATTACTGTGTTGAGGATTTCTTGGTAAGTAGGACACAGCATGTTATCTTGGATGGAAAATCATCTGCATGCAATGTCAATAGTAACCTCTGGTCATGGGAGTGCGAGTTGTGTTTGCTTATGTGTGTGTGTGTGTGTGTGTGTGTGTGTGTGTGTGTGTGTGTGTGTTGTGTAATCCGGATGCAGGCAGTTTTGATCAGAAGCTTACTTTTTGGACAGTCTTTTTGTTGTGACTCTCTGCAACTCCGCATCTCCGCTATAAGGTGAGTAGCAACTATCCTTTTCTTAATAGTAACCTCAGTCATTTTGCAGATGATGCAGTTAGCTATAATGATGTACTGTGTTAAAAAATGCTGCACAAATATTCAGTTAGATGTTGATGATATTTCATTCAGAAATGTAAAATTGTGTGCTTCACAAAATGCAAACCCACATTATCCTAGGACAGCAAAATCAACGAGCCACAATTGGAATAGTTTAAGCTGTACAAATACCTGGGTGTAACAATTTGTAATGTTATAAAAATAACAATTACATAGGTAAAGTAGATGGCAGATGTTGGTTCATTTGTAAAACACTACAGAAAATTCTATCAGTTTACAAAGGATATTGCTTACAAAACACTTATGCTACTGATCCTAGAATATTGGGATCCATACAATATAGGATTAACTGTTGATATTGAACATATGTAGAGAAGCGCACCACAAATAGTTACAGTTTGTTTGACAAATGGAAGAGTGTAATGGATATGCTGAAGAAACTGAATTAGTATATTCTTGGAGATGGATACAAACTATCCTGAGAAAGTGTACTTACAAAGTTTCAAGAACCAGCTGTAAATGATGAAATAAGTAAAATACTAAAACTTGCTACATATTGCACCCAATCATGAGGACAATATTAGACTAATCACAGCATATACAAATACTCTGCAGACATATAGAAAGCAGACACTACAAGGAAAACCTTTTTAAATATTTTCCTAGATAATTTGCAATCTGTTGGATGAAAAATTCATACCAAAGTAGTCAGAAGGCATAACTGTGACATCAAATAATTGTATTCCAAGAAGATGGAACCCCATGTAATTTTGAAAGCTAGTCATAATTTAAAAAGTAGTCTTACAAATAGTACTTAAACGGTTTCTGCTTTGACTCTAAAGAAAAGAAGAACAAGCACTGTACATGAAAATAAAAATCAAACTATAGAAATAAAGCATGAAAAAGGAAAAACGTCTTATTACCTGACGCTGAGAAGCTGAAGATAGTGAGAGACCAGTACGAAGTAAATTCAACAAATTGTTCTAGTAGCCACAGAAGGTGTGGGCATTAATAACAAACAGTGGAATGCACATGCCTCAGATCAACTGAAGAGAATGCTGAAGCTGTTAAGAAATATCAAATCCAAGTACTAAACAGGTAGCAGTCCCAATTATGGAGAGATGTGTGACATAGTATGGAAATATTTTACTGATTTGACAGAGCAAGTGTTTCAATGTTCGTGGAGTATTCGCAGCAGAACTGAGTATGCAATAATAGTGCCAATTTGTAAATTCAGAGATAAGCAAATGATTTCTAATTAAGGACTCGGGCCTCACTAACCACAGCACTTCATGTTTGCTGTTGGGATGAATAGCCAGTCACTCACTCACTCACTCACTCACTCATGTTGTCCACTGCTCAGTGCACCCTGGGCATTTTACCAGTATAGCTGTTTTTCTGGTTATTTCCCAGTGGCAGTTACAGGTAGTACAAATGAATTGTGTCCTGAGCTATAGAAGTGAACAGTGGCTGATTTTCAGATCAAATGTAATGGGAAATCTTGCCTGTACCTCGAGCGTAGCTGATGTATTTATCTAATGGAATTACATTTTCCTTGGGAAATATGAGTCTCAACTTTATCTTTGATAATGATAGGAGCTGAAGAGATTAATTAAAATTTGCGCCATGGCTGGGACTTTAGCCTGTGTCTTCTGCTTAGGAGGCAGATGTGCTAATAATTACATCACCATAACAGTATGGCTAACACAGTCAGATCTGTGGCACAAATTTAAATTCATTTCTTCAGAGTCTATCATAATGGAAGATAAAGCTGAATCTCATATGTCTCAAGGAAAACGTAATTCCAACAGATAAAAAAAAATTTAACTTTACATCTACTACTATTAGCAGTCTATATACTGACAAAAATCAAGATCTATCTCATACAAGTTCTAGAGCTGCATAGTATTTATGTTCCTGAGTCCAAGTATTCAGGTACATTGAGGAAGAAGGGGTAGTGAGGTAATCTTTTACTTTGTGTTTTGGTATCTGAGGATTTTCAATTTCCTGTTGTCCATGGTCAACCTGTTACAGGCTTTTGCACCAGAATATGACTCCATTTTGGACCCTAGAGAGGAATGTATAGTGTCCAGGATATCCCAGAAGGAACAGTCAGCATTTAGTGATACAACAGAAACAATAATTTGAATCAAAAATTTCATGTAGACATATGGCCTATTCCCTATTTCACATGTACAACAGTAAATAAACATTACAGTATGTGTTTCACAAAGTATCAATTGGAAAATATATATTTTTAACACATTCACCTCGAAGCATTATTGTATAAGTCACATTGCAGCTATTGTACATTTCACAGTAAATGTTCAAATATCCCACCATCAACTTCAATGCATTTTTGCACTTTTTGGAGAACATGTTGTGCATTGCTTGTCTGAGTGCTTACCTCATGTATTCACCTTTCATTTGTATACCTTATACTCCATCCAACTCAACAAACAAAAATATAATGGTGTTAAGGCCAGTTATTTGTATTCCTATGACCAGTCCAGCAATTAGGGTAAGTGCAATTGACACTTTCCCTCACATATCCATGGAGGGCCATTCAATGGGACTGTTTAATGGCAGAAAGACATCCTGAGCTTACAGGTTGAAAGCAACAAGGTAGGTTGGGCTAGAATAAAATATCAAAGAGGTTGGATGGGTAAGATACATATGTGTGGACCACTAGCCCAAAAACAAACATACACTAAATGCCTTCTATCTCTGAAATCATTTAGAATAAGGCATATGGCCATATGAAATTTTTTGCTTCAAATGAGCATTCCTGTCATATCCCTGAATATTGACCATTTCTCCTGGACACCCAGTTTATGGAAATTATTTCTACTTCTAGTATTGTGGTTGTGAATTAACAAGTTCTTCCTAAATTCACTCTTATCATTAACCACAAACATGATTAGGGAGCATGTAACTGTAAAAATGTTACACAATATTCTTATTGCTGGCGTCTGTAGAATAAGCACATTTTACACCATATCTGCAGGCCCCAGACGTTATACCATAGGACAGAATGGAGTGAAAGTATGCGAAGTATGTTAGCAATCGTGTCTTTAGGTCAACTCAGTGAGAGAGGTTTCACAGTGCAAAGCAGGCGGAACAGAGCTTTTAGGTTACCCATATGCCGGAGCCATCTGTAACAAGTCATTTCAAAAAATAAAAACTGTCTCATGACATTTCCACTTCCCGGAAGTTTGCCATTTTTTACTAATATTGAAAGTATGCCCATATTAACAGCTTTAATACTTTGTTGAGTCTATTGCTGGCCTCATTGTCATCTTTTCAGGGGTATGATGGTCTCTGATACTTTCTATAAGAAAAAATCAAAACTTTCCAGGGTTGTAAATATTTGTTGGCTCACTGACTATGAAATAAAAAGTTATCATATTTTTAACTTCTATATTCTGAAAATTTCACACAACCAATTGAGGAAATTTACATCAATCAACTTACAAACTCTTATCTTCATACAGAACATGATTACTCTTTACAACATGTTCAGCAGATCTACTTATAACTCTTCCTGCAAAATGTGAGTAAATACAAAGTTTACATATAAATGTAAAGATAGTAATTATTTACATCTCCATTAGAGATCTTATTTAAGTCAACTGATATATTTAATCAAACATAAGGAAAATAAGTTTACATATTTTCATATTAAAACTTCAAAATTACCCAAGTCTCAGAGGAAGTAAACAGACATGCATGAAATAATGAATTTGATAAACATGGTGTTCAGGTGAACTTTTCCACTTTGTGACATGACGGACTGTGTTTATGTGTAAAAGAGAGGGTTTGGTTGTGAGCAACGTTTGAATGGTGTGCACTCTATGATTTAGAGGCTTGCAGCGGTGGGTTGTGTAGTCAGGTGCAGTAGTGGATTTGGTCCCTGTTCTAATTTTTGGTGGTGCCGTTTCTGCGTGTGCTGACCTCTGTCCAATGACTGTGCCATGTTTGTTTGTCAGAGTTGAAATAATACAGGAGGGTCATCAGCTCAGCTGTTGAATGCACAGTGGCAGCTAACTGTTGTTCACATCTACACACATACAAAAACAAATAGTTAGTCATACAATGAAGGATGATGCGTCATATAAAAGATGGGAGCACCATGATTCTGCATAGTGCATATCTTACTTGTAATCATTGTATATAAAAAGATTCAGCATCAAGAAGTTTTCTTGTAACTGCCAGTCAGCAGAAGTTTAATAATTTCTTTACTAATTAGTATACAGTGAAGAACAGACGATCAATTTATAGCTCTCGGCAAGATGCTTCGACTGGTATAATCACACGATTATAATTAATTCTGCAGTGAGACACATTTTTATTTGATTTTAATTGAAAATTGATATAAAATTTACCACAAAACGAGTATGCATACAGTGAGGCACTATGCATTGGCAGAGGTCTTAATGCACATTTTGCAATTATTAGTTCATAAGAGTTATAGTTTTTAGTGAATTTTTTTTGTTTGTTTATAATTTTGCATATTTTGTCCATAACCATTGAAGTATTAAAGACATGTAAATTCTGAGTAGTGCAACAAAAAGAACAGTAAAAATCCTGTATTGGAAACGGTGCCATATTAATAGTTATAATAATATTTAAGGACTCAAAGTGAAAGAATCCTTTTTGAGCATTGCTACAAAATTTGCACACATTCAGCTTTAATTGTTGGGACAACTGCTGCACATATGTCTTAAATATTATGATCATTTTAGACTATTATTATGTTCGGAGAATTCAGTATGACCTGGTTTTGGCTGGACCTGTTCGTGTCGGGGAGAGTTCCACACGAGCTCGTTGAAGCAACATCTCGGTCAGGTTGAGTGGTGCTTTGAGCTGTGTGTTCTTTAGGAAGAGAGAAGTTTTATGGTTAGTGCAGTAGAAAACTCCGGATCTTATCAGGTGGCTTATTTTTTGCCAGGTGACCGTCTGGGCTTGTGATTTACCTGCCACAATATTGGGGGCGTGAGTCACTTGTAACCACTTACTGAAATAATTTGTTACACCAGTCTTATGTCAAGATTTTAAAAACAATGAACTTTTATTAGTGGAAATTGAAACAATGTAGTTGCGGTGGTCATTTCGCATAATTTGCGTGTGGATAATCATAGTGATTAATTGTCTTGCTGGTTAATAGCATCAAGAGCAATTTTATTTTATCATTTCAATTACTAATTTGCACAGGAAAGGGAAGCTGAATTTATCATCTCCACTGATGACAACGAGAGCCAACAGATTGTAATCAACAGCCCAACAACATTTTATTTTCTCCCTGTACCGTCGCAATTGTTGCCTTGTCCACGATCTAGTTTGCTGGCAAGCTAGACCCAAAGGCTAGGATTACTAGGCGTGCACCACAATTAGGGAGTTTGAGACACATCTTTGATCCATTTTCATCACGAACATGCATCCGTTGTCACCATCGTTGCCTCCACGCTGTGCTGACAAACTCATTGTATTGCTGTACACTGAGGATGTAGGCTCCAATGTGCTGCACCAGTGTGGCTCCACATTGAGGGTCTGCCTCCAGTGCTCCTTGTGTTCACCATCTCCTCACTGGGGCAGCTGACGTGTCACATGTATCGATCAACTTGACATCGGCAGCACGGAAGTCATAGATCGAAGTTAAGGTGAGCAGCATTCACTATCTGCTTTTTTGTTTGCAGCTTGTTATCCATGGCTCATAGTATCAAGCAATCACCCAGTCAGTGTGGCTCGGATCAAGTAGAAAATGATATGGGGAGTCTCACTATACCTGAGGAAGGTGAGATTAAAATTTTTGAGGAGGGAGCTGGGATGTTGGCAGCAGGAAATTCACATGCACTTTTGCAAGTTATTAATCAGAAACTGGGAATAATTGAAGAGATTAAAAATCAAGCTAAGGGGATTGTTGAATTAAAAGATCAAAATGTACAACTTAGAAAAGATTTAAATGATTGAAAGGAGAAAACCGAGAACATTTTAAAGAGGATTAACACGCGAATTAGTGATGTAGAGAAAAAGCTGGCAGATCAGTTTGCTGCTGTGAAGTACGATTTGGGACGGAGGGTAGACTCAGTGCAGTAAAAAGGTGAAAGCGATGGAGTCTGTCATTGTCAGATAGTGTAGGCCGTGTGGTTCAGTGCCAGAGGGAGACAAAGGCAGAGCTGGACTCAGTAAAATTTACAATGAGCTGACTGCACACTGCTGTCATAAAGAGGCAGAAGAAAGAAAGAGAGAAATTGCCCCCATTAAGATCACGTTAAATGATGATGTTAGGAGTCAGGGAGGGACTAAGCATTTCATGGCAGGTCCCTAAATAAAGTTTTTAGTGGGGAAGGAAAATACCAAATGGTAGATTCCTTGGCCTCGTGGATGGTGCAGTGTGCTACTGGAACAGAGGTGCCAGAATTATGGTAATAGTAGAATAGATAGAAGCTGGCAAGACGCAGACCAGGAGTAGGAGTGCTTCCGGCATGATGAAAATAATTCTCAGCCAAACCACACACCTGTGGTAACCAGTTGAGCAGAGGTGTGCTGGAAAATAATAGGCAATGCATTAATGGGCAGCAAAATGGGAATAATCAGCATAGCCGAGCGGTCTAAGGCGCTGCAGTCATGGACTATGCGGCTGATCCCGGCGGAGGTTCGAGTCCTCCCTCGGGCATGGGTGTCTGTGTTTGTCCTTAGGATAATTTAGGTTAAGTAGTGTGTAAGCTTAGGGACTGATGACCTTAGCAGTTAAGTCCCATAAGATTTCACACACATTTGAACTTTTTTTTAACAATAATCAGCAGCAGCGGCCAGGAAACTAGAATTTTTCCCGACTGTCGTCCATAAAGGGAGGACTAAATATGATGGAAACAGGACTGAAGATGGGTTTATTAGAAGACTCAATGATAGTAATGATCATGGGGAAATCAGTGGGTTCAACATGGAGGCAGTATTGGAGGAATGAAGAGCTATGGAGAGGCTGCAGCCAGCATGATAGTACATGTAGAAACAGACAAAAGCAGAAAATTGTTTCTGTAGACATCAATTTCAATATATTATGCAATCTGGAATCTTTCGAGAGTGATGATCATGTTGGTTTGGCAGCGCTAGAGTGGGACAGTCAGAACGAGGAATCATTAGTGGTGACAAACGGCAATCGGAACATTAATTTTTGTGTGGAGTGAGTTGAAATAGTTCCTCTGTTAGATTTTCGTGCTGCTATCATACAGGAAAAGGGACCCATCGCAGCAAAGGAATTGGTGGTTAGGCACGCAATGAGCCTTGTGTGTGCTGACGGTTTATTTATGGAACACCAAGGAGTTGCAGCAAATACTATTACAGGCACAGTGATTGGCACAGTGGGATCTGATGAATGCAATTTTGGTAGGAATTTAATGATTGAAGGTAGCCGAGATGAGATAACGACTTTCTTAATTGTTGATGATGAACAGCAAGAGGTCGCTAATGATATGTGTACCAAATGCCTTAGTAAAAACGAGGGTGAGATCCAGCTGAGCAACTTTTTTTGTGCAGGTCCAGATTTGTAAGATGATTGTGACCACAAAGGTGAGCAACAAAAAAGTTTCAAGTGGCAAGAAAATTGTGCAGATTAAGTTAAATTCATCCAGAATTTCGTGCTGTTTTCGATGTAATATTTAATGATAATATTGGTGTTAAATCTCTGAGCGACATTCTAATAAACACCATGTGCATTGGTAGCTTTAAGGAGACTGAGAGCGATTTATTGGTGTAGACTGATCTGAGGAAAGAATACTTAAGAAAGATTCAATGTATCATATAAATTTTGGCAAATTATGCAGCTGTAGACTGTCTGGTCAACAATGGAAGTGATGAGTTGTATTTCAGTCATTTTTTTAATTATGTAAATAGTGAAGATGATGATGTACATCATGTCATCAGTGTGAAAGTTAGGATGGCTACTGGCAGTCACAGTAAGCTGATTAAAAGGAAAGCAATCTTTGAGGTAGATTGTGGATGAATCACGTATGGGAACATTTTTTTGTGGTACCAAGTCTGTGTATGGGTATTCTGTCAGTAGGCACAGACTTTTTGGCCAAATATGCTGGTGACATCAAGATAGATGTATTGAGCAAATGCTGGTGCAGATTGGAAGCACATTAAGTTTAAATGTTCACCTGTCGGTAAAAGATTCATGGATATTTTGTATATAGATAATAACATTAGTGAATTAGATGTAGTTGACAGGATTGGAGATATGTTTTGAGACAGACCTGGGGAGGCCATTGATTCTGTGTTCCATATGCAAGTAAGGGATCGTGAGCCTTTTAGGGTATGACCATACAGGGTTATTACAAATGATTGAAGCGATTTCACAGATCTACAATAACTTTATTATTTGAGATATTTTCACAATGCTTTGCACACACACACAAAAACTCAAAAAGTTTTTTTAGGCATTCACAAATGTTCGATATGTGCCCCTTTAGTGATTCGGCAGACATCAAGCCGATAATCAAGTTCCTCCCATACTCGGCGCAGCATGTCCCCATCAATGAGTTCTAAAGCATCGTTGATGCGAGCTTGCAGTTCTGGCACGTTTCTTGAATCTTTCACATAACCCCACAGAAAGAAATCGCATGGGGTTAAGTCGGGAGAGCGTGGAGGCCATGACATCGGTTTTCCAATCTCCTGTTTAAGAAATGCCGAACATCATGATGGAAGTGCAGTGGAGCACCATCCTGCTGAAAGATGAAGTCGGCGCTGTCGGTCTCCAGTTGTGGCATGAGCCAATTTTCCAGCATGTCCAGATACACGTGTCCTGTAAAGTTTTTTTTGCAGAAGAAAAAGGGGCCGTAAACTTTAAATCATGAGATTGCACAAAACACGTTAACTTTTGGTGAATTGCGAATTTTCTGCACGAATGCGTGAGGATTCTCTACCGCCCATATTCGCACATTGTGTCTGTTCACTTCACCGTTAAGAAAAAATGTTGCGTCATCACTGAAAACAAGTTTCGCACTGAACGCATCCTCTTCCATGAGCTGTTGCAACCGCGCCGAAAATTCAAAGCGTTTGACTTTGTCATCGGGTGTCAGGACTTGTAGCAATTGTAAACGGTAAGGCTTCTGCTTTAGCCTTTTCCGTAAGATTTTCCAAACCGTTGGCTGTGGTACGTTTAGCTCCCTGCTTGCTTTATTCGTCGACTTCAGTGGGCTAGGCGTGAAACTTGCCCACACGCGTTCAACCGTTTCTTCGCTCACTGCAGGCCGACCCGTTGATTTCCCCTTACAGAGGCATCCAGAAGCTTTAAACTGCGCATACCATCACCGAATGGAGTTAGCAATTGCGTGGATCTTTGTCGAACTTCGTCCTGAAGTGTCGTTGCACTGTTATGACTGACTGATCTGAGTGCATGTCAAGCACGACATACGCTTTCTCGGCTCCTGTCACCATTTTGTCTCACTGCGCTCTCGAGCGCTTGGCGGCAGAAACCTGAAGTGCGGCTTCAGCCGAACAAAACTTTATGAGTTTTTCTACGTATCTGTAGTGTGTCGTGACCATATGTCAATGAATGGAGCTACAGTGAATTTATGAAATCGCTTCAATCATTTGTAATAGCCCTGTATGTTGTACCAATGGCAAAGTGAGGTGCTTTGAGAGCAGAATTGCAGAGTAAATTGGACTGTGGAGTTATTGAGCTCAGTAGGAGAAATGTTGTAGCCCAATCACAGTTGTGAAGAAATAGCAATACGATCAGAATTTTACTTTACAATAGAAGGATTAATAAAATCATGGTGTGGCAAACAGACCATCTTGGTAACACAGATGAGCTGATACAGAACTTCAGGAATGTATGATTGACGTGTAGCAAGGATCTGATAGTTGGATTCTGGCAGGTTCCCCTTGTGTAAGATTGGCACAAATACATTGCATTCCACTTTTGAGGTCAGTCATACCAATACAGAGTGGTGCCATTTGGTCGGTGCACTTCCATAGCAGTGTTTGTATGGGCAGTGAACCATGTCTTGGGACAGGGACAAACTCTGATCAGTTGCCTTACAATCTATGTAGGCCTAGATGATGTTTTGGTAGTGACCAAAACTTGGCAAGAACACTGTAGCTGATTGAAGGAAGTATTCTCAGTGCTCAGAAACAAAGGGATGAAATTGAAACTGAAAATATGCGTGATTGTTGAAGCTGAACTGGGCATTTTAGAACATCAGCTGTTGGCTGAGGGCATTACGCTTAAAACTGACAATCTTGGGGTGATTGGGGGATGTGCAACTCCCAGGAACCGAAAACAACTGAAATCATTTCTAGGAATGTGTCCATACTACCACAAATTTGCAGTCAATGCTTAAATTCTCCAGATGTGTCTAGACTTCCGAAAAAGAATGTGTCACGGCTGTGTACGAATGATTGTGATGATGATTTCAGGGCTATAAAAGATAGTTTGTGCCACAGGAAAATTCTGCACTATCCAGACATGATGTCTGCTTAGTTATAGACAATTCGAATTTTGGTGTGGGTGCAGCATTGTTCCAGAGAGTAGAAGTGGGTGGGAGGGGGGCGATTACAGCATACAGGACAATTTTGTTTGCCAGTCACATGCTACCTAAGCACAAGTGGGCCTATGGGATTTCCGAAAAGGAACTAATGGCAATAGTATTGGGTTTCACAAAATTCCAGGTGTACCTATGAGGGACATAAAACAATCATGTTAACTAACCATAAATAACTTAGCTTTCTACAAAAAAGGTGCCGACAGTATCGTAGCAGATGCTTTGTTGCAGCTGCCTTTAGTAGACAAAGAAGACTGTGAGGAAGACACAGGCACAGCAGAGCACTGTGTTATATATATGAAGGGAGTTGAGGGCAGAAAGGAGGTTTGAGGCAACTGCGAAGATATTTGGAGAATGCAGATCTAGATATTAAGGAGACCACTCCCTGCCTATCTAACCCATGTTAATTTAGGCACGTATTTGACCCATTTCTGAAAAAACTATTTGCTGCACGACCTTCATATTTTTACTGTATGTTACATGATGGTAATAGAGTCAACTGCACTAAAATCTACTTTATCCATTTTATAGTTTTTAAGAAATACTTTTTTTAATTTATTAACAAAAAATATTAAGTTTTTTCTGCAGAAAATATTTTTTATGAACTTCGTAATGGGGGAATATTAATGAATGTAGTACCAAAGTTGGCTTTTTATGTTATTCAGAGTCTCTGAAAATTTCAATCATTTATCTCTGATATAATGGGGCATATGTACTGAAAATTTTAGTTTGCGGGAAATTGACTTCAAAGAAAAAACTTTTGAAATTTGTTACTTACAGTTAATTAAAACTGTCCTACTGCATATGATGGCCCGTATTTGGCCTCTAGCAGGTCTTCCAGCTTCTTTTTCACCTACCTGGATGTTTGTCTTGCTTTCTTGGCCATACTAGATACAGACCTGTCTGCATCGGCTATCCTCATTTTGTCGCAGTGTTGCAGCCCAAAGATCATATTTTCACCAAGATTAATTCCCAGCTTTTTCAGTACCCAACACTTTCCAATATTACCACAATTGAATGTAATAACAGCACCATAAAATCCTAGTTTCATTGTATGCAAGCCTACAAATATAGTTTTAGGAAGGCGGTTCCAAATTATGCTGTTGAAACATTCATTTTGGTTCTGTGTCTGCCCATGCAGACATTTCCTTAGAATGTCAGAATGAACAAAGTCTCTGAAAATAGGTTTCATTGCTGTAATAACAGCAGCAGGAAGAGAATTCTGGTGAGAATAAGAATCTCCAGTTGCCTGAGCCCTATTGTATTTGCACCACAAATGATGGACACAATCCATGACATGGCTTATCATCAGTAGAGGACTTATGGAAGAATATGGCCCAAGCATCTCTCTTCATTGCCTCAAGACTTTCTTTATTTCTCCTAATTGCCTGCCCATAGTATACCTGCAAGTTTTCTATTTCAGTTTTAGTTAACCGACCCTATCCGGTCAACAATTTTCCATCTTCAAATTTTTTTCCTCTCGTATCAACAGTTAGTTTTCTCAGCCTTGTTCTCAAATGTTTTTGAACATGGCCTACACATTCTATTTTGCTAATAATGGCACCTCCCTTTGGCTTAGAGTTCACCACATTGTTGTATGCCTTACTGTCACCATCGCCCAAATATTTTGTGTACCATACGCCTCTTGTTTCTACGGAGCGATGAAATATTCGTTGTACTCCATGAACTTCCATGCCACCACTTGTTCCTCTAAAATTAGCCACACAGTTGTGTTTTTTTATGTTCATTGACTTTACAACATTTACAATATTTAAACATTATCTCCACATCTAACACTTTACCGGTGTCTACACTCATGCCAGTCAATACTCCATTCAGAGAAGTATGTCCTCTTTTCTGCCAACTTCCATCAAGTGCAACTGCAATATCCGAATATCCATCATTTTCTTCCACTGCTTCCCTAGCAGCCAGTTTCATGCTTTCCTCACTGACCTCACAGATGGCTTTCTCTAATATTGCAGTCAAGTTTTTCAAATTTATTTGGTGGTTGATATAAGTTCATCACTGAACAAAATGTTCTCCCTGCAGCCATGCCCTTGCCAGTGAATTGTAAGGCATAAACTAATCTAGTATTGATTCCATAAGGGTCACTTGCATCTGGTTTTGAAGAACTTATAAATGAAATCACAGTTGAGCATTTAGTGCAAATTAAATCCAAATTAGTTGCTAGGCATTTTCTCCCACTGGTACTCTCACAAATTTTCACACTCAGTGACTCACCACACTGTCTACATTGTACAAATTTAGAAATTACATATGATAATATTCTCAAATTTATAATCTACATCTACATCCATACTCCGCAAGCCACCTGACGGTGTGTGACGGAGGGTACCCTGAGTACCTCTATCGGTTCTCCCTTCTATTCCAGTCTCGTATCGTTCGTGGAAAGAAGGATTGTCAGTATGCTTCTTTGTGGGTTCTAATCTCTCTGATTTTATGTTCATGGTCTCTTCACGAGATATACGTAGGAGGGAGCAATATACTGCTTGACTCTATGACGCTACCCTGCGGCACACCTGAAATCACTCTTACTTCGGAAGACTTCTCTCCATTGAGAATGACATGACATAACAATGTTACTGCACCCCTTGTCACTTGCAGTAAATTCATTGTAACTCTCTTGAAATGTTCTTTGATGATGCACTTGTTGAAGAATTACAATTAGAAACATTGTTCCCAGGCGACAGAACCTCTTGTACAGAAAGCTTTCTAAACCTGTTTCCTCAAAATTGTCGTTTCTTGAAAATGCCTTTACGTTTTGTCATCTTCAATAAACACAACAAAACTCACGTAAACAAGCACTGCATACATAAGTATAACAACTACTCGCAATCACACTTGAACAAAATTAATGGCGTGCGTGTTTCAAAGCCTGTTGTTTGCAAACAGCAGAAACAAAAGAATACAGACTGTTGCATTCCAAGGATAGCCAACACACTTGGGAGTAAAAAAAAAAGAAAAAAAAATCCCTAACATGCAATGTTGGGGATATAAAGATCTAAAATATATGCAGAAAAGTGGGTGACAGAAAAGTGGGCTGGCACATAAACACAAGTGGTAGGAAAATGACCGAAAAAATTTTTTTTCAGCAAAATCCTTTTCAGAGTACTTAAATAAAACCTTAATCTATCGAAATATGATGAAAACCAAAAATCGATTTTTTTTTTTTACCTGAACCACGGTGCGGTCCCCTTAAGCTAGTTAAGATACTGTTTGGCACTAAGGGAAATCAGAAGTTGTAGTGTTTCTATAAGATTTACAGAGGGGTGCTGTTTCAGAGAAAACTATGAAGACAAGGAGGAATGGAAGCTCTGTTTCCTGGAACAGCATGTAGGAGCTTTGATTCAGTATATTCATCTAAGTCATGGGCACTAGCGGCCGCAGAAAGGTCTAGAGATGCTACAGCATTATGTCCTGTTCAAGAGCAGCAGTGAGGCAGCAGCTCAGTGCTCATGATTGTTGCCAGTATGTAAAGCATGGTACTATGGTGAGTCGGGAAAAGATGCAGAGCATTATACCTGATGAAGTTCAATTGACATTTTCGGACCGTTTCCCTCAGGTCTTGGGCATGTAAAATATTATTCTCGCAGTTGATATTATTTTCCAAATATGTTAAACAAATGAGAAATGAGCTGGAAAGAGATTATTTTTCCAAGTTAGGAGAGCCTAAGGCCATATTGTCTGACAATGAGTCACAGTTTTTGTCTATTTATGGGAGGACTTCATGACTGAAGCACATATTAAACATGTGCACACATCGGTGCTCCACCCAGCTAGAAATCAGGCTGAACGCTACGTCAGGAAATTGGATAGACTTTTGAGAACCTTATGCAGCTGCCAACACTCGTAGTGGGCCGAGTATATACCGACATTCAATGAGGTCATGAACAGTGTCAAAAGTTGCACCACTGGGTTCCGTCTGCATGAAGTAATGATGCACGAGAGACCAACGAACCTGTTGTCACAGGTGGTGGACTTCCCACCAGGAGAGCAAATCTGTGCTCAGGAACTTGAGGCAAAAGTAAAGCAAACATACGGAAAAGCAGGCCAAGAAAAGCCTAAGAGGGCACAATGGGAGATACGAGTCTGTGTGATATAAACTAGAGGACATGGTGCTCATCAAGATGAATAAGAAAGCCTGTGAGAAATAAAGAAACTATTTGAGTTGTACCACAAACCTTTCATGATTACGGAGTGCCCTCACCCAAATGCATACTGCTTAGCTTATCATGTTTCAAGGAAACTCGTGAGACTAAGAAATGTAACCATACTAAGATCATACCTTCAGAAGCGAGCAGTGGCTCATACTCTGGTACTGTGTTCATTGTAATTTCCTTATGTTCGTTCATAGATAGAAGTTAAGTTTTGGAGTTTTTGTTTTGTGAGTATGTTTATTGTGGGGGAAATAGTATTCAAATTAATCCTGTGGATTAATCCTTGGCATGCAGAGGCGGCACTGGGTTTAATGGTTTTTGGTGGATGTATGGTGTTTGACGGTGTATATTTTGACATTTTTGTGTCATGTTTAAATTTTGTATAGTGACTGCTGGTGTGTTGATTTATTTGTTTGGTTGATTGTTTGCATTGAGAGTACTGTGACTGAGGAAAAGATGCTGTTCTGTGATGTGTGCATTGTTGCAGTTGGAGTTCTTTCTGTGCGAAGACACTAATCACAGAAACAGTAGTAAAAAACTGCAGTCATGTGTCTTGTTCTTGGTACTGCAGCTCCACTTGTGTCTGTCTTTGTCCTAATGAATTTTCTGATGTGTGAGTTTGATCTTCCAAGGATGGGACTTTCACAGCCTCACCTATGGGGGCGTGTTTATATTAAAGGATCAAATAGCTAATGGGTCGTGTTCGTTTCTTTAGTAGAAAATGGGCGGGGCATCACAGCAATGTTGGCTCCACTGAGCTCGTTGTTACCCCACGAAGGGCTTACACTGTGAGCAGTTCATCTCTGCAAGTGCTGTGTCGAGTGAGTGTGATGTGCAAATTGTGCTAAGAATTTAATTGAATTGACAAATGAGAACAAATTGTGGAGTACTGCAAACATTATCAGACTGAATGAAAGATGCACATAATGCCGAAAAACAGTTTTGTATAATTTACTGTTTTCGATCAACTCAGATTTGAGCACACTGAATAATCTAATATGATACAGCGATGTATTTAACGTGTTTTAATTTGCAGGCAGTACATTATGTTCATTACGCACACAATTGCTTTATTTAATCTGTTTATATTGTAAATATCTTGTTTAGATTTAAGATGTTTGACAAAACTGACGCACAACTGGATTGAACACAATACGTACTGTCCTTGACAATGCACAAATGTTACACTTTTATGTTCATTTATTTGCACACTACTTTTTGAGTATTTTCAATAAATGTTTTAATTCTTGGTGCTGCTTCTCTTATCCTGATCACTGTGCGACAATAAGGTAAACCGAGGTATGGTGACACAACGGACTGTGTTTATGCATGTAAGAGATGGTTTGGTTGCAGGCGATGTTTGAATTCCGTGTGCTCCGTGACATAGAGGTTGCCCACAGTGCCAGCTGGGCTTCTGTATGTGTACAGCTGCAGCGCTGGAGGTGGTCCATGTGCTAATTTCTGTTGACCACATTTCCACATGCGCTGGCCATTGTCCATTGGCTGTGCTATGGATACCTGTCAAAGTTAAAATGATACAGACTTGTAATCAGTTCAGCCGTTGAACACACAATGGCAGCTAACTAAGGTTCCTGTTTGTAATCATACAAAGCAAATGGTTAATTGTACAATGAAGGACGATACCTCATATGAAAGAGGGAAGTACCATGATTCTGCCAGTGTGCAGATCGTATTTGCAATCATCGTGTTAAAATAGATATAGCATCGAGACGTTTTCATGGGACAGCCAATCAGCAAAAGTGTAGTGATATCTTTACTAATTAATGTATAACAAAGATCAGACAATCAATTTGTAGCTCTCAGATAGGCTTTTCAACTGTTACATTCACATGATTTGTGCCATAATTAATAAAGCAGTGACACATTAAAAGTAGACTTTAATTGAAAATTGATATAAAGTCGTCTGCAAAACAAGTACACATACAGCAAGGCAGTATGCATTGGCAGAGGTCATAACACACAATTTACAATTATTAATTTATAAGATTTATAATTTTTACTCTATATTTGTTTGTTTGTTTACAGTTTTGCATATTTTTGTCCATATCTAATGAACTATTAAAGATATGTAAATTCTGAGTAGTGCAACAAAAAGAACAGTAAAAATCCATTAAGGAACTGGTGTCATATTAACAGTTGTAATAAAATTTAAGGACTCACGAAATTTGCATTCATTCAACTTTAATTATTGAGTGAACTATTACACATACACCTCAAATAATGTATCTTTTTAGACTAGGATTACAGTACGCAGTTAACAGCACAGTCAAATCGTTTGTAAGTGCACTGTATAAAAAAGATGTAAGAGAGGCTGGTGAACGTGGGAACCTCATTAAGTGATGTATACAGGAATGTCGCGGAGGGAGTGGACTGAGTCTATATGAGGATGACAGCCGTCATGATGTGGGGGGAATTTAGTATGACCTTGTTTTGGCTGGATCTGTTCATGTCAGGGAGTGTTATGTGCGAACTCATTGAAGCAACATCTTGGTCAAGCTGAGCAGTGATTTGAACCACGCTTGCTTTAGAGAGAGAGAAATTTTGTGTCTGCTTATTTTTTGCCACGTGACCGTCTGGGCCTGTGATTATCGTGTGAAGTGGGTTTCAGACTCTATTTATGAACACTGAAGTTGGACTTCCATTCAGTTTCACCTATGTTGAACTCTTGACGATTTTTGCTACAGATCACCACTTAGAATTTTGCATTGTGTGCCAGTTTGACTCTAATTAGGTGTGGGTTATCCACTGGTTTATTCCTGTTTAATGGTTAGCAGTTAACATAGTTATTGTTTTGCATCAGGTTTTCAATTTATTAAATTTTATATAGTGAGCTTACCTGCCACTGTGTTGGGAGCTTAAGTCACTTTTAACCTCTTACTGAAATAGTTCATTTCACCAGTCTTTTAGTTTATATCAACATTTTAAAAACGGTAAACTTTTATTAGTGAAAACTGAAACATTATAGTTGTGTGTGGTTAATTTCACGTAATTTGAACCTGGATAATCGTAGTGATTAATTATCATATTGGTTAATTTCATCAAGAGCAATTTTATTTCTTCATTTCAATTAGTAATTTGCTTGGGAAAGGGAAGTTAAATTCATTATCTCCAGTGATGACAACGAGAGCCCACAGATTGTAATCTGCAGCCCAACAACATTTTATTTGTTTCCCTTACCATCGCAAGTACAAATGAAAATATTGTTACCCATCAGTACTGGAGGGTTCAAAATGTGTATTGTGCTTCACATACATCAGTTTATTGTTCATCTGGATGCACTCTATACTTCTGGTACTTGTAGGTCATTTTTATTTCTTTGAAATAGTGTAATATGAATTTTTGTATCATCAAAGATTAAAGTGTTGGCTGTGAACTGGTTGTAAGGCTGTTCGATTATTCTCCAGGTTGTGTCTGGTATGGGTTCATTTGGAACTTCTTATCTGTATGCCTGTGTCAACTCTGGAAATTATAGTTTTGGAAGAGTCTATAATTCAGGCCAAGAACAAGAGTGGACCAAGCATTGAACCTTATGGCACACTATATTTAATGTTTTTCCACTCTGAATTTAATCTTATTCCTGTTGTATGTAACCCTCTGTTTTCTACTGTTAGATATGACTCCATCAGTGCAAGGGGAAGTTCTTTAACTATACCATTGTAATTTTCATTCCAAAATTTCATTATCTACACAGTCAAAGGCCTCGGCAGGATCACAGAAAATGTCAACAGGAGAATTTTTGTTTTTTAGTGCTGCTAGAATTGAGTTTGTGAAATTATATACTGCCTTCACAGTAGAGAAGCTTTTATGAAACCCAAACTGAGCTGCTGTTTGAAAGGTTGTTCACAGAAAGATGGTTCAGTATTCTGTTGTAAACAACTCTCTAAAAAAGCTTTGAGAACACAGGAAGGAGTGAGATCAGTCTGAAAGTATTGGTCGGTTGCTTATCTCCACTTTCATCTCCTCAATCTTTCAGGAAATACTCCTTACTCATCAACTGATTACAAAGGTAACTCGAAGCTGATTCTACCAAATCAGCACAAGATTTCACTACTTTAGCTGTGATACCATTGTAGCCCCAAGAGCTACTACATTTTGATAACCTAATGATTTATGATTTTTGTGATCTTTCTAACAAATGCGTTGGCAAAACTGATGTCTTATGTAAGTTCACTGGATCATCTTTTAGTGCACATTTTTTCGTCACCAAGTTTTCAGGTACTGCTAGGAACAATTCCTTGATTTAGCCATAATTTTAATTTCATATCATTTGTCTTACAGCGCCTGCCATCTGGGAGTTCAGTATCATTTACTTCGTTGAGTTGATTCATTTCAGGCCTAATAATGCTCCAGATTGTTCTTGCTTTTTCTTGGAATTTTGAATTTTTGGTGCATAGTACAAGGTTTTGCCTTTATGAGACTGGCTTAAGGACTTTACAGTTCTGCTGATAGTTTATTTTTAAAACTCGATTAGAGCTAGTTCCTTCCATTAAATAAAGCACTCACTTCCTAGCACAAGATATTTTGATCCCAGGTGTTAGCACCCATTTTCCAGTCTTCCACTGTAAATGTCCCAGACCTTGTGATTGATAAAGTTGTAAGAATGTTTTTAGGTAATTATTAAAAATCTTTCTTACTGTGTGTCCTTAGTAAACGTCTGCCCATTTTTCAGCTTGTAAATTCTCTCTGAATAATGTACCTGTATCAACATTTACAATTCTGTGAACTTTTCCTTTTCCTTTCTAATTAAATTTGATTCGTGGGGATGACCATCAAGATCAGATAAAACAATTACTGGGGACTGATGGCCTCAGATGTTAAGTCCCATAGTGCTTAGAGCCATCTTAAAACTATTACTAAAGGGGTCATATGTATGTCATTAAAGACAGATGGATTAAGTAATAAGTTAACAATTGCTGTTGCTCTATGTCCTGTTCTTGTTGGGTATATTATTGTGGGGCTCAAACCAAAGATGGACATAATTAATTCTTGGTGCCTTCAATCAGAAGGCCAATTGTCAGAGTTGAGTGGAGAGGAGCCTTTTGTAGCTGTAGTTGTAGGGAAAATGCAGCAGTCCTCAGCAGTTAGGAGGCCTAGATCAGTTGCAAAGTCTCACACAAAGAGGGAGGTTCTGCTGCTAGGTAGTTCACACAGTGGAAGTGTGGGCCAGCATTGCAGGAAGTGTTGGGGAATGAGTACCAGGTCACAGGCATTGTGAAGCCTAGTGCAGGGTTGGCTCAGGTGACTTGACAGCATAGGGGAGTTATGTAGGAATTTTACGAAGGATGGTCAGCAAGTGGTAGTGGGTGAAGCAGAAAGCAGTCTTGATAGGGACGGGGAATATGATGTAGGTGGTGATCTGGTAAAGATAGCTACTCAAACTGATGGCACTAATGTGCATTTCGCACAACTGTTTCAGCGTCATGATCAGCCTCATCTTAATGAGGCATTGACATGCTGCTGGAGAAGGCACTGATGGCAGAGGGCATGGGTCTCATTTAAGTGGTGTCAGTTGAGTCTGTCAGTAGATCGGATTTCTCTTGGCATGGTCTGCACCTCAATAGGTATAGGAAGGGGAGGCTAGCAAAGATTATAGGTGACAGTGTAGTGGGTGGTGGTAGGATCACTAGTGGAAAAATTCCTGTAGTAGTTGGTGTTAGAGCTGCACTCCTTGTAGACTGAAGTCAGCTGATAGGTATACCTGCTTAAAGGAAGTCCCTCTAACTAAGGGCTCACCTTTAGAGGACGTCATGTTTCCTAGTAGAGAAGGAATTAGCATATTTCACCATAATATAAGAGGTATTAGAGATAGTGTACTGCTTATAGATGTTGACTCTGAAATTATTGGTATATTGGAGAACTGCTTAAATAATTTGATAATTCAGAGTTTTACTTTACCAGGATGCAGATTAGCTGGCTGGTTTTTATGGAGTTCCTTGTGGGGTGGGGGAGTGGCCAAGTACGTAAAAAAACAGTATTCCATTTGAGTCCATAGACATATCACGGTACTGCACTGAGCAGATATTTGAATGTTGTGCAGGGGCAGTTGATTTTAGTGAAACCAAACATCTAATTATTGTTGTTTATAGGTCCCCTAACTCTAACTTCAGAGCATTTCTGCTCACGCTAGAGAGGGTTCTTGATTCACATTATAGGAAGCACCAGAAATTAGTTATATGTGGTGACTTCAATATAAATTTTGTATATGATGGTACAAGAAAAAGGATGTTGGTAGATCTCCTAAATTCATATGATCTGATACAGACTCTGTTTTTAACAACTAGGGTGCAGAGGAACAGTAGCACAGCCACAGACAATATTTTTCTTCATTCTTCATTACTAGACGGGCATTATGTTAGTAAAAGGGTAAATGGCCTTTCAGACCATGATGCGCAAATTTTAACACTAAAAGGCTTTTGTGCTCAAAGAAATGTCACATATAATTACAGAGTATGTTAGAAAGTTAATCCAACAGCAATAGAGTGTTTTTTAAACCTTGTCAAGGAACAAGAGTGGCAGGATGTTTTCCAATTTTCCGATAACATAGATGACAAATATAATGTTTTCCTTAACACATTAATCATGCTCTTTGAGAGATGCTTTCCATTAGAACATTCTAAATGGGGTACTAGTAGTAGAAGGCAGCCCAGGTGGCTGACTAGTGGGATAAGGATATCATGTGGAACAAAATGGGAATTATATCAAAATGTTAGAAGTAGTCACAATCAAGCTACAGTAGCCCATTACAAACAGTACTGTAAGGTGCTTAAAAATATTATCAGGAAGGCAAAGAGTATGTGGTGTGCAAATAGAATAGCTAATTCACAGGATAAAATTAAAACCATATGATCAGCTGTGAGGGAAGTGTCTGGTCTGCAGCACAAGATCGCTGATATAAAGTCAGTTCGTAGTAAAAATATTTCTGTTACTGATAAATCAGATATATATACAGTATTTAACAATCATTTTCTGAGCATTGCTGGTGAATTGAATAAAAAATTAGTTTGTAGGGGGAATGGCTAGAGGACAAATGTAAGGATGTAGAGGCTTGTCTCACTAGGGGTAAGATAGATACTGCCTACAGGAAAATTAAAGAGACCTTTGGAGAGAAGAGAACCACTTGTATGAATATCAAGAGCTCAGATGGCAACCCAGTTCTAAGCAAAGAAGGGAAGGCAGAAAGGTGGAAGGAGTATATAGAGGGTTTATACAAGGGCGATGTACTTGAGGACAATATTATGGAAATGGAAGAGGATGTAGATGAAGATGAAATGGGAGATAAGATACTGCGTGAAGAGTTTGACAGAGCACTGAAAGACCTGAGTCGAAACAAGGCCCCGGGAGTAGACAACATTCCATTAGAACTACTGATGGCCTTGGGAGAGCCAGTCATGACAAAACTCTACCATCTGGTGAGCAAGATGTATGAGACAGGCGAAATACCCACAGACTTCAAGAAGAACATAATAATTCCAATCCCAAAGAAAGCAGGTGTTGACAGATGTGAAAATTACCAAACTATCAGTTTAATAAGTCACAGCTGCAAAATACTAACGTGAATTCTTTACAGACGAATGGAAAAACTAGTAGAAGCGGACCTCGGGGAAGATCAGTTTGGATTCCGTAGAAATGTTGGAACACGTGAGGCAATACTAACCTTACGACTTATCTTAGAAGAAAGATTAAGAAAAGGCAAACCTACGTTTCTAGCATTTGTAGACTTAGAGAAAGCTTTTGACAACATTAACTGGAATACTCTCTTTCAAATTCTGAAGGGGTAAAATACAGGGAGCGAAAGGCTATTTACAATTTGTACAGAAACCAGATGGCAGTTATAAGAGTCGAGGGGCATGAAAGGGAAGCAGTGGTTGGGAAAGGAGTGAGACAGGGTTGTAGCCTATCCCCGATGTTATTCAATCTGTATATTGAGCAAGCAGTAAAGGAAACAAAAGAAAAATTCGGAGTAGGTATTAAAATTCATGGAGAAGAAGTAAAAACTTTGAGGTTCGCCGATGACATTGTAATTCTGTCAGAGACAGCAAAGGACTTGGAAGAGCAGTTGAACGGAATGGACAGTGTCTTGAAAGGAGGATATAAGATGAACATCAACAAAAGCAAAACGAGGATAATGGAATGTAGTCAAATTAAATCGGGTGATGCTGAGGGGATTAGATTAGGAAATGAGACACTTAAAGTAGTGAAGGAGTTTTGCTATTTGGGGAGTAAAATAACTGATGATGGTCGAAGTAGAGAGGATATAAAATGTAGACTGGCAATGGCAAGGAAATCGTTTCTGAAGAAGAGAAATTTGTTAACATCGAGTATAGATTTAAGTGTTAGGAAGTCGTTTCTAAAAGTATTTGTATGGAGTGTAGCCATGTATGGAAGTGAAACATGGACGATAACCAGTTTGGACAAGAAGAGAATAGAAGCTTTCCAAATGTGGTGCTACAGAAGAATGCTGAAGATAAGGTGGGTAGATCACGTAACTAATGAGGAGGTATTTAATAGGATTGGGGAGAAGAGAAGTTTGTGGCACAACTTGACTAGAAGAAGGGATTGGTTGGTAGGACATGTTTTGAGGCATCAAGGGATCACAAATTTAGCATTGGAGGGCAGCGTGGAGGGTAAAAATCGTAGAGGGAGACCAAGAGATCAATACACTAAGCAGATTCAGAAGGATGTAGGTTGCAGTAGGTACTGGGAGATGAAGAAGCTAGCACAGGATAGAGTAGCATGGAGAGCTGCATCAAACCAGTCTCAGGACTGAAGACCACAACAACAACAACAGGGGGAATCATAACTCCCTTGGCAAATACCTTTCCGAGATTGATGTCTGAAATACTCCTCTGTGATACTGACAAGGGGGAGATTGAGTCATAATGAAAACACTGAAGACTAAGGACTCTCATGGATATGATGGAGTGTCTAGTAGAATATTAAAGTACTCTGCTGCACATGTTAGCCCTGTATTTAGTCATTTTTGTAATTTTTCCTTTAGGAATGGTCATTTTCCTGAACGATTGAAGTACTCAGTAGTAAAGCCACTTTATAAAAAGGGATAAAGGGATAATGTAGACAATTGTAGACCTATTTCTATGCCATCAGTGTTTGCTAAAGTTTTTGAAAAGACTTTGTATGTAAGTATAATTTATCATTTTATATTGTTATCAAATGTACGGTTCGGCTTTAGAAGTCGTTTAACAACTGAAAATGCTATGTTCTCTTTTCTCTGTGAGGCACTAGATGGGTTAAGCAAAATGTTTCAAACACTTGGCATATTTTTTGATTTAATTAAGGCATTTGATTGTGTTGATCACAAAATATTGCTCCAGAAGTTGGACCATTATGGAGTACGGGGAGCAGCTGACATTTGGTTCACCTCTTACTTAAGCAACAGACAGCAAAAGATCATTGTTCACAGTGTTGAGAATGGCTGTGATGTGGGGTCTGAGTAAAGTACAGTCAAGTGGGGGGTGCCCCCAGGTATCAATGTTGGGGCCGCTTCTGTTCCTTATTTATATAAATAATATGCCCTCTAGTATAACGGGTAACTCTAAAATATTTCTATTTGCTGATGACACTAGCTTGGTAGTAAAGGATGTTTAGTGCAGATTGGCTCGGTTTCAAATGATGCAGTTCATGACATAAGTCATGGCTTGTAGAAAATAAACTAACACTAAATCGCAATAAGACTCAGTTATTACAGTTTCTAACACCCAATTCAACAAAACCTGACGTTTTAATTCCACAGAATGGGCATATGATTAGTGAAACTGAACAGTTCAGATCTCTAGGTGTTCAGATAGATAGTAAGCTGTCATGGAAAGCCCACATTCAGGATCTTGTTCAAAGACTTAATGCTGTCATTTCTTACTATTTGAATGGTATGTGAAGCGAGTGATCATTCGACACAAAAATTAGCCTACTGCGCTTATTTTCATTCACTTATGTCATGTGGTAATATATTGTGGGGTAACTCTTCCCATTCTAAAAGAATATATACACAAAAAATTCAAGCTTTCGGTTGCCTCATCAGGAAAAAGGGAAGGAGAGGGAAAGACGAAAGGATTTGGGTTTTAAGGGAGAGGGTAAGGAGTCATTCCAATCCCGGGAGCGGAAAGACTTACCTTAGGGGGAAAAAAGGACGGGTATACACTCGCACACACACACACACACACACACACACATATCCATCCACACATATACAGACACAAGCAGACATATACAGAGGCAAAGAGCTTTTTGTGGGGCTGAAGGTGAGGCCTTTGGATAGGACAGAGGTTTCGGATTGGGAGAGAGGTTTGGAGGAAAGGTTAACTACTGAATTAGGGTGTTGTGGTACCAGATTGTGTTGATTGGAATTTTGAGGTTTTGGAGGGAGTGGAGCTGGAAGTGGGAGATTGAGTAGATGGGAGAGACTGGGTTTGTGTGCAATGAGAGGAGGTTGAGGTTTGCTGGAAAGGTTGTGAAGGGTGAGGGAGTTGCCTTTCCGGAGGTGGGAAACCAGGAGATTGGACAGTTTTTTGAGGTGGAGGGTGGCATGCTGTTCTAATTTGCGGTTGGCGTGTAGGAGAATGCTCTGAACAGCCGGTGTGGAGGTGGGAGAGGAAAGATTGAGGACTTTTATTAAGGATAGGAGTTGACGGGTGTGTTCATTGGCTGAGTTGATGTGTAGGTGAAGGATTAGGTGGGTGAGGGCAATGGATTGTTCAGTTTGGAACTGGTATAGGGACTGATGGAAAGAAGGGTTGCAGCCAGAGATGGGAACTTTAAGTGTGAGGCCTTTGGGGGTAATGCCAAATGTCAGACAAGCCTGAGACAATAGAATATGGGAGCGTAATCTGGCTAGGGTAGAGGCATGTTTGCGGAGGGAATGTAAATAAAACTTAATGTGGTTGTTGTGGGGGTGTTGTGAGGGTGACATGGTATTAGAAGGTGGAAAGTCTAACATGAGGTTGAAATGAAAATAACTGGAGAAAGTAACTGGAGATCTGTTGTGAAAAAAGGCGAAAAAGTGTTGGTTAAAGCTGGGCTATGTTGATCCTGTGGTGAACTTGGGTTGGTAGACAACGATGTGCACAAAGGTTAGGTGGTTGTGTTGCCGCCAAAACACGTTAAAGGATGGAGAAATTTGGGAAAATTTCGGAAAAACTGCGTGTAAATGTATTAAAAGGAGTGGTTTTATGGTGGCAGATTATGAAAATGAGGCTAACAATTGTCTGGCGAAGAAATAATGACGTTAAAACCTGTGGGAAGCGGCTAAAAATTATCAGTGACGTGCGAAAAACGGAAATGGAAATAAAGCGAAAGTTATCAGAACTAGACGAAATGGTTGTTTAATAGGTGAAAGGAACTGTTTGTGGACTAGAAACGGTGGATTTTATAGCAGCGGTAGTGTTGAAAGCGGAAAAAAATTTTTTGGTTATGGTTTTTGAAGTGGGTGACGTATTATTGAGTATATATAGGCGGGATAAAATTGTATAGTAGATTACGGTAAAAAGGAGAAGGTGAATACAAAGTGAAACTACTGGCAAAAACAAAAAGAGAAAAAAGACGACAGAAAAGATTTCGAAATGCAACAGTGACAATAACAAACGTAATTGTTGGGTTCAAATTAATGATATGAATATAATAGAGGGAAACATTCCATGTGGGAAAAAATATATCTAAAAACAAAGATGATGTGACTTACCAAACGAAAGCCCTGGCACGTCGATAGACACACAAACAAACACAAACATACACACAAAATTCTAGCTTTCGCAACCAACGGTTGCCTCGTCAGGAAATAGGGAAGGAGAGGGAAAGACGAAAGGATTTGGGTTTTAAGGGAGAGGGTAAGGAGTCATTCCAATCCCGGGAGCGGAAAGACTTACCTTAGGGGGAAAAAAGGACGGGTATACACTTGCGCACACACACACACACACACACACACACACACACACACACACACACACACATCCATCCACACATATACAGACACAAGCAGACATATACAGAGGCAAAGAGCATATATATGTCATTTCTTGTTAACAATATTAGCTTATTCCCAAGAATAAGCTGCTTTCGCTCAGTTAATACTCGGCAGAAATCAAACCTGCATTTGGATCGCACTTCCTTAACTCTTATGCAGAAAGATGTGCAGTTTTTGCCTCTGTATATGTCTGCTTGTGTCTGTATATGTGTGGATGGATGTGTGTGTGTGTGTGTGTGTGTGTGTGTGTGTGTGTGTGTGTGCGCGTGCGAGTGTATACCCGTCCTTTTTTTCCCCTAAGGTAAGTCTTTCCGCTCCCGGGATTGGAATGACTCCTTACCCTCTCCCTTAAAACCCATATATATATATATATATATATATATATATATATATATATATATATATATATATATAAAGAAAGATGATGAGACTTACCAAACAAAAGCGCTGGCAGGTCGATAGACACACAAACAAACACAAATATACACACAAAATTCAAGCTTTCGCAACAAACTGTTGCCTCATCAGGAAAGAGGGAAGGAGAGGGAAAGACGAAAGGATGTGGGTTTTAAGGGAGAGGGTAAGGAGTCATTCCAATCCCGGGAGCGGAAAGACTTACCTTAGGGGGAAAAAAGGACAGGTATACACTCGCACACACACACATATCCATCCACACATACAGACACAAGCAGACATATTTAAAGACAAAGAGTTTGGGCAGAGATGTCCAAACTCTTTGTCTTTAAATATGTCTGCTTGTGTCTGTATGTGTGGATGGATATGTGTGTGTGTGCGAGTGTATACCTGTCCTTTTTTCCCCCTAAGGTAAGTCTTTCCGCTCCCGGGATTGGAATGACTCCTTACCCTCTCCCTTAAAACCCACATCCTTTCGTCTTTCCCTCTCCTTCCCTCTTTCCTGATGAGGCAACAGTTTGTTGCGAAAGCTTGAATTTTGTGTGTATATTTGTGTTTGTTTGTGTGTCTATCGACCTGCCAGCGCTTTTGTTTGGTAAGTCTCATCATCTTTCTTTTTAGATATATTTTTTCCACGTGGAATGTTTCCCTCTGTTATATATATATATATATATATATATATATATATATATATTTCTTCAATAAGCTATCACTAGAACTCAAAAATACTAGCAGTAATCCACGCGCTTTCAAATCGAAACTGGAGAGTATCCTCATGGGTCACTCCCTTGAAAAATTAAGCTGACTCTTATTGTATTGTTGATTGCATTTACTTAAACTTATGGCTTATTTTTTCAGGTTTGTAAACATTTTATTTTTATCTGTTATTACTTTTATGTTGTAATTTCATGTACTGACACATTCCATGACCTTGGAGATTTGCTCCTCGATTTGCTTCTGTGGAACTTGACGAGTAAATTAAAAAAATAAAAAAAAAAAACTTTTCCTGTTGGGTGATGATAAATTATCTGAACTACCATATGTCATGTTTCCAAGTTGGTTACTTAAGTACAGCACTCAAATAGGTGTACAACACAGTATTCACAGAGCTCAGTGGTCTGATTGTTTGTTAGTAAATGTGTTCATCATTGTGTTCATCACCACCCTTACAATATTGCAGGGAATGATACTTCAGTACATATAAAATGCGGACATCCTAAAGGGCTACATTAGATCATATTTGTTGTCTCTTACACTTTCTCACATTCGTGCACACAATCATTCTTAATGGCACAAAAGTGAAAACTGGCTCGAGATTTGCTGTTAAAATATTGTTACTAGACCAGAAAAGCTGTGGAACAGCAGATATGAAAAAGGTGGTTGACTGATCACTAACATAATTACTGGATGAGCCAACCATATTCTATACACACTAAAATCTTCTGCTGACAGCTTAGGTAGAAGGTTTAGATTAGATTAGATTAGATTTACTTTCATTCCAATTGATCCATAGTGAGGAGGTCCTCCAGGATGTGGAACATGTCAGAAAAACAATAATACATGAGAAATATTTACAACTGAAACAAATAAGCTAATGTGCCTTCCACAGATCCCAAGTGGAATGATCGTCATTTTTTTTAGTGAACACTATATGAAAGAATCATTTTACAACCACTAATGCACTGAATTTAAAATAAAAAAGGTTTTTTTTGTTTATAAGGTAATAAACATGTAATAGAACTACTGCAATACTTATTTACGGTGAACACATTACTGCACTGAAATGGTGCAGAACTTATAGTGTACTGAGAAATTCATCAATGGAGTAGAAGGAGTTGGCCACCAATAAATCCTTTAGGCTTCTCTTAAACTGAATTTCATTGGTTGTTAAGCTTTTTATGGCTGCTGACAAGTTATTGAAAATGTGTGTTCCTGAATATTGCACACCTTTTTGTACATGAGTAAGTGACTTTGAATCCTTGCGAAGATTATTCTTATTTCTAGTATTGATTCCATGAATTGAGCTGTTGGTTTTAAAAAGTGATATATCTGTAATGACAAATTTCATTAAGGAATAAATATATTGGGAAGCAGTAGTTAGTATCCCTAGTTCCCTAAACAGGCTTCTGCAGGATGTTCTTGAGTTCACACCACATATAACTCTTACTGCTTGTTTTTGTGCCCGGAAAACTTTAACTTGGCTTGATGAATTACCCCAAAAAATAATCCCATATGACATTATGGAATGAAAGTAAGCATAGTATGCCAGCTTTTTCATTTTTATATTCCTTATGTCTGACACAATTCGCATTGCAAATAGAGATTTGTTAAGACGCTTCAGCAGTTCTGTGGTGTGCTCCTCCCAGTTGAATTTATTATCAAGCTGTAATTCCAAGAATTTAGCACTGTTGACTTCTTCTGTCTGCTTGTAATCGTATGTTAGGCATATACTCGTGGGACATCCCTTACAAGTTCTGAACTGCATGTAGTGTGTTTTTTCAAAGTTCAGTGACAAAGCATTGGCTAGGAACCAGTGATTAATGTCCACAAATATTTTATTAGCTGATCTTTCTAAGCTTATGTGACAAATTATTATGTTTTTATCATTTCCTTGGGAGTGATCACATTCACATGCATACGAACAACTAAATCGGGCAAGGAGGCATATCTCAGTCACTCACCGGGCGTAAAAATGAGGTGTGTTGATAAGAGATTCATATCATATGACACACTTGCTGTCACTAATGTCATGTATGGCACTCCAGACATGTTTTCTGGTGGAGTATTCAGTTGTCTTGTCGTCTCATCATCAAAGGTTGACGGTTCCCATTCAAAAGCCACTTCCTTTCGGCTGCAAATAGAGTAGTTGTGCAGAATCAACTGTCATTACAGATTATAGGTCCCTGCCTTACATCTCACTTTTGCAAATGGATGTTATGCCACAACACAGACACAAATTTGAATAAAGCAAACAGTGAAATAAATAAATAAATAAATGAGGGAGGTTTGAACATGCCTCGCCCGATTGGCCATCGAATACCGTAACCACGTAGTGACGATGCCATTTCTCTTTCCAGCTGCTCTGTATTGCACTTCTTATTTTTGGATTGTCCACTGTTTCTATTTTTCTTTTATTTCACAGTCCAGTACACCTTCTTCCTGTTTTTGTGCTTGATTTGTGCTCAGTTTTTGACGGGCTGTCTACCAGGCCCCTTACCTTTACACCTGAGGGGGTGCAATGGGCAGTTTCCCTTGTGAGACAGAAAAACAGAGAAATAATAAGAGCATACTTATCATGTAATGTGTTAAGCACAGTCTTTTATAACTATGTTGGGTAATATGTTGCAGTCCTTAGCAATGGCCAAATGAGGCTTTATATCTCTTGTTAGTTTGTTGAGTGATATTCTTTGATATACCATATCAATGGGCAGATTGAAGCTTTACAATGTTGCAAGACGTATTGATAACATACAAACCCTTGCACTACTGTGTGACCTAACTGTGTGTGACACTTGAAGGTGTTGCTCGACAACAGTATTCATTAACTTTTTGTAATATGTCTGCATGGCCTCTTATGAATTTTTTAAACGTCAACATGTTCACTTTTAGCAAAATGAATAGCTTAAAAGTTACAGCTAAAATAGAAATGGCATAATTAGAAATGTACTGTATTCAACTGCATTCCAAATATTTTTGTGCTGATATATATACAGTCAGACACTCGCCTTCAGGCTCACAATAACATCAAGTTGTACCATTAAACCCTTATTTCACTTTACTACTTAATGAAACTAGTACTTTGTTTAAAGTGGTCTCTGTAGCAGTAAACTTAAGATCTTTCCCATGATATTTCTGCATATAAGATGTTCGTAGGTTGTCACTTCATTTTTTTGTTTGCATTAAATGCTAGGCTTTGGTAGCTGAATTGTGTTTCTCCCCATTTTTTTGTATCATAGCACTGTTGATGATTGTTAAATGTTGCAGACTTAATTTGCAAACAGATAATTATCATAACTTATAGCTTATATGTATTGAAATATTCCGTTTCTTGGTTAGTAAATGTGAAATATATCTTTAAAAAATAAAATTCTCACTATGCAGCAGTCTGTTTACCTCTGTTTTTGTCATATTAGATACCACAGAAAGAAATTTAGTAAAAAATTGTGATTTTTTTTTCACTTTATCTGTATTTATTTTCATTGCTTCAAAACTAGTTTTTGGCTTTTAGGTCTTTTACAAGTGGTTTTTTATTCACTGTACAAAAGAGAATACAGTACATTACCTCCACAAATAGAAACACAGTGATATAGGAAGATATTTACCTGAAATAGAAAAAAAGATGTGCCATATGTATTGAAATGGTAGAGTCTTTAAATTTGTGTGTTCTGTTCATTTAGGTTCATATTTGCTTTCTTGTTAGTTCGACATCTTGACCTTTACAAAGGTGTTACATTGCTCAAATAATAAAGCTAAGCTTGGAATAATAATTTCAAATACTGTGTCTGTATAGTTGAGTAGAGTTAGAAATTGTACGGTAAGAAATAAAGATAATATGGAAAATAAAAAAAAAATATATTAAAATATATGATGAGGTAAGCTAAAAAATTTAAAATTTTATTTGTCATATACAAGATTTTTGATTGGTCATTAACGGACTGTGACTGAAGTTATCAAGAAACTTTCTGTTCTGTACATCTATTTGTTCATTAATAAGTGTATCTAGCTGACTTTTTAAATGACTGGAAATTTCAGTTTCTTCCAACATATTTATTTTCTTTCGTTTCTTAACATAAAGCAGAATTCAGTATGTTTATGGATGTAAGTTTGTTGTTTAGGCACTTGTATTGTTATCATTAAAATCTATGTGCTCTTTAAAATGTATCCCTAAGTTTGTATCAGTTCGCCTGATGTACACTTTGTTACAGTCATCACAAGCAATTTTGTTTATCCCTGAGTAATTTAATGGATTTTTTGTGTTTCTTATTATATTACTAAAATTGTTTTCTGTGTGGAGCAAAACTCTGATATTCATATTTTTTAAAGTTTTGGCTATTTTGTTAGAAACTATTCCGTAGTAGGGCATAACTGTAAATTTATTTATTTTGGCATTCTCTCATTCTAGAGTAATTTTATTTGCATTGGCTTTAGCTTAACTTTCAGTTTCTGTGTGTACATTTCTTTAATTACTCTTTTATTATTCCATGCTTGGTTTTATTCTTTGGTCAATGTAATACCTTTGTAAATGTCAATATGTCAAACCAAGAAGACACCTAAACAAATGGAACACACAGATTTAAAGACACTGCCATTTCAATACATATGGCATTTTTTTCTACTGCAGGTAAATATCTTTCAAATAAGTTTACATATGTATCATTGTATTCCTACTCATGGAGGTAAAGTAGTGGTGTACTCTCATTTATACGGAAAACAGGAAGTCATTTGAAAACGGCCTGAAAGGCAGAAATCAGTTGCGAAGCAATGAAAAAAATGCAGCAAAAGTGAAAAAATGCCACCTTCTTTTAAGGCTTTTTACCCTACATTCCCTCAGATTGTAAAAACAATATTAAAAAGTCATACTTCTACATTACTGTGAAAAACTTCTCTTACCTGTTAATCTACACTGTCAGGACCACGCATACAAAGTTTATTGCATGTACCATTTCAATTTGTGTGTAAAATCTTGTGCCTGATCACACTTTCATTTTAGTGTCAACATATTGCAGTTGCTCTTTGCTGCTTCTCCTTTTCTCTTTGGACAGAGCTTAACAATTTTGAAACATCACTAACAAAAATTGTTATTAGTTTTGCCTCCTATAAATATTATCCATTTTTCTGTAGTGTATGTTGTGTACCATAATTAATTAATTTACAAAACAAAGTACAGTACTGTTATACATGTTCTTTCCATTTCCTTACATGTACATGATTTTGTTCACTCATTAATGTGACATTTTAGGCCCATCTTCCAGTTCTGTTCCATCTGATTTGTGCTATTTTTATACATGTATTTGATTTAAAATTTATTCTTCAGCTCTTCTTTCACTTTCAGCAACAGCTTTAATAAATGTCATTCTGACTTATCAATAACTCATGTATGTGTGAAAAGCTTGGAAAATTATTTTGTTTGGTATACAACTCTTGATTCCTGGTCCCAGAAAGTGGAATGTGATCAGGAGCAATGTAGGATATGATGTGGTTGCTATGGTGACATGCTCATCTGATAGAAAGATCTAGAAACTTATTTCACTGTGAGCATGAAGAACACAAGTAAAAGTGTAGATGTGTTAAAGTTACTAAAAGACATTTTGTGATCTTGTAATTTTTCTTTGAAAACAACTATGTATGACAAGTTATGAAGACAACATTTGTTATTGTGTCATTTTTTTCTGTTTTGTTAAAAAGCTAAAAGTCACTGTGAAATGAATCTTGCATTTCTTTCATTCTCTCTTGTTACAGGAATTTTTATTGAAGGTGATATAGTATGGATAAAGGTATGGAATTTGTATTGGCCTGGTATAGTGACTAAAGTGCTAAAGAAATGTAAGAAGGCTGTGGTGAAACTGGTGCATACATGTAAAAAGAAAAAAGCATACACAAAGCCATTTAAGGATTTAATTGACTTCAGAAATACTGAAAGGAATAGAAAGCTTCTTGTAAGTATAGCTCTATGGGAGTAATTTTTAAATATTCACTGTTATGTACTGGACATCTAATATCTTGGAAGACAAGATGTATAGTTCACAAACAGAAAGGTAAAAGAGCAAATTACATAAATTACATATTTAACAAGAGACAGATTGGAATGTGAACTGGAAGCTTAGTGTATCCCATAGTTACTGAAAAGAAAGTCAGCATACATTTTATGCCCATTAGGCCCAGTGAGTGATTCCCCAGCATACACCTGTACTTTTCTGTTTGCAGTTCCATCCTGATCTCATTTTTGTCTGTGGCTTTGTGACATGGTGTTCATTGTTACTTTAGAAAAAAATGAATGATGGTTTTCTGAACCTTAAACTGGAAAAATGAAGAAGTAATACATGTTAATTAAACAAATCTGATACAGGGTTGTTATGCTGGTATCTTTGCACTGTTTCCTACTAATGCCTAAAAATCTCCTTTCTATAGATTGTATTCTTCATTCTCTTCCATCCGTTACTATCCAAGCCTGACTGCCATAAAGTGAAGATGGTGATAACATTGTTTGTAGAATTTTATTATGATTTCCTTCTTCACCCTTTAATTCAGTTTTTAGTGTAAGGTCCTATTAATATATTGAATCTTTCAGTATTTTGATATGTCCGTTTCATTTGTGATGGAGATGATATTTCAAAGTAGTAGTCATAGTTTTTGACCATTTAATTTAATGTATATGTGACTTTTTGAAGGGTATCTTCACTGTTATTTGTAAGATGTTGGTCACTAGCAAAGAGTGTTCTCATTGAGCAATTTTGTTGGTTAAAGTTTTGGATGTTAACTCTTATTTCTTTTAGCCATTGTTTCAACATAGTCAGTACCATCAACATAGATACAGAAAAGCACCAGAAACAGACTGCATCCTATTTGTAAGCCTAAATTTGCTGTTACTTGAACTTTCTCTTTTGGCGTGTTGGTTCATTGGTTGGATTACTTTCAATAAGTGGTTTTGTATGCCTCTCCTGTCTAGTATTTATCTAATATTTGCCCCAAAAACCTTCTATCAGTGTTTTCAAAGACTTTGCATCAATATTATCAAAAGGATAGATTGCTACTCATCATGTGGAGGAGATGTTGAATCACAGACAGGCACAATGAAAAGATTTTCGCCAGTAGGCTTCTTTGGAAACAGACAACACACATACATTCACACTACTTATACAGGCATCCACACAACTCGCATGCTCGTGACCAGTGTCTCTGACCACTGTGTCTGAACTGTGGACAGCATCCGGGACTTTACATTGTTTTTTTTTTTTTTTTTTTTTTTTTTTTTTTCTCCCCAAAGGCTTTCATGTAGTCAGTAAACAGCAGATGTGTTTTCTGAACAGGAACTACCCTGCAAACTGCATCCTAATGCCTGTTCTCGAAGCTGACTACTGCTGAAATTCCTGTATTCTGATATAACAAAAACAAATTCATTTGCAAGATTGCGACAGCAACAAGATAGTTTCTAAACTTTCTGCAAGTCATTGTCTTGCAAATGAAATTCTTTTAGTATATTAGAATAGTTAAAAGAATATGAGCCATAGTCACCTGTGAGGGTAAATATTAGGATGTATAATATCTTGTAAACAGATTTTGTTTCCAGGATTATGTTGCATATTTATTTCTTATTCATCAGAGAAAAGAAATGGAAGAAGAAGAAGAAGAAGAGATAATGAGGATTTTTCTTAAGTTAAAGAAATGAGATCACTGTTAGTGGAAGGAACATTATACTTCGAGACTGGAATACTGGAAAGAGTAAAGATAAAAGTAACCACTTGCCGTATAGTTGAGGTACTGAGAGGTTGACAGGCATGTAAACAAGACTGAAAACATTGCTGAGCTTTCAGCAATGTCTTCCTTCAGAGCTATCTAATTTACAACACACACACACACACACACACACACACACACACACACACACACATATATATATATATATATATATATATATATATATATATATATATAGGGAAACATTCCACGTGGGAGAAATATATCTAAAAACAAAGATGATGTGACTTACCAAATGAAAGTGCTGGCAGGTCGACACACACACAAACAAACACAAACATACACACAAAATTCAAGCTTTCGCAACAAACTGTTGCCTCATCAGGAAAGAGGGAAGGAGAGGGTAAGGAGTCATTCCAATCCCGGGAGCGGAAAGACTTACCCTAGGGGGAAAAAGGGGGTATACACTCGCACACACACACATATCCATCCACTCCTTCTCTCTTTCCTGATGAGGCAACAGTTTGTTGCGAAAGCTTGAATTTTGTGTGTATGTTTGTGTTCGTTTGTGTGTCTGTCGACCTGCCAGCACTTTTATATATATATATAAAAACAAAGATGATGTGACTTACCAAATGAAAGTGCTGGCAGGTCGACAGACACACAAACAAATCTGATCCAGTCCCGGAAAGTATCCTGTCGCCAGTGGGGCACTTTTTACACCAACAACCTGACAACAGCTTTCGCATCCCGCAACTACCCTCCCGACCTGGTACAGAAGCAAATAACCAGAGCCACTTCCTCATCCTCTCAAACCCAGAACCTCCCACAGAAGAACCACAAAAGTGCCCCATTTGTGACAGGATACTTTCCGGGACTGGATCAGATTCTGAATGTGGCTCTCCAGCAGGGATACGACTTCCTCAAATCCTGCCCTGAAATGAGATCCATCCTTCATGAAATCCTCCCCACTCCACCAAGAGTGTCTTTCCGCCGTCCACCTAACCTTCGTAACCTGTTAGTACATCCCTATGAAATCCCCAAACCACCTTCCCTACCCTCTGGCTCCTACCTTTGTAACCGCCCCCGGTGCAAAACCTGTCCCATGCACCCTCCCACCACCACCTACTCCATTCCTGTAACCCGGAGGGTGTACACGATCAAAGGCAGAGCCACGTGTGAAAGCACCCACGTGATCTACCAACTGACCTGCCTACACTGTGACGCATTCTATGTGGGAATGACCAGCAACAAACTGTCCATTCGCATGAATGGACACAGGCAGACAGTGTTTGTTGGTAATGAGGATCACCCTGTGGCTAAACATGCCTTGGTGCACGGCCAGCACATCTTGGCACAGTGTTACACCGTCCGGGTTATCTGGATACTTCCCACTAACACCAACCTATCCGAACTCCGGAGATGGGAACTTGCTCTTCAATATATCCTCTCTTCCCGTTATCCACCAGGCCTCAATCTCCCCTAATTTCAAGTTGCCGCCACTCATACCTCACCTGTCATTCAACAACATCTTTGCCTCTGCACTTCTGCCTCGACTGACATCTCTGCCCAAACTCTTTGTCTTTAAATATGTCTGCTTGTGTCTGTATATGTGTGGATGGATATGTGTGTGTGTGCTAGTGTATACGCGTCCTTTTTTCCCCCTAAGGTAAGTCTTTCCGCTCCCGGGATTGGAATGACTCCTTACCCTCTCCCTTAAAACCCACATCCTTTCGTCTTTCCCTCTCCTTCCCTCTTTCCTGATGAGGCAACAGTTTGTTGCGAAAGCTTGAATTTTGTGTGTATGTTTGTGTATCTGTCGACCTGCCAGCACTTTCATTTGGTAAGTCACATCATCTTTGTGTATATATATATATATATATATATATATATATATATATATAGAGAGAGAGAGAGAGAGAGAGAGAGAGAGAGAGGGGGGGGGGGGGAGGGGGGAAACATTCCACGTGGGAAAAAAATATCTAAAAACAAAGATGATGTGACTTACCAAACGAAAGTGCTGGCACGTCGATAGACACACAAACATACACACAAAATTCAAGCTTTCGCAACAAACTGTTGCCTCATCAGGAAAGAGGGAAGGAGAGGGAAAGACGAAAGGATGTGGGTTTTAAGGGAGAGGGTAAGGAGTCATTCCAATCCCGGGAGCGGAAAGACTTACCTTAGGGGGTAATTTCCGTTTTTCGCACATCACTGATAATTTTTATCTGCTTCCCACAGGTTTTAACGTCATTATTTCTTCGTCAGACAATAGTTAGCCTCATTTTCATAATCTGCCACCACAAAACCACTCCTTTTAATATATTACACAAAGTTTTTTCGAAATTTTCCCGAATTTCTCTGTCCTGTAACGTGTTTTGGCGGCAACACAACCACCTAACCTTTGTGCACATCATTGTCTACCAACCCAAGTCCAACATAGCCCAGCTGTAACCAACACCTTCTCGCCTTTTTTCACGCCAGATCTCCAGTTACTTTCCAGTTCACCTTTATCTCTCCCCATATATTTTTATTTTCATTTTCATTTCAGCCTCATGTTACACTTTCCACCTTCTAATACCATGTCACCCTCACAACACCCCCACAACAACCACATTAAGTTTTATTTACATTCCCTCCGCAAACATGCCTTCGCCCTAGCCAGATTACGCTCCCATATTCTATTTTCTCAGGCTTGTATGACATTTGGCATTACCCCCAAAGGCCTCACACTTAAAGTTCCCATCTCTGGCTGCAACCCTTCTTTCCATCAGTCCCTATACCAGTTCCAAACTGAACAATCCATTGCCCTCACCCACCTAATCCTTCACCTACACATCAACTCATCCAATGAACACACCCGTCAACTCCTATCTTTAATAAAAGTCCTTAATCTTTCCTCTCCCACATCCACACCGGCTGTTCAGAGCATCCTCCTACAGGCCAACTGTAAATTAGAACAGCATACCACCCTCCACCTCAAAAAACTGTCCAATCTCCTGGTTTCCCACCTCCGGAAAGGCAACTCCCTCACCCTTCACAACCTTTCCAGCAAACCTCAACCTCCTCTCATTGCACACAAACCCAGTCTCTCCCATCTACTCAATCTCCCACTTCTAGCTCCACTCCCTCCAAAACCTCAAAATTCCAATCAACACAATCTGGAACCACAACACCCTAATTCAGTAGTTAACCTTTCCTCCAAACCTCTCTCCCAATCCGAAACCTCTGTCCTATCCAAAGGCCTCACCTTCAGCCCCACTCCCAGATTCAACCAAACAGCCCTCGTCAAAGATTTACTGTCCTACACTCGTACTCTCTGCTGGAAGTATCACTTTGCCACGAAGAAAAATGATCCTAATCCTACTCCTAATGATCCAACTCCCCAAGACACCATCCAAATTGAACCCTGCCTGGAACAGTTCCGTCCTCCGTCGCAGCGGGACCCACCTCCTCTTCCTCAAAATCACCCTCTCCAAAACTTCCAGGAATTTCTGACTTCCAGCCTTGCATCTCAATCCTCCTTAAAACCCCTTTATCCTACTCCCAACATCACCACTGCTGAAGCCCAGGCTATCCGTGATCTGAAGGCTGACCGATCCATCGTCATTCTTCCAGCGGACAAGGGTTCCACGACCGTGGTACTTTATCGTCGGGAGTATGTGGCTGAGGGACTGTGTCAGCTTTCAGACAACACCACATACAAAGTTTGCCAAGGTAACCCCATTCCCGATGTGCAGGTGGAGCTTCAAGGAATCCTCAGAACCTTAGGCCCCCTGCAAAACCTTTCACCTGACTCCATCAACCTCCTGACCCCACCAACACCCCGCACCCCTACCTTCTACCTTCTTCCTAAAATCCACAAACCCAATCATCCCGGCCGCCCCATTGTAGCTGGTTACCAAGCCCCCACAGAACGTATCTCTGCCTACGTAGATCAATACCTTCAACCCATTACATGCAGTCTCCCATCCTTCATCAAAGACACCAACCACTTTCTCGAACGCCTGGAATCCTTACCCAATCTGTTACCCCCGGAAACCATCCTTGTAACCATTGATGCCACTTCCTTATACACAAATATTCCGCACATCCAGGGCCTCGCTGCGATGGAGCATTTCCTTTCACGCCGATCACCTGCCACCCTACCTAAAACCTCTTTCCTCATCACCTTAGCCAGCTTCATCCTGACCCACAACTTCTTCACTTTCGAAGGCCAGACATACCAACAATTAAAGGGAACAGCCATGGGTACCAGGATGGCCCCCTCGTACGCCAACCTATTCATGGGTCGCTTAGAGGAAGCCTTCTTGGTTACCCAGGCCTGCCAACCCAAAGTTTGGTACAGATTTATTGATGACATCTTCATGATCTGGACTCACAGTGAAGAAGAACTCCAGAATTTCCTCTCCAACCTCAACTCCTTTGGTTCCATCAGATTCACCCGGTCCTACTCCAAATCCCATGCCACTTTCCTTGACGTTGACCTCCACCTGTCCAATGGCCAGCTTCACACGTCCGTCCACATCAAACCCACCAACAAGCAACAGTACCTCCATTATGACAGCTGCCACCCATTCCACATCAAACGGTCCCTTCCCTACAGCCTAGGTCTTCGTGGCAAACGAATCTGCTCCAGTCGGGAATCCCTGAACCATTACACCAACAACCTGACAACAGCTTTCGCATCTCGCAACTACCCTCCCGACCTGGTACAGAAGCAAATAACCAGAGCCACTTCCTCATCCCCTCGAACCCAGAACCCCCCACAGAAGAACCACAAAAGTGCCCCACTTGTGACAGGATACTTTCCGGGACTGGACCAGACTCTGAATGTGGCTCTCTAGCAGGGATACGACTTCCTCAAATCCTGCCCTGAAATGAGATCCATCCTTCATGAAATCCTCCCCACTCCACCAAGAGTGTCTTTCCGCCGTCCACCTAACCTTCGTAACCTGTTAGTTCATCCCTATGAAATCCCCAAACCACCTTCCCTACCCTCTGGCTCCTATCCTTGTAACTGCCCCCGGTGTAAAACCTGTCCCATGCACCCTCCCACCACCACCTACTCCAGTCCTGTAACCCGGAAGGTGTACACGATCAAAGGCAGAGCCACATGTGAAAGCACCCACGTGATTTACCAACTGACCTGCCTACACTGTGATGCATTCTATGTGGGAATGACCAGCAACAAACTGTCCATTCGCATGAATGGACACAGGCAGACAGTGTTTGTTGGTAATGAGGATCACCCTGTGGCTAAACATGCCTTGGTGCACGGCCAGCACATCTTGGCACAGTGTTACACCGTCCGGGTTATCTGGGTACTTCCCACCAACACCAACCTATCCGAACTCCGGAGATGGGAACTTGCTCTTCAATATATCCTCTCTTCCCGTTACCCACCAGGCCTCAATCTCTGCTAATTTCAAGTTTGCCGCCACTCATACCTCACCTGTCATTCAACATCGTCTTTGCCTCTTCACTTCCGCCTCGACTGACATCTCTGCCCAAACTCTTTGTCTTTAAATATGTCTGCTTGTGAGATGTCTGCTTGTGTGTGTATAAATGTGGATGGATATGTGTGTGTGTGCGAGTGTATACCTGTCCCTTTTTCCCCCTAAGGTAAGTCTTTCCGCTCCCAGGATTGGAATGACTCCTTACCCTCTCCCTTAAAACCCACATCCTTTCGTCTTTCCCTCTCCTTCCCTCTTTCCTGATGAGGCAACAGTTTGTTGCGAAAGCTTGAATTTTGTGTGTATGTTTGTGTGTCTATCGACGTGCCAGCACTTTCGTTTGGTAAGTCACATCATCTTTGTTTATATATATATATATATATAAGTCATAAATGGCTACATTATCCCAGTCAATTAAATTGTCTCCTGGTGCTCCAGCTTAGCTCCAGCTTAAATGGGATGAGGGGAACTGTCAATTGATGTGAGTGAGAGATGAGGATGGAGAAGTCGAGAGATTTGTGGCTAAGTTCTGGGGGAAGCGGCAACATGGGAACAGTATAGGAATTCGGCACTGCCGGGTTCACTCTGACATGAGCAGGTGAAGTGAGAACACAATGAAATGGAGATGAGAGTGGTATGGGGGAGAGATACACTAGAGGAAGAAGGAGATTACTGAGAAAGCTGACTGTAGATTGATGTGTTGGAGTGGGAGGCATGATGATAGGTGACCGTTATTATGAGACAGGAGATGGGGGCCAGTGGTATAGTTATTGTGAGCAGAGGGATGACGTATGGAGCGGAGCCATGGATACACCCCCCTCCTCCCCCCTTCAATTACCCCAGGCAACCATCTTTTAAAACAGGCCCTGATGTCGTCATATCTCCTGCAGACAAAGGCTCCACTTCAATAATTATCTGACCCTAGTTATTACCCACTGTCTGACTGACCACTCTGGTTTTCTTGTCATGGTTGATTAATGGTGTGCTTTCAGGTGTTCAGCCAAGTCGTCGTTTCTATTTTATGCACAAAAGGAAACCATGATTTGGCAGAAGACCTGGAAGCACATCATTAACTGTCCGACTCCTCCACTTTGGAGCCCTGGCATAGTGATCCCAGCCCAGAATTCCAGCATAATCCATGCTTAAACCCCTAGACTACCCCACAACCTCTCCCTTGAGTCGACCACCCCTCCCCTTCCCCCAAACACACACACACACACACACACACACACACACACACACACACACACATTTTCCATGCTTCCTAAAATCAATAAGCCTAACCATCCTAGATGCCTGATTGTAGATAGTTACATTCTCCTATGGAAAGAATATTGAACCTTTTGGCCATTACCTCCAAATTGTCACCCATAATGTAGCTGCCTATGGAAAGGACACAAATCACTTTCTTCACCTTCTGTCAACCTCCCTCACCCCATTTCCCCCCGGCTCCCTGCCCGGCTTCGTTGATGCCACCTACCCATACACCAACATCCCCACAACCTTGACACTGCTACACATTACCACTTCCCATGTCCTGCCTAATCTATAAACACATCACCTCATTCTAACAATATCCTTACCCATAACTATTTCTCCTTGAAGTGAAAATACACACACACACACACACACACACACACACACACACACACACACACACAAATATGCAACTCAACATGGGCACTCACATGGCACCCACATATGACAACCTGTTTATTGACCAGCTAGAGGATATTTTCCCAGACACCCGGTATCCTAAACCCCTTGTCTGTTCGTATTCACTGACAATATATTTGTGGGCATTTTATCTTGATTCCTCCTCCAGTTCAACACCCTCTCTCCTGACTGCTTCATCTGGTCCTCCCTAGCCTAGTGTGACACCTCCTGGACATTGATCTCCACTTCTCTGAGAGCATTGTAAAAACATCTCTCTGTATCAAGCTTATCAACAGTAGCTCTCATTTCAGCAGCTGCCATCCCTTCTACAATGAAAAGTCTGTATTGTACAGTGCATCTGCAGTGATGAGCAACCCCTTGCTCAGTATCCTGAAAGCCTCTGACCCTTGAACTACCCCATGGACTATCTACAAAAGAGTGCACCGGCCCTCCCCCTCATGACCCAGTATCACCCATAGTGGTTGGGGAGAGAGATAATGTGAATTGTTCAGACCTAAAGTAATTATGCTAATGCACATTTAGTCACACTAGAAATTGTATGCCCAGAAATGCACAAAAGCATGGATCCTTGGAGTTTTGGTGTATGGCTTTATATTTACCTGGTCTTCTCAGCTATGGACAACAATGTCAGCATGGCTGTGATGGCTATCCTCTCTTAATGGTTTCTTCTCCGAAAAAGTCAATTTAAAAATGTACGTCCTCATTACGTTGTGAGGTGGAAATTAGGAAGTAGCTCAGTAGGAGAATGAAAACTTTCGACTTCCACATATTATATCTTTTAATTAACACAATACTGGGAGAGTGCAATTACATATGTCTTTATTGCACTAGCTCAAAAGACTGACAGACACTGAGGTTGGTGAAAAGAAACGAATAAGGTACATAAAATAATTGATAGTTTACCTTTCTGTTTTCTGTTAGCTTACTTAGATCATCATACCTCCCTACGATGTCTTTGCCGCACGGGGGCAATGCGAATAAGAATTATTACAAATATTTCATTTATATGTGTACATCATTTAAAGAATCTACACACTGGGGCATCGACTACTATCATCATGCCTGGAAATGAGGAGTTTCGTACCCACAATCCTACTTATCTTCCCCAGTGTGAAATTCTGTTTCCCATCCCATTTATGAAATGTATGGGAACTTCCTACCCACAATCCTTCCCCTCTCTCCCAAAGTGACATTCTGTGGCCAACCCAGTCTACGAAATATACTGGTATACATCTACGTCTACATATGTACTCCTCAAGCCACCATATGGTGCATGGCGGAAGGTTCACTGTACCACAGCTAGTCATTCCCTTTCCTGTTCCACACGCAGATAGAGCTAGGGAATAACAACTGTCTATACGTCTCCGTATGAGCCCTAATTTCTCGTATCTTATCTTCATGGTCCCTACGCAAAATATATGTTGGGGCAGTAGGATTGTGCTGCAGTCAGCTTCAAATGCCAGTTCTCTGAACTTTCTCAGCTGTGTTCTTCAAAATGAATGTCTTCTTGCCTCTAAGTATTCCCAATGGAGCTCCCAAAGTATATCTGTAGCACTTGCATATTGATCGAACCTACTGGTAACAAACCTAGCAGCTCACCTATGAATTGCATCAGTGTCTTCATTCTATCCGACCTGGTGCAGATCCCAAACCCTCGAGCAGTAATCCAGAATCGGTCTCACTAGCGTCCTACATACAGTCTGCTTTGTGGATGAACCACACTTTCCTACAATTCTCCCAATAAACTGAAGTCGACCATTCACCTTCCTTACCACAATCCTCACATGCTCATTCCATTTCACATTGCTTCACAATGCTACCGCCAGATGTTTAAACAATGAGACTGTGTTAAAGCAGGCCTCTAATAATGCAGTATCTGAACATCACAGGTTTGCACATTTAGAGCTAGCTACCATTCATCTCACCAACTAGAAATTTTGTCTAAATTGTCTTGTATCTTCCTACAGGCCCCCAACTTCGACACCTTACCGTACACTACAGCATCACTAGATAACAGCCGCAGATTGCTGCCCACCCTGTCTGCCAGATGCCATTTATGTATATAGAAAATAGCAGTGGTTCTATCACACTTCCCTAGGGCACTCCTGATGTTACCCCTGTCTCTGTTGAACACTTGCCGTTGAGGACAACGTTCTGGGTTCTATTATTTAAGCGGGGGTGCTGTTCGAGATTCTGAAAAAAGTAGGGGTAAGCTATAGGGAGAGACGGGTCATATACAATATGTACAACAACCAAGAGGGAATAATAAGAGTGGACGATCAAGAACGAAGTGCTCGTATTAAGAAGGGTGTAAGACAAGGCTGCAGCCTTTTGCCCCTACTCTTCAATCTGTACATCGAGGAAGCAATGATAGACATAAAAGAAAGGTTCAGGAGTGGAATTAAAATATAAGGTGAAAGGATATCAATGATACGATTCACTGATGACATTGCTATCCTGAGTGAAAGTGAAGAAGAATTAAATGATCTGCTGAACAGAATGAACAGTCTAATGAGTACACAGTATGGTTTGAGAGTAAATCGGAGAAAGGCGAAGGTAATGAGAAGTAGTAGAAATGAGAACAGCGAGAAACTTAACATCAGGATTGATGGTCACGAAGTCAATGAAGTTTAAAGAATTCTGCTACCTAGGCAGTAAAATAACCAATGACGGACGGAGCAAGGAGGACATCAAAAGCAGACTCGCTATGGCAAAAAAGGCATTTCTGGCCAAGAGAAGTCTACTAATATCAAATACCGGCCTTAATTTGAGGAAGAAATTTCTGAGGATGTACGTCTGGAGTACAGCATTGTATGGTAGTGAAACATGGACTGTGGGAAAACTGGAACAGAAGAGAATTGAAGCATTTGAGATGTGGTGCTATAGACGAATGTTGAAAATTAGGTGGACTGATAAGGTAAGGAATGAGGAGGTTCTATGCAGAATCGGAGGGGAAAGGAATATGTGGAAAACACTGATAAGGAGAAGGGACAGGATGATAGGACATCTGCTAAGACATGAGGGAATGACTTCCATGGTACTAGAGGGAGCTGTAGAGGGCAAAAACTGTAGAGGAAGACAGAGATGGGAATACGTCAAGCAAATAATTGAGGACGTAGGTTGCAAGTGCTACTGTGAGATGAAGAGGTTAGCACAGGAAAGGACTTCGTGGCAGGCCGCATCAAACCAGTCAGTAGACTGATGAAAAAAAAAGGACATCAAACGGGACGGCTTGGAGCAGGAGAGACACCACAGGACATTTTAATTTCTACTGTCTATACTTTTAAAAATAAATTCATAAAACTTTGTCAGAATGACCAGAAAGGATTAGGGATTTACACTTATAGTGGTATAAGTTCAAAAATATAAGAAAATAATTTATTTTTTGACATTTGTGTTTCCCCTTTTTTTTCACTTACCATTGGCTGCATTTGTTGCTATAGGTACACTTTTCTTCATAAGTAAGGGAGATTCTTCGATGAATTTTGCACAGCATACAAACCATACTTACAGGTGTATGAAACTCTAGAATTTTCCAAATCTATTAAAAACTGTGGTAAAAATTGTGGTAATTAACTATAAAATTTGAGTTTTTTCTAAACATGAAGTTTAAAATATAACAGCACTTTCGTTTTTTCATAAATTAAATAATTTCTAGTTTCGTACACCTGTAAGTATGGTTTGTATGCCGTGCAAAATTCATCGAAGAATCTCTCTTACTTATGAAGAAACGTGTACCTATAGCAACAAATGCAGCCATAGAAGTGAAAAAATTATGAACTTCACATGTAAAAAAAATTATTTTGCTATGTTTTTGAACTTCCACTGCTATGATTGTGAATCCTGAATCCTTCCTGGTCATGCTGGCAAAGTTTTATGAATTTATTCGTAAAAGTATAGAAAGTGGAAATTAAAATGGCCTGTGGTGTCTCTCCTGCTCCAAGACGGCCCGTTTGTCGTCCTACCCCCCTTAAGAAGTCTTTGAGCCAGCCACATATGTAGGAGCCTATTCCATATGTATGTACCTTCGTTAACAGTCAGCAGTGGGGTACTATGTTGAATGCTTTTCGGAAATATAGAAATGTGGAATCAGCATGTTGCCCTTCATCCGTTGGTCACAATACATCATGTGAGAAAAGAGCAAGAACTCTGTGCAAAGATCAGATGTTTGTATCTGTATGAACGTTTTCTTAAATGTGGAATTTTAAACTTTGGCCATCCTTTTGCTGCCTTCTACTGCCAAACAAGACTGGTCAATGAGCCTTAGACCCACTTAGCAATTTTACATAGGATCAGCATTTTTTGGGGTTCTCCACCAGCTCGTTAGCCAAGGTATAATGGTGGTAGCTGTTTATGCTTTGCTCACATACCTTTTTACAGTCGCATGAATCTGTACTAATCTTTTCCTGTCATCATTTCTGCAAAACCCTTTCCCAATCTCTAGGTTCATGGGTTGTATCCCAGTGTAAGACAGAGATGCAAGACCATGCACTTATCTAGAAAATTGTATTTCAGTCCCATCATAACCGTATATTATTCTATCAGAGACGAGGTCATCTGTGAAAGCACTCAGGTCATATACCGACTGTGTTGTGACCTTTCCTTCAATATGGGAATGGCCGCCACCAAACAGTGGACAAAATAAGAGTTAACTGTCCAGTTGAGCGTAATATAATTGACTTCAGTAACTGAAACTTCCTGGCAGATTAAAACTGTGTGCCCGACCGAGACTCGAACTCAGGACCTTTGCCTTTCGCGGGCAAGTGCTCTACCAACTGAGCTACCGAAGCACAACTCACGCCCGGTCTCACAGCTTTACTTCTGCCAGTATCTCGTCTCCTACCTTCGCGAAAGGCAAAGGTCCCGCGTTCGAGTCTCAGTCGGGCACACAGTTTTAATCTGCCAGGAAGTTTCATATCAGCGCACACTCCGCTGCAGAGTGAAAATCTCATTCTGACTTCAGTAACTGTTTCATAGCCTGTATCATCTGGATTCCCCCTATCCCCACATACCTGCTTCTCTTAATTACATAGTTGGGAAATGTTCTTGTGACACATCTGTTGACCCAACAATAATTGTGTAACGAACCTCGACTACACACTGTCCCACATTCATGTCTGCCCCTATCACCATGCCTCTCACTTCACCATCAGTCTACACTCATACTTTCCTCTCCAAAGTCCCTCATTCTCTCTTCTATCTCCCTCTCCCCATTAAACTTCACTTCTCCACCTTATTGTGTGCCTCCCACAGCTCCACCTGATGGCACCAGGATGAGCTCATCACTGCCACATTCATATTCCTGTCGCTCTCAGCCACCCATCCCTCCACCACCATTCCTGCCCGTGCCTCACTTTGCTGTCACCAATTCCACACAGTACAACTTCTCACCCCAGTTCAGTCTGAGAAACGAAATTGTTTGAAGGCTCGCCAACTTTTCATTCATGTTTTTATACCTATTGTGCCTCAGTTACATGGTCAGTGGTTACCTTCACTGTTTCAATTAATTGTAAACATATTATTTCCTTATACCATCACATACAGTGACTAGATTAGTAACACTTATCTTTTATCCATAGACATAGCCATAATGAGAGTCATTCTTTCATGCTCCAGCCATAGAAAGGTTGAGGGGGAGGGAATAATGATACTACATTTACCATACACTTTATATCATATAGAGTTTTGCAGATCTCAGGAATGTTCTCTAAACTTCTGTTATCAGCTGCTCAGTATGTGGTTTTCCTCTTCTTCTTCCTCTTCCTCCTTCATTTGGCAGGACAGTCCTCATGTTAAAAGAAATGGGAGGGGGGGGGGTGATGGGTGCGGGCAGGGGGATGGTAGCCAACTACCTGAGTTTCCCTGCAAATGCCTTTCACCGTGAGTGCAAAGTGTAAAAACCAGTACTGTGTTACATATTGCAGTCAAGGGTTTTAGACAAGGTTATTTACGCATCAGTTTCCACACACACTTTTCTAGTGCAAAACAGCACTCAAATATTTCAATTTATTGTGCAGTATTTTTTATAGCTTACAATTTTATTTATTACACTACCCTCAAAAGCTTCCCCTCACCACCGTTCAGAATCCAAAAGCTAAACAGACCTGAAACACAGTCATGATCCTTTCCTCCGAAAGTCTTAGCCCCACAGAAGTATCAGTCCTTTCCAAAGGCCTTATCTTTTGTTCCATTCCTAAATGCAATCCTGCTGGTCTTGTTAAAGACCTCTCTCCGTCTCCCAGTCCCTACAGTGGAAACACTTTTTCACCACCAGCCCTGCCAATCAGACTCAATGTATGACCAATGTCGAACCCTCCCTGACTCGGTTCACTCTTCTTTTCAACCATGATCCACCCCTATTGCCCCTAAATCACCCACTGTTAACCTTCCAGAATTCTTAACATTTAACGTTGCCTCGCCATCATTCTCCAAATCTCTCAACATGCAAGCTAGCCTTACATCTGCAGAAAGTTTGACAATCCACACCTTATCAACCTACCTGCTGACAGAGGCTCCACTTCAGTTATTCTGAATTGCAAGGATTACCTAGCAGAAAGACTCTGCCAGCTACCAGATTTGTCTACCTGGAAACCCTGCCACTGTTATCCTATCCAGAGATCCAGCAGGGTCTCCAGTCTCTCCCAGAACCTCTCCCAGGAGTCTGTCTGTCTCCGCACACCTACCACTCCATGTACTCCTACCTCCTCTTTTTTAATTTTATTTTACACATCTAGTTCCATAGGACCAAATTGAGGAGCAAATCTCCATGGTCATGGAACATGTCAGTACATGAAATTACAACAGAAAAGTAGTAACAGATAAAATAAAGTTTTAATGAATCCTAAGAAAAAGTCAAGGTATAAGTTTATGTAAATGCAGTCAAAAACATAACACATGGATCAGCTTAATTTTTCTAGGAACTACTCGACATGTTACATAGAGTTACTCATGTGGAAACTCTTCAGTTTAGATTTAAAAGTGCATGGATTACTGCTAAGATTTTTGAATTCTTGCGGTAGCTTATTGAAAATGGATGCAGCAGAATACTGCTCACCTTTTTGCACAAGAGTCCAGGAAGTGTGATAGCTGCTAATTCTGGGGAATAAGCTGATATTGTTAACAAGAAATGACAGTAAACAATATGTATATTGACAGTCCAATGTCAGAATACCTAGACTAATGAACAGGGGTTGACAAGAGGTTCACTAACATACACCATCTATTGCTGAACCAACTATTTCTGAGCCAAAAATATCCTTTGAGAATGGGAAGAGTTACCCAAAATGCTTCCTAAAGTCCATAAACCTAACCATCCAGGACACCCTATTGTGGCCGGTTACTGTGCTCGCACTGAAAGACTCTCTGCTCTCATAGACAAACGCCTTTAGCCTATTACCTGCAATGTACACTTCTACAGGGTGCTACAAAAAGGTACGACCAAACTTTCAGGAAACATTCCTCACACACAAAGAAAGAAAATATGTTATGTGGACATGTGTCTGGAAACGCTTACTTTCCATGTTAGAGCTCATTTTATTGCTTATCTTCAAATCACATTAATCATGGAACGGAAACACATAGCAACAGAACGTACCACTTTGTTACAGGAAATGTTCAAAATATCCTGCGTTAGCGAGGATACATGCATCCACCCTCCGTCGCATGGAATCCCTGATGCGCAGATGCAGCCCTGGAGAATGGCGTATTGTATCACAGCCATCCACAATACGAGCACGAAGAGTCTCTACATTTGGTACCGGGGTTGCGTGGACAAGAGCTTTCAAATGCCCCCATAAATGAAAGTCAAGAGGGTTGAGGTCAGGAGAGCGTGGAGGCCATGGAATTGGTCCGCCTCTACCAATCCATCGGTCACCGAATCTGTTGTTGAGAAGCGTATGAACACTTCGACTGAAATGTGCAGGAGCTCCATCGTGCATGAACCACATGTTGTGTTGTACTTGTAAAGGCACATGTTATAGCAGTACAGGTAGAGTATCCCGTATGAAATCATGATAACATGCTCTATTGAGCGTAGGTGGAAGAACATGGGGCCCAATGAAGACATCACCAACAATGCCTGCCCAAACGTTCACAGAAAATCTGTGTTGATGACGTGATTGCTCAGTTGCGCACGGATTCTCGCCAGCCCACACATGTTGATTGTGACAATTTACAATTTGATCACGTTGGAATGAAGCCTCATCCATACATACTGATGAAACTAAAATGAGCTCTAACATGGAAATTAAGTGTTTCCGGACACATGTCCACATAACATCTTTTCTTTATTTGTGTGTGAGGAATGTTTCCTGAAAGTTTGGCCGTACCTTATTGTAACACCCTGTATATGAAAGATACCAACCACTTCATCCACTGACTGTCCACAGTTCCTGTTCCTTTACCACACTGTGCCCTGCTCGTCACTATTGGTGCCACTGCCCTTTACATTAACATCCCTAATGCCCACGGACTAGCTGCTATTAAACACCACCTTTCTCAATGCCCAAAGAATTCCAAACCTACAATCTCCTTCCTGGTCACCATAAGCAACTACTTCCACACACAGAATTACTTCTCCTTTGAAGATGTCACCCCACAAACAGATCCAGGATATGGCAATGGGCACCTGCACAGCACCGTCCTACGACAACATACTCGGGGGCCATCTAGAGAAATCCTTCCAAACCACACAGAATCCCAAAGCCCTCACCTAGTTCGGATTATTGATAACATCTTTGTGATCTGGATTGAAGATGAGGACACCCTATCCACATTCCTCCAGAACCTCTACACTTTTCCCCCATTTGCTTCACGTGGTCCACCTCATCCCAACAAGCCACCTTCCTCAATATTGGTCTCCACCTCAAAGATGGCTACATCAGTGCCTCCATCCATATCAAACCTACCAACCACCAATGTTACCTCCACTTCGACAACCACCATCCATTCCATGCGAAGAAGTCCCTTCCATACAGCCTAGCCATCTGTGGCCATTGCATCTGTAGTGATGAGCAGTCCTCAAAACATACAAGGGGATTACTGAGGCCTTCACAGACTGTAATTATCTTTGTAACCTTGAATAGAAACAGATCTCCCATGCCTTATCTCTCCAGTCACCCACCACATACCAGAGTCCTGCCGTTCGGCCAGAGAGGTGCATTCCCCTTGTGACCCAGTACCACCCAGTACTGGAGCAGCTGAATCACGTTTGCTCTTTACCATCTCGCACCCACATCCTGCTCGCACTGCCCCTCCCAGCCTCTTTCTTACTCCCACCACCCAGATTGCTTCTCCCTTCATGCTCAGTAGCTCACAGTCTGGCATTGGCAGCCAGAGGCAGAGGTCATCTGTCTTGTGAGCTGCATTTGCATGAATGTGTGTGTGTATGTTGTCTGTTTCAGATGAAGGCCTCCTGGCCAAAAGCTTATGTGTTTAGTAGCCTTTTTGTTATACCTGTCTGTGACTCAGTATCTCCTCTGTATGGTGAGTAGCAATCCATCCTTTTCATAATATTGCCATTATTCCATTCTGGATTAACCATTGTGTAGTTTTATTTATGTATATTTTGGCACATATTCCTTTTTGTTGCAGAACACTGGAAAAGAAGAAAATTGTAAAGTGGAGGAAGCATATAAGAAAGCCGTAGACTTCTTTGAGAAAAGAAACAATGGTAATAAGTTTTCATTTCTTGTATGTATTTCAAGTTGCTGTAATACTCTTATGTTGCATTATTACTTCAGTATGTTTAATATCCTCATTTAAAATAAATTTAGTTTTCTTTTGTTCATTGCATTGTATGAGAGCAAATCAAAAAGTAAATGAACTTTTTAAGAAACTCCATATAACCTCCCTTTGCCTTTGTGCAATTGGTCCGTATCCTGACAAATTTCACAATTCTGCTCTGGAAGAAGCTTTGTGGCATTCTGCAGATCCACTCTTGTGCTGCCTCCGCAACTTCGTCATCCGATGAAAACATAGGTGCTCTTTCATAGCTGACAAATCACTTAGTGCTATGTCAGGATGGTACAATGGATGTTACAGCAGTGAATGCAATGAACTGTTTTCTCAACTGTATGAGGGTGGACATTATCCTGAAGTAAACACACACACACCTTTGTAGGCTTCCATCTCCTCTCCTTTTTGATTTCGGGATTCAGATCTCACAGTAGCTGTCACTATTCACTGTGTGACATTAAGGAATGTAATGAACCAACAATGGACCTTTCAGAGCTCAGAAAATGGTCTTCTTCAACTTCTCATCAAGTGCCTGGCTTGGGAACTTTTTTGCTTTAGGCAAAGATGGATGATGTTTTTGAGCATGCTCTCCTGCTTACTCTGTAGTTTGTAGTGATGGACCCACATGTCATCAACAGTTATTAAGTGACTAATAAACTATTCTTCCTCCTCTTTGAAAATGCTTTAAATTTGATTTCAGCTTTTCCAAACTTTTCCGTTGTCTGTCAATTGACGTGATACCCAACCACCACAAGCTTTGCAGAGTTTAGAAAACCATGGATGATTGAAAATACTGAACCATGGCTACCATTCAACTAGCATAATAATGCTCCTATCGGAGCACAACAAAGTGAATATGCTGCTGTTTGAAAGACTCTTGAGTGAAAAGTGGGACACCACCTGCTTCATTCTACCTTCCTCAGCGCCTTCAAAAATTTTCCCAAACATTTTGGCATGTTGCTTTTCTTAACATGTAACTCAGCTCTCACTCCCAGAAACTCACCTAACTGTTAAGTCCCTCATACAATGCACTCGCACTTGCCCATTCTCACTCATGCAGCCCAATCATTGTCATCGTCTATTTGCGTCTTCTGTCTCTGTCCCCTGTCTTACAGCTACAGTCTCTTTTGTTCTGCTCTCTACTATTCTCTTCTCTCACTGTCACTGCCTCCCTCATGTTCTCTCGTACTGCTCCTATCTCATTCATTCCTTCCCATTACTGCTGTCTCTCTTCACGGTCTCTGTGTCTCACTTCCTCCTTGTCAGTGTCAAACTCTCTGTCCCTGTCCTAGATTTCGCCTCATACCAGATTTTATATGAGCTTTTTACATGTTCATGTAAGGTAACCTTGAACATCTGTTTCTTGTAAACAGGTAAAGATACCAACAAAATGTTCAAGATTGTTTGAGATCAGGATCTTAGAATTATATTGTAAAAATTTCAGCCATTTGCTTTGTATAGCCATGTGGGAATCCATGGTTCTTCGAGATCAGGATCTTAGTAATATGTTTGAAAAATTTCAGCCATTTGCTATGCGCAGTCATCTTGGAATTGTTGGCTCGGTTTTGGTACAAGGAAAATGCTAAAATATGATTTTTTTGGGTCAGGGGAGGGGGGATTTCTTAGGAACAACCCATGAACTAATAAAAGAGTTTTGAAAATGGGAAGATGGTACCTGTAGATAAATGCCTAGAGAATATACGTTTAAAATTTGAGTAATTTGCTGTGGTTATTTATTATTTAGATTTTGCCTCGTATTGGATTTTATGTCCATATTTTACAGGTAGAGGTATGGTAACTTTGCAGCTCTGTATCTGGGAAATGGATAAAGATAACAAGAAGAGTTTCATGGTTTTTTTGAGATTATGATCTTAGGAATATAACAGAAAAATTTTAGCCATTCGCTGCCCATAGGCATCTTGGAATCGGCAACTTGGTTTTTGTACGAAAAAATGGCAAAAAACCAGTTGTTTTGGAGTTTCCTAAGTAACCATTCATGACTAATGGTGCCTCCATTATCCCCTTAAGGTATGCTGTTGACCACATCTAATGCAAAAAGACCTTCCGATTTGCTCCATTTGCCTAAGCTGGAGCAAGTGTGTAATATGCATACTTTGACCCTGTGCTATAGAGTAGTGACACTAGGGTGATCCTTCTCTTTGGTATACAAATGGTTTCTAGCTCAAGAGTTATCCAGAACATTTAACTTTGCCTTTCTATCACCAAAAGAACCTGAGATATGAGCCCTGGAAGAATCCTGTTTCTATTTGCAGTATTCTGGAACATATGATGTAGCTCATGCTGTCACATGTGTACCTGTTTTCATTATATTATTGACTACTGATGAGCCTAGTACAAACATGTGAAACATGTTTGCAAAACACAAATAAAAGATTCAGTTGCAAAAGACAGTATTTCGTATCGTCTATATGATGCGTAATTGAATAACATTTACAAAATAGTTACTTCATAACTTCCTTCGAACATTTTAATTTGATAGAATCATCTGTAAATTACTTACTGTTCACCCATTTAGAGAAAACTACATCTTATTTGTAATGGCATACTAAAATGTATGACAAAATGTAACTTCTATTCTAGTTTGAAAACATGAGAGCACTCTTGCATAAACACAACGTACAGTATGTGTTCAAAAAGTAACAGGAAATTTGTAATTCCATGTGTTGGATTAGTCCAATTTCTGCAATATTTTCATTGTGTTAGGAAACATGTCATAAAAATATCTGTACCATGTTTTCCACATTGTATATATATAATCTGTTGTCAGCTGTTAAAAAGATTACATATGGTTGGTGGTATCAGCAATTATTTTTCTATACATATTACAAATTAAAGTTCCCTGCAGTGTTCTTCTGTCTGTACATAACAGCTAATCTCAGAAACTACTGTGAGGAGTTTGATACAGTTTTCACTAATAGGAAGTTTTGTTCGTTAATGTATTACTACTATGCCAGACAACTCATCCAGTCATAGATACTTAGTATTACCCAAGCGAAGACACGGTGAATCACTAGTTTTGTATGAAGATGGATCACAGGATATGTAATAAATTTTGCTATAAATGGAATAAAGTACAGTCAAGGTTTAAAATATTAGATTTTCTGTTTTTTTGTTTCTCATGAGTTGTTTATGAGTGTAGTGGTATTAGTGTTTTGAAGAAGGTCTTGAAGACATTGAAGATGACGAACCCTCTTGGCTCCCCAGCACATCGTCAGTTGATGAAATCTTAGAAAAAAGCAAAAGGATTAATTGTGAATGATCACTGATTTATAGTCGGAGAAGACAGTGATGATGTTGGCCTATCTACTTGTAGTAACCAAAACCAACCGCAGGAACGCCTTGGGCTGCGGATCGGAGCCGCCAGGTGGGGAATCCGCCGGCGGTGGAGCATGCACCACCGGGTAAACACAAGGACGAGTCGGACGACAGACCAACGACAACCAACAACAACCGACAATGACAAACACAACAAGGAAGAGATAAACAATGGAGGCTTGTAGAAACCACAACACCAAACACCAACAGTAAATCCACTCGGAACCAGAGCCAGGCAAATGTCAACAACGAGCAACGACCAGAACGCAGTACCGCCGAGATAGAGACACAATCCAGAGCGAGTGCCAGACTGAATGGACTAGGGCAGAGCGGGTCCCTATATACGAAACCGGAGGGAGCGGCTATTGGCCGTGGTCTGCACGTGGCGTAGCGGTGGCGCCCTCGCTGCGCGAGAGCCGCTGCACGGAATAGCCGCCGTGGATACGGAGCCCTGTATGGGCTGACCACGTCCATTTGTTCTGGTGCGTGTTCGACTTCCGCGACGGGAGGTACTAGATCCCTCCCCCCCAAAGTCCCCCAAAGTTGGTGCATAGGGTCGGAAATGCCCCGGACGATGCCGGGGCAGGTGGAACGAGGGCACAGGGTGTGATATATCCAGAGGGACAACTGGGGGAGGGGAGGGCAGACTGTCTGCGGCATCCATCAAGGTGTCACCAGATGGCAGGGGGTCAAAGGGCGTCTCTATACCCTGGCGAGGCGGAAGGGGTGTCTGCAGAGCCGGCGAGGAGATGGAGGTTGAAGGGAAGGGATCCACCTTGAGGGACGTGTCCGCACCAGGAAGCAGGGAAGGCGGTTGGGGAGGAATCAAGACAGGGGCCCGAGGGCAGAGTTGGTTATGGTGGCGACGCTCGAGCCCCCTTTGTGTCTGTACGGTCGTCACACGCCGCCCATGAGCCGCTGTCACCGTAGCGGGCGTCCATGCAGGTGTGCTACCATAGGAGCGGTCCCACATGGCCATGCCCGGGGCGTAGCGCTGGGAGGGGCGAGAGCGGGGCCCAGAAGGGGATGGTGTCAGCAGGTGGAGGAGGTTCCGAGGTTGTCGCCCGTGAAGGAGTTTGGCAGGAATATGACCGGCCACCGGCGTAGTGCGGTAAGTGCTTAGAAACAAGTTGAGCGCCGAGGTGGTGGCCAACGGCTCCACTGATTTCATCAGCTGCTGTTTGAAAGTGTGGACCAGGCATTCCGCCACGCCATTGGATGAAGGATGGAAGTGGGTAGAGCGAAGGTGTTTGATACCGTCAGCGGAGCAGAAGTTCTGGAACGAGGACGCCGTGAATTGGGACCAGTTATCTGTGACCAACGTGTGAGGAAGGCCTTCAATGACCAACACCTGGGCCAAGGCGGTGAGGGTGGCGTCAGTGGTGGTGGACGCCATGCGGACCACATATGGGTATTTGGAATAGGCATCAATGATGAGGAGCCACACAGAGCCTAAGAAGGGGCCTGCAAAATCTAGGTGGATCCTGTCCCAGGGTTGGCTGGGTGTTGGCCAGGGTGTGAAAGATTGTGGAGGACTAGCCTGACGACGCGCACACACTGTGCAACCACGGACCAGGTGCTCAATGTCTCCATCGATCCCTGGCCAATAGACATGTCGTCGAGCCAACGCCTTCATGCGAGACATCCCCCAGTGTCTGCGGTGTAATAAGTGCAGGACTCGGTGGCATAAGTCCGGAGGGATGATCACCCGATGGGCGTCCGAGTCCGTGGACAACAGGAGGATGTCCTCCATCACCGAAAGTCTGTCTGAGACGTGACACCACGGGCTGAAGTCAGTTTTCAAACATTGGGTAAGGTAGGGAGGCCAACCATGGGTCACATAGGGGAGGACTTGCCACAGAATGGGGTCCCTGTGTGTGGAAGCGGCGATTTGTGTGGAGGTCAGAGGAAATCCATCGAGAGTCTCCCGGCGGGCAGAGTCAATGTGGAAGCACAGGACTTCCTGCTGGTCGAACGCCGGACCAGGTCCTGCTGGGAGACGTGACAAGGCATCTGCATTAGTGTGTTGACTGGTGGGCTTATAGCAGATGGTGTAAGTGTAATTACGCAAGAACAATGCCCAGCGCTGAAGACGCTGAGCCGTCTGTTCTGGGAAGTGCGACTGGGGCCCGAAAAGCGACACTAAGGGCTTGTGATCCGTGAGGAGGGTGAACTGCACCCCAAACAGGTAAATGTGAAATTTCTGAACTGCCAAAATAATGGCAAGAGCCTCCTTTTTGATCTGAGAGTAATTCCTTTGTGCAGGGGTTAACGTCTTGGATGCATATGCCACAGGTTGTTCCGACACATCCTCATTTCTGTGTGCCAGGACTACCCCAATCCCGTACACTGAGGCATCGGCCGCCTCCACCAAGAGACGATCCGGAGAGAAAGGCAAAAGGCAAGGGGTTTCAGCATTGTCTTCAGGTGGGTGAAAGCCTGATCGCAGGCAGAAGTCCACATGTAAGGTGCCCCTTTGCGACACAAGCGATTTAGGGGATGCGTGACGTGGGCAGCTTGAGGTAAGAACTTTAAGTAATAATTGACTTTCCCCAAAAATACCTGGAGTTCGGATAAGTTTCGTGGACGGGGAAGGGCATCAATGGCTGCGACATTGCGGTCCGAAGGGCGAATGCCATCTTTACTGAGCCAATGTCCTAAGTACTCCACTTCCGGTTGAAAAAAACTGCACTTCTCCAGCTGACAATGTAAACCTGCAGCCTGCAGGGCGTGAAATAAGGTACTGAGGTTGCACAGATGTTCCTGGCGCGTGGGCCCCGTGACTAAGATATCATCGAGGTAATTGACACAAGCCGGTATTGGTTGCGTGAGTTGCTCGAGATACCGCTGGAAAATCACAGGGGCAGAGGAAATGCTAAACGGAAGACGCTTGTATTTATAAAGACCGAAAGGCGTGTTGATGATGACGATGGCCTGCGATTCCTCATCCAACGGCAATTGGTGATAGGCTTCTGCCAGATCAATTTTAGAAAAGTACTCACCACCTGCCAGTTTAGCGAGAAGGTCTTCGTGTTGAGGAATGGGATAAGTTTCGACCAAAGACTGAGCGGTGACTGTAGGCCCAAAATCCCTACAAAGCCGAAGTGATCCATTGGGTTTCTTGATAACCACTAAGGGTGTTGCCCAGGCACTCGATTGTACTGGCTCGATAACCCCCGCAGCCTGAAGCCAATTGAGTTCCTGCTTGACGGCCGCACGCAAGGCTCCCGGAATAGGCCGAGCCCGACAAAACCGAGGCCGGGCGTTCGGCAGTAAAGTGATGTGCGCCTGGAAATCGGAAGCACAGCCCAGGTCTGCCGAAAACAGGGAGGAAAAGGACGCCCACAGATTGTCTAGGTCCTGAAATGGAACTGTAGTGGAAACGAATTGCACTTCGTCTTGAATGGAAAAGCCAAACCGTGTGAACGCATCTAGTCAAAAAATGTCCGAAGCCGACAGGTGGTCCACCACAAAGAGGGTAAGGGGCCGGGGAACATTTTTGTAGATGGCCATAACAGAGAACTGTCCACGGAGAGGGATGGAACCGTCGCCGTAGGCGACCAACCTCCGAGAGGGTGTGGACAATTCCGGAAACCCGAGACGTGCATACGTCGCCAGATTGACCAAAGAAACGGTTGCCCCCATATCGATCTGGAAACGGACGTCCTCGTTAAAGATGCGTGGGGTGAGGAATAACTTTTGAGCCAATGTGTCGGTCCGAGGGGCGACTGCGTGTAAAGCATGGACAGCCTCCTGTTGGCCCGCAGGGGCGGGATGGGGTGCGGGTCGAGCAGCTACGACAGACTGATCGAAGGTGGCCTTCTTTATCACAGAGCGAACAGGTCTTCCAGCAATGGGGACAGTCAGCTTGAGTGTGGGCCGAGAATCTCTGGGGGCACAACGGGAGGGGGCCACGCGGCCGACTTCGAGGGGCGACCGGCAGTTCGGACACCACAGAGACATCAGACAGCGAGGAATCTCGACGGCGGTGCCCTCTGGAGACTGCTCCCCGTCAACGGCGGGAAGGAGTGGATCGGGAAGTGGACTTGACCGCTGCCATCTGGGGCCGTGCCATGAGACATTCGTTTGCCGCTTGAGCAATTTCGAAGGAATGGGCAATACGCAGAATGTCTTCCAACGAGGGGTTGTCCAACTTTAATGCCGCAGTGCGGACCTCTGGATCGGGCGCCAGTTGAACGACCGCATCCCGAATTAACGAATCTGCATATGACGCCTTGCACTGCTGATTGCTGCACGTGAAGTTGCATTTGCGGCTGAGGCCTTGCAAATCCGTCACCCAGGAATGGCAGGATTGACCCGGCTGCTTGTGGTATTGATGGAATTCCAAGCGAGACACAACCACGTGGTATCGCTGGGAATAACAGTTAGTTAGCAACACACAGATCTCGTGAAAGGAGAGAGCCACAGGGTCGGCCAACTTGCGGAGCAAAAAAAAGTGTCCGGTGGGACCCAAGGCAAGAATAACAACCGCTGCAGAGTGTCATCCGACACCTGAAAGGGCGTGAAATGTTGTTTCAGATGATGCAGGTATGTTTCCCAATCCTCTTTTGTGTTGTTGAACGGTGGGAATGACGGCGGATGTGGGAACATGTCTGAAAGCGGGACACCTGGGAGAAGAGGTGGGAGGGAATCCCACTTATTGACCCTGTCCGAGAGCAACTGCACCGACATCTGTAAGACCTCCAAGTGCTGCTGCTGCTGCTGTCGCATGAGCTGCTGCTGTTGCTCTAAGAGAGTGAGTAATTTCTCTTCCATACTCCTATGTTCCGTTTACCTCGTCGCCAATGTAGTAACCAAAACCAACCGTCAGGCGGGGAAGCCGCCACCGGTGGAGCATGCTCCACCGGGTAAACACAAGGACGAGTTGGACGACAGACCAACGACAACCGACAACAACCAACAATGACAGACACAACAAGGAAGAGATAAACAACGGAGGCTTGTAGAAACCACAACACCAAACACCAACAGTAAATCCACTCGGAACCAGAGCCAGGCAAATGTCAACAACGAGCAACGACCAAAACGCAGTACCGCCGAGATAGAGACACAATCTAGAGCGAGTACCAGACTGACTGGACTAGGGCAGAGCGGGTCCCTATATACGAAACCGGAGGGAGCGGCTATTGGCCGTGGTCTGCACGTGGTGTAGCGGTGGCGCCCTCGCTGCGCGAGAGCCGCTGCACGGAATAGCCGCCGTGGATGCGGAGCCCTGTATGGGCTGACCACGTCCATTTGTTCTGGCGCGTGTTCGACTTCCGCGGCGGGAGGTACTAGACTACTAGCTCATGTCATGAAATGTTTTCAGATGTTTTGGGTATGAAACATGCGTCAGACCAAAACACGCCATTGTTGAGTCATTGCTGTCAACCCGTGAAACAGAAATAAATGCCTTTACTTGTTGACTTGCCCTTTTATGCTGAGTGTTTCAGGAGGAATAGTAGATACTGCAAGAGGCAATATAGACTAATTTGAATAAAACAGTTGCTATAATGTATCCAATTTTTATCTGTTACAGAGATACACCTGTTAGAATGTAAACCAAACAAGTGGCCACAGAAGGTACACTAATGCTCACAGAAGGTATTCAAAGTTGATTTTCATGAACTTAAGTGATTTGATCTCAAGGAGATGCAACTAAAAAACAGGACATTATTAATACACCGATTTCAATACAGGAATGACACCAACTTCTTCGTCTTCTGCATTTAATTTATCCAGTAGCTGTCTTCTGTATACAGATTAATGAGATCCAGGTTAATGAGGTTCTTGTGTACAACACAATTAGTCAGGTAGAGAATAATGTAGCAGTAGGTGTCAACAACAACAAATGTAATGCTAAACAACTCAATCATGCTCTTCATAAAAGCAATAAATGAAAAAATAATGTAGTCTGACTCATCTAATATTGAAATAGATATATGTAATGGAAATTATGGGAACTAATTGTCAGCAAACATAATTAAAAACACAGTAATAACACAATTACTGTGTGAAACCATTTACGATCTAGGAAACTGACATATGTCACATGCACTTACATGTCAGGCATCCTGAAAGAACACAGAATGAGTGCTGAGATGTGCCAGGAGGTGGCACTCAAACAGGGGACAAGAAAATTACAGGTAGGGCCTGTATGTGGTAGATAGGTAAGCAGGAAGATGCAGATGAAGAGATAAAAGTTAATAATATACTGGATGATTATAATTAAAGTTAAACTTTCAAACTGCTGTAGAAATAACAGCACTGGTCAGAATGATTTCAAATTGCAATGGAATATTATCAGACAAGGGGGAAAACGTATGGCAGAAGAAAAATAAATAGTTACAAAATGTAGAAATAGATGGCACTGTAAGCATCATAATTTAATAAAGCATCATAATTTAATAGTGGTCAACTACAAATGACAAATGGATCATACAACAATAGCTAAGGTGTACGTTTGACATTAAACAAACTGTACCTCTCAGTGTGCGTTGGTTTACAGGTGTGATACTGTTATTTACTAAGCCCATCCACCAAGGCAAAAATAAGTTTTTAATTGTCCTGAGGCCAAATACCGCATAAAAGCATCACTCACATTGGTTTTTAATTGTCCTGGGACCAAAAACCGCTTAAAAAGCATGAATCACATTGGTTTTTAATTGTCCTGAGGCCAAAGCATCAATAAAAACAAATCGGATTATTACTTTCCATGTGGAGGTGCGCCATCTTGCATAAAAATTATCCCATCCACACATCCATGTTGTTGGAGAGCTGCAGTGACATGGTTTTGCAAAAGTCACTCATAGCGCTTACCAGTGAAGGTACAGGTAGCAGGACTGGAAGCACCTGTCTCTTCGAAAAAATATGACCCTATGATAAATGTTGCCATAAACCCACGCTACACAGTGACCTTTTCAGGATGAAGTGGTGCTGGTTGATTTGTGTCTAGATTTTCCATTGCCCTTATTCAACAATTATGTGTATTGATGTGTCCTGTCAGATGGAAGTGGGCTTTGTCTGTCCTCAAAATCTTCCACAGCCAATCATTGTTCACTTCCATGCGAGCAAGAAATTCTAAAGCGTAGGTCTCTTTTGCTGGCAGGCCAACAGGAAACAGCTCCTGCACATGGGTAATTTTGAATGAATAGCAAAGAAGGATGTTTCATAGGATTTTACGCACCGTGCTCACAGGTATGTCCAGTGTTTGGGCAATTCCCCCTGCACTACATGTTTTCACACCACCACTCATCTCCTCTTGCATTGCTGTGGTCGCTGCTTCCACTGACGTCAAATCCATTCGTTTCCTCCCTATACCAGGTTGCACACCAAAATAACCCGTCTTTTTGAATTTCTGAATCATTTTCTCAAGAACCATGGCAGTCTTCGGACCAACGCCTTTTTTCAAACCATTCAGTGTGTGGAACTTCTGCAGAGCGACATGTGCACAGTCATCAGTTTTGTAACACAGATATGCAAGCGAATGTCGCAGATGGAAAAGGAGGAAAAGCCGTGTACCTGACGTGTTTATACCAACTTCAATGGATCGTGTGCTGACAGGCGTTTTCATTTATGTATTCTGACACATCCAGCGCCATCTATTGATCAATTTTCACACTACTTTTGTTTTTCATCTGCCATACATTTCACCCTTCTCCAATAATATTCCATTGCAGTTTGAGGTCATTCTGACTCCTGGTGTTATTTCTACAGCACTTTGAAAGTTTAACTTAAATTATAATCATCCTGTACTTCAAAAGTAAATAGAATACAGAACAAAATAGTACTTAAAAGATTGACATGGACGCATAATAAAAAGACACAGAAAGAGCATGACAACACTTAGAGACCCTATGATGCCACTGTAGGTAACCAATTATGGTTCGTAAATGGAAACAGCAAATGATAGGCCCATTCGTTGTGAACAACAGACCACACTTAGTTCCTCATGGCTGCTTGTCGTATTAACACTGTGTGTATATGCAGAGATACCCTTTGCACTTTCTATTGTTTGCCATCGTTAGTTTCTTACATTGGTTTTTCATTCATTGTAGAGAGTCCGTGTGTTGTCACTTGTCTTTTCGTTATAACCCTTTTTATGTATATTTTCATCATGCATCCATATTAGTCTTTTAAATGCCAAACTGTCCTGTATTTTCTGTTCACTATCCTTATGTTTGTACATGTTATTTATTTTAAATTTGACATGCCAATATACAATGGTTTTCATGATCTTCACATGCATAATCGTGATGTGACATGATGTGTAGCACAGATGGAGAAAATTATGTGAATGTATGGAGCATAAGATCCGAGTATTCTGACATAGTCTTACTGAAACCGGCTACCAAAATAAATGCTGTACTATCAATCTTGGCCTTTTGAAGATTTTTTCTGAGTTTATTACACTGAATATTGCTCTCATCCTGGCACAATGTCAGGAATATAATATGTACTTATTTTCCTCTTGCTTTCACCAGTTCACAGTGTCAGCACAGCAAGGCCATTTTGGTTGATTTCACAAGGCCATCTCAGTCAATCATCCAAACAGTTGTCCCTGCAACTACTGAAGAGGCTGCTGCCCTCTTCAGGAAACACATTTGTCTGGCCTCTCAACAGATACCCCTTCAATGTGGTTGCACCGACAGGACAGCTGGCAAGGGGAAACTGCAGCCACAGTTTCTCCCAAAGGCATGCAGCTCTACTGTATGGTTGAATCCTTTCGGGTGAAATATACTGGAGGATGGGGTCTACTCAGGAGAGTATCATCATCAGGAGAAACAAAACTGTCATTTATACAGGTTGGAACACGAAATGTTAGAACCCTGAATTGGGCAGGTAGGTTAGAAAATTTAAAAAGGGAAATGGGTAGCTTGAAGTTAGATATAATGGGAATTACTGAAGTTTGGTGGCAGGAGGAAAAGGACTTCTGGTGAGGTGAATACAGGGCTATAAATACGAGGGCTATCCACAAAGTACATTACGTTTTGTAATTAAAAATAAATAAAGTATTGGAAATTTTTTTTATTATATACAGATGAAAGCCACACTTAAATACTACTTTTCTACATAGTTGCAATTTAAATTAAGGCACGTATCGTAGCAATGGACGAGCTTGGAAATTCCTCCGTCGTAAAATTCGGCCGCCTGCACCTTCAACCACGCCTGCGCCTTCAACCACGTGGTTAATCAGTAACCCAGTAGAAATACGATTTTTGTGGATTTCCTGGAAAGAGGCACTACAATAACCTCTCAAAGGTATTGCCAAACTCTGCACAACCTCAGAAGAGCAATACAAAACAAGTGCAGGGGTAACTTGGACTCAAAGATCTTGCTGATTCACGACAACGCCCGGGCCCACACAGCAAATGCCACTCGTGAAGTTCTCGAATCTTTTAAGTGGGAGTTGTTTTCTCATCCGCCGTACAGTCCCGACCTTGCACCGAGCGACTTCCACTTATTCCCAGCAATGAAGAAGTGGTTGGCTATGCAGCGTTTTCATGACGACGCACAGCTTCGAGAAGAGGTAACCACGTGGTTGAAGGCGCAGGCGGCCGAATTTTATGACGAAGGAATTTCCAAGCTCGTCCATCGCTACGATAAGTGCCTTAATTTAAATGGCAACTATGTAGAAAAGTAGTATTGAAGTGTGGCTTTCATCTGTATATAATAAAAAAAACTTTCCAATACTTTATTTATTTTTAATTCCAAAACGTAATGTACTTTGTGGATAGCCCTCGTACAAAGCAAATAGGGGTAATCTGGAGTAGGTTTAATAATGGATAATTAAAGAGGAATGTGGAATAGTTAGTATAAACACTGCAGTGAACACGTTATCATAGCCAATATTATGAAAAGGAAAGTTCCTACTCACAATATAGTGGAGATGCTGAGTCGCAGACAGGCACTACAAAAAGACTGTCATAAATAAAGCTTTTGAGCAGTAAGACCTTCATCGAAAATAGACAACAGACACACACACACACACACACACACACACACAACTCATACACACACGACTGCAGTCTCAGGCAACTGAAACCGCACTGCGAACACCAGCACCAGTGCATGATGGGAGTGGCGACTGGGTGGGGGTAAGGAGTAGACTGGGGCAGGGAGAGGGACGGATATTAGGATAGGGGTGGCGAACAGTGAAGTGCTGCAGGTTAGATGGAGGGCAGCGGAGAGGTGGGGAGAGTGTGGGGTAGTAAAAAAGGAGAGAAGTAAAAAGACTGCGTGCGATAGTGGAATGAGGGTTGTGTAGTGCTGGAATGGGAACAGGGAAGTGGCTGGATGGGTGAGGACAATGACTAACGACGGTTGAGGCCAGGATGGTTACGGGAGCATATGGTGTATTGTAGGAAAAGTTCCCACCTGCGTAGTTCAGAAAAACTGGTGTTGGTGGGCAGGATCCATATGACTCAGGCTGTGAAGCAGTCATTGAAATGAACGATATCATGTTTGGCAGCATACTCAGCAACAGAGCGGCCCACATGTTCCTTGGCCACAGTTTGTTGGTGGCCATTAATGTGGACAGACAGCTTGTTGGTTGTCATGCCCACTTACAATGCAGCACAGTGGTTGCAGCTTAGCTTGTAGATCACATGACTGGTTTCACAGGTAGCCCGGTTACTGTGCCTCCACTGAGAGGATCTCTGCCCTTGTAGACCGACACCTTGAACCTATTACCCAGAACCCACCCTCATATATAAAAGATACCAACCATTTCCTCCACCAACTCTCCACAGTTCCTGTCCCTTTACCATACGATGCCCTGCTCGTCACTATTGATGGCACCTCCCTTTACACTAATATCCCTAATGCCCATGGCCTTACCACTATTGAACACTACCTTTCCCAACGCCCGACGGATTCCAAACCAACAACCACCTTCCTAGTTGCCATGACCAACTATATCCTCACCCACAATTACATCTCCTTTGAAGGCATTACCTACAAACAAATTCGGGGTACAGCTATGGGCACCCGCGTGCCACCATCCTATGCCAATCTGTTCTTGAGCCATCTAGAGCAGGCTGTTCCAGCTCGCCGGCTCCGTTGTGAGCCGCGGAGCGCTCCCTGCTCCAGGGAGCCATGTCGCTCACTGTGACCATTCAAGTGGGCCGGCACACCGGTCGTGGGACGGCTGGCTGAGGCAGGCGGCAACGCAAGCGTTTTGATGTGCCAGCTGCGTCTTACAAGATCGACAACCTCATACTCTTAGCTCCTAAGACGTGGTGACATGCTACACCAGGAAATACGATGTTCAGGAAATAAATAAGAAACAACTATTTTACAAGAAATTGCATACTAAATTTATTGGGCCTCTGTAACTTGACATTTTCTTTTCATTTTCTTTTCATTACAAGATCGGAAATATCAGGCGTCAAAGTGTTCGCAGCATTAATGCGGAGGATGGCCTTCATTGTTGCATTCTTAAGAAACGATCGTTCCTTATTTTTTACTCTTTTCATTGCTGAGAAAAGCTGCTCACAACAATACGTAGATCCAAACATGCACATGATCTCAGTGACATTGTTGTGAAGCTTGGGAAATGTTTTTTGCTGTAATGAACGATACCATCGTGACAAATCCAAAGTGTTGTAGTATCACTCTTTCAACAAAGTTGAATTTTGTAAATCAATAATCTCCAATTGAAGTGACGGTGAAAAGTCATCGGGGGAAATTGAAAAATGAGTGCTGAACACCTTACGTTCCATTTCCAAACTAGTGAGGTCTCGGAATCGTGTTTCAAACGACATGATGAGCAGTTTTAACTTTGCTTGGTAATCGCTGAAAGTAGTACCTTCAGGTAGTTTTAAAGAAGCAAGACGATTGAAGAACGTTAAATGTCCATTACTCATTTGCCTCTCAAATAAACGTAACTTTTCCATGAACGCTTTGATCTGGTCGTGCATGTCAACGATTAGCTGCCCTTTGCCCTGCAGTGACAGATTTAAATTATTCAGATGCATAGTTATGTCAGCTAGGAACGCCAGGTCTGATATCCATTTTATATCTTTCAGACAATGCATTTCTTCCCCTTTCATTTCGAGAAAAAGGCATATTTCCTCACGAATGGCAAAGAAAACATCAAGAACTTTTCCCCGACTCAGCCAACGAATTGTACTGTGGTAAGGTATATCCCCATACTCCGCTTCCATATCTTTCAGGAATCCTTTGAATTGGCGATGATTCATACTGCGATGCCGCACAAAATTCACACACTTCACGACATCTTTCATTACACCACCTAGCTCTACTGTTTCAGCAAACAGGGCCTCTTGGTGAATAAAACAATGAAGAGTCAAAATGTCTTTCCCGAATTCGTCCCTCAGTTTATTTTTCAAACAAGAAGCAAAACCTTGGCGACGCCCGATCATTTGTGGTGCAACGTCTGTCGCTACAGAATGGAGCTTATCCCACAACAAATTCATATTGTCCACTGATTCACAAACAGCTTCAAAAATGTCACGTCCTGTTGCGGTGTAATCAAGTGGTACCACATCCAAGAGTTCTTCAGTTACTTGCAGCTCCATGTCGACACCATGCACAAAGACTGCAAGCTGAGCACAGTCCGATATGTCGGTGCTTTCGTCAAGCGCTAGTGAAAATGCAACAAAGCTCTCCGCCTTTTTCCTGAGCTATGTCTCTAAATCCGCTGCCATGTCCAGGATTCGACGAGGCATTGTTTGCTTCGACAGGCAAACCCCTTCAATTGCCTGCACCTCCCTTGGAAACAAACATTCTGCAACTGCTACCATGCACGATTTTACGAGTGGTCCCACCGAAAACGGCTTGCCACTGGTCGTGAAGATGTGAGCGACACTGTAGCTTGCTTGAATTGCAGATTCAGTAGTGTTTTCTCCGCTCTCATTCACCTGAAAATTATAAACGCATTACAGAACACGAACTATGTTGCACGTTTTGATACCCTCCGTATTATGAAACCGTTTTTAAACTTACGTCTCCTGGTATGTCGTTCTTAAGCCTGGCTACCAGTTCTCTGTGTGCAACGCCTTCTACCTGATCGTAGTGCGCTGCGTGAAGACGTGTATAATGTCGTCGTATATTGTACCTCTTCGCAGAATTAAATACTTTATGACATACAAGACACTGCGGATGTCCATCCCTCTCAATGAATAGAAAGGTATCCTCCAATAGAGGTACAGGGCTCCCGCGGCTAATCATAGCTGTCATTGAACACGGATTATTGCGTCACTTGCGGCTGCATGCGGCCAGGGGGCAGTGAGTTCGCTTTCCCCCTCCATGCGGGCTCCAAGCTGCCGCAGTGAGCGCTCTAGAGCGCTCCGGCTCCCTGGAGCTCAGTTGGAACAGCCTGATCTAGAGGAATCCTTCCTAATTACACAGAATCCTAAATCCCTCACCTCGTTCAGTTTCATTGACGACATCTTTGCAATTTGGGTCGAGGGTGAGGACATTCTATCCACATTCTCCAGAACCCAACATTTTCTCCCCCATTTACTTCATCTGACCCTATTCAATCCAAAATGCCACTTTCCTAGGCATCGACCTCCACCTCAAAGGTGGCTACATCAGTACCTCCATCCAGAGAGAGATTTCGAAGTGCATGGCTTTCTCTTCTCTGTCGATAACTAGGCTTCAACTATACAATTACAAATGCAGCAACTTTCTGTATCACCTTATATTAATTTTTAAGAAATCGTTTGTGCTTCTCTTGCAAAATTTAACAAAATGGAGTTATGAGGTTTTCATTGCATACCATCATTATGCACCTATCTTGTTATTAGTTGGTAACCTGTGTAACTGTGTATGTTATGAGTCCCCAATAGACTAGCTACAGGGCATGATAAGTTGGTTGTTAAAAGTTGGCACCATTTGGAACACTTCGTGTTGACTGTTCTCTGTTGCAGATTGTGCCACCCTAGTTTTGACTCTGTAACTGCCTAATGAAGTAGTGTTGTGTTGTCTCTGTGAGTGGACAATTAATTGATCAATAACATTAATTGTACTTTATTTAAATACATTAAGATTTATGAGACACAATCACAAATGTTTACTAAATGTTCTGAATGCCACTTTTCTTATACTCATTGCCTTGTATTGCAACAGACTTAACTTAATTTCATATTCTTTGCAACAAATATGTACCTTATTTGCTTTTATGCATATTCTGGATCCATGTTAGTTCCATGTCAGAATTTATACCATAGCTGCTGATTGGTGTGAGTCACACATGCTGTGAGTTTTCAGTACTTGAAGATAAACCATAAAACATTCTCCCTAATCTGACCCTCTTAACGCATCAGTGGCTGTCCTACATACCTGACTGCCCTCAAGCTAAGTGGCCAACTTTACTTAGCTTGTGGATGAAACATTGAACTCATTTAAAATGAAGCATTATTGTTTCTGTAAGTATTTGCTTCATTAGTGAGCAGGAAAACTACACTCTTAAGAAGCTCGTAGTGTTAGTTGACTTTTTAGAATCAGCTGTTAGTTGCTAGATGCATATTATTATAAAATACAGCTGAGAATAATGGGCTGTGTGAATAATGGATTTAGGCCGCAGTTTGATGATCACTGTCTTAGACTTTTCCTTGTCAGTATGCATGTTGATACATATGAATGTTCATGCTAATTGCATCTCCGTGGTCACTGTTGTGGAATCTGAGCACTTGGCATGTTGTGACTATATGGTTTCTGGTTCTCTCTCTACCTGGTGAATGCTGAATGGCAAAATAAGTGCAGATGTTGGTCCATGACATCAGAGTTGCTGTGCATCAGCACTGGGCCAATTCTGTATTGGATTGTGTCCTAGAGGTTTACCATTTAAGAATGTGATTAAACTGATCCACTGAAATTGAATTTTTATGTGTAAATTATTCAAAAGGTGGATGATATGATTGGCTTTGGGATGTACTCAGTGCAGTAGTTGAGTGTTCCCTGTATGACATGAAGCTTTTAGGTTTTTTGGCCCCACTAATTTTCCTATTTCCTTCATGTGGTTGGTTGTGAATAGGATGAAATTTTTGCTCAGTATATGTTATTTGTTGAGTTTTTAGCGTGAGCCAGAATTTTGCAAAACTCAAAGTACGAAGATTTTGTAAACGTTCTTGATGGGAATTTCCAGTAACTATTATGCTGTTATGATAGTTCACACATGCAGAAATTTGTTGTATTCTTTGTTTTAAGAATTGTTGTCATATTGTAGGAGCACTGGCTCTGCCAGATGGTAACCTCTTGTACCTATACAGCCCCAAAGGATTATTTACAATTAGTAATTTTGTAAAACTTACTGGCTGAATAAAACTGTCTGCCAGATGAGAACTTGAACCAGGAAAGCTGGCTTTTGCAGACAGTGCTCTTTCCAGCCTATTTTCAGTCTGTCCTCACAGCTTCTGTGCTACAGTACATCTCTCCTCCTTTCCAAATTTGACAGAATCTTTCCTGGATACTTTGCTGGACTAAAACTCCTGGGAAAAGGATAGAATCGAGAAATAGATTAGCCACAGGCTGAAGGTTCTTTCCAGAATGAACCATTCACTCTGCAACAGAGTGTATGCTTTTTTGAAACTTACTGACATTATGAACTTTTGTGACAGAATAGGACTCAAACCTGGAACCTCATCTTTCTCCGGCAGTGCCCTTTTCAACTGAGCTACCCAGGCTCTACTTGCCCCAACAGCTTCAGTTTACTTCCAGGCTGTGGTTAAGCTGTTCCTCTATAATATTTTTTCCTACATGAGTGCTAGTCCAGTAAAGTGTCCGTGGAGCTTATAAAGTAGGGAAGTGGTACTGAGAGAGCCGACATTCTAAGGGCACATTGTGATTTCCTGTCAACACTGTTTCCTACTTTGTCCACAACCATAACTTTATCATCCTCTGAAAAAACCCTAGTACAAAGATCCTATGTCAAATAGTTTCCAGGACATGATTTACACCCGGCTTAAAGCAGCTTAGGACACAATCTTGTTATCTACTTCTTCATTTTTCCCTTTTCTTCTTCTTCTTCTCGTCCCCTCGTAACTTTCCCTGTTCCTTTGTAGCCCTGCGTTATTCAACCTTTATGGGTCCTCATCTTCCACTTCTGTTGTCTTATGCTAATTTTCTGTGCTACCAGAGGAGAGTCTCAATTAGTTCATTTCCCCACACTACCATGTTCTTTTCAGTGAAGTGATCTATCACGTCAGCTGTTGATAATTTATATGTAAATTTATTCAGTGAAAACATAGAAAAAACACAGTGCAATGGAAAACCATTGAGCTTTGTTGTGTGTAACCTGCAGAATGAGCAATAAATAAAGTCTATGAAATACAGTAATATTCTTCATGGTAGAAAGCTGGGAATCCTGTATTGTTATATTGATCATTCCAGCTGGATCAAGAGAGTAGGTGATGATAATATCAGTGACTGGCTATGTATTTATTTTGTACTTTTCATTTCACTATGGCAAAATCAGACAGTGGAAAATCGAGGATGGAATACAAAGATATGAAAAAGGATATTTCATACTGTCATTTCACAATGGAAAGTTCCTGAATAATATCCTAAGAGTGTGAGAATCTTTTAAATCATGCTTCTATGTTTTGAATTCCATTCCATGTATTATAAATTCACATGTGGCACAAATCCCACTTCAAATGATTCCCCCTCCTCCCTCCACTCTCCCATTCCTTGTACATTTTTTAATTCTTTCCTGTTCTATTGTCTCATCTTTTATCACCAAGGGACTAGATACCAGTTCTGAAAGCAATATAAGCTTGGTGGAATATAAATAATGGAAGCAGTAAATGTAAACTGCAGTGTTGGCACAGTCTGTTTAGCAGTCACAATTTAGCTATGCGTGAATATGTGTTTCCTGGCAATTCTGAAGAAGTATTTGTCTGAAAATTAGTAACATTGTCAGTCATGTTTGTGTGCCTGTTGATGACCCACTGATATACAGTGAGTTGTTACCTTTACTCCTTCCATTACTTAATTTCAGAAAGCAACACATTTGTCATGTTTATCTTTTGTTGCTATCACATAAAGTTTGATTGTTCTACATTTGACATGTGGCACTCTTATTCTGACGTATGTATTGTTATTATGAATTCCTTCTTTTTATTTTATTGCATACTTTTCAGATGCCACTCATAATAATGATCAGAATATTAATCATGGCACTCTGAGGTAATGAAAGTCATTTGATGTATTTGTTAATATTGTACATAACTAATCTTATTTTCTTAGAATTATATGTCTCTGGTGATTACTCAAATGCGCATCTGGGCCATATTGTGTCTGGATGTTGTGCTGTGTTCCCCTTTAGGCCAACAACTCACTCTGCTATAGACTCAACCCATCAGTAGAAAGCTGTGAAAGATATGTACAGTCATACCATTTCAAATGTTGTTAGTATCAGAAGAAAGAAGATCAAAGTTTGCAAATGGAGCATTCGATTACAACTTAGAAGTATTTTACCTCATTTATAGTCTCCAAAACTAAATGTATTAGTCACTGAATTTGTTCACGGTGCTATATAAACCATTTGAAAATTAATTTTGCTTTGTTATATGGTACATTGTCATTGAAGAAGGAAAATATCCTCATTATCTATATAGTAATCTGTGATCACCTAGCATCTGATCATAGTGTTTTTCACACAGTGATTGGTTCAGTTTTACCAGAGAATCCAAATCATATCATAAAACTACAACTCACACTTTCATGAAGCTACTACCATTTTTCACAGTTCCTTAATAACAAATGCGTCTCACGAGTTCATAGGCCCTATACTGCCCATGAATCTGGTCATTTGTACTTACCAACTACAAATCTCTATTTATCTGTCAGAACATGTGTCACATAATTTTTGTTGGATGGTTATAATTACTCAAGAGAGGGGCAGTTTCTGATAGTGTGCTACCAGTATTCTGCTACCACATCCTGACAACTTCTGAAATGGAACAGCACATATGCCCTGCTGCAATTATTCAGATGTCATATCATATATTCATGGATTGATAATTCTTGTCAGGTACTTGCAACTATAATAAATGTCTGCATGAGTCTAACTGAAGGTCCAATAACTGTCTGTTGGCAGTACTTTGCAAATCACTTAGCTACTTATTAACTTTTGTGCCATAACACTTGGCATTTCATTGTAATTATTATAACTGATTTAAATAGAATATGTTTATAATCTTTTTATGCCCATTTTGTCTAGATACTTCCAGTATTACAAAGAAAGAAGAAACTATAAATAATACCTTTACAATTGTGGTTAACACTGATGGAAGTCAAGAAATGGATGAGGCTTCTTCATCTAGAATGGCCAACTCTGATGATGATGTTAATAGAATAGAGGAGCTTTTAGAGCATTTTGGTAAAGCTGCCTCAGATATTGAAGATGATGATGATAAGCCTGGAGAACTTAATATGGCGGTGAGTCGTATCTGAAATCTCTGTTGCCGTTTAGCTACTCGTGTACTTTCTAGATTCTTTCTTTTAGTGTTCAACCCTGAGGTTGGTTTGCAGCATAGCGCCATTCCTCTCTTCTGTCTGCCTTCCTCTTCATTTCCATGTATATGTTACATCCAACGTCATTCATGATCTGTTGCATGTATGATATCCTTGGTCGCCCCCGCCGATTCCTTCCCTCAGTAGCTCCTTCTGCTATTGCTCCAATGATGAAGTTCCTTTTTTCATTTGTCTGTTCTTTTCCATACACATAAAATTTAGGACTCTGCTGTTAAAGAAGATAGTCCAGATGGTCAAAAAGTTATTGAAGAAGTTAAGAAACTTACTTGTCTGCGTTACCTGAAAAGTGTGTTTCAAGGCCGTAGCTCCAGTGAAAGGCACAAAATATTCATGAGAGGCTCTTGGAGTGACAGAAACACATTAAAATTTAGTTCTGGTGTTGGTCCTCTTGATGATAAGCAGGTGAGTTTTCTTTTTAATTTGAAGATATAAAATGTTCTAGTGAAATTGGAGATTGTAATTACCTGGATGTTATTCAATAAGTTAAGGAGGTTTATTTCTCTGTGTTGCTGCATATTTGCAGAAAACAGTTCCAGGGAAACATCTAAAATATAGGGTGATTATAATTAAAGTCCTAGTTTGAAAACACTGAAAAAAAAAGCACTGCTCAGAATAACATCAAATTTTGGTGAAATATTATTAAAGAAGGGGGCAACATAGTGGAAACAAAAAAAATATAATGAACTTTTTGCCACTATACGGCACTGTAGGCTTTGCGTAGTAGCATAAATGGGTTTGGCTAAAAATGACATATGAAGTGCAATATGACAGCTGTGGTGCAAGTTTGCACATTAAACCAACCATACTATGCGATGTGCACGACCACACAAGTTTAGCATCCAGCTGTTGTGCTACTGTTAGGTAAGCCCATCCACCGCATCAATGACATACCAAATCAGATGGGAAAAATTGGTTTTAAACCGTCCTGAAACAAAAAACCACATAAAAAGCAACAATGACATTAGATTTTAATTGTCCTGAGGCCAAAAACAACATAAAAAGCAACTGTGAAATAATTTTTTAAATGTCGTGAGACTTGCACAAGATGAGTTCAGTATGCTGTCCACCATATCTACCACAATTTGAAACCAAGAAACAGCATGTCCCACAAAACATCGAAGTGTTTCAGGGGCCATGTTCAGAATCTGTTGTGCAATATGAGTGCCTTCAGTTAAGCTGTGTTTGTAATAAGAGCACTGAAACACAGCATCTTTTAAATAACCCAACAGCAAAAAGTCACACAAATGGAGATCAGGTGATCTGGGAGGCCAAGCTGTAGGAAAGTTCATGGCTGATAATTCTAGCATTTCCAAAATGCTTCTGCAGCAGCAGCTTCACTGGGTGTGCAATGTGTGGAGGAGCGCTATCTTACATAAAAATGGTCCTATCCACACATTCATGCTATTGAAGGGTTGGAATGACATTGATGTGCAAAAGACTGCCGTAGCGTACACCATTAATGGCACAGATAACGGGACTTGCAGGGACCATCTTTTCAAAAAAAGAAAAAAAAGGCTTCTTGATAAACAACCATCAACCCGCTCCACATTTACCTTTGCAAAATGAAGCAGTATTGGTTGATACAGGAGTGGATTTTTCATAGCCCATGCTCTGCAATTCTATGTATTGACATGTCCTTGGAGATGGAAATGGCCTTTGTCTGTCCACAGATTGTTCTATGGCCGTTCATTGTCCACTTCCATGCAAGCAGTAAATGCAAAGCAAATGTTTGCCTTACTACCAGGTCAGCGTGGAGCAACTTCTGAACATAGATAATTTCATACAAATAGCAATGCAGGACGTTTGTAGAATTTTATGCACTGTGCTCACAGACATGTCCAAAATTCAGGCAATGCCCCGTGCACTTCATGTTTGCGCACCACTGCTTGACCGCTCCTGCAATGATTTGGCCACATCTCTTACTGATGTCAGATCAATTGTTTTACTCCCTCTGCTAAATTGCACTTTAAAAAAACCTGTCTTTTTGCATTTTGTAAACATTCTCTTCAGTTTCTTGGCAGACATCAGACCAATATCTTTTTTCATACGCTGAGTGTCTGGAACTTACACAGAGCTACTGGTGCATGGTCACCATTCTTGTAAAAGAACTTCACCAGCAGCATGCAATTCAGCATTGAGACTGTCACACTGAGCATCTCAGATGCAAACTGAGAAACAGCTATGTGCCCCATGTCTTCTATTTTCATGTTCTGCCACTTACAGTGCCATCAGGTGTTAAAAAATTTTGTATTCATAACATTTCTCCCTTCTTCGATATTGTTCTGTTCAAATTTGACCTTTTTCTAAGCAGTGGTTCTTTTATAACAGCATGTTGAAACTGGAAACTTAGTTATAGTTACCTTGTATTTATGAGAGCCTCTCTGAGTGGCAAGAAACCTGAAATTTCATTCTGAGTTTTATTCTCCAGGTGGATGTTGCTGTCTATATGTTTACTCCAGATCTAATCAGCTCCAAGTTGGAGTTCTGGAGCATCACACAATGCATTCTTTTATGCATCACTTTTTAGATATAAAGTTACAGGCTTCTGCCAGTGCTGCAGTCAAATTATCATTCATTCTTCGAGTTGTATTTTGAATACAACATCAAAGAGGCATTAATTTCTAAATAAGAAAATTAGAAGTAATAGCTAGAACTGCAATGATTAAGTTACTAGCCAGCAAAGTAAGACATTGAACACTTCCAGTGAATAAAATTGATTTTCTGTCAGAATTTGTTTGAGGAGGTTGTCTAATTTGGTAGTAGCAAGGGGCTATGAGATTTGTTGGTAGCTCAGCATGAGGTGCATTTTTTTCATATAATACTGTTCTGTGACTAACAGTAAGCACATGCAAGTTTGGAAACAAGTTAAAAAACATGATTAACTGGGTACTGCACCACAAATAATTCTGACAGTTTTTTTATGCAGTGTTGGTAATGTGTGTGTGTGTGTATATATATATATATATATATATATATATATGCTTGTGCTGTTGTGTATCCCACGTAAGATTGCCCTAGCTTGTGATTCCCAAGAATTTTATCCAGTTATTGTTTTTTCTTTCTTGTGAATCTATAACTAATTTCTGCATTCACATTTATTAATTTTATGTTTTCTTCCTACGTTTGACTCTCCCGTCATTTCCTGGTGAAGAGAGGCAAATACCTGCAAACCAAAAGCCTTTATTTGGCTTAAAAGACATGCTGATTTCAGTAGATTAAATATTGTGCCATTATGTTATTCTATGCAGTGCAAACATGCCCATGACTTACAAAAGAAGGCTACCTAAATTTCACTAACAAAAATATATAAAAACTGCTTTAAGGCATCTGAGTCAACTTTCATTCAAAATCTCCTTTTCACACCTTTCTGAGATATGTCAATAATCATTATCCACTGTTTTAGTTTCCTTGGACTTTAAGTGCAAACTTAGTGGGGGTGCTCATATTGTGATGCCCATTGTATTTACACGTGTGTGGCAGTTAATACTGACACTACATTGAGCAGTTCTAAAGGTAAGCGAGACAACGAAAGAGTGGATAAAGAAATGTAAAACAGAAGTTAACAATGTAAGTTAAGCAAAAATTATTTAAAAACACCAGGAGCAGGTATTTTAATAGCCATATTACTCAGACAAGCATAAATGTCCATGCTGTTAAATTTCATAACATTTTCAGGAGCAGTATGCAGTTTTTGCCAGTACAATTAGTCTGTGGTATGTCTGCCAGTTCAGTTAGTCTGTGGTACCATTCACTCTTGTTTATTTTAAAAGATGACTGTGCTGTGTCTCAGGGATAATTGCTGAAGGGAATATGTAAGCACGTGATGTAGGTATTCATTATATGTATCAATAATTATTAGCATTTTAGACAGCTTATTGAGAATTGATGTAAAAAGTTGACCATATAGACTGGAGGTTTCTAGAATCTTCAAATAGTATTCTGTGTTTGCTGTTGGTAATGGCTAGGCAGAAAAAAAGGTAGAAAATAATTTGAAAATGTGAGAAACATGCACATATGCAAATGGAAAATATTTTGAGAAGAGTAACATGTTGATTGAAGTAAAAAGTTGTAACAAAGAAATTACTCTAGAAATGGACACTATGTAGGGTACAATCAAAAGGATGTCCTAATAAAGTAAAACAGAAATGTGAGATATTAAGACTATCAACTGTATTAACACATTTTCCACATAGTGAAATTGTTGCGACAGGTACTATATGAAAATTGACACATAACAGTCAAATGATCTGGAGGTGTCCCCAATTGACCATTTCAGATTTTGTTCAAATATTCTGTGCAGATTTGCTAAACTGTCAAAGGAAGATACACAAATTTTAATACTTTAGGTGTAGGAGATTCTTAAGTGAAGAGAAACAAATGCCATACCAACATTTCAAACATTTTCATCAAATTTGAAGTTTTTTATTTCTGTGAATAATTGACATAAATCTGATGAATTGAGCAAGATGGTTCAACAGTTTACATTGTGTTATCTCTGTAAGTTTAATGTCATTTGATTCATTATTTTTGCTCCAAGTGGTACATGAAATGATCAGTAAATTTTGCTGCAACAAAATTTCTCCGAGTTTGAGTAGCTTGAGCTGTACCCGCTCTTGGTCCGGGAAACTGTCCTTTTGTAACTTTGTTGTGTAGTAACTTGTTTATAAACTGTGAGTGTTATCGCTTTAGGGTTTATAGTTTTCAAGGTAGCAATGGCCAATATTGAACACATCTATTAAAATAACACTGTCCCTGGCTGGTACTTATGAAACAAATGATAAATTCCATGTTAAACCCTGTTAAAATTTTTGATATGGTTGAATTCATCAACAAAAAAGTAAGTTTTCACCATTCACCTCATTTTTGGATAGCAATGAGAAAATATTAAGTTTTATCACAATGTTGTTATTCTTATTATTAAAATCTCATTAATTTTAAACAAATCAATACCATATGTAGCCTTAGTGTTCCAACTGGCAACATATAATACATACATATAGCTCTGTGCATTTAGGGTGTTATTGATGCACCTGCAGTGAATTCGTTCCTTCAGAATGTTCTATTGCAGTCATTCCACACTACAGCGGTGACTCATTAATTGGTCCACCCAGACTAACTGTTACTTACACACTTGCAACATCTAGAACTTTTACATCCAGTTTTGTGTGTGGTTGTGTTTGGTTGTCAACACCGAGTAAAAGATACAAATGTAGCTACTTGTTGGGATATTTGTCTGTAAGAGATGAAAGTAACAAAACTGGTTAGTGTAACAGTAGTGATCAACATTGTTTCAAAACAACTGTGAATAACCTGACAAAACACTTGGAGAGAAGACAGGCAACAATAAATGCTTCAGTTGAAATTATTGCACAATATGCACAAGCAAGAAAATGATCAAAAAGTTTCTGCTTTAACATTTTAACTCTTATTTGATGAAGGAAGTATGAATACAGTGTATAGAATATGAAATAAATGAAAATTAAAAATGATTTCCTTAAACAATTAAAACACTCAGAAAATATTGCTACAGTGGTGCAAACTATTTTGCATATATCAGTGCATTTTTCTTTCGTGGCAAGTACTCTACCAACTGAGCTACTCAAGCACGACTCACAACCCATCCTCACAGCTCCCCTTCTGCCAGTACCTTATTGCGGAAATAAGTATTTCCAAAAGATACCTGCTCCATACTTAAATTAGCCACCATTTTAAAGAGCAGTCTTTTTTCTGCAACATAATCAAATTTCTGTCATTGCTTTTTTCACCTAAAGGTCCACAATCATCCAGTACAGTTTCTTGTCTGAATCAGCATTTTGGTGCATAATGTCCTTGGAAATGCCCAAATTTAGTATGCATTGAATAAAAATTGTAACTTTATTCACCAATGTTTCTCTTTTCCCGAGATTTGTAATCAGATTTTATTTTTGTGGAATTTTTTAGTCTGATGGATTTAGCAGGTGATGAAGACCTGCCAAAGTGTACTTGTTGTAATTTGTTGTTGTTGTCGTTTTGAGTTACTATTTGCTGGTGTATTATTCCATAAAAATACAGCTAAATGTTGGAGACTTATCTCTTGAACAAAACGAACTGTTGTTGAGTCATTCTAGCTTGAGACTTTCTACATCTTCATCCACATCCACACTTCGTAAACCACTACAAATCCCATGACAGGGGGTACTTCCCATTGTAACACATATTACGGTTTTTTTGTGTTCCATTTGTATATGGAGTCTGAGAGGAATGATTGCTTAAACCCCTCTTGTGTTCACTGTAATTAGTCTAGTATTGTCTTTGTGGTCCCCATGGGAGTGATACATAGTGGTTGCAGTATATCCATGTATTCCTGAGTTAATATTGGTTATTCTGAGTAGACTTTTGTGGGAGAGTTGCTGTCTATCTTGAAACATTTGCCACTTCAGCCTTTTTATCATCTCTATGATGCTCTCTTATGTGTTACACAAACCTGTATCCGTAGGTTTGTGTATGTTCAGTATCCTCTGTTAGGCTTATTTTGTACTGGTTTCATGCACTTGAGTAGTAGTATAGGATATGCTGCATAAATTTTGTAAAGCAATCTACTTTGCATATTGACTGCACCTTCCCAGTATCGTATCAGCGAACTGAAGTCTACAACCTGCTTTACTTATGACTGAATCATACAATTTCATATTCGTACAAATTATTACAACTAGGTATTTGTATGACTAGACTGGTTCCAATTATGATTGATTGATTTTGTAGTAGTCTTCTCCTTTTTTGTGAGGTGCATAATTTTACATATCTAAACATTTTAAGTAAGTAGCCAATTTTTGCACTGCTTTGTAATTTTACCAATATCCCACTGAACTGAATGGTTGCAGCATTTTTCAGATACTACTTTATTATAGACAACTGCATTATCTGCAGTAAGACTGAGACGACTATTAGTATGCAACATGAACTACAAGAGACCAACACATTCTCCTGGAGTCCGCAGTTTGTGGTCTAGTGGCTAGCGTTGCTGCCTCTGGGTCACGGGTTTGATTCCCGGCCGGGTTGGGGATTTTGTCTGCCCAGAGACAGGGTGTTTCTGTTGTTATCATCATAATCACCATCATTTGTGACATCTGCTAGATTGGACTGTGACAAAAATTGGACTGTGTAAAAATTGTGACTTTATTCAGGCACTTATGACTGCACAGTTGAGCACCCCACAAACCAAACATCAACATTCTCCTGAAGCCTGGATCTGTCAATAGCTCTCCATCCAAGGTAACATTCTGCATCCACTCTACCAAGATATCCATTAGTCAGTCACAAATTTTGTTTGATGTCATATTTCATCACACCTTTCATTAATAGGCATAGAGTAGTGGTGAGTCAGATGCTTTTCAGAAGTCAATAAATACTGCATACACACGATTTCTGTGATGTGTAGCTTATGGGATGTCATGTCAGGGATGCATTAGTAGCAATATTATGAAAAGCAAAGTTGCCACTCACCATATAGCAGAGGTGCTGGGTCGCAACTAAAAGACTCTCACAAAAAAAGCTTTTGGCCGATAAGGCCTTCGACAAAAAAGACACACACACACACAAACACACAAAGCAAATGCAGCTCAGACAACTGTAGCCACACTGTGAACAGCAGCACCACTTTGCATGATGGGAGTGGAAACTGGGTAGGGGTAAGGAGGAGGCTGGGGAGGGGAGAGGCAGGTATAGTACGGTAGGGGTGGTGGACAAGAGTGCTGCTGGGGAGTGGACAGGGATGAGGTGGAGAGAGGGTAGGGCAACTATATGCAGTGAGGAGGTTAGGCAGAGGACAGGGACAGGTGGGGAGGGAGGGGGGTTGCGAAAAAGGAGAGAAGTAAAATGAGTGGGTGTGATGGTGGAAAGGGGGCTGTATAGTGCTGGAATGGGAACAGGGAGGCTGAATGGGTGAGGACAATGACTAATGAAGGTTGAAGCCCGGAGGGATACAGGAACATAGGATATAGTGTAGGGAAGTTCCCATCTGCGCAGTTCAGAAAAGCTGATATTGGTGGGAAGGATCCATATGGCACAGGCCGTGAAGTAGTCATTGAAATGAAGGATGTCATGTTTTGCAGCATGCTTAGCAACTGGGTGGTCTGCTTGTTTCTTGACCACATTTTGTCAGTGGCCATTTGTGCAGACAGACAGCTTGTTGGTTGTCACGCCCACATAGAATGCAGCACAGTGGTTGCAGCGTAGCTTGTAGATCACGTGACTGGTTTCACAGGTAGCCCTGTCTTTGATGGAATAGGTGATGTTTGTGACTGGAATGCAGTAGGTGGTGGTGGGAGGATGTATGGGACAGGTCTTGCATCTAGGTCTATTGCAGGGGTTTGAGCCATGAGGTAAGGGGTTGGGAGCAGGGGTTGTGTAGGGATGGATGAGTATATTGCTTAAGTTCGGTGGACGACGGAATACCACTGTGAGAGGTGGGGCGGAAGGATAGTGCACAGGATATTTCTCATTTCAGGGCATAACAGAGGTAGTCGAAACCCTGATGGAGAATGTAATTCAGTTGCTCTAGTCCTGGGTGGTACTGAGTTACGAGGGGGAATGCTCCTCTATGGCCAGACGGTGGGACTTTTCGAGATGGTGGGAGACTGGAAAGATAAGACACAGGAGATTTGTTTTTGTACAAGATTGGGAGGATAATTATCATCTGTGAAGGCTTCAGTGAGACCGTTGGTATATTTTGAGAGGTACCACGCCTCACTGCAGATGTGACAACTGTGGCTGGCTGGGCTGTATGAAAAGGACTTCTTGATATGGAATGGATGGCAGCTATCAAAGTGGAGGTATTGCTGGTAGTTTGTAAGTCTGATATGGTTGGAGGTACTGATTTAGCCATCTTTGAGGCGGAGGTCAACATCTAGGAAGGTGGATTGTTGGGTTGAGTAGGACCAGGTGAAGCAAGTGGGGAAGAAGTTGTTGAGGGTCTGATGAAATGTGGATAGCATGTCCTCACCATCGATCTAGATCGCAAAGACATCATCAATGAATCTGAACCACGTGAGGGGTTTAAGATTCTGGGTGTATTGGAAGGATTCCTCTAGATGGCCCATTAATAGGTTTGCATAGGATGGTGCCATGCGAGTGCCCATAACCGTAACTAACATTTCTTTGTGGCTAATGCCTTTAAAGGAGAAGTAATTATGGGTTAGGATACAGTTGATCATGTCGACTAGGAAGGAGGTTGTTGGTTTGGAACCTGTCGAGTGTTGGGGAAGGTAGTGTTCAATAGCGGTAGGGTGATGGGCATTAGAGATATGGCATCAATAGTGTGGGAACTGTGGAGAGTCAATGGAGGAAATGGTTGGTATCTTTTATATAGGAGGGTGGTTTCCGGGTAATATGTTGAAGGTGTTGGTCTACAAGAGCAGACATTCTCTCAGTAACAGTCCACAATAGTGCATCCTGTGTGGTTCGGTTTATGGACTTCAGGAATCATGTAGAAGGTAGGAGTGCAGGGAATGGTAGGGGTGAGCAGAGAGATGGACTCGGGTGAGAGGTTCTGGGGTAGGGGCATAAGATTTGAGGAGTGACTGGATTTATGGAGTGGGATCACAGTGGCAAGGTTTCTTGGTGGATGTACCTGATAGCTGGCAGAATCCTGTTGCCAGGTAATCCTTGCGGTTTGAAACAACAGTGGTGGAGCCTTTGTCTGCAGGTGGGATTATAAGTTTGGGATCAGTTTTTAGATGTTGGACTTTGGTTCTGTTTGTAGATGTAGGGTTAGTTTGCTTGTTGATGGATTTGGCGAATGATGGTGAGGCAAAGTTCGAGGTTAAGAAATTCTGAAAGTTAAAAGGGGTGATTTGGGGGCATTGGGGGTGGATCAGGGATGGATGGACAAGTGAACTGAGTTAGGTGGGGTTCAACATTGGTCTTTAGTTGAGTCTGGTTGATATGGCTGGTGGTGAAAAAGTGTCTCTACTGCAGGGACTGGGTGAAGGAGAGAAGGTCTTTAACAAGTCCTGCATGATTGAATTTGGAAGTGGGGCAAAAAGTGAGTCCTTTGGAAGGGACTGATATTTCTGTGGGTCTAAGGCTTCTGGAGGAAAGGTTCATGACAGTGTTTTGGGTCTATTTAGGTTCTGGATTCTGTGTGGTGGTGGGAGGGTGTTTTTGAGGGTGGAGTAAATCTAGTAGGTCTGCGAGACAGGGTTTGTCCGCTATGAAGGGCTGTGGAGGAGGTTTGGAGGTTGTTGTAGAAGTGGTGGACAGTGGTGCTCCAAGGCGGGAGTAGTAAGTGGGCCGGGTGGAGAGCTTTTTTAGGGGGCATTGTGCACAGTGCTCTAGTTCCTGGAGGGCAAGAGTTTCATTGTGTGTTATGGGTTCCAGGAATTTGGGATTGCATAGCAGGAGAATTTTGCAGATGGAGAGAAGGTACTGCAATGAGGTTTGGGCTTGGTTGATATGCTTTTCTATTACTGTGTTGGTGAGGGCTTCGAATTGGTGGAATCTGAACAGGTGTAGGTCATTGTGGAAGGAGAGGTGGCAGATGGAGATGGGTAATGTGATGGTAAGGCCATTTGGGGGGATTCCATGAGCCAAGCAACAACTCAGTTACAGTATGTGGGTCTGGGTTCTGGCAAGGGATAAGGAAACTTTTCATTATTGACGCAGGTGGAAGGAGCAAGGATCGATGTTGGTATAAACAAAATGCGAAAAATTTTGTAAATAATGTAGAATTACAGCTGAAAAAATTTGCAAAGTACATCCAAATAATGGGAAAAATCACGTGAAGGATGAAACGGATGCAAAAGTGGGAAACTATATGAAATCTGAGGGAGCCGATTATACCGAAAGGCAAAAACTCAATAAAATTGGCATGAAGTCACAATGAGAGAGTGCGTAGCAGGTTTGAGGGTGGATAAGTATGAAGAAGGGGGATGGTATATGTGACTGCATAGTGATGCATTAGGAAATAGTAACAAAGGAGACAGCACTGGGTTAGGGTTGAAGAAAAGCTGTCAGGCAAAAATCAAAACAATGGAAAATTAGGATGGAATGTAACACTATTTTGATGAATACCGACAAAACTGGATATCCCTTCTGTTACGATTGGACAAATCAAGATTACAACTACATTTTTGGCGATATACTCAGCAAGGTAAATGATACATTGGAAGACCTGCAAAATGATGGAAGGACCAGGTGTGGCTGCAACAGGCTGAGGGAAAGCCTAATGCATTGCCGAAGAAGAAGAAGAAGAAGAAGAAGAAGAAGAAGATGTAACAATATTATGGAAATCAAAGTTGCCACTCGCTATATAGCAGAGATGCTGAATCACTGATAGGCACAACAAAGAGAATGTCGCAAATAAAGCTTTTCGCCCCTAAGGCCTTCGTCAAAAATGGGTAAGGAGGCGGTTGGGAGGGGAGGGGGAGGGAGAGGGATAGTAGGGTAGGGGTTGCGGACAGTGAAGTGCTGCAGGTTAGATGGTGAGCAAGGGAGAGGTGGGGAGGGGGAGGGGTTAGCAGAAAAGGAAAGAAGTAGAAAGACTGGGTGTGATGGTGGAATGATGGCTGTGTCGTGCTGGAATGTGTACATCTACATCTACATCTACATTCATACTCCGCAAGCCACCCAACGGTGTGTGGCGGAGGGCACCTTACGTGCCACTGTCATTACCTCCCTTTCCTGTTCCAGTCGCGTATGGTTCGCGGGAAGAACGACTGTCTGAAAGCCTCCGTGCGCGCTCTAATCTCTCTAATTTTACATTCGTGATCTCCTCGGGAGGTATAAGTAGGGGGAAGCAATATACTCGATACCTCATCCAGAAACGCACCCTCTCGAAACCTGGCGAGCAAGCTACACCGCTATGCAGAGCGCCTCTCTTGCAGAGTCTGCCACTTGAGTTTATTAAACATCTCCGTAACGCTATCACAGTTACCAAATAACCCTGTGACGAAACGCGCCGCTCTTCTTTGGATCTTCTCTATCTCCTCCGTCAACCCGATCTGGTACGGATCCCACACTGATGAGCAATACTCAAGTATAGGTCGAACGAGTGTTTTGTAAGCCACCTCCTTTGTTGCTGGACTACATTTCTAAGCACTCTCCCAATGAATCTCAACCTGGTACCCGCCTTACCAACAATTAATTTTATATGATCATTCCACTTCAAATCGTTCCGCACGCATACTCCCAGATATTTTACAGAAGTAACTGCTACCAGTGTTTGTTCCGCTATCATATAATCATACAATAAAGGATCCTTCTTTCTATGTATTCGCAATACATTACATTTGTCTATGTTAAGGGACAGTTGCCACTCCCTGCACCAAGTGCCTATCCGCTGCAGATCTTCCTGCATTTCGCTACAATTTTCTAATGCTGCAACTTCTCTGTATACTACAGCATCATCCGCGAAAAGCCGCATGGAACTTCCGACACTATCTACTAGGTCATTTATATATATTGTGAAAATCAATGGTCCCATAACACTCCCCTGTGGCACGCCAGAGGTTACCTTAACGTCTGTAGACGTCTCTCCATTGATAACAACATGCTGTGTTCTGTTTGCTAAAAACTCTTCAATCCAGCCACACAGCTGGTCTGATATTCCGTAGGCTCTTACTTTGTTTATCAGGCGACAGTGCGGAACTGTATCGAACGCCTTCCGGAAGTCAAGAAAAATAGCATCTACCTGGGAGCCTTTATCTAATATTTTCTGGGTCTCATGAACAAATAACGCGAGTTGGGTCTCACACGATCGCTGTTTCCGGAATCCATATTGATTCCTACATAGTAGATTCTGGGTTTCCAAAAACGACATGATACTCGAGCAAAAAACATGTTCTAAAATTCTACAACAGATCGACGTCAGAGATATAGGTCTATAGTTTTGCGCATCTGCTTGACGACCCTTCTTGAAGACTGGGACTACCTGTGCTCTTTTCCAATCATTTGGAACCCTCCGTTCCTCTAGAGACTTGCGGTACACGGCTGTTAGAAGGGGGGCAAGTTCTTTCGTGTACTCTGTGTAGAATCGAATTGGTATCCCGTCAGGTGCAGTGGACTTTCCCCTGATGAGTGATTTCAGTTGATTTTCTTATTTCGATGTCAGCCATTTTTTCGTTTGTGCGAGGATTTAGAGAAGGAACTGCAGTGCGGTCTTCCTCTGTGAAACAGCTTTGGAAAAAGGTGTTTAGTATTTCAGCTTTACGCGTGTCATCCTCTGTTCCAATGCCATCATCATCCCGGAGTGTCTGGGTATGCTGTTTCGAGCCACTTACTGATTTAACGTAAGACCAGAACTTCCTAGGATTTTCTGTCAAGTCCGTACATAGAATTTTACTTTCGAATTCACTGAACGCTTCTCGCATAGCCCTCCTTACGCTAACTTTGACATCGCTTAGCTTCTGTTTGTCTGAGAGGTTTTGGCTGCGTTTAAACTTGGAGTGAAGCTCTCTTTGCTTTCGCAGTAGTTTCCTAACTTTGTTGTTGTACCACGGTGGGTTTTTCCCGTCCCTCACAGTTTTACTCGGCACGTACCTGTCTAAAACGCATTTTACGATTGCCTTGAACTTTTTCCATAAACACTCAACATTGTCAGTGTCGGAACAGAAATTTTCGTTTTGATCTGTTAGGTAGTCTGAAATCTGCCTTCTATTACTCTTGCTAAACAGATAAACCTTCCTCCCTTTTTTTATATTCCTATTAACTTCCATATTCAGGGATGCTACAATGGCCTTATGATCACTGATTCCCTGTTCTGCACTTACAGAATCGAAAAGTTCGGGTCTGTTTGTTATCAGTAGGTCCAAGATGTTATCTCCACGAGTCGGTTCTCTGTTTAATTGCTCGAGGTAATTTTCGGATAGTGCACTCAGTATAATGTCACTCGATGCTCTGTCCCTACCACCCGTCCTAAACATCTGAGTGTCCCAGTCTATATCTGGTAAATTGAAATCTCCACCTAAGACTATAACATGCTGAGGAAATTTATGTGAAATGTATTCCAAATTTTCTCTCAGTTGTTCTGCCACTAACGCTGCTGAGTCGGGAGGTCGGTAAAAGGAGCCAATTATTAACCCAGCTCGGTTGTTGAGTGTAACCTCCACCCATAATAATTCACAGGAACTATCCACTTCTACTTCACTACAGGATAAACTACTACTAACAGCGACGAACACTCCACCACCGGTTGCATGCAATCTATCCTTCCTAAACACCGTCTGTACCTTTGTAAAAATTTCGGCAGAATTTATCTCTGGCTTAAGCCAGCTCTCTGTACCTATAACGATTTCAGCTTCGGTGCTTTCTATCAGCGCTTGAAGTTCCGGTACTTTACCAACGCAGCTTCGACAGTTTACAATTACAATACCGATTGCTGCTTGGTCCCCGCATGTCCTGACTTTGCTCCGCACCCTTTGAGGCTGTTGCCCTTTCTGTACTTGCCCGAGGCCATCTAACCTAAAAAACCGCCCAGTCCACGCCACACAACCCCTGCTACCCGTGTAGCCGCTTGCTGCGTGTAGTGGACTCCTGACCTATCCAGCGGAACCCGAAACCCCACCACCCTATGGCGCAAGTCGAGGAATCTGCAGCCCACATGGTCGCAGAACCGTCCCAGCCTCTGATTCAGACCCTCCACTCGGCTCTGTACCAAAGGTCCGCAGTCAGTCCTGTCGACGATGCTGCAGATGGTGAGCTCTGCTTTCATCCCGCTAGCGAGACTGGCAGTCTCCACCAAATCAGATAGCCGCCGGAAGCCAGAGAGGATTTCCTCCGATCCATAGCGACACACATCATTGGTGCCGACATGAGCGACCACCTGCAGATGGGTGCACCCTGTACCCTTCATGGCATCCGGAAGGACCCTTTCCACATCTGGAATGACTCCCCCCCGGTATGCACACGGAGTGCACATTGGTTTTCTTCCCCTCTTTTGCTGCCATTTCCCTAAGGGGTCCCATTACGCGCCTGACGTTGGAGCTCCCAACTACCAGTAAGCCCACCCTCTGCGACCGCCCGGATCTTGCAGACTGAGGGGCAACCTCTGGAACAGGACAAGCAGTCATGTCAGGCCGAAGATCAGTATCAGCCTGAGACAGAACCTGAAACCGGTTCGTCAGACAAACTGGAGAAGCCTTCCGTTCAGCCCTCCGGAATGTCTTTCGCCCCCTGCCACACCTCGAGACGACCTCCCACTCTACCACAGGTGAGGGATCAGCCTCAATGCGGGCAGTATCCCGGGCAACCACAGTCTTAGTCTGATCGGGGGATGCGTGGGACGAGCTGGCCGTCCCCGACAAACCCCCATCCGGACCCCCACAGTGATGCCCATTGGCAACAGCCTCAAGCTGTGTGACCGAAGCCAACACTGCCTGAAGCTGGGAGCGAAGGGATGCCAACTCAGCCTGCATCCGAACACAGCAGTTGCAGTCCCTATCCATGCTAAAAACTGTTTTGCAAAGAACGTCTGAACTAATCTACAGAGAGCGCAAACAAATCGACAAAATTTAAACGGTTATTAAAATACAAGATTGCCTAGTAAATGCAGTAATGCTGCTACTTGCGCACTGCTGACACTGCTCGGCGGCGGAAGGAGACTACGCGATTTTTCACTATTCAGGTACTAAAACGCGATGTACAGGGAGGACAATGACTGACAAAGGTGAGGCCAGGAGGGTTACGGGAACGTAGGATATATTGCAGGGAAAGTTCCCACTTGTTCATTTCAGAAAAGCTGGTGTTGCTGGGAAGGATCCATATGGCACAGGCTGTGAAGCAGTCAGTGAAATGAAGTTCGTTGTTAGCCACTCATGCAGACAGACAGCTTGTTGGTTGGCATACCCACATACAATGCAGCACAGTGGCTGCAGCTTTGCTTGTAGATCACATTACTGGTTTCACAGGTAGCCCTGTCTTTGGTGGGATAGGTGATGTTTGTGACTGGGCTGGAGTAGGTTTTGCATCTAGGGGTATGAGACGTGAAGTAATGGGTTAGGGGCAGGAGTTGTGTAGGGACAAGTATATTGTGTGGGTTTGGTGGATAACGGAGTACCACTGTGGGAGGGGTGGGACAGATAATGAGCAGGACATTTCTCATTTCAGGGCATGACGAGAGGTAGTCAAAACTGTGGCGGAGAATATAATTCAGTTGCTCCAGTTCTGGGTGGTACTGAGTTACGAGGGAATGCTCCTCTGTGACTGAGCGGTGGGACCTTGCGAGATGTTGGGAGACTGGAAAGATAAAGCACAGGAGATTTGTTTTTGTATGAGGTTGGGAGGATAATTATGATCTGTGAAGGCTTCAGTGAGGCCCTTGGTATATTTCGAGAGGGACCGCTCGTCACTGCAGATGTAATGATCACAAGTGCCTAGGCTGTTTGGAAGAGACTTCTTGTTATTGAACCCCAAGTGGCAGCTGTCAAATCAGAGGTACTGCTGGTGGCTAGTAGGTTTGATATGGACGGAGGTACTGATGTAGTCATCTTTGAGGTGGAGGTCAACATCTAGGAAGGTGGCTTGTTGGGCTGAGTAGGACCAGGTGAAGCAGTGTGGGAGAAGTAGTTGAGGTTCTGGAGGAATGTGGATAGGGTGCCCTCACCCTCAATTTAGATTGCAAAGATGTCATAATTGAAACTGAACCAGGTGAGGGGTTTAAGATTCTGGGTTTACAGGAAGGATTCCACTAGATGACCCATTAATAGATTGCCATAGGATGGTGACATGCAGGTGCCCATAGCCGTAACCTGGATTTGTTTGTAGCTAATGCCTTCACAGGAGTAGTAGTTGTGGTTGAGGATATAGATGGTCTCGTCGACTATGAAGGTGGTTGTTAGTTTCGAACCCGTCAGGCATTGGGAAAGTTAGTTTTCAATAGTGGTATGGCCATGGGCATTAGGGATATTAGAGTAAAGGGAGGTGGCATTAATAGTGAAGAGCAGGACACCATGTGGTAAAGGGACAGGAACTGTGGAGAGTCGGTGGACTAAATGGTTGGTGTCTTTCATATAGGAGGGTAGGTTCCGGGTAATAGATGGAAGGTTGGTCTACGAGAGCAGAGAGTCGCTCAGTAATGGGCCACAATTGGGCATCCTGGGTGGTTCAGTTTATGGACTTCAATAAGGATGTAGAAGGTAGGAGTGCAGGGAGTGGTAGGGGTGAGCAGAGAGATGGACTTGGGGGAGAGGTTGTGGGATGGCCCTAAGAATTTTAGGAGTTACTGGAGAACCTGCTGAATTTCTGGAATGGGGTCACTGTGGGAAGGTTTGTAGGTGGATGTACCCGACAACTTGCAGGTGATCTTTGTAGTTCAAAACAACAGTGGGGAGCCTTTGTCTGCAGGTAGGGTTATAAGGTCGGGATCAGTTTTTAGATGATTGACTGCAGTTCTTTCTGCGAATGTAAGGTTAGTTTGTATGTTGAGGGATTTGGGGAATGATGGTGAGGCGAAGTTTGAGGTTAAGAAATTCTGGAAAGTTAACAGGGAGTGATTTGGGGTTTTTTTTGGGGGGGGTTGGATGGACGAGTGAACTGAGTTAGGTGGGGTTCAACATTGGCCTTTGGTTGAGTCTGATTGATAGGGCTGCTGATGAATAAGTGTTTCCACTGTAGGGACCGGGAGAAGGAGAGAAGGTCTTTAACAAGTCCTGCATGATTGGATTTGGGAGTGGGGCAAAAAGTGAGTCCTTTGGAAAGGACTGACATTTCTGTGGTTCTAATAGTTCTGGAGAAAAGGTTAATGACAGTGTTTTGGGTCTGTTTAGGTTCTGGATTCTGTGTGGTGGTGGGAGGGAGTTTTCGAGGATGGGGTAAATCTAGTAGGTCAGCTATGAGGGGTCGTGGAGGAGGTTTGGAGGTTGCTGTAGAAGTGGTGGACAGTGGTACTCCAAAGCGAGAGTAGGAAGGGGGCTGGGTGGAGAGCTTTTTGAGGAGACGTTGTGCATGGTGCACTAATTCCAATAGTTTCAATGTATGTTATGGGTTCCAGGAATTTGGGATTGGATAGCAGGAGAATTTTGCAGATGGAGGGAAGGTACTGCAAGGAGGTTTGGGCTTGGTTGATATGGTTTTGCATTACTGTGTTGCTGAGGGCTACGAATTGGTGGAATCTGAGCAGGTTTAGGCCATTATGGGAGAGGTGGCAGACGGAGATGGCTAATGTGATGGTAAGGCCATTTGGGTAGGTAGATTCCATGAGCCAAGCAACAACATGGGAATATGTGGGACTGGGTTCTGGCTAGAGATAAGGAAACTTCTCAGTATCGATGGAGATTGAAGGAGCAAGGATTGATCGTGGTGTAAAAAATGCGAAAAATTCTGTAAGTAATGTAAATTACATCCAAAAAAATTTGCAAAAGCACGCCCAAATATGTGGTGAAATCATGAGAAGGATGAAACAGATGCAAAATACGGAAACAAGATTAAACCCGAAGTAGTCCACAATAGCGAAAGTGAAAACTCGCAAATAATGACGTGAAGTCACAATGAGAAAAAAATATAAATAATAAAATATGTGGCACCGGAAAAGTGTGGGAAATAGCATGCAAAAGTACGGGAAAGTGATGCAGGGAGAATGATTAATTAAAACGTGTAGGATTAATGTTATCTGCAGGAGTATTGTGGGACATAAGATGCTGCACTGACAATAAGCGTGGTCTTGTAGCTGTCTGTTGTTTGCGGCAAAGACGTTTGTCACAGTGTGGCTTGTAAGTAGAGTGTTCAGTAAGGCTTATAAGGCAACAAGAGAAGCACAGGAAAGAAGAGAAAGAAGGATGGACATTGAGCATAGTGGTGTATTAGAAAATAGTAACAAAGGAGACAGCACTGGTTTAGGATCGAAGAAAAGCCATCAGTCCAAAATCGAACAATGGTTAACATTTGTACTATGATAATCATCATTGCTACAACCACCTTATCATCACAGGTGCCACTTTCAACATAGACATCATCAAAGAGGTAAGATCTATCGATCTGCCTTTAGGTCTATATGTTTGCGCTATGAGTGGGTCTGTGAACTTTCTGTTGTAGGTAGTTTTCAGAGAAGTCATTTAGTATTTTTTCTGAGGATATCCTGCTGTGCCCACCATTTAAAGAAGTGTAATTATCTGAGTCGATGGTTAGATGTTTAAAATTACCTTTAATGATGACAGTATGATTGAGGACAATATGTTTTAGGGGCTGAGGTTTTCACAAAAGTTTTTGATTTCACCTAGGTTGAGTTGAGTAGTCAATAGTAGAATCCAATGAGAAATTTATCTTCACACTTGATACTGAGTATTGCCCAATCAATCTCATATGTATCTTCAATTTTCATCTCAGTAGTATTGAGTCTCTTCTTTACTGTAAGAAGTACACTACCTCCATTCCCCCTAGCCTATCTTTTCAATATGCACTTACATTTACCTTCAAAATTTCACTGCTGTCTGTTTCAGGATTTAGCTAGCATTCTGTACTATGTGGGCCCAACTGCTGTGTAGGAGCATTTCAAACTCTGAAACTTTGTTGCCAATGACAAATCATTGTTGATCACTATAATTTTAGTAGTCTCAAATGTGGGGGGCATTTCTTTGGATTTTGTTCTAATACTACTGTCATTACGTAGACTGAATGGGGAGTCGCCTAATCTAAAGAACTCTTGTTTGCACCATAAATGTATTGAATTACCTGGGTAACAGCCTCAGATGTGTTGCACATTCTTGATCCTTTTTGTAGAACCTTTCCATTGTTAAACCTGTGGTGTAAGTCTAGGAAGTCACAACCTGGTTTCTCACATAACTTTCAAAATCTCATTCAAGGCTTCCAGTTGATACAGAACTGTGGGCCACAATCTGTTCTGGAGATAATGATGCAGATTGTGAGCTTTGATGAAATTTCATGAGCAACACTGGTCTTTTCAACTTTCTCTGCCTTATGCTGGAACAAATCAAATGTGACCTTGGAGCCCAGATGACAGACATTTTTTGTTGCAGTGTGTATGACAATCTGCAGTTGATAACAACCTGTTCTACTTCGACATATTGAATGACCTCTCCAGGTGCACAAGGTGAAAATCCAATCTCTTGCTGCCATATCTTTAAGGAGTATGTTGTAGTTACCAACAATTAGAAGTTGCCAACAGTTTTGCGCTTGTCTACCAGGCACAGGACAGAGCTGGCTTACCAATAGGTAAAGTGCTTTTCACGAGTTCAGGTTAAATTTGAGTTTGAGTGTGAGACAAGGTCTTTTTGAATTGGGGGTGGGGGAAGTAATACTCCTCAGTTCCCTCTGATCCTTGCTTCCCCTGTACGCTGTCCCAAGACCTGATATTGATGCACTACCCACAGTTAAGTGGTGATAGATTCTGTGCTTTCTTTATAGAAGACTGTATCCATGGGAGAGGGTAGTACTTGAGAAACTTTTGGTATCTCTGTTTAATGACTATTGGTCGCCCTCCCAGCACATTCATTTGCAGCAACATCTAGTTGGTTGACAGCAGTAGGTACAATTTCCAAGCTTATGAACAGTACATAACTAATCCCATGCCTGAGTACAGCATTTGCAGTGGTGCTGTATTGTAACTGATGGAGTGTTTTACAGACAGTAAACAAATAACTTCAAGATAAGATTGTTAGCCCCCTTTTTAATTTTTGAGCATGTTTTATTACAAGGAATACAAGTTCCCTTTAAGAACTGAAATTATTAACACCTAGCAATATAATTTTTGTCATAACAAAAGGAAAACCTGGGATTCATGTCACTGTTTCCCTGAAGCTTCTTGGAACTCTGATGTCTTTAAGTCACAGATGTCACCTTCGTAAGAGCTATATTTATGTCATGATCATACACTTTCAAACACATCTCTTTTTTTGAACATACTACTTGAAGAGTTTGAATCACTTAAACGTAGGATAATTCTTCCTTGATGACAACTTTGAACGCTAGTTGGAAAAAGAATGGTAGCTCAGATAGCATAAAATTTACAGAATGTGCACAGTGCAAACTTTTCAGCCAAATTTTGCACTGTACCATGATTGTTCACTGAAATACATCACTTAAACTTGGCTGAAATTTTAAATATTTATCACCTTTCACTTAATAGGCTCCTATTCACAAAATATTAAGATATGTGAGCTAGAAATCTGGTATCTTTATTAAGCCGTGCAACATATCTACACACAAAATTTGAACAAAATCTTAGATAGTCAAGTGGACAACATGTCTAAAACCAGACTACATAATGAATCTCAAGCTTTTGTAAGCACACAAATCCATCATTGGAGCTCTTAACAATCAAATACGTCATCTCCCCCCCCCCCCCCCCTCCCCCAATGTTCTGGTGTCTGTTTATATCAGTTCATGTTACTTGTATCATCAGCTCTGTTTTTCTTTGTTGCAGGTTCATATGGTCTACAAAATACTATCAGGCTACTTGCTCAAAATAGCACCAAAAGGCACTATAGACAATCCAAGTAGCTACATTTTTGATGTTTTGCTTCCAGAGGTAATTTCTCTTGTATAGTAGCAAATTAATATCCATCAAACAGAGCAATTATACACAGCTGGTGGCAGGCATATGCACAAGATATGCTTGTGTATAATTCTTTCATTCTCTGTCTTTTGTTAGACCCTCATTATTATACAGGATAACCGATTTATCTTGACCATCCTAAATAAGAAGCAAAATAAATAATGTTCCAAGCACGTTGTTTATCTACAAGGGGGAAGTTAAGCATTATAATTGCCTTCCTTGTGTCTTTGCTCATTACAAAGATATGAACAGCAGTACATACTTTTTAAGTAGTGCCTTATAATATTTTTTTTACTAAGCATTCCACTTCCTCTCCTCAAGAGCTGTTTGAAAACAGTATAATGTATATATGGAAATACAACACTCAACTTTAAACAGAAACAGGGATCTACAGTAGCATTTAGTAGTACTATAATCCATTGAGGACTCTTGTGTAGGACATTCAAAGCTGCTCAAATTGTTGACAATTGGCAGTGATGTATCCATGTATGGATCTGCATGCTGGATGAAAGAACTCGTCACTGCTTCCAATCTTGCCTCCTCAAGTGAATTACAAGCAAATACAGTACATTCCTGTATACTGCAATAAGCTATGCCTTTAATGCAGTCTGAAAGAAAAAAGTCCAGAGGAGTTATCTAGTGGACTGAGCAGGTTAATCTAGATCCTCCATGGCCTACCTGAATAGCATTACACCTCCCTTCAGCCACAACAAAACAAAAGTAATGATGATGCAGCTTTTAACTAAGGAATGCTTGTACTTTCTGCAGCATATTGTTTAAAAGTACTACTGTATCCATACTAAAATAAGAACACGTTATTGCAATTACTGTTCTGCTAACTTACATTCTCTGTAGATGAATAGTATTTCTACCTTCTCTTCGATGGTGTACATTGTCAGACAGTTGACTGAATGACCATTGTGCATTTTCCTTGTGTTTCCACATGCCTACTATCAACTCCAGCAAGTGGACGAGTTATGTTATCGTTCGTACTTGCGCTGGTGCTGGTACAGGAGAATCGGAGTCAGTTTTGTGACATTTTTAATAATGTCATGTTTATGTGAACAGTACATTGTGGTATGTTTTTAAACAAGACTTGAGGAAAGGAACTGGATTACCAAATAAAAAGTATAGGGTGTAGTTCTTTAGAAAAAAGATGCACAGCTGTTCATATTTTCGTTACAAACAAATTTACAAGAGCAGCAGTCATGCTGGTTAATGTCCCTCTTGTGGCTAAACAACATTCACTTGATACATTTTGTTACACTTCTGGATGACAAGTTATTTGGACTGATCAAGATAAATGGGATGTGATGTATACCTTGACTTGAATTTCACTTTTGTAAATGTGTAGCAGTATGATAGAAAGAACAATTTTAACTTTTTACAATTACAAAACGCCAGTGTGTGTTTATGGTAATGATCAAAACCATATTACTGATTTCTGCAAAAAACTCTTACAATATTTTGAAAAGGAGGTTTATCATCATCATCATCATCATCATCATCATTATTATTATTATTATTATTATTATTATTATTATTTTCAGTGATAAAGCATCACACAGCCTTAAACATATGAGTACTAAGAAAAGTCAGCATCATTAAGTGTACTGACAGCCACATCTAATATATTTTTCTCTCTATACCATCTGAATTTAATGTATGACACATCTAAATAAATACAAGCTATGAAAGCTTAATGTAGCTACAGTACCTTGCAGGGAAGTTGTAGATTGATTAGCCAAAGTTCCAAACTACCAATTTTTATTACTCATTGTGTGGTACTGTAAATGATCTCTGTTTTACAGCAGTTGATACTGAGGAGTCTAAACAGCCCCCTAAGCTGCCTCATTATTAACCCTTGTAATCACCTTGTTTTGTTGCCTGCATATTATTGTATGAGTAGAGTGAAGGACACATTTTCCCACGTAGGCTGTATATTTATTAAGACCTCTTCTTAGTTACACAACTAGTTTTGGCGTAAAAAGCACTTTTGACTGTTTTCCCAGAGCAAAGTGCCATACACTTGCAAATAGCTTCGAACTCACATGGTGCGCTATTGTTAGTTGTGACTTACAAATTATATCATTTGTGATAATTTGACATTCAGTCTGTGCACCTAAGTGCAGGTTCACTGTTTGTGACATACATATATTTTACAAGAAAATTTTCTGTCTTTGACCTGTTGTGATTTTGTTCCTCCATATTTGCAATTGTGATTTGATTAGCTTTTTTTTTATGCATCCCGACATCATCTCACAATGATGTAGGATTTCACATCATAATATAATGAAAATAAGTAGCTCACGATGTACATACACACAGAATGTATAAGTATGTTTTTATGAAGACAGTACAGGTGGTTGGCCATGGCCTCAATGAAGGAACCATCCCAGCATTTTTCTGGAATGATTTTGGAAAACCATAGAAATCTAAATCAGGATGTCCAGACTGAGTTAAGTCTAGACTCCCAAATATGAGATCAGTGTCTCAATAACTGCACCATCTATTAGAAATATCAACTATGAGGAAAAGACAGATTGCTACTTACCGTAAGGAAGACATGTCAGGTTGCTGACAGGCACAATTAAAAGATACTCACATATAGCTTTCTGTCACAGCCTTCATCAGTAAAAAAAACACACACACACACACACACATATGCACAGTTCACACGCACACACGAGCAAGCACACATGACCGCCAACTCCAGCATCTCGGGCCAGAGTGCAACATCACTTGGAATGCAAGCAGCAATCTGGAAGGGGTGGGGAAGGGATAGTAGTGTACAGGTGGGGAGAGAAAAGAATGCTGTCTGGTGGAGTGTGCAGGGACTAGACTGCCAACAGGCATAGCCTCATGAGGTAGTGAGGCAGGGTGGTGGGGAAAAAAAAGGGGAGCAAACAAGGAGAGGAGCGGAGAAAGATGGGCAGATGTGTTGTGAGAGGCTGCAAATAAACAGAATGGCAGTCTAGTCCTTGCACACTCCACCAGGCAGCATTTGTCTCCCTCCCCACGTGTACACTACTATCCCATCCCCTTCCCCTTCCTGACACCCTCCAGACTGCTGCTTACAACCCACGTGATGTTGCATTCTGGTCAGAGATGCTGGAGTTGGCGGTTGTGTGTGCTTCCTTTTGCACGCACGCGCCGCCTGTGTGTGTGTGTGTGTGTGTGTGTGTGTGTGTGTGTTTTACTGATGAAGACTGTGGCCGAAAGCCTTTTAATTGTGTCTGTCTGCAAGTTGACGTGTCATCTTTATAGGTAAGTAGCAATCTCTCTTTTCCTGCATTGTTAACTGCACTGCCTCATTTGCATGGTCCCTGTTGCACAATTTTCTATGATTTACACATTCCTTGCACCACACAATTTATAATACAAAAAACAGTTTTCGCACTGCACCACTGGTGACTCAAGGACAATGGAAATGCTCCTTACACTCCCTTCAACTGACTCCAGACCCTTAAAAATGCAATTATACCTTGTAAAATCCCTCCCCTTCTCCTACCCATGACCTCCCGCCAGTCTGTATGAGAATCTGAAGTCAGCATTTCTACATGACAAGTGAGGTGTTGAGCTCAGGAGAATTATGAAACTATGCTAGCATTCACTGTAGATCATGGCACATTGTGATCATGTATTGTAATGTGACAGGGTGTTGCAGTTACCCTTTTCACTATTAACCACCATTCTGAATCTTGTGAGTAATCTTCAGTTGTGTAGGATGCATTACTGGTGAAGTATGAAGTATGTTTTAGTTGCCTTTGTAAACAAATGTGTTTTATTGCTTGGGCAGTTTATTGTGAAGTTTTATCCGCTGACAGAAAACGCTGTTTTGAGATTTTTGTTTGGTTTTCTTGCCAAACGTAAGTCCCAACTGGTTCTTGTTCCATAATTATGTATAGGGCGTAGTCCATATCAATTCAGGCAGGCTAGGAAAAAAATCTTACGTTCATAGTCTCGGATGTTATTGAATGTAGCATATGTTAAAATGAAGGACTAAGTAAGGAACACGTATTTGTTTTGTTTTCTCCAAAACAAATTCTCCTCCGAGATACAGTCCTCCAAAGATGACACTGCACATTACCATTTTTAAGACGTGAATTACGGAAAAAATTTTAAAATGCTGTATCTCTGGAACAGTTATAGATATTTTTTTTATTTGAAAGATAATTGCTTTATGATTACAAAGAAATCCTCCATTTGAACTTATCTCTCAAAGTTCTTTTACTGCGGTGTTCTGAACATTTTTTATAATTTGTGGAAAAAAGTTTTTTTTTTTTTTCCAAAAATGGCAATCCATAAAATTTTGATATATTTTTTTTTTTTTTCCTGTTGATTGGTACCATAGAGTTCTACATTTCCTGAAAAGGAGAGCTTCCACTTTCAGGTTGAACAGATTTTATAAACAATAGAAAGTTTTGCCATACATAAAACCTGTTTTATTACCACATTATCACATAACAGGCTCATAAAAATCAGAACCTAGTCTTATTTAACATAATTTTAGTTTTGGAAGATGAGTAAGAGATTCATTTTTCAAGCATTCTAAATGGTTCAAAACTATGTGAAAGGTCCAAAGAATTAAAGGTTTCAGTTGATACAACTTCTCTGCATTCTGTTTTGTACTGAAATTAGCTAGGCAATGAACTAAAAATGTGTTACACTGCTTCAGTATCTTCCTTTGATATAGAGTGATGCCTTCCTGTTGAACCAATAGGAACAGGAAGTGAGTGCTGATGGTGTTGTTGCTGTCCTTCAGCTGGAAACCAGCAGCTGGTCCATGTGGTAGCATAAAGTTCACTACAATTTCATTTAACTCATAGCTGGTGTCTATAATCTCTGCAATCCACCAGTCACATTCATACATACATGCCACGAACATCTCTCTTCTCAGGTTGTGCATCTGAATATTATCCTGCTGTTTCTGAGGTGTTGGCCGAACGAACGAAATTTCTTCTTTCTTGCTCTTTAAAGTGTGTGTAATATATGTTCGCCCATCACCTTACGTCCAAAAATGTGTCTTCTGAATTATTTTCACAGAAGAAATTTGTTTAGACCATTCTTCCTTTTTCTGCTCACAGAATTCTTCGATTTCCTCTTTGGACAAAAATGAGGGCTGTGAATGTGTAAGACTTTGACTCTCGTAAAATCCTGAGCATTCTGAATTGCAGCTGTATTTGGTCTGGAAAGATTATGTTTTGTAGCATGGTGTGGTGTTTCAGCAGGCCTCCTACACCATCACAAGGCCTGTTCCCATAACCAGTAGCACTGTATACCCAGTCAGTTAGCACTAGCGACTTACTCAACTCAAACAGCTGGTAATGTTTTTTAAAATGACTAGGAGCAGCATCAGAAATAATGATGATCTTCTCTGCCCTGTTTGCAGTTGAAGAATTTTGTGCATTGCTAGCAAAGCATGTGCTGAGTCATGTTCTGTCATCACTTATAACTGCAACACTTGTGGTCTTGTTTTGTAAATATGTCACTCCTGTAAAAATTGAAACCTGGTAATTACTACAATGATATACTTGTACTTCTTGTGGGAGAGTTACAGACCAGTTCTCAGCAAAATCACAGTGAAGCACTAAAAATAGTTCTTCAGCCTGTACACACCCTTTCACTTCTGCAATGTATTGTTGTTGCAATTTCTTCAGATGCTGGTGTGTTACTGCTTTCACTGACCAGTTACCAAGTTCAATGAAACTGTCAGAGGCAACAGTTTTGTTAATTAGATTATTTTCCTCTCCATGTCGCATACGTAATTTCTGCAGTGTTATCTGCTACGTCTTCCAAGCCAAGTGTCTGTAAAGACAGTCCTTGCTTTCCAGGGAAGTCACCACATTCTTGAAACAAACAAGTCTCTCGCTTTATGTCACAGACTACTAATGGCTTCAAATGCCCAACCAAGGTCTCATATGTCACGTGCTCCAGTAAGTCCTTCAAAGTTGCCACAGAAAGTTCAAAATTCATGCAGTACACACACTAACAGACATCTCTAGGTGGGTGTGGAACTACCCACTTAGGTTGTAGTGCATAAAGTTTTTATCTTCCAATTTGTGAAGTTGTATAGTTGCTCTTATAAATTGAAAAACTTCTTCAATACTGTAAGTCATGTACCTCATCACTTTCACAATTTTTTGACCGTCAACTGTTACAGTTATAGTGTCTTTTTTGTAGGCATTCTGGCAATAACAGTCCCATTTATCTTCCAGATAAAATGACTGCACTATTTGAGCTGCTTCTACAGGATAACCATAATAGGGATCTGGTCTTCCAAAGACTCCTTTTACAGACCAAGCGTTTCTTGAATTGTTTACCATGTACTTTTGATACTGATGGAATATGATTCAAAATTGTTTTCTTTCAAAATGTCTCTGGAATAATAATTAAAACTTGTACCTTTTCACTGTAGGATGCACAGTATTCAACAGCTTCATTTATATCTGTGAAAATAGTCCTGGCAAGAGGTGCAAGAGTGCTTTGGTTCATTTTCTTCTGAAGATGGAATTTCTTCTTTGAAGAGTGTGGTCAGTTTTGCTGTAGTGTATTCATCCATAGCTTTAGTAATTTCTCTGCACTTTCTTGATGCGTAGAGCTTATGACTCAACTTCACTGACCATGGTTTCTTAACAGGACTAACACCTACTTCTGTAGTTGGCTGGTTCAGGGTATTTAATTCTTTCTTTATTGATGCAAAATCTGCACCATGGGAGGCTTCACTTTGTTCAGATACTATCATTGGTGTTATTCTGTCAAAACATTTAGAACACAGAAAGTCGTCACTGGAAACAGTATTCACTTTGAAACAGAATCTTCAGATGAGAACCTTATTCCCAACCTGAACAAAGTCTGTTTTTTGTTTGCCATATATATCACTCTTATATGGATGTGCAAATAGTCAGCACACTTCTCCTGTGGCCCCAGTCAGGAGACAGTCCTTTTCACAAAACACACTGCAACTGTGTCAACGGGCAAATTCTTCACAAAAACACAGAACTCACTGGATGGTCTCAGATTTCTTAGAAGCTTCTTCAGTAAACCAATTAGCACTGAACAACTACAATACCAAAACCTGCAATGAACAACTGTGACAAAGAACCTGACAAGAAACAACAACAAAGTGTAAGAAATATCTGCAACAATAAAAGTGAAAAGAAATAATTGCAACAAAGAAAGTGAGAAGAAATAACTGCAACAAAGACAATAGAAATAAACATTGTAAAGAAATTAGTAAGAATTAAAAAAAAAATGATTTTTTAAAAAACCAGTCCAACTTAAAAGTGGAAGCTCTCCCTTACAGTAAATATAGTACTACATGGTAATAATCAACAGAAGAAAATGTAACTTTTCTGGATTGTCGTTTTTGAAAAGAAAAAAAATCTGTAAATTGTAAAAGAAATTTAAAAAGGTGCCAGTAAAAGAACTTGACAGATTTGTCCGAACGGAGGATACCATTGTAATCGTAAAGCAGTTATCTTTAAAATAATAAAAAACCTCTAACAAAGTATCTAGAACTGTTACAGAGATACAGCCTTTTAAAAAAATTTCCGAAATTTGTATCTTCGACATGGTGTTTGCAATGTCATCTTTGGAGGTCTGTATCACTGTGCAGGAATTTTTTTTAGAGAAAACAAAAAAATGTGTGTTTCTTACTTACACCTGAATTTTGACATATGCTAAATTCAATAAAAATTCAACAGTCCCCATGTGTTGAACCCCAGAAAAGAGTTCCATAGCCAAGAAATTAGTGTACATGAGAATAGTATGTCAAGACAAGATATTGGGCTTTGTAAAGTGATACAACCCTAAGAGCATAGTACGCTGATGACAGTCTTTTTGCCAGTATCTTTGTGTGTTCATTCCATGTCAATTGAAATCAATAATCATCCCTAAAAACTTTGTGTTTGTTACACATCTATGCTTAATGCAAAAAGTTTTTTTTCTGTTCTTTTGCTGATACTATTTGTTTCCATTATGTTCATTGTGAATTTATTACATACTGCCCAGTTTTGAACATCATTGAATGTTTCATTTGCTTTCTCTAACAGGAGCTCTGATGTTTATCAGTGAAATGAAATGTTACCGCTGTATTCACTGCTTGAGAGTACTTAACCATGGTATCAATTCTGTGAATGTGATCTGTCAGTCCTGTCTTCGTGATTATCTTTACCTTTAAATCTTCTCTTTCTGCACTTGTGTCACTCCTTGAAGTCATGGTCCTGCTATGCACTGCCACTCATAGCTGTACCGAACTTCTTATCTATCTAAATGAAAGTGCTGTGATAATGGAAAATTATGTTTGCTAACTGTAGCTACAAAATCATGTAACCACTTCCTCTCAAAATCCTCCTGTATTTAACAGTCTCCATAACACGTTCAACATATCAGTTAAACATTCACATTTTACTTCTTAATTGCCAAACTTGTCGACAGACAGATCATTAGTGTACCTAGGTCAAGAAGTAAGTAAGTAATTAATTAAGCATTTTTAAATTATCAACAGCCATTGTCACCTTACACTCTTCTTCTTTGTCCACGGAATCCCTAAGTTGCGATATCAAAGTGTAAACGGCTCCTTCCCACCAATAAAACACTCACCCTCCATCCTGGCTTTGGCTGTACTGTGCGTAGAAAAGCATTTCATGTCTGCACATAAATAAAAAATGCAGGCACAGTATGTGGTCTTTTCTCTACCAGTGCTATCTTACCATACTGGCCATTAAAATTGCTACACCAAGAAGAAATGCAGGTGATAAATGGGTATTCATTGGACAAATATATTATACTAGAACTGACATGTGATTACATTTTCACGCAGTTTGGGTGCATAGATCCTGAGAAATCAGTACCCAGAACAACCACCTGTGGCCGTAATAACGGCCTTGATATGTCTGGGCATTCCACACAATACAGTTCATCAAGAGTAGTGACTGGCGTATTGTGACGATTGACCACACGTTTTCAATTGGTGAGAGATCTGGAGAATGTGCTGACCTGGGCAGCAGTCGAACATTTTCTGCATCCAGAAAGGCCCGTACAGGACCTGCAACATGCGATCGTGCATTATCCTGCTGAAATGTAGGGTTTCGCAGGGATCGAATGAAGGGTAAAGCCACGGGTCGTAACACATTTGAAATGTAACGTCCACTGTTCAAAGTGCCATCAATGCGAACAAGAGCTGCTCGAGACTTTTAACCAATGGCACTCACACCAATGGCATCACACCGGGTGATACGCCAGTATGGCGATGATGAATACACGCTTCCAATGTCCGTTCACCGCGATGTCACCAAACACGGATGTGACCATCATGATGCTGTAAACAGAACCTGGATTCATCCAAAAAATGAAGTTTTGCCATTCGTGCACCCAGGTTGGTCGTTGAGTACACCATCGCAGGCACTCCTGTCTGTGATGCAGGCAACGGAAAAAGCATGCGAAGTTCAGAAGAACGCGAAATCCCGAAGATTGGCTAAAATTTACAGACGCACGAAATTTGGCGCGGACTTCAATGCAAGATGCCTTTAATAGGTTCCACAATGAGACATTGTCTCAAAATTTGGTAGAAAATCCGAAGAAATTCTGGTCGTATGTAAAGTACACAGGCGGCAAGACACAGTCAATACCTTCGCTGCGCAGTGCTGATGGTACTGTTCCGACGACTGTGCCGCTAAAGTGGAGTTATTGAACGCAGTTTTCCGAAATTCCTTCACCAGGGAAGACGAATGGAATATTACAGAATTTGAAACACGGACAGCTGCTAGCATGAGTTTCTTAGAAGTAGATACCTTAGGGGTTGCGAAGCAACTCAAATCGCTTGATACGGGCAAGTCTTCAGGTCCAGATTGTATACCGGTTAGGTTCCTCTCAGAATACGCTGATGCAATCATATACAACCGGTCGCTCACCGATAGATCTGTACCTACAGATTGGAAAATTGTGCAGGTCGCACCAGTGTTTAAGAAGGGTAGTAGGAGTAATCCATCGAACTACAGACCTACATCATTGACGTTGGTTTGCAGTAGGGTTTTGGAGCATATACTGTATTCAGACATTATGAATCACCTCGAAGGGAACGATCTATTGATATGTAATCAGCATGGTTTCAGAAAACATCATTCTTGTGCAACGCAGCTAGCTCTTTATTCACACGAAGTAATGGCCGCTATCGACAGGGGATCTCAAGTTGATTCCGTATTTCTAGATTTCCGCAAAGCTTTTAACACCATTCCTCACAAGTGGCTTCTAATCAAGCTGCGGGCCTATGGGGTATCGTCTCAGTTGTGCGACTGGATTCATGATTTCCTGTCAGGAAGGTCGCAGTTCGTAGTAATAGACGGCAAATCATCGAGTAAAACTGAAGTGATATCAGGTGTTCCCCAGGGAAGCGTCCTGGGACCTCTGCTGTTCCTGATCTATATAAATGACCTGGGTGACAATCCGAGCAGTTCTCTTAGGTTGTTCGCAGATGATGCTGTAATTTACCGTCTAGTAAGGTCATCCGAAGACCAGTATCAGTTGCAAAGCGATTTAGAAAAGATTGCTGTATGGTGTGGCAGGTGGCAGTTGACGCTAAATAACGAAAAGTGTGAGGTGATCCACATGAGTTCCAAAAGAAATCTGTTACAATTCGATTACTCGATAAATAGTACAATTCTCAAGGCTGTCAATTCAACTAAGTACCTGGGTGTAAAAATTACGAACAACTTCAGTTGGAAAGACCACAGATAATATTGTGGGGAAGGTGAGCCAAAGGTTGCGTTTCATTGGCAGGACACTTAGAAGATGCAACAAGGCCACTAAAGAGACAGCTTACACTACACTCGTTCGTCCTCTGTTAGAATATTGCTGCACGGTGTGGGATGCTTACCAGGTGGGATTGATGGAGGACATCGAAGGGTGCAAAAAAGGGCAGCTCGTTTTGTATTATCATGTAATAGGGGAGAGAGTGTGGCAGATATGATACGAGAGTTGGAATGGAAGTCATTAAAGCAAAGACTTTTTCGTCGTGGCGAGATCTGTTTACGAAATTTCAGTCGCCAACTTTCTCTTCCGAATGCGAAAATATTTTGTTGAGCCCAACCTACATAGGTAGGAATGATCATCAAAATAAAATAAGAGAAATCAGAGCTCGAACAGAAAGGTTTAGGTGTTCGTTTTTCCCGCGCGCTGTTCGGGAGTGGAATGGTAGAGAGATAGTATGATTGTGGTTCGATGAACCCTCAGCCAAACACTTAAATGTGAATTTCAGAGTAATCATGTAGATGTAGATTTAGTGTAAATTAAGGTTTCTACACGACCAACTCTCATGGTCTGAGTAGAAAGAAAGTGGGACATGTTGCTACCCTTTAATAGCAACATGTACCATCACATCAGTGACTGTGATGTTGTTGTCATCAGCAAATAGAACCTTTTCTGAATGTCTTGCACTGCCTGGAAAGCATTGATATGTACACTGCCTTACAAAAAGTGAAACACCCAGAAGGGGAGGAGAAAATGCAATGAAACTTCACATTCGGGAGGGTATAGTGATATCACTTCAGTGATTATAAAATTGTGTCAAATTTACAAATAAATTGGCAGTAAGAGCCCATTTGTGAACATGAAGTTGCAGCATCTTTGAACTGGAAGCACTGAAAGCTGCAAAAGGTGTCATAAAGCCATTGTATCTTTCCTTAAGCAAGTTGCTCCGTCAATGTTGTAACTGGTCCTTCATATCCTGGGTACTGGCACTGTGATGGAATTGATGTTCAATTGGTGACAGATGTTGGGGTGTTGCTGCCACAGGAGTACCTCAACATAATGCAGACAGTTCATAGAGACACTTGCCATGCATAGATGAGTACATCCTGTTGAAAAATGGCACTACGGTACTGTGGCATGAGAGTTAACGCATGAGATGCGGGATGTGAAGGGTTTCGATGTGCCTGGTGCACAATACAGTGCCCTTCCTTGTGGTGGTCAGACGTGGTTGATCCAGTACACTACTCTCGGGGGTACTAATGTTTATATGTTTATTGTCTTACAATTGGTTTTTATAATTAAGTTGCTGTTGCTTTCACTAATCTCTTCCTAGGCTGATTTTGGCATCACCACCTTCCCTCCTCCTTTCCTTATTCCATTCTTCTGCCCTGCCATCTTTTCTATACTAGGCCTACCCTATTTCTGTCCCTGCTCATAACAAAAGCAGTCTTTTTTATCTGTTTCGTGGATTTGGGATAGTAGATTGTTACCAAGAAATTAAGACACTGAACTCGTATTTGGATGGAGTGGAGTTGAAACGCCAATTCCAAACATAAAGATTTAGGTTTTTGCTTCTCTAATTACTTGAGGTTAATAGTTCTTGAAACATGATCAATATTGATTTACTCACCCTCATTGTCCAACTTGACCTTATATGCTTTGTCTGATGGTCTTATTGTCAACAGGATATTGGAATACAACGATCCATCTGTGCATTTGGAACATTATTTGCTTTTTGAGGCAATGGTAGAGTGCAACTCGTTACCCATTTAGATTAGATTAGATTTAGATTAGATTAATTATTCATTCCATAGACCGACAAAAGAGGGGATCCTCCTGGGTGTGGAACATATCAGATAAACACATTACAAAAATGTAATTAGAAAAACTTCAGTTTCATTAATTTTAATGATTCTCAGTCAATAAACAGTAAAATTACGCACATGAATTAAAATTAAACTTCTAATATTTACAGCTTTAATACTTACATCTGCTTTCATTAAATCCATCTTTCACACAGTAGATAGTTACTTGGCTGTTACTACCAAGTATTGTCAAAAATTAAAGTATAATTAATTTTTATTAAAATGGTCTACTGCACATGTTGAGAAATTCATGGATGGAATAGGAGGAGTTGGCCACCAAAAATTCTTTTAAATTATGTTTAAATTGTGCCTTGTCTGAAAGTATTCCCTTAATGCTTGCTAGTAACTTCTTGAAAATATGCATTGCTAAATACTGGACTCCTTTCTGGGCAAGAGTAAGTGATTTTAAATCTTTATGTGTATTGTTCTTATTCCTAGTATTGATACTGTTTAGTAAGCAGTTAGTTGGAAAAAAGAGATGTATTATTTACAACAAACTTCATTAAGCAGTAAATATACTGAGAAGCTATGCGTAGTATGCCCAATTCTTTGAATTTACACTACACATTACTCTTATTATAAGCTTTTGTACTCTAAAAATTTTTTCTCAGTTTGTGGAGTTACCCCAAAATTTCTCGGTTTGTGGAGCTACGCCAAAATATGATACCATACGACATAATGGAGTGAAAATAAGCAAAATATGCCAGTTTTTTTTTTTTTAATATTTATATCTCCTATGTCTGACATCATTCGCATTGCAAACACAGACTTGTTTAGGTGCTTTAGCAGTTTGTTAGTATGTTGCTCCCAACTGAATTTAGTATCAAGTTGTAATCCCAAGAATTTTACACTCTCAACTTCTCCTATTTCCATGTCGTCATATTTTATACACACACTAGAATGAAATCTCTTGGAAGTTCTGAACTGCATATTCCTCAGTACATAAATATAAACAATTCAGTAAGAGAGGATTAACAGGATATATGATGTACAAATATACTGTTAGTTCCTAAGTTTTCTAATTAAAATTGTCATTAAAGATGTGGTCTTTTATGCCTTTCATTCAAATATTAATGTACATCAAAGTCTGCAATGTGTCAATTGGAAAACAGATTGATCAGTTTCTTAATAAAAAAAAAAAAAAAGTTTGTGATGATTGTTGAATTACTTTTTAAGAATTGCCTATTGCCTAGCACAGTCATATATAATTTCAACAAGAAATTACCAGTTTTGGTCATCAACAGCCTTCTTCAGATCATAAGAGAAAGCAGTAGTTCACTCACAAACATATTAATTGACAGTCTATTTTTGTGTGTGAGCTACTGCTTCAGATTTTAAGATGATCAATGACAACTGAAATATATAATTTCTTGTGAAAAGGATATGTAATTATGCCAAACAATAAGCTATTTTTAAAAAGTGTTCAGTTTCTGTATGAAATTATATGCAACATTACCTAAATGTTTATTAAAATACAAACTCGAAATACGGGAATGGCATTATGCAGATTTCCATCATATGTATGTAAGTTATTTGAATAGTTAACAAGTGATTAGATGCAAATTACTCTTTCTTGGCAGGTAGTGTTAACAAAGGACTCAAAGTTTCCAACTGAGTAATTGTTTTGATATTTTGTAAGTTTCTGTGAAAAATTGTTAACTAGAAAATGTAGGAACATTGATGCAAATTGATAGATTCTTAAGAAAATGTGTATTGTGCCTTGGATATTGCACTATTACCAATCATAAAAAGATATGTATTATGTTTGAGTTTATCATTTAGTTCTAATTTTATATGTGAGACACTCGATGGCTGTTTATTTTTCAGGCCATCATTTTTGCTTTGGAAAACATACATGGAATTAGGAAACAAGAAGCTGAAAAGGTTTTTACAGAAATGACTTTGTGTAAATGGAGTTTGCAAAAGTGTTCCAAGAAGTCTAACACAATATGAGAAGAAAGGAAAAAAATGTAAATAGCATCATCAGTCATAAAAATTTGCTACACATGCAAAATGTGTACCATGCTCATTGCTGTTGTTTTAAGTTCACCTCTCTCTTTCTACTTTGTAACATATGTATTTTTTTTCTTTTTTTACAAACTTAGTAATTAATTACATTGTACGCTCTAAACTGGTACTGGTTTTGTGATGAATGTCTGTTTGAAAAGTTAATCCATTGTATTTTTATGCAACTTTTTATTGTTGAATTGTTTTTCCTTTTTGTATTGAGCAAAAACGATCTTTTTTCTTCATCTTCCTTGTAATGTGATTGTGCTACAAAAGACTGATTACATGTTACTGTATAGTTTTTAACTTTGTAAAAAACTGTCATATGCTGAATTGTTTTGTTTTACTTACTGTAATGTAAACTATGATTGAGTAAATATAGATTCTGTGGTTTTTATCCTAGATTTCTTTTTAAAATTTGTGTGATAGTTTAAAATTAAATTTCTTTCAGAATTAATGATTTATTTGAGAATGCAGGCAGGAAATTCACTGACAGAATCGGAGAAACTGAGTAGCCAAAAAATGAGGAAGAAAGAAAACCATAATCATTTTTTTCTTTTCATGTGTATATTATAGTAGTAATAATAATAATAATAATAATGTTGTGGTCTTCAGTCCAGAGACTGGTTTGATGCAGCTCTTCATGCTAGTCTATCCTGTGCAAGCTGCTTCATCTCCCAGTACCTACTGCAACCTACATCCTTCTGAATCTGCTTAGTGTATTCATCTCTAGGTTTCCCTCTACAATTTTTACCCTCCATGCTGCCCTCCAATACTAAATCGGTAATCCCTTGATGCCTCAGAACTTGTCCTGCCGACCAATCCCCTTCTTCTAGTCAAGTTGTGCCACAAATTTCTCTTCCTGACACTTACATCTATACTCGAGTTAACAAATTTCTCTTCTTCAGAAACGCTTTCCTTGCCATTGACAGTCTACATTTTATATCCTCTCCACTTTTTGCTCCTCAAATAGCAAAACTCATCTACTGCTTTAAGTGTCTCATTTCCTAATCTAATTCCCACAGCATCACCCCATTTAATTTGACTACATTCCATTACCCTAATTTTGCTTTTGTTGGTGTTAATCTTATATCCTCCTTTCAAGACACTGTCCATTCCGTTCAACTGCTCTTACAGGTCTTTTGCTGTCTCTAACAGAATTACAATGTCATCGGCAAACCTCAACGTTTTTATTTCTTCTCCTTGGATTTTAATTACTAATTCAAATTTTTCTTTTGTTTCCTTTACTGCTTGCTCAATATACAGATTGAGTAACATCGGGGATAGGTTACAACCCTGTCTCACTCCCTTCCCAACCACTGCTTCCCTTTCATGCCCCTCGACTCTGATAACTTCCATCTGGTGTCTGTATAAATTGTAAATAGCCATTTGGGCCCTGTATTTGATCCCTGCCACCTTCAGAATTCGAAAGAGTATTCCAGTCAACATTGTCAAAAGCTTTATCTAAGTCTACAAATGCTAGAAATGTAGGTTTGCCTTTCCTTAATCTATCTTCTAAGATAAGTCATACGGTCAGTATTGTGTCATATGTTCCAACATTTCTATGGAATTCAAACTGACCTTCCCCTAGGTCAGCTTCTACCAGTTTTTCCATTCATCTGTAAGCCGTGACTTATTAAACTGATAGTTCAGTAATTTTCACATCTCTCAACACCTGCTTTCTTTGGGATTGAATAATAATAATAATAATAATAATGTTGAGTGGCACACAGCCTGACAAAATTGTTTGTCATCACTTTGGTCTCATTTGTCTATTGTTGTTGTTGTTGTTGTAGTTGTTGTTGTTGAAGTATCGAGAGAACTTCTCAAGTGTGCTTAAAAGGCACAGTTGATCCTTCTTCGTGGGCATCTACCTGAATTTTTGTGGGACCTTAATTGAAGACATATTTGTCTGACCAGTATCCACCACACTGCACAGAGGGTCTTTCATGTCCGTATGAAATACATCAGGCATAACACCAAATTTTAGAATACTGATGCATCTGTAACCGTTGCTGACTACTAGCTTAAACCATTGCGAAGAACTAGAGAGAGATGTAACTTAAGTGCACAGCATCAACTTTGATAGCATACAGTCAGTGACTGAACGTGCAATACAATCAAGTATTAAGTGTACCACAATGCAAATTTGGACTCAGATAACAAAACCAGTAATGAAGAAAAGTAGATGAAATTCAAACGAAAAAGAGAAGAGAATATTACTAAATGGAAAAAACAGCTAATTTTTAATATCTCATAGACAGTTCTCTCTAGTTAAGCAAAAACATGACTTTAATTCAGCAGAAGAGAAGTGTTCTACAATAAAGATGGAATTTATTAAAATAGGGGAAATACTCTAGTTATTAATGGAAGAGGAAATGTATTGCACGAAGAATCCCAACAGTGCATCTGCATGTACATTCCCCTAACAACATTATTATGCTTTGCTTCTTTAGTGTCACTATCATTTCCCACCTCTCCTGTCATTTTTTATGAACAGCATACATGTAGAACATCTGTCCATCAACTTTCATATGAGCTTAGTTTAGTTTTGGCATGTTCCATGGGCCATAATTATGATTTGTTACTAAGATGCTGAATGAGTTAGTTTGTAATTATAAGATGTGACTAGCACCCCCACCCCCATCCACACACACACACACACACACACACACACTTAGTTTTATTATTTATTAGATTCAACAATGTAGGAAAATATTGCTATATACCATAAAGAAGACAAGTTAAGTTACAGACAGGCACAATTAAAAGACACTTGTATAAAACATTCGGCCACAGCCTTCATCAATAAAAGAGAGACACACACGATTCATACACACACCTCCCGCACACAAGACTGCCAGCTCCAGCATCTCAGGCCAGAGTGCCATGGACCATAATTGTGATTTCTCACCAAGATGCTGAATGAATTAGTTTGTAATTATGATAGCCCCCCCCCCCCCCCCCCACACACACACACACTTAGTGTGCCTGACTGCAACTTAATGTGTCTTTATGGTAAGTGGCAAACTGCCTTTTCCTACATCGTTGATATTCCTATGTGGAGTTTCCATTGTTTTGTTTATTATTAGATTCTTCACATCACTGGGTTAATAGTCAAAGATTTTTGTGACAAAATACCACACTCCTTTCTGTGCAATCCTTTTTGATTTGTAATATTGTATTTATGAATGGTACTGTTATTTCTAGATTGTGTTCGTTAATGGGAGACTTCATAAGGAAGTAAAGTATAGATGCAGATGTAGCCCTTTACAATGTCCTGCAACTTTTGTATTATGAATAACAGCAAATGAAAAGATCAAAAAGGTGACATATTTGGCTTTATTTACTCACTAATGTCCTAGGGCATACTTTTCTATAGCAACTCTTCACTGAGGAATAAAGTGTTTGTTGCAAAGAAGTGTGTAACAAGGCTAATATATGGTGTCCAATCTAGATTCTTGTATGACATCACTTTAAAGAGTTGCACATAGCAAAAACAAGCTTTGTTGATAGCATCTTTGCGTATTAATCGAAACACCTTGAGTCAAAGGTCTGATCCAGCTCTTGCTTAAATTTTGAATAAAAATAATCAGCAGTAACAAGTCACCATCATTCTGGCATCTGTCGTAATAAAGGGAGTCAGAAACTGCCAACGACCACAGAGGAATCAGCAATACCCAATGATTCACAGATGCAGATGGTATTGGAAACCACTGTCTTAAAGGCACAATGAGTGTCCACAGGAAATATGGTCTGCAATTGAAGAAAAGTGTCATGATTATCTCTCAGTTGGCAACAGATTTTGGATCTCATGGAGAGGATTATCAAGGGGATGTTGAGACTGGAAAGAAGATAAGAATTTATGAGCCTCAATTCATACACACTAATGTTATAGGCTGTTTATATAACATGTGTTTGCCACACCCAGAGGCATTGTATAACCTTATTTGAGGTTTAAATTAGATCCCCCCACCTTATGTCACCTTTTGTAGCTACTGCTGAGGAGTACAGATACTGCAGATTTGCCTCCTCTGTCACCAATGCTATGTGGAACTGCAGTAGCAAATACATTGTTCAAGAATCGGAAGGGAGGGTGAACTACTTGGAAAAAGCATACGGACTTGGGAAGGTACTAGCTGGCTTACATCATGGTCAGACAAAGATTCCAGAATAAGATATTGCATTGTAAGATACATCAGCAGCCAGGGGCGATTCTAGAGATCGGTTAAAGGGGAGCTAATGGGGAAAAGGTGGCGGGGGGGAGGGGGGGGAGTTTTGCAGGAATGGAATATCGCTTGGTAAAATTTGGTGTTGCTTAAAGTAGATTTTGTTAACTGTTTTGTAGTTCAGGGTAAAAATTATGTATTTATAAATAATATGACGCCAATTTTAAGTTAAATGATATTTATTGGTTTAGATAGTAAGCTATTCGTCACTCTTATTCTTTTTTAAAAATGTGTTTAAAATACTTTGCAACCTATATTGCTACATAACTATATAAAAAAGATTGAATCTGTTGGAGTAATATATTCACTGATTTCTGAAGTCATTTTATCCAGTGTAATATAATACTTCATTAGAGGGGGGGGGGCTATAGCCGTCCCCCCCCCCTGCCACCACCCCTGTCAGCAGCAGATATAGACTCGGATAATAACAGACTGGCTGACAAAAAATGTGAAGTACCCAGAAGGGAAGGATGAAACAAAATGAAAAATCATGGATCTACTAGAGTGCTACAGTATGGAATCCTTACCAGATAGAACTGAAGATGGACAGAAAAAAAGTTCAAAGAAGGGCAGTTCATTATGTATTATGGTGAAGTCAGGAATAGAGTATCATGGATATAATACACAAGTTGGGATGGGATTCATTAAAACAAGGGTGTTCTTTGTTGTGGCAAGATCTTTCCATGAAATTTCAACCTCCAAATTTCTCCCACGAAAGTGAAAATATTTCGTTGACGCCCATAGCGATAAATGATCATTGCAGTAAATCAGAAGTCGCACAGAAAGATATAAATGTTTATTTTTCCCATGTACTGTTTGAGAGTGGAATGGTAAAGAAATTGTGTTAAAGTGGTTCAATGAACCCTCTGCAAAGCACTTAATGTGAACTGCAGAAGAGTAGTCATGTAAATGTAGAAGATAACAGGGTATGTGATGTTATTTAAATGATTAGAAAATTGAGTCCATTTTACAAAGAACTTGGCAGGTTGAGGCTAGTATGACATTGCACCCCCTCTACCTGGGAAGCACGCATGATGTGGTTGGGAAGGGTGTCATAAAGCTTGCCTTAAGCAAGCTGGACTACAACTGTTGTAACTCATCCTTGATATCCTGGATACTGGCACTGGGACATAGTTGATGCCTGAGCTGGGTCCACACAAGTTCTGTTGAGGGCAGATCTAGGGATCTTGCTGGCCATGGGAGTACCCCAACAGCATGCAGACAGTTTGTAGAGATAGGTCACGTGTGTGTGTGTGAATGAGCATTGTCATGTTGAAAAATGGCACTACAGCATTGTAGCATGTGAGGTAAGACATGAGGATGCAGGAAGCCCGTGATGTTCCGTTCTGCTGTCAGAGTTCCCTCAATCATTATTAGCCATGACCAATGGCTCTCTACACCACGACTGCAAGTGTAACACTGCTCTGGCACTCCAAAACACTGGAAGAAGGTACCTCTCCCCAGCCACCACCATACTTGTTAACGATGGTCATCCATGGTGGTGCCGGCCAGAGTGGCCGAGCAGTTCTAGGCGCTACAGTCTGGAACCGCGCGACCGCTATGGTATCAGGTTCGAATCCTGCCTCGGGCATGGATGTGTGTGATGTCCTTAGGTTAGTTATAAGTTCTAGGGGACTGATGACCACTGCAGTTAAGTCCCATAGTGCTCAGAGCCATTCTCCATGGTGGTGGAGAACTGCAATTCATCGCTGAATGTGATGTGAAGCATTTTATCAGTAGTCCAAACACAGTCAGTTGTGTTTTGGTCTGTATGGCAGCCTGTGCATGGGAAAGCGAGTCCCTAATCTGGTTGCTGCTAGTGTCTGACTAATGATGTGGTATGGCAGAATATTGTGGGTACCCCATTACTTGTTCTTGGATGAAACATGCAGATGTGAAGGGGTTACAATGTGCTTAGCGCACAATGCCACGATCCTTCCTTGTGGGCAGGCATGGTTGACCAGAATCTGCACAATTAGTATGCCTCCTCTCACATTCCTATGCAGTCCAACATTGGGCCACTTAACATCCAAATGCCCACAAAGTTAGATATTGCATGATTCAGCCAGCCAGGAAACAGGAGCCCCACAATGAAGCCCCATTCAAATACTATCAAGTGCTGATCAGTCTCAAAAAAATATGTGGCATCTCCATGTTCTTCACAGTGGTTGAACAACATGTGATGGTGTTCTTGCCCCTTATGTACCCTACTGGGCCTGGTAACATCATTAAATATGGTGGCTGTTCTACCTGTCACAGAGAATTGTATCTGTAGTCATTTACATTCTGCCATTGGTGTGCACGTGTATGAAGTTAATTTGACATCTGACAATGTCTTCCAGGTGTTTCACTTTTTAATCAGGCAGTATCAATGCATAAAGAAGTGAGAACCTCAATAACTGAAGAATAATGATGTGCATTTGAAGATTTTTTTAGCTGTAGGTACTGTGAGAATGAAGTCTTTCGCAACAGCAGTGAGATGTAAAACATTCTCAGTTTTCTTGCTGCGTCAGTTCAGAATAAAATCTCGAACTTTCGATTATAGCCTCCAATGTCATCGTCAGGAGGAACTGACTGTCTTCATTGTTGCTGTGGTAGCTTTATATAGCCTGTGGATTTACATAACCTGTTAACGGCTTCTGGTTGGTCCGCTTCTGATTGGTTGGTGATTACACACTGCTGTCACAGACGGTGTCATCATCTCTGCTGTGGTGCCACCGCTGCCATGAGAACAAAAGCACTGCGAGGAATGTCTCTGCTGCTTATTTGCATCGAGCGCTCGTTTCCATACACTGTTCACGTGATATCTGCTATCACGGCTAAAGTTATTCTCGCTCATTCTTATTCCAACTGCCTCCTTGATAGCAGGATCCCAGTATGTGGAGGCATGGGGCAAAGTTTTTGTTTCATCGAACAGTATTTTATGATTGTTAGTGGGGCTGTACTCCAGAATTGCCGGTTTCTCTAGTTCTATATTTTTAAAATGCTATTGGTCTTCTGCACAGCAATTGGATATGGTATGAATGGTCTGACCTATATAATTGCTTCCACACTCACAGGGGATATTATAAATTCCAGGGACCCTGAGGCTGAGACTGTCCTTAACGGGCGCATCATCTCCTTCATTTTCTTAGGAGGACAAAAAATCGGTGTTATACCCCGTCTACCCAGGACTCTTCCCATTTTACTGGATATAGTGCCACAAAAAGGAAGAACCGCAATCGTTGGTTCATCCTGCGAGTGTGCTGTATTTGCACATTTCCTCTTCTTGGAAAACGCTGCCTTTATATCGCGGGCACCATAGCCATTCTTTTGGAACATGTACTTCAGATGGCTAATTTCAGACTTCAAGTGGTCCTCATGAGAGACAGTTTTTTCTTGATATACCAACGTGTTCAAAACGGATCTTTTCTGAATGGGATGATGGAAACTCTTTGCATTAAGATATAAATCTGTATGCATTGGCTTGTAGTGCACAGAGTGGCCGAGATGCCCATCCGCCTATCGTTCTACTAAAACATCTAAGAATTGCAACCTTCCTCCCTTCTCCATCTCGACTGTGAACTGGATGTTCAGATGTATGCTGTTCATGTGTTCCATGAATCATTCGCTTCTGTGCTATGTGGCCAGACCATAATTGTATCATCAACATAGTGATAAAATAAGGATGGACAGAGAGGAGCCAAATTAAGTGCATGTCCCTCAAAATTCTCCATAAAAAAGTTAGCCAATGATGGAGACAATGGAGAGCCCATCAACATACTGTCCATCATTTCATAAAATTTACTACCATGCAAGAAGTAGGTGGTCGTCATCACATGCCAGAACAACTCTATAGTTTCAGGAGGAAAAAGATCTTACATCATTTTCAAAGTGTGCTCCACAGGAACTTTTGTGAACAGTGACTGACTAAAATGTCATTTGGACCAACTCTAATCTGTTTGATTTTCTCAATGAACATTCAAGAGTTATTGGTGTGTTGTTCACAACAGTCAGACTATTCGTACCGTTTTCGACCGCTGTGCAGAACACCAACTGCATATTAAAAATAGAGGACTAGAGAAATCAGCAATTGCGGAGCACAGTCTCACTAAGAAACATAAAATACTGTTTGATGAAACAAAAATTTTGTCCCGTGCATCCGCATACTGGTATCCTGTTAGTAAAGAGGCTGTTGAAATAAGAATGGGTGGAAAGAACTTCAACCGTGATAGCAGATATTATCTGAGTGGTGTATGGAAACAGGCGCTCAATGCAGAGAAGCAGCAGAAACATTCCTTGCAGTGTTTACGTTCCCACGGAAGTGGTGACACCACCAGTGCAGACATTGACACCATCTGTGACAGCAGTATCTAATTCCCAACCAATCACAAGCTGACCAATCAGAAGCTGTCCACGAGCTATATAAAGCTACCACAGCAGCAGTGAAGATAGTCAGTTGCTCCTGATGATGATGATGGAGGCTATCGTCGAAACCTCGAGATTTTTTCCCGAATTGACGCGGCAAGAAAACCGAGAATGTTTTACATATGGTAGATGTTGTGTTGTTGAGTACCACAGTGAGCAGTTTAGCAGATGGAGAACAAACACTTAAGTTGGGCAGATATTGAAGGTACAATGTAGGTAACTGCAAAGAAACCTCAGATGATAGAAGAAGTAAATCAGTTGATCAGCAAAAGAAGGAAGTACAAAAAAAGCCAGGAAAAGATGAAACACAGTAAATCAGGAATTAAATTAATGAGATTGCAGGATTGCTAATCTAACGGCTAAAGGAAAAAATGAGGGAACTGAAAAGGAAATGGTCATCACAAGGACATCTTCAGCATGTAGGAAGGTAGAAAACAGCTGTCATGAAATTAAAAGTAAAGGCATCAACACTAAGATGTGAAAGGAGTTCCTCTGACTAATGCTGAGGTGAGAGCGAATAGGTGAAAAGAGTATGCTGAAGGACTATACAAGAGGGAGGAACTGTGTGTTAATATGGTAGAAGAAGTGGTAGTTCTTTTAGGAGACATAAAGGGATCCAGAGCACAGAGCAAGGTGAAATTGCATGTTCTTATGTTGTTCTTTTTTCTGCTAACCATTATTTACAGTACAGTTAGTACAATTTACCAATTTTTCATGATAATAGTACATTTGGTTCATTTGGAAACATTTTATGTAAAGAAATATTCATAATTTATGATAACTGTGCTCACCAAAATCCCATCCTGCTAAAAATGTTTTGTTTCTAGATTGACATATCTTATATGAAAGTACACATTTTTCTTTCAAAGAAACATTTTATTTTTTCTGGAAACTTGGTATTTCAAAAGCTGTTTGTATTCAAAATTATCATGTTCCAGATTGTTCCAATCTGCAGGGTGTCCCAAAAGTCGGGACTGGGTGAAATGTCACAAAAGTGGTAAGAGGCAGGGATGGGATGGATGTGGATATAAGCAAATGGGGTGGGGAGGAAGCTTTTTGGGTGACCTGTGACATCTATCTTGGTATCTGCCATATGGAATTCAGCTCATCTTTTCAGTGGGAAGTTGGTCATGTGATACGCTTATAAGGGTAGAATTTGATGGGAAAAATAATGCTGAAGTCCATTTTTTAATATCTCTAACAGTAAAAAAATTATGTAACATTTTTTATAACATGTGTAATTCATCATGAATTATGACACCAGTAGCACACGATACATTGCAAAACATTACAGAATGTGTTCCACATGCTGTCTGTGTATCTGACGACACTTCCGTATCCAATGGAGCAAGTTTTCGTAGATCCAACAAACGCAGCAGGTGTGACAGTATCACATGCCTCGGTAATCTGCTGTTCCACGTGTTTCACATCACATATGAAATGCAGTCCCTAAATGCCGCAGCATACCATCACTTTGCCACACCCTTGAGACCTACAGGGAGATGCTTACCTTGGGTTGTTCGATGACCAATGTTGCAGGTTGTGCTTTGTTGATTTGCTCACTGATATAAAAATTCACCTCAATACTTAAGAGTATGTTGTAAGCAATATCATGATTGGTGACGTTTTGTGCCAAAACCCAGTCACAAAACCGCATCCTCCGATCAGGATTGCCTTCTGCCAGATGTTGTTGGAGTTGCATTTTGGATGGATGTCTTTTCTGACACTATTGGATTTAATGGCTGCGGCTCCAAGGAATGCCATGGCATTGGACGTGTCACCTGATGTGTTGGATGGGACTCGTGCACATTGCTGCTAATGATGCTGTGGTCATAGCCTCGTCAGTTGCTGCGTGGGGATTACCAGTAAAGGACTGATCCCATTTCTTGAAACTTTCTGAGCAATTTCCGTGACAGATTCCCTGCCAAGGTGTTGCTGGTTGAAGAACCTGGTAATTGCTGTTCATTACCTATCAGGTTGATTTCAGTCCTCTCTTCTTCGGTCAGTGACATGTTGTCCTTCACATTAACGGCACACATGTAATGACAGGAAAAAAGTGTGATCAGGTTTGAGCAAGCTGCATAACTAGTTATAAATGTTATAACAAATGATGTGTAACTTTGTAGCTATTGAAGATATTGCAAAATGGACTTATCCATCGTGTTTCTTGTCATATTCTGCCCTTAAAACATGTGATACATGACGCTCCTCCCATTGAAGAAATGTGAGCTGAATCCAATATGGAGGATACCAAGATGGCAGATGGCTGTCTGTGGTCGTCCAAAAAGATTCCCCTACCCCCTTTGCTTTTATCCACATCTAACTTGTCCTTGCTTCTTTTTCTGCTATATTTATTCTAGGCCTGACTTTTGGGACTCTCTGTACAAACGATATTCTTTCCAAAATTTAGTGCCTTAGATTTGTGGCCTCAATTGTCTGTTTCCAAAAATGTGCGTTGTTGTCATCCTCAGTCTAAAGGTTCCAGTTTGCTCCGTACTGTGGTAACCTCTCTTAGCAACTACTGCAACCTATATCCATTTGAACTTTCTTACTGTATTCATCTCTTGGTCTCCCCATACAGCTTTTACCTCCCATACTTCCCTCCAATACTAAATTGATGATCCCTTGATGTCTCAGAATCTGTCCTATCAACTGACCCCTTCTTGTAGCTGTCCTGTGCCACAAATTTCTTTTCTCCCCAATTCTATTCAGTACCTCCTCATTAGAAACATGATGTACCCGTTTATTCTTCAGCATTCTTCTGTAGCACCCCATTTCAAAAGCTTTTCTCTACTCTTCTTCTCTTATCTTTTAATCACCCTTGTTTCACTTATGTACAAGACTACACTAAGACAAATATCTCCAGAAAAGAGTTCCTAACACTTAAAGCTGCGCGGGATTAGCCGAGCGGTCTAAGGTGCTACAGTCAGGGACTGCACAGCTGGTCCCGGCGGAGGTTCGAGTCCTCCCTGGGGCATGGGTGTTTGTGTTTGTCCTTAGGATAATTTAGGTTAAGTAGTGTGTAAGCTTAGGGACTGATGACCTTAGCAGTTAAGTCCCATAAGATTTCACACACATTTGAACATTTTTCTAACACTTAAATCCTGTGCTAGTATTGCAACAATTCTCCATCAACGCATATTGTAAAATCGTGAAATCACAACTTACTTTGTTTGTGGTACTGATGCACCATTGGTGCAAAAATATTTAGGATAGATGTCTTTTTCTGTTTTTGATTTCCAGATCATTGAAATAGACCATTTAGTGCCTCAATCCATTCTTTTTCATGATTTGAATGTATTGCTGCTGTCCTACAGCACTCTGAAAATTTGTGCCAGACCAGGATTCTAACCCGAATTTTTGCTTATCGCAAATGGTCACCTTACCATTTGGCTATCCATGCATGACTCATGGCCAGACCCAAACTTCCATATGTCGTCAACTATACATGCATGTCCAAAGGAACTTTGCATTGTAAACAGAATAACACAGGCACTGCAATATCGTAACCCTCTGTTCGTCAATTACCTTGATGATATCTGTGGTAGCATTTAGAAAACCTTCATTCAGTGTTCCAACACCTTCTCGAGAATGGCCTCCATGGCAAGTGCGAAAAGTGCAATTTTTCCCCCCACTTTTTGGGTCATGTGCTTAGCAAAGATGGTCTCATCCCACTGATTACCACATCAAGGCTGTCAACCTACTGGTGCCTAAGAATATGAAGCAGCTGCATTCCTTTTTGGGGAAGGCTTGCTCAGTTCATTCCCCAGGCCACGCCTATCTGCCACTCTCTCAATCAGCTTCACCAGACGGGCGTTAAGTTTGTCTAGTGTGTGGAATATCAACAAGCTTGTCAGTCTCTCAAGCAGTGATTGTGCTCTGCTCCCTTTCTGGTTTCCTTTAGACCAAGTAAACTTTTAACCCTGCCCTGTGACACTCCAAATTGGAATTGGTGCTGCCCTGTCCCACCAGAACCTGGATGGAATCGAACAGCCTATTACTTATGTGTCAAAGACACTTTCTGCTGCACAGTGTAATTATTCACAGTTGGAAAAGCAGTTCTAGCGATTACTTTTGGGGTTAAAAAGTTCTACATTTTCCTGTATGGTCCAAGGTTCCCCCTCACTGACAACAGTTTGTTGGTTTCCTTTTTGGTTCTTGTTCCACACTGATGGTTAGGACTATGCACTGGTTGCAGCGATGGTCCCTCTTTCTCAGTAATGATTATGACATTCGTTACCACTCCACTGCCAGCATGCCAATGCTGATGCACTAGCACAGCTGCAAGGGGTGCCAATCTGGATTTTGATTGGCAGGAGGCCCTTGTGTTCATGTTGGATGACACCTTGCAGCAAACCTTGTCAGAATTTTTGTTTACGCCACACAAAGTTACAACTGCCACTGTCACTATTGTACTTGTCTGTAAGATTGTTTTTTTAGTTTAGTTGTGTTAGTTGGAGCACAACTCTTTGGGTCTGGATCAGGCTACGTGATCAGCTCAGTGTATCCAGGAGGTCCTCATACTTGCCATGGAGGAGCAATGCTGTCGTGTCATTGTTCCCCCAGCTTTGTGCTCTAAAATAACACAATTGCTGCATGCATCACACTGGGGTGTGACTCACATGAAGGCGTTGGTGTGAGCCACATCTGCTTGTTGGCAGTTGATCATAATATTGAACATCTGGTGCATTCTTGCAGGGGCTTGTACACACAATCAGGCTGCACTGACACACTAGTTCTCTCTTTGGCAATTTCCGGAGCACCATAGGGACTAGGTAAACATCAATTTCACAGGCCCATGTGGTTATTGGTCGATGCATTGTCCAATTTCCCATATGTAACCAACCTGTTCTACACATAATTGATTTCCATGGTTCTGGCATTGTGTCTGAGAGCAGTTAGTGATATGTGTCAAAATAGTTTGAGGACTTTTGCATTTGTAATGGCATCCAGCATCTGACAACCAATCTGTTTCACCTGACTATTAACTCGGATGTGTAACATCTCATACACACATTTAAGATCCAAATGAAGAAGTCTGACTTGCCACTTCCTGTGATGATGTGTTGTCAAGGTTTCTTTATACATGCAGGGCAACAGTGGTGAACGGGTGCAGTCCATCAGAATGTTTGCATTGTGCCAGCTGCCGAATCTCCTGAATTTGCTGCATCCTGTTCCGAATGTCACAGACCACCATGGATGATCACATTTTCTTCTCAGGGCTGCCGTTTGGGCCAAGTTCTTCAACCGGCAGCAGGGATGGCTGCCAAGTGTCATGCTGGGCCACAAAGGTCGACAGTTGTTGGTGATGGATGCTGGTAGTGAGCAACTGGCCCCTCATGTAAATCAACTACGCTTGCTTCATCACTTCCAAGATCTGCTGGCGTGCTGGGCAACGGGTTAGTTCATGACTTTGTCTCATATAAGGGCTCCCACCTGCAGTGGAATGCTTCCCCAATTCCACCTCCCTCCATGCACTGTGCTGTCCTCTCATCACCTGCAGCAGTGACCCCAGTGAAGCCAGCACCTGCACCTGCCACTGTGGTGCACAAGAACTTTGACCAACCTCCCTCCTTCCCCCTCATTGATGAGGCGCCATCGCCTCCACTGCCACTGGTTGACGCCCCACTGCTGCAGTCTTTGTGCTCTTCTGATGCAACTGGTGGCATTTTCATTGCCTCCTTTGATGATTGGTCTTGTTATATGTTTCTCCAGGAGCTTCTCCAGGTTTGTGCCAGAGGTTAGGTCACGACCCAAGTGTGGTTGTATGCAGCCCTACTAGGCCTTTTCAGGGGTCAGTGATTTAGTATACCCGCCAGTTGACATTATGGTTGAGGCAGGCAAGTGCCGACCTCGTAGTGAAGCTTGTGTAGATACAAAAAGTAACATTGGAGATGAGCTACAAGTCTGCCTTAATCCCTTCTCAACCATAGCTTCCCTCTCATGCCCCTTGACTCTTATAACTGCTGTATGGTTTCTGTACAAGTTCTAAATAATCATTTGCTCTCTATGTATTATTCCTGCTACCATCAGAATTTCAGAGTATGTTGCGGTTTACAATTTCAAATGTTTTCTCTATGTCTACAGATGTTATAAATGTAGGTTTGTCTTTCCTTTACCTAGTATCTAATAGATATCGCAGTGTCAATACTTCCTCATGTGTTATAGCATTTCTTCAAAATCCAAATTGATCTTCCCTGAGGTCAGCTTCTATCAGTTTTTCCATCCTTCTTCTGCGACCATGACTTACTGCATTTATAGTTGGGTAATATTGACATCTGTCTCCACTTCATTTCTTAAGATTTGGAAATATTTTGTTCTTCTTGAAATCTGATGGTATATCACCTCTCTCATACATCTTGCTTGTGAAATGTAACAACTTATTTTTCATACGGCTTTGGAACTAATTTGGATTGCTTGATTAACTGTTATGCCATTGAGTAGGACCTACAAAAGTAATTTTGTCTTTTGAGCTATGTAATGTAATTTTCAACAACTTCATATCAAAGTACTCACAAATTTTACGTCCGTCCATTGGTAAGAACGTGTATTATAAATTTGTATAGTTGAAGTTAGGGGTTTTCGTTTATGAACAATCGAGTAATAAAAGAAATACCAGATATACTGTAATTATTATGTTTAGAACCTGTAAAACTCTGTTTATCATAGTGTCAGCTTGCTGTGCTTTGGCTAATATAACATCATGTAATTACCTCGTAATTCCTGTAATTCACAAAATGAAACCAGATTAACAATGTAAATAAAGCAGTTATTTGGGCTACTGTATTGTATATTGAAATTCTGTTCACACTAACAAATTATGTACTCATATTTGAATCAGGAAACATGGTGGGTATGCTCAGGATGATGTACGAGGGTCAGTAAATTATTATCCGCAGTTTAGTTATACAGGGCGAGTCAAAAGCCCTTGTACACCTTCATAAGTTGGAAGATTAAAGGGAAAATTGAAATGTGATGATGGGAACATAGGTTTGACGTGGGGCCGCAACTTTTGGAGTAAATGTCATTCATGGCTGCCATCTTGAAATCCACCATTTTGTATTCAAGTAATTTTTATTTTTTTTAAGGGGAAGGGGGTGTATGACACATCAAATAACGCTCGCATGAGCTCTGGAATTGAGTCGTGTAATTGGTTTTTTGTCTATCTTGTACAGTTTAGAAGTTATTCATGTGGTTGCGGTGACTACAGTTGTTGCATTGCATGGGATGGACAACACATAGAACATGTGTTGTAGCAGTCAGTATTAAGGTAATTTCCCAACTTTGAACATTAATAACCTCTAAACTGTACAAGATAGACAAAAACAAATTACACGACTTAATTCCAGAGCTCAAACAAGTGTTATTTGATGTGTCATACACCCCCGTTCCCATTAAAAAAAAAAAGACTTGAATCCAAAATGACGTATTTCAAAATGGCGGCCATGAATGACATTCACTCCAAAAATTGCGGCCCCACATCAAACCTATGTTCCCATCATCACATTTCAATTTTCCCTGTAATCTTCCAACTTATGAAGGTGTCCAAGGACTTTTGACTCGCCCTGTATTTTTGTTTATTTTGGCAGTACTGTCGTTTTACGTTGATGACGCATGCTCTGTTTATTTGTTGTAACATTTTTGCAATTTTCAAGCTGCTGGGCTAGATTCGTTATCGCTGCCATGCTGTTAATCATGACTGCTCCTCTGTCTATTTGCACCAAAGGAAAGCAACGTTCATTGATCTTTTTTTATTATTATTATTTTTTTTTAAGGTAGGCGTATCGGGCCGAAATTCATCGAAGAATTTCGGTACAATATGGGAACTGTTTTGCCACAACAGAGTGTCTATGAATGGATTGAAAAATTCCGAAATGGTTGCACAAGTGTTGTGTACGATGAAGGAGCCGGACGACCATTTACTGCCACAATTCAAGAAACCATTGAACATTCACGTGACATGATTCTCTTAGACAGACGATTGACTATTGACAAAGTGGCACATCGTTTGCAAAATTAGTTATGGTTCTGCCTATGAAATCATCCACAACAGACTTGGGTTTCATATAGTTTGTGCAAGATGGGTCCCAAATAACTGACACAGTTGCATAAACAAACGCTCTTGGACATCTGCAAAAAACATTTGGATCGCTATGGTAATGAAAGGGATAACTTTTTAGACAGGATCATTCTGGTGACGAAACATGAATGCATCATTACGAGCCGGAGAGTAAACGGCAGAGTGTAGAATTGAAACATCCAAATTTTCCATGCAAGAAAAAAATGCAAGACCCAAGTGTCCGCAGGAAAACTGATGCTTACGGTTTTTTGGGATGCACAAGGTCCAGTGCTGCAACATTATGAGGAAAGGGGCATAGCAATAAACAGTGTACGTTACAGTGAGATGGTTACTGCCAGGCTAAAGCCTGCAATTCGAAGCAAACGCCGAGGATTGCTGTCAAAAGGTGCTGCGTACTTGCACGACAATGCCCGTCCACATACTGCTGCTTACACTGCTGAAACGCTTCATAAACTCAAATTTGAAGTACTGGATCATCTTCCATATAGTCCCGATCTTGCCCCTTCTGACTATAACTTGTTTGGTTCACTCAGACAGGCATTAAGTGGTCTTCAGTTTGCCTCGGATGAAGTAGTGAAAGAAGTGGTGCATTCCTGGCTTGTAGTTCAACCAAGAACCTTCTTTTATGAGGGCATCAGGAAGCTTGTACAACCATGGACCAAAAGTGTTGAAATGCAAGGAGACTATGTCAAAAAATGATGTTCTTGTAAGTTTCCTATGTGATCACAATAAAATTTTATAAGTACTTAGTGGATAATAATTGACGTACCCTCATAGCTTCGGTGTAATTAACATAAATGTAGTCAGCATTATTTATTTGTATCATTCACTTAGTTTTTCACGAAAACAATATATATGTAATTGTCTGTCTTTGTATCACATTCCATGCATTTCAGACTGAGCAAGGTGACACAGTGGTAAGCTCACTGAGCTCACATTCGTGAGGATGACAGTTCAAACTCGTGTCCAGCCATCGTGATTTAGGTTTTCTGTGGTTTCCATAAATTGTATCAGAAAATACCAGGATGGCTGCTTTGAAAAAGGGCATGGCCGATTTCCTTCTCCATCTTCCCCTAATCCGAGCTTCTGCTCTCTCTCTAATGGCGCTGTTGTGCAAGGGATGTTAAACACTATCTTCCGCCTCCATGCATTTCAATTGTAACCACCAGATGATAATATTTTTTATAATTATCAACAACTTCTGTAATTGTAATTAGCGACTTTACTACATGCAGTAGTACAGCAGTTGTTACGAAGAGTGTATAAGACCTACGAGAAATGGTGTGGGAGACCCAATATGATGGAACATTTGGAACAGCACACTGATGTAATAAATTGTATTTCTGAAACAATAACTGACTTTTCACATCTTTTGAGATCCATGGTATTCTCTGGCCCATTTTCACTTAAAAAAGTTACAGGAAAAATCAACTGCAGACAAGCAACAAAATGAATAAGTTCTGTTCAAAATTTATTATTTGGAATAAACTGAATACTCCTGCCAAATTTCCAGAACATTTCCTTCAACTAAAATCTGCAATCCAGAACATTTCCTTCAACTAAAATCTGCAAAATGAATATTTTGTGAAAAAGTTATTTTGAATTATTTTCGGTTAACAACATTTATCCGCAGCAAGGCAGCTGCACTGCACTGTGGTCAAATGGACTAGGATAGGAATTTAATTTGGGTCAAAGTGCTGAAGTCAACTTGTGAGTTTCAAGTGTATCATTTTTAACACTAAGAATGATAGATGATCTTATAGGGAAAGCAAAATTGAAGACTGGAACCAAAAAATTTTGAGGATGAGGAAATTGGACTGCGAAACTGTGAGTACTAGCAGCTACAATCAACTTGGTTATCACAACAACTGAGGTACACCATTTACAATTATTTCATCTTTTCTACATCATCAATTCTGTAGGCAATATGAAACACTTTTTGTTTAGGGTATGTTTTTCTTTTCCTGCATATGTGTTCTTTGTATAACATTTTCATGATGCATGGTTATGGTACGGTTGACAATCAAGAGATGGATGAAATACAAGGATTCAACGATTCAGTCCTGAGGAAATAGTTTGCAATAGTGGCAATCTTTTTAATGTGCTTGTGAAACTCATAGGGAAGAAAGTAGATAAACAGAGTCAGAAACTAGACAGCCGGATTAGGAATAACTTGAAAAAACAGATTGATAATTACAAAAAATGTAGGGTCAACATGGGAAAAAATAGATGGTTTGTATAAGAGCTTGAAGAGGCATGTTGAAGCATTAACATGTGTCATAAAAGATTTAGATGGTGTCAAAGATCAGGTAGAGAAAACTAAAGAGGCAAATTAGGGATAGAAGAAGATTTAAATGATTTTAGAATGCATGTAAACACAGAACATAGTAAGTTTGAAATATGTATTACCTGTGTAGAAAACAAACTTATCAGGAAGATTGAGGAAAAAGACAGGAGCCTAAAAATATTACGTTTTATGATTAAAAATGGAAGTGACACTACTCATTTGAAACTGAGTGAAACAAATAGAATATTTAACAAAGAACTGTCATATGTAAATGGTGATGTAGTATTTCTTGTATTATAATATCTCAAAAGTTATGGTGAAAGAAGACAAAATGGAATAATTTTAGGAACATTATTAGAAGTTGTTTTTTTCATTTGTTTCAATAATTTGATTATTAAATCCTAAAATTTGACCAACACTGCACATTATTTTTGTTCATAAATAATTTAACATAACTTTCGAGAAAAACTCTATTTAAAATTTTATTTTCTTTATTATGTATATTAGGTTTCTTTCACTGAATAAATTTTTCAAATTAAATTGACCAACAGGAATTTCTATCAATTCTTCATTAGTGTATAATTTATCAATTTTGATGTAATATTTGGAGTTAAAAAAGTTGTATAAAACCAACTTGTGAAACATTTTTGTAAGTTTCTCTTAAAGGAATAGACAATCTCTTTTTTAAGAACAGATGAATTATCATTCATTTGAAATAATATACTTATCTATATTAATAAAGTTTTGTGTTAATAAATGACAGATTAGAAACCAAAAATAAGAATTCCACAAAAGAAATTAAAAAATAAACACTAAACTATTACCAAATTCTATTTCATGTTCAATAATATGATCAAACAGTTGTGGACAAACACCTAATGATTGAAAATTATATTTTAGCACTTGCATGACAAAACTGGAACATAATTAATAATTTGTATTTTTATTCTTAACGTTTAGATCAACCAAAATACAGGAATTTTTAAAACAAGTGGAAAAATTGAGAGTAAAATCAGGGGAAAAATAGCTAGTTTCATTAAAAATAATGATGGAATTATTCCATTAGATCAATGTGAAAATAATCTAGTTGTTGTTTTTGACTATTTCATTCTTGAATATCAAAATATAATTAGCGAATATTTTACTGGAGATTGACATAAAGGAATAATTTGCTTAGTTCAAAAAAATAACAAAATAGCAGTTAGAGATAATCAAAATTTTTAAAATATTTTCAGAGAAGATGACAAAATTTTAAATCATATTGATCATGTATTTATTGGTGATGAATTAAAATTAGATGATTTTAAAGAAATATGTAGGAAATGTTGAAATAAAGATGAATTTTGTTTTATAACAATAGATATGACAATAAAAATTAATAAGAAAAGATTGAGAAATTTTTTAGTTGTTAAATGTAAATGTTAAACATAAATGTTGAACATAGCACATTAAAATAAGTGATGAACATAAACGTGGAACATAAATGATGAACATAAACATTGAATGTAAAATAAAAATGTTTATTGTTTTTTATCTTTAATATGTATTCTCAAGATATGATCCATATCTTTTTAATAAAGCTAGATAAAATAGAAAAGAACAGTTAAAAGAAGAGTTATAAGGAATGAAAAGAGAACCAAGAACAATTTATGAAAAATTAAAAAAAAAAAGAGGATCAACCAGATGTTGACACAACAAGTTAAACAAGGACTCGAAGTAGTAGGTGAAAATGTTTTGAAAGGTATTGAAGAAAATAGAGAAGTTAAAAAACTAAATTTCATATTAATCAACATTATTTAGAAGAATATAACGATATTCCAACAATTAAACAGTGTGATATTGATTTAAAAGATTATACATTAACTGAATCAGATATAAAAATTTTGTCAGACGATTAATATGACAAAGATAGAAAAAAAAAGACAAAGATATTAAAAAATAAGTAGAATTGAAATAATTTTATAATTTATCAATAATGCTGAAAATTCAACTCTTAGGATTAAGAATTGTTGGTAAAGTATCTGTAAAATTTGGTGGATGTAAATTAATAGCCGGCCGCTGTGTATGAGTCGTTCTAGGCGCTTTGGTCCAGAACTACGATGCTGCTACAGTTGCAGGTTCGAATCCTTCCTCGGACATGGATGTGCCTGATGTCCTTAGGTTAGTTAGGTTTAAGTGGTTCTAAGTCTAGGGGTCTGATGACCTCAGATGTTTAGTCCCATAGTGCTTAGAGCCATTTTATAAATTAATATTGGTGATAGAACAAACGAAGGTACAGATGGATTAATGAATCTCTTAACTAATAACCAAATTTACTCATAATTTTTTGTAAAGATAAAAATCAATAATTTCTAAAATTAAATGCTAATATTTATTCTGTTTACTAATTTTATTTTATTTGGGTTATTATCAGCATACAAGACCCTGAATGAATCGATATATCTGCATGATTTGATAAATCAGAACTTGTAAATAATATATTCGTGAATTAATTGGTTTTTAGTGGAAAATCTGTTTATAAAATATATATGAAAACACATAAAAAAGTACCATTTCATGAAAAAATATTAACAACTGATCAGACATCAAATTAATTTTTATTTTATAGTTTTTTAATTTTATGAACATCATCTATATATATTACACAGGTTTTCAAAATTTTAACTTTTTAATATTAATCTTATTTTTTAAATTTCGATTTTGTTTTTCAGTGCTTAGATTTAATTTTTTATTTTATAACGCGTTATGGTAAAGTATTAATTCCATCTTGTAATATAATACATTCATCGTAAGCAGAACTTGTTTTATTTTGTCATTAAATTATTTTCATATTCATTAAAGTAATTACATTTTTACGGCAGATTTTATCAGTCCTTTTGATTTTTTTATATTCTTGATCTACTTCATAAGCATACATTTTCAATCTTAAACTAATGTGCTCTAACGCAATTTGTCCGCCGTTTTAGTTGTTTTAGCTATAACTTCTCATTTACTCATGGAATTCCTTAAATATTATCTTCTGAATAATCGCTTTCTCATTTACTGTGGAATTTCAGAAATATTATCTTTCAAATAATCACTTGTACAAATTCGCTTATGATAGATTTCATATCTTAAAAAACATTCAGGTTTTACATTACAAATAAAAGAATCTGTATCCAAATAATGTAAATCAATATTTTCACCATATTTCCGTTTCATTACTTTGCAATAAAAATCATACATTTTTGTTTTTGAAATATCTAGAATACTCATTCCAATGTAAATTGGTTGATTGATTTTTACCATTTGTTTTTCATACAATTTTCTGAACTGTTCATGATTTTGTTTTGAAATATATTTTACATATTGCTCTGGATTTGTTCTATTTTAATATTTGCCTCTTTCTAATATTTTCCATCGCATTCCAAATACTAAATGGTTCATTAAATTTAAAAAATCTTTTTCAAGTTGGTTAACTGTATTTTTTCTCATGTCTGTGATGAAATCAATATGATTTTTCTACCAAACTGTTTGTTCAGATGATATTATTCTATGAATTTTTGTTAATTTTGAACTAATATTTAAACATTGTTTAAGATTTCTGTAATGTAAAAGATATTTTTCTTTTTTGTTTATTGTTGTTATTAATTTGTTTCTTCCATCTCTAAATTGAAATCTTTGTGTAAATATTGTAATTTTTTTGCATATTCTAAATCATCTTCTAAAATATAAACATATTTATTATCATTTGATATTTTAAGTATTTTTTCAGAAGTAAAATGTTTTGGATCAAACCTCTCGAAATTTTTAATAGTTAAAACTTGAGACATTGATAATTGTATAAATTATTTGCGTCCAAATATGTAATATAACTTTATTGTTTTTCTATCTTAAAATGTTTCTTATATTTGTTATTTGATTCAGCATTTTGAATACTTTGAGAAATTCCTCCTCAAATTCTTTTGTTAGGAAATAAAATCATATCATAATCACTCATAAATCTAATTCAATTTTTATCATTTTTAACATAGAATCCTAAGATAAACAAAGTGCTGTAAAATGCCAAGATGGATCGAGTGTATATGATTTAATACATTTATATCTAAAATGTTCTTTATTAGGTAATTTTGTTTCATTTAAATTTTCTTCACAATTCATATATTCATAAGGATGAACCCCTTTGTTAATTATAAATGTAATTGTTTACCTTTTAAAATTCTTCAGTTTTTCTTTTGTGAGATTAGAAGATAATTTATCAATACTTGATGCCCAAGGGTGCCAACTTATGAAAATATTTGGGGGCCCATACTGGGGCTCTTGCCCTGGTGGGTTTTAAAGTTTTTTTAAAGCATTTTAGATTCATATGATCAACATTAGAACCCCAAAAACAGGACTCCCGATAACTCGACACTCCAGGAAACTTGACAAGCCTTACTCACCACTTGGCTTTGAAAAAAGAAACAAAATATAAACACATGATATTTTCGTAAAAAGCTAATTTATTTTACAGTAATAATCATGCTTATAGACTATTACAGAGCAGTAAATATGTAGCTCTGAAAAGACTGAAATTATATTTAAATAAATTCTAAACTATCATTAAAAGAATAAAACATTTAATATTGCTGTCACACAGTAATAGCACTTTAATTAATAAGTTAAATAGCTAATTTAAGCTTACTTTGAATGAGGCTTAGAGTTCATTAAATAAAAACTATATCTCAAAGTTAGTGTTTTAATACAGTTAATAGAGTTAATACAGTATGCTTAATACTTTCAGTCAAAAAGTAAGTAAATAGCAGGTTTTAATTGGGTCATACATCTGAAAAATAATTAAGTATTTGGAAATAACTAATACAGTACTATAGTAATACAGTACTAAACTGGTACTAATATTTCGAAACTGAAAATTTAACATTAAGTATGAATGTAATTCTCTATTTTATGATGATTTTTAATATTGCTCTAAATGCCATTATTAGGGCTAGAGTAGAAAGGTTCAAATATCGACCATCTGACTTTATTACTGAATATGAAGTCATTGATGACAGGTCAGATATCCAATTCATGCAAAGCATCTCCATGGGCATGAACAGCCAAGATGTTCATTCGCTTCTGTCCCATTGGTGATTGGAGACATGACTTCAGATATCTAAGGGCGCTAAATGACCATTCTGCTGTTGCTGTCGTGATTGGAACTACATGGAGAAGCTTAAAGCACTTCACTTCTTCACATAACATTCCTCCAACTGCAGGCTCTTGTGAAATGTACTTTCTTCAGCATGTTTTTTAAACCACTTGTTTTTTATTAGCGATATCGGCTAACATATTCAATATTTAGGTCAGTTTTGAAAAACTCAGTTGATTTTTCAAAACTTGTTTCACCTCTGTTTACTAAAATCAAGCACTCTAGTTGAACTGCAATGACTTGTGAGAGTCCAGTTGACACAGACCGCTCAGTAATGCAAGACTGCACCATTTCAGAAACTTCAATGTAAATAGCTTTGTAGTATTCCTTTGTGGTTTCGAAAGTATGCGGTGAGCTGGCTTCGTAGTTTTTGTACTTCTTTTAAAATATTAAACAGAGTTTGTGATTCAGTGTTGGGTCTTGTATAAGCCAATAAAGTCTTCGTTGATGAATAAGGAATCATCGGCAATACGAATATAAATGACACTTGTTCATGAATTGTAGAATCACTTGTTTCATCAACCATAATAGAAAAAGTTAAGTCTTTTTGATTGAAGCCAATACCTTTCTCAACACCAACTTTCCTAGTAGATCAATGATCTCCTTTTGAATGTTATGGCAAGTCCACCTATACATCGAACGCCCTAACCAATCTTTAAACTCAGGCATGTCATTTTTTTGTATTTCGAACAATTGAAAAAAAATTGATTTTATATCTTCGTGCTCTCTAAATGATAGTCCTTGTTGGCATAGAAATTGCATGGTAGTAAAAATAGTCTCAAGACGTAAACGACCTTTCTTCATATCATTATCTAACTGTTAATTCAATTGGGGGGCCACGCTTCAGTTAGTGATATAATTTAGTTTCAGAACAGCTTCTTTACGCGTAAACGCATTTTCATGAAGATAGAATTTTTCCAAAGCCTTTTTCCAGTTAGAAAACCCTACAAAAGTAAATGCAACTTCTTTTTTTTAAGAAAAGAGTAATAGATTTTTAGCATCTGCCTCTTGGCAGGTTTTGCAAAACACTTTTTTGGTAGATGTTTTGTATTCTAGCCATGTATATTCGATCGACCAAGACTTCTGAAATGATATTCCCTTACCAGATTGTCCAGGTTTTGGCTGGCAATGGTTCCTGCCTGAAGACGAGAAAGCAATTGATGACACAATAATTGTTGGAGGTTGACTTGCAGTATCATCAACTTCCAAGAGCGCCATTTTGGTAACAAATTTATTGCAAACTTAATTCACAATACACTAAGAGACTAAAGTATACGAAAAAAATAGTCATATAAAATAGTCCACTAGACACTAAAGTCAGAACACTAAACATGTCTGCAGCATGCACTGAACGAAACTATCCACTCTGAATCACTGCGTCAGTAGGGTGGGCTTTATATGGCCGTGGTGTCATAACACTAGAAGCATCAAGGCGATGCGAGGCGGAGGGTTACAGGTGCTTCTGCTCCAGTACTTTTGATGTCGCCATAGCCACAGAACTGGCCCACTGGCGCCAGACTTTACCCAAAGGTTCGTGCACCAAGACAAATTCTAAGTGTGCCTGCAGCACCATAACACTATCATGATTCATGCCACCCTTTTTCAGTTAACCTGCATATTACTGTAATAATTTTTTTGTTTTAGCTCATTACTGAGTGTATTTTAAAAGGTAACTATCATCAAACAAGGAAAATAAATTTTTTTGTGATTTTACAAAGCATAATATAACTAATAATTTTCTTAAATTATTGGGGGGGGCTTTGCCCCCCCCCCCCAAACTAATTTTTGAGGGGGCTTGGTCCTCCTCAGGGCCCATGGAGTCGGCACCTGCATTGATGCTATGCATTTAAATGTATCCAAGAATCTGAATGTTAATTCACCTTCAACTGTTTGACTAAATGAAATATATTTCTGTTCATTATTTGGCATATTAACATCTGTGTTGTCTATTACTAATTCTTTGACAAACAAATGAACATCGTAATTCGCTAAATTTGTAATATAAACTGGAATAAAATTAGAATTTTAGTAATTAAGATTAAATCTTCGTGAACACTTCCTTGATACTTTCCTGCTGAATGACAATAATCTCTTATATTTCTCCTTTAGTAAATTGTTTTCAACAAATAAAACAACTTTTTGATTTTTTAAAATTTATTTTATCTTCATTTGTCATAATTATTGGAATAATTTGACCATATATTTCACTAATTTTCTAGATTTTTGTTTTAACTCTCCAAGAAATTTTTTGCTGCATCTGTACTAGTATATGAAACAGGTTCTTTATAATCACTGTTAGAATATTTAACATAATAACTAAATGAAAATAGAATATGTTTTTGGTATTTATTTTATAATGTAAGTTTTTTCAGGATTTGTTTGACCAGTGTTACTATCATGTAAAAGACATTCAAAATGTGTATAAATTACAAAAGGTACATGTAATGAATGATTATCATTTTTTATTTAATTTTTGCCCTCTACAGACATTTATTTTTACTTCTTTATGTTCTTTAAAATCGTTTTAATGATTGTCGAATTTATTGTGAATTAAAAATATCTTAAACATCTATCACAAGGATAAATTTGATGTCCATTTTTAGTTGTTAATGTAGACAGACTTTCATCCAACAATAATGAAAATTATTTTCTTCCTGAATTAAAAGAAAATATCATTTTTCTTGTTTATTTTTGTATGGCACATAGGATTTACAATAAATTTTTCATCATAAGTGTAATATTAATTAAGATATTTCACTTACTTAAAACATTGGAATATATATTAATTGAATAGGAAAATTAATTTTCTGTTTTTGAAAAATATAGTATTTTCATAATTATTTATCCTTTCAACATGATCATTTGTTGGATATGAAGTTGATTTTATGGAATAAACAAAACGAACTAGAAATTTGTTTGTGTCTGCTATCACTTAGTTCTAAACTATTTATATAAAATAAAGACCAAGCAGTTTTTTTCTTTGCATTTCTCCTATTTCCATTAATAATTTATTTGTTGATTTTTCATTATAATCTTCTAAATCAGTTGTTCTTAATAAAAGTTAATTATTTGTTTTAAAATTAAATTCTTGTACATCGTTTTTTCTTTTAAAATTACAATAAAATTTCATGTCAGCCTTAACCACTTTTCTTTGTGTTAAAATATTCTTAAATCTAGTTCTTACTTCTTTATTAAGTTGAGTAAATATTCTTGTGGTTCAACAAAGTTATCAACATTATTAATTTCGCCAGTTGTTATTCTAGCTGTAAAACAGAATTTTTTCTAATAATTCGTTTAGGTGATTTTAAAAAATCGTCATCGTTCAGAAATTTGTAACTTAAAAAACTTTTCAGTTAGTTTTTTGTTTAATTTCTTCATATTTATCTACTAGAAGCTTTTGAAAATAATTCTCATTATCGATATAATTAATATTACCCTCAGATGTATTGATAAGATCGATTAATTGCTGTTTATTAAGTTTGAATAACTTTTTAATGTTTTCGTTTTACAGATTTTATGAAGTTCTTCTAAAGATGTTTTAGTCAATTCGTTATCATTATTATTAATATTGCCTCAGATCGTTTGATTACATCACTTCATTGTTATTTATTAAATTTAAAATAATTTTTAAATTCTTGTGTTTTACAGATTTGATGAAGTTTTTTTAATATCTTTTTATTAGATTCATCATCGTTATTATTAATATTGTCAACAGGATTTAGAATAAGATTGCTTAATTTTTCTTTTAATTTTTGCAATAATTCTTTAAATTTTTTGTGTTACAAGTTGATTGAAATTCTTTTATATTATTCTATTTCAGTTCTCTCTTCCTCATTTCATTCACATTAAAATAGCCAATAAATTCCAAGAGATCTTGTCTGGTTACATGAGAATAACCATTTTTTCCAATAAATTTCTAAATTTTAATAACTCAAGCCATGATTTTCTTACAATAGTTTTCTAAGTTTTGAAGTATTTCAACCTAGGAGTACATTTTGTGTTGCTTTTATTTATATATGAAAAACTTTAGATTTTTATAATATTAAATATTTATTGTTGTAATGTACCTTTGAGCTTTTAAATGAAAATTTCAATCGTTATTGTAGATAGACGATGTTTGACAGAATTTATTTATAAAGAAAAAATTATTTTTCAACTAATATGAGAATTTTGTACATGGATATAGATCAATTTTTAAGTGGGGGAAACAACGAAACTAAAATCTTGATTTATACTAGGGAATTTAAAAAAAAATTCTCTTTGGTCCAGAATCAAAATACACTATGTGATAAAAAGTATCCAGACACCCACAAAAACATACGTTTTTCATATTAGGTGCATTGTTCAAACGGCTCTGAGCACTATGGGACTTAACATCTGAGGTGATCAGTCCCCTAGAACTTAGAACTACTGAAACCTAACTAACCTAAGGACATCACACACATCCATACCCGAGGCAGGATTCGAACCTGCTACCATAGTGGTCGCGCGGTTCCAGACATAAGTGCCTAGAACCGCTCGGAAAAACTGGCCGGCTTAGGTGCGTTGTTCTGCCACTTACTCCCAGGTACTCCACGTCAGCGACCTCAGTAGTCGCTCTGCGGAACTCATGGACTTCGAACGTGGTCAGATGATTGGGTGCCACTTATGTCATACGTCTGTACACGAGATTTCTACACTCCTAAACATCCCTAGTCCCCTGTTTCCGATGTGATAGTGAAGTGGAAACGTGAAGCAACACGTTGAGCATAAAAGCGTACAGGCCGACCTCGTCTGTTGACTAACAAAAAAAAAAAAAAAAATGGCTCTGAGCACTATGGGACTTAACATCTGTGGTCATCAGTCCCCTAGAACTTAGAACTACTTAAACCTAACTAACCTAAGGACATCATACACATCCATGCCCGAGGCAGGATTCGAACCTGCGACCGTAGCAGTCACGCGGTTCCGGACTGCGCGCCTAGAACCGCTAGACCACCGCGGCCGGCTGTTGACTAACAGAGACCGCTGACTGTTGAAGAGGGTTGTAATGTGTAATAGGCAGACATCTATCCAGGCCATCACACAGGAATTCCATACTGCATTAGGATCCACTGCAAGTTAATTAATTGTTGGATGTTTTTACGAGCCACCCGATTCTGCTGTGAAACTTGTAGAGTCATTCAAAGAAAGTCTAGAGATAGTGGCACGTAAATACCCAGATAATGGAATACCAGTTGGAGGTGAATTTCACCTGACGAGTATAGACAGGGATGTCTATGGATTCATTGCAGGGGGTACAGACAGACAGTCGGGCGAAGTACTTTTGAACACTTTTTCTGAAAACTGACTAGAGCAGCTAGTTCGGCAGCCCACGCACAATGGAAATATCTTAGAACTTGTAACTGCAAACAAGCCGGACCGAATCACAGAAACACGGATTAACGATAATGACGTCATTATAGCAGTTATGGTGTTGTAAGTTAATAAATCAGTTAAGAAGCCTAGGAGAGGGTTTCTTCCAGAAAGAGCAGGTAAGCAGTTATTATCATTCGACATAAAAGTTTTCCTGGTTTGGTACCGCGTCATAATGTAAAAACTACTGCTGCTTTAGAAAAACCAACGTTTCGGCCACGATTGCAGCGGCCTTCTTCTGGGTCTAATTAGACCCACTAGACCCAGAAGAAGGCCGCTGCAATCGTGGCCGAAACGTTGGTTTTTCTATAGCAGCAGTAGTTTTTACATTATGACGCGGTACCAAACCCAGAAAAATTTTATGTTGACTGACTCTGGCCGCGGAAGCCTACGCAATTATATCAGTTATTATCATCTCACTTAGTGAATTGGCATCACTTAGTACCAGTGAGATAAATGGAGAGGAATTATGATCGTAGTTTAAGCATATTGTAAATCGCGGTCTGGAGAATTATGTGCCTAGTAGGTGGGTTAAGGACGGAAGAGACCCACCATGGTTTAATAACGAAATTCGGAAGATGCTAAGAAAGCAGCCACTGTTGCAGTCTCGGTTCAAAAGGGAACGCGCAAATCACAACAAGCAAAGTTTAGTAAAGGTTTGTGCGTCTATGAAAAGATCTATGCGCGAAACATACAACTAACATTGTTGTACCTTAGAAAAAGATCTGGTAGAGAACCCGAGAAAATTCTGGTCCTATGTAAAACAGCTAAGCGGGGCTAAGGCTTCCATCCAGTCACTTGTTGACCAGTCTGATGTGGAAGTTGTGATAGCAAAACGAAAGCCGAAGTTTTAAATTTCACGTTTAAGAAATTGTTCAGGCAGGAGAATCGTACAAACATACCGTCATTTGACCATCCAACAGACTCCAGTATGGACTACATAGAAATATGCATCCCTGGCGTAGAGAATCAACTGAAAGAGGTGACAACAAATGAGTCACGGGTCCGGATGGAGTCCTAATTCGGTTTTACAAAGAGTACTCTACGGCACTGGCCCCTTAGCTAACTTGCAATTATCGCGAATCTCTCTCAGTGCAAAGTCCCAAGCAACTGGAAAAAAGCGCAGGTGACTCCTGTATAACTGCAGCCCAATATCCTTAAACACCTTCTCAGTTCGAATATGATAAATTTTATTGAGACCGAGAATCTTATGTCCACGAATCAGCATGGTTTTAGAAAGTATCGTTCGTGTGAAAGTTAGCTAGCACTCTTCTGACGTGATACACTGCGTACTGTGGATGAAGGGCAAACAGGCAGATTCCATAATTACGAAAAGAATTTGACAGGGTGCCCCATTGCGGGGGAAATAGGTTCACAGATATGTGAGTGGAGTGGCTCGAAGCATTGTTAACTTACAGAACACAGTATTTACTGAGGTGAGAATCGACTTCGGTTTATTGGGAGAATTCTAAGGACACGTGGTTCATCCGTAAAGAAGGCCACAATAGGACACTACTGCGACCTATTCTGTGTTTGGGTTTGTACCAGGTCTGATTAATGGAAGACATCGAAACAGTTCAGAGCAGGACTGCTTGATTTGTTGCCGGTAGGTTCGAACAACGCTCAACCGCAGATGCTTCAGGAACTGAAATGGGAATCCTTGGAGGGAAGGCGACGTTTCTACTGAGAAAACTTAGAGAACAACCGTTTGAAACTGAGTGCTGAACGATTCTACTGCCTCTACATACATACAAGAACCACGAAGGTAAGGTACGAGTAATCAGGGCTCATACAGAGGCTTATAAGAGGCGTTTTTCCCTCGCTCTATGTGCGAGTGGAATAGGAAAGGAAATAATTGTGTACCCTCCGACACTTGCCGCACGGCGAACTGAGGAGTATCTATGTAGATGCAGAAGTTGTACTTTGGGCGTAGAGCCCTGTTGACCAATCAAATGGCTAAGCACTTAGATTTAGTTGGAATAGGGCCATGCGGCAAGCACTTGTCCTTCCTCTGCTTTTTCCTGTGACCACCGCCTGCAGCAAATAACATCGTTCTACTTGTTAAGTTCAGACATCATTGTCTTGTATGCTGCAGAGATGAGCCTTTGCAAGATGCAGTATTCAGGGTTCATGGTGAGAGCCTTGCTTGCTAGCGGTACATTGGCGAAATTCTATGTTACAGTGAAGTCACTAATGACAGTGCCACTAAAGCAGAGTTATTAAACACGATTTCCCGAAACTCCTTCACCAAATAAGACGAAGTAAATATTCCTGAATTCCAATCAAGAACAACTGCCAAGATGAGAAACCTAGAAGTAGATATCCTCGGTGTAGTAAAGCAGCTTAAATCACTTAATAAAGGAAAGGCCTCCGGTCCAGATTGTATAGCAGTCAGGTTCCTTTCAGAGTATGCCGATACAGTAGCTCCTTATTTAGCAATTATATACAACCCCTCCCTCATGGAAAGATCCGTACCTAAAGACTGCAAAATTCCTCGTCACACCAATACCCAAAAAGGAAAATTGGAGTAATCTGCTGAATCACAGGCCCGTATAACTAACATTGACTTGCAGTTGGGTTTTGGAACATACTCTGTTCGAACATCATGAATTATTCGAAGAAAACGATTTATTGACACATAGTCAGCACGGATTCAGAAAATATCGTTCTTGTGAAACACAACAAGCTCTTTATAGTCATGAAGTAATGATTACTATCAACAGGGGATGTCAAATTGATTCTATATTTTTAGATTTCCAGAAGGCTTTCGACACCGTTCTTCACAAGCGTCTTCTAATGAAACTGCGTGCCTTTGGAATATCGCCTCAGTTGTGCGACTGGATTCGTGATTACCTGTCAGAGAGGTCACAGTTCGTAGTAATAGAGGGAAAGTCATCGAGTAAAACGGAAGTAAAATCCGGCGTTCCCCAAGGAAGTGTTATAGGCCCTTTTTTGTTCCTGATCTATTGTCATTTACCGTCTTGTAAAGTCATCAGATGACCAAAACGAATTGTTAATGATTTAGATAAGATATCTGTATGGTGCGAAAAGTGGTAATTGACCCCGAATAAAGAAAAGTGTGAAGTTATTCACATGGGTACTAAAAGAAATCCACTAAATTTCGACTACGCGATAAGTCACACAAATCTGAAGCCTGTAAATTCAACTAAATACTTAGGGATTACAATTACAAATAACATAAATTGAAACGATCACATAGATAATGTTGTGGATAGAGCAAATCAAAGACTGCGATTCATTTGCAGAACACTTAGAAGGTACAACAGGTCTACTAAAGAAACTGCTTACACCACGCTTCTTCGCCCTATTCTGGAGTGTTGCTGTGCGGTGTGGGATCCGCATCAGGCGGAGCTGACGGATGACATCGAAAAAGTTCAAAGAAGGGCAGCTCTTATTTGTATTATCACGAAATAGGGGAGATACTGCCACAGACATGATACTTGAATTGGAGTGGCAATCATTAAAACAAAGGCGTTTTTCGTTGCGACGGGCTCTTCTCATGAAATTTCAATCACCAATTTTCTCTTCCAATTGCGAAAACATTATGTTGGCACCCACCTACATAGGGAGAAATGATCATCACGATAAAATAAGAGAAATCAGGGCTCGCACAGAAAAAATTTAAGTGCTCGTTTTTACCGCGGTCCGTTCGAGAGTGGAATGGTAGAGAGTAGATGTAGATACGATTTTTTTCAGGTATTGCAGATGTTTTCTCATCGCAAGAAAGGCTAGGACCTTGTCTGGTATGCGTCTTTTTCTGATATAGTGAGATATTTTAGTGCAGTGTCTGCATTTTACAATATCTATATAGTTCGATGCAAAGTTCCTTCAGACATGCATCGTGTCCGAACGAACAGAGACTGCTGACGATCGATAGCCTTATGAAATCATGAAATGTATTCGCAAACTGCGAATACGGTACCACAGCAGCTATATGGTTTATTGGAAGTATATGAAAATTCGTACCGGCGCGGGAGTCGAACCTAGATTTTCCACTTGGCTCCAGAACCGACCCACACACCGCAGACACTGGCACATATAGAGATTTGGATCGGTCCTGAAGGCGCACTCGGATAGCCGAAGTAATAAATCCTACAAGTGTCATAAATGCCGGCATGGTGGATCAGCGTTTTGGATCAGAGAGCTGGTTGCGCTCTGTAATAAAAAACTTAGTAAAGGAGTCAACAAGCAACTTGAATGGATGTCACGTGAGGTCCGTCTAGACCAAACGCAACCAACGATACCGAAAAAAATGGGGGGTAAGAGTATTTACGGTGACCAATCACAAGAGGAAACCAAGGTTCGAGTCTTGGTCCGGCACACGTTTTCCATTTGTAGGTATTAGACCTTTTCATTTTACTTTCTCACTCACTAAATAATATACGGGAACCTGAAAGCATACTGGATAAATTTTCTGTTTATGAGAATATGTGGTATTGTTTTTCCGTTTGCTCCCTTAGTGGCAGTATGTATCTTCTGTTCTTGGAATTAATCTCAAGTTTCTCCTTGATTGTTTTCCCCCTGAAATCATTTCTCAGTCTTACGATTCTTATGTTCAGTTTACATCTTTTCATTTATCCCTATTCACATCAATAGCTGTTGCGAGCACTGCTGATTGGAAACAATGTGCCTTCAGCAGAATCTCAGTAGATAGCATATTTTCTTCCTTGCATGCAATTCTGAGCAAATATAAGGTAGGTCTGAGCTGCAGAGAACTTAGTGTCATGTGCTGCAGTCCTGAATACATCGTCAGTTGGCCCTTTTGTGATTCAGATTTTTTCCTATCTGATGTTAGGCGATATAAGATGCAGATTACATCTGCAATGCACGCGTTTTTCTTACAAGAGAAGGCGCAGCTACACTTATGTTTTGTGTTATAACTGTTGGAGCCCTTGATAAAAATTCGGGTTACTTTAACACATGCTACAGACCTCTTCATATATTCCGTTGCACTATGAAAGTGTGTTTACTACCTGACATATCGTTAACAGTAGACAAATCACGTTGTTGCTCATTCATGGGTGAACAGTTTGCCCACAAAAAGAAATATTTTTAGAGCAGTAGTACCAGAGTCTTAAGTACTATGCATTCAGCTTAAAGTCTACCAGGTGGTAACTAGCTTTCAAACCCCTCACAATTAACTGAAAAGTTTGGAAGGTAGGAGGCGAGGTACTGGCAGAAGTAGAGCTGTGAGGAGGGGGCGTGAGTCGTGCTTGGGTAGCTCAGTTGGTAGAGCACTTGCCCGCGAAAGGCAAAGGTCCCGAGTTCGAGTCTCTGTCCGGCACACAGTTTTAATCTGCCAGGTAGTTTCATATCACTGCACACTCCGCTGCAGAGTGAAAATCTCATTCTGTGAACTGAAAAGTACTCTGTGTCGTTTGTAACTTGTAAACCATAGAACTACTTACCCTTTCCAACACTCGTAGTTTCCATGCTGCTTTATTATACGAAAGTTAACCGAGAAATTTGGAAATTTATCTATTTTAAAATACAAATGCTTCCACTGTGTGTGTGTGTGTCGCCCGCTCCTGAATTTGCGCCTCTATGTGCTTGCAGTTTGTGTAAAGAACGTTTGGAGACGGAAACGTCCTCCTTCTTAGTTCTGTGGTCAACGCATCTGACTTCCGTACAGTGGGCTTGGGTTCGATTCCCAGTTGTGTCGGAGATTTTCTCCGCTTGTGGATTGGGTATTGTATAATCCTCACCATCGTTTCTTCATCATTGACACGCAAGTTGTCCATTGTAGCGTCAGCTGAAAAGACTTGAAACTCCGCTGCCGAACTTTCCTGGCTGGGGACTCCCGGCCATCAATGCAATACGATCATTTCATTTCACTGTAGGTAAAAACGCTTATCCACCCTGCCAGTGCCTATATGAATGTTGGAAATGGGCTGAAAAGGGCTGTGAATCTGACCAGTAGAACTCAGTACGACCTGGGGCGACTCAAGACAGCTCCCGCCTCCACGACTTGACAGTTTGACACGTTAAGGCCGGTTCCCACTAGAGCGCGGCAGCGCGTCGTGTGGCAACGGCAGCGGCAGCGGCAAGCGTTTTCTGCTTTGACGCGGCAGCTCGCGGAATTGGCGTTCCCATCAGGAATCGGCAGACGCCAACGGTAGCCAATGACGGACAGCCACTGAGGTACAGGGCGGGACCCACTGAAACTCCCGGTGCGTTTGATTAACTATATCTTACACCTACATGGAGGAGAGACGAAGTTGGACGAAGACATACCAATTTTTCATTTTCTGCACAATGTACTCTTTCACATATTTCATTAAGCATGTTTTCTCATTTCACCATAAACAGATTTCATGACTACCGTTCATCATTGTTCACTATCTAGCACCTTGGTTAAGAATCATGAAAGAATAATACATATTTGGAACAAAGTTTTCGAAATCAGATTTTAAATTATAAGACATTTCCCACTGCAGACGCAAACCTACAATACTTTATTAGTTACGAGCTGCAGTTTACAACTAAAGAGACAGTAAACGATAGCAAATTAAGGAAATGGAACTTGAATAAGTCAAGACCCACATTTTTTCGATAATCTTAAAGTTAGCGTAATGCAATGACTGACTGAAACAGAGGAAAGAATCCGCTAGAATACGAATGGATATCTTTGAGAGAAGAAGTGGTGAATGCAGCAGAGTATGTGAATGGGAAGAAGGTACAGTAGAAATCGTTAGATAAAACGTGATATATTAAATCTGACACGAGGGAAAAATATAAAAATGCAGCATATAAAGTAGGCCATGGGAAATAGAAATGCCTAAACATGACGTTGACAGAAAGGCCAAAATTGCAACGTGATTTTGCACTTGGAAAACATAGAGGAATGAAAATGAGAAAGAACAAAGAAAACTTTGCTCAAAGGAGAAGCAACGGTCAAGAACTCATTTGGCAAGCCAGAACTAAGCAAATAAGAGAAGGCTAGATAGTGGAAGGAATATGTAGACAGGAGAGGGGGAGGGGTTGTACAAACTAACATAAGTACAATGTTAGATTTCTGTGAGATGTCTGAACACACAGGGCAATACTGATCCTACCACTTAGCTAAGTAGACACACTGAAGAACAGCGAAACTGTGTTTATGGCATTTGCATGTTTAGAGAAAGGTTTTGACAATCTTAATTAAAACATTCTTCGAAGCTCTGGAGATGTCATCGATAAAACACAGGGCCACAAGATTATCTACAACTTGTACAGAAACCAAACTGCATTTCTAAGACTTCAATGACTTTAAAGGGAAGCAGTAATTGAGAAGGCAGAGGTAGAGAGGATATAAAATGGAGACTGTGAATAGCAAGAAAAGCGTTCTGAAAAAGAAAATTTGTTCACATGGAACACAAATTGTAATGATTGGGTACTATTTTACGAAGGTATTTGTGTGGAGTGCAGCCTTGTAAGTGAAACGTGGGCGATGAACAGTTCTGTCGAGAAGACAATGGACGCTTTCAAAACGTGGTGATCAATAAGAATGCTGAAGATTAGATATGAGGATCGTGTAACTAAAGAAGAGGTGCGGAATTAAATAGAGGAGGAAGAGGAAATTACGGCACAACTTTGACTACAAGAGGGGTAAGTTGAGAGGACATATTATGAGGCATCAAAGAGTGAGGACAAAGGAGGTTGGGTGATAGTATTCTGAGAATAATCATTTGTTCAAATGCTATTCTACTATTTTATATATTAATGTAAGCTGTGAATTTACTCTTCCATGCACTCCTCCACAAAACATTTAAACCAAAACTGAAATCAGTTGAACACCAAATCTTTCAACTACTGTCTGACAACTACTGCATTCACTTTCAACTTTCTATAACTATCACTGGCTAGCCCCACACACATACAGATATAATGAGAACAGAAATAAACAAACAATTTCAGCATATAATTCTTTAGGTTGGCAACATGTACATAAACAAACCAAACAGAAAGGGGCATGAGGTAAACACACTGTAGTTACGACTTCAAATCAGTGTTTTCGGTAAAATGTCTACAGTTAGTGACAGAAGAAAAAAGAGCGAACATGAAAATGTCCTTATGTTCCATAATGTAAGTTTTAGTTCAACCTCCAGGATGTGACCAGGTGAGAGGAAACGCAGATGTCCGCCAAAAACTCGATTCACTGTAAGTAATCAGTTATGCACTTAAAACTGAATCATTCTAGATTCCACCGAAGATGCCTTAAAGTAAAAGGCGAAACACGTCTTGAACCAATAAAGTACACTCGATAAGAAAAAAAAAAAAAAACATTTGTTACTTACCAAAGGAAATAATCAATAGCTGTAGATACTTAGCAAATTACATCTTATGACATACCAGCAAATTAATTTCGGTTTAACTTCTCATTCCACACGCTATTAAATGCTGTTTAAAAAAAATTCATCTATCCCTTCTGAAAAACTGTAGTTACTTTCCTATCTCGGTAGATAAACAGATTTTGGATATTTATCATGTGATGAAATACATGACTTTTTACAAGTTATGGTTTGCAAATAAACACGTTTCAATTTCTTGAACCATTTACGAAATTTGCGGTTGATACAACCACATGGTTTACGACGAGCAGGACAAAGTATCGGTCGCATCGAGAGCAACCTGCGCGCAGCACCGCACAGCCCGTCCGCAGACATATCATTCAATATCTCGAGAACGGTGATAGCTATCGTTCTGCTCTCAGCTTTAAAAACAATTTGGATATGTTGACTAAATTTCATACGCGTTCAGGCCGGTTCCCACTAGGGCTGCCGCGCGTCAAAACCGCGCGTCAGCGGCGTGGTTGCCATGGAAACGGCGTCAGCGGCACGGCGCGGCGGGCTCTGCGTCGCGGTTTGCCCATGTCGAACCGCTTCCGCTGCCGCGTGACGCGCTCCAGGTGCGCGCCGCCAATCACAGAACGCGCTGAGCGTGACGTCAGGTACGGAACCCCGGGCCACACGAACTTTCGTTGAACCGCTGGCGCGGACGCGGCGGCAGCTATGAAATACTTATCATCCGATTCCAAGAAAACTATTCGGCAGAAAAATTTCATTCTTGGGCATGTTACAGCCCGATATCTTCTCTCCATAAAGGACCGAATTTCTTTTCGTTATTCGTCGTGGTTACTTCTTGTATCGCATTTACGTAAACCTTTACGCGAAATTTTAATGAGTGTGCAGAGGTAAAAACGCATTGCGAGGACTTTGCGTACAGTTCATTTTAGGTAACACATTATTGTGCATGAAATTTAGTCAACATATCGAAATTGTTTTTAAAGCTGAGAGCAGATGGATAGCTATCACCGTTCTCGAGATATTGAATGATAAGTCGGCGGACGGTCTGTGCCGTGTCGCGCGCGGGTTGCTCGCGACGCGACCAGTACTTCGTCCTGCTCGTCGTAAACCATGTGGTTGTATGAACCGCAAATTTCGCAAACGGTTCAAGAAATCGAAACTTGTTTTTTTGCAAACGATAACTTGTGAAAAGTCACGTATTTCGTCGCATGATAAATATCCTAAATCTGTTTATCTACCAAGATATGAAAGTAACTACAGTTTTTCGGAAGGGATGAATTTTTTTAAACAGCATTTAATAGCATGTGGAATGAGAAGTTAAACCGAAACTAATTTGCTGGGATGTCATAAGATGTAATTTACTAAATATCTACAGCTATTGATTATTTCCTTTGGTAAGTAACAAACTTTTTTTCTTTATCCAGTGTACTTTACTGATTCAAGACGCATTTCGTCTTTTAATTTAAGGCATCTTCGGTGTAATCTAGAATGATTCAGTTTTGTATTGATATGTGATACTTGCAAAAATGGTTCAAATGGCTCTGAGCACTATGGGACTTAACATCTGTGGTCATCAGTCCCCTAGAACTTAGAACTACTTAAACCTAACTAACCTAAGGATGTCACACACATCCATGCCTGAGGCAGGATTCGAACCTGCGACCGTAGCAGTCGCGCGGTTCCGGACTGAGCGCCTAGAACCGCGAGACCACCGCAGCCGGCAGTGTGATACTTGCAGATTATAAAACAGTTCACATCTTTTTTTTGCGTGAATGACTGATTACTTACAGTGAATCGAGTTTTTGGCGTACATATATGTTTCCCCTCACCACAACATAAGCACATTTTCATGTTCGCTCTTTTTTTCTTCTGTCACCAGCAGTAGACGTTTTACCGAAAACTCTGATTTGAAGTCGTAACCACAGTTTGTTCACCTCATGTCCCTTCCTGTCTGGTTTGTTTATGTACATGTTGCCAACCTGCAGAATTATTGCTGAAAACTAATGTTTGTTTATTTTTGTTCTCCTTATATCTGTATGTGTGTGTTGCTAGCCAGTGATAGTTATAGAAAGTTGAAAGTGAATGCAGTAGTTGTCAGAGAGTGGTTGAAAGATTTGGTGTTCAGCTGATTTCAGTTTTGGTTTAAATGTTTTGTGGAGGAGTGCATGGAAGAGTAAATTCACTGCTTACATTAATAGATAAACTAGTAGAATAGTATTTCAACAGATTATTATCAGAATACTATCACCCAACCCCTTTGTCCTCACTCTCTGACGCCCCATAATACGTCCTGTCAAGTAACCCCTATTGTTGTCAAAGTTGTGCCGTAATTTCCTCTTCCTCCTGTATTTAATTCCGTACCTCTTCTTTAGTCACATGATCCTCCTATCTAATCTTCAGCATTCTTATTGATCACCACGTTTTGAAAGTGTCCATTGTCTTCTTGACAGAACTGTTCACCGCCCATGTTTCACTTACATACAAGGCTGCACTCCACACAAATACCTTTGTAAAATAGTATCCAACCATTAGAATTTATATTCGATGTGAACAAATTTTCTTTTTCAGAACGCTTTTCTCGCTATTGACTGTCTTCAGTCAGGTTTGCGTCTGCACCAGGAAATGCCTTACAATTTACAATCTGGTTTCGAAAACTCTGTTCCAAATATATATTATTCTTTTGTGATTCTGAAGCAAGGTGCTGGCGATGATTACTATGCTCTGTGGGAAATTCTATCAGGTGGTTTCCACTTTCATCCCTTCCACCTAACCTTTGTGTTCTTACTGTTTCCGTGTACCCGCTACCGTATCACATTTTAAATTTTTGTCTCGCTTAACTATCTGAATAATCTCTTTTCTCGTACATTGTTTCAATGTATTAGGAAATAGTGTACAATCATGAACGGTAGTCATGAAATCTGTTTATGCTGAAATGAGAAAACACGAATAATGAAATATGTGAAAGAGTACATTGTACAGAAAATGAAAAATTGGAATGTCTTCACCCAACTTCGTCTTTCCTTCACGTAGGTGTAAGTTATAGTTATTCAAACACACCGGTCGTTTCGGTGGGTCCCACCCTGTATCTCAGTGGCTGTCCGTCATTGGCTACCGCTAGCGTCTGCCGCTTCCAGGTGGGAACGCCAATTCCGCGAGCCGCCGCGTCAACGCGGAAAACGCTTGCCGATGCCGTTGCCGCACGCCGCGTTGCCGCGCTCTAGTGGGAACCGGCCTTTCTGTGATTGACGGCACGTGGCAGCGGAAGCGGTTCGACATGGTCAACCCGCGACGCAGAGCCCGCCGCGCCGTGCCGCTGACACCGTTTCCATGGCAACCACGCCGCTGACGCACGGTTTTGACGCGCGGCAGCCCTCTTGGGAACCGGCCTTTACTGCGTAGCCACCTCGGCGGATCAACCATTTTCTGACTTGGAAGGAACGCAAAACACGGGATGACATTTGCGGGATTTGTTCGATAAGTGATGGGAATTTTGTAATTTCGTGTAATGCTAATCCGATTCGCGAGATTACGTGTTTGTTGTTGTGTTGATAAACTTGTTTGAAAAGTATATGTAATGTTAGCTATATCAGATATTTAGTTCCGGGACGAAAAAAAGTTGATCAGTATTTTGTAACTGTTAAATATTGCTTATGAGCAAAGAAGAAAAAAAGAGGCATATTTACGAATGAGGTAAGTATATTCATATAGAATGCTGGTAATCAGTTGAAAAGGGCTTTGAATCTGACCAGCAGAACACAATACGACCTGGAGGCTACTCGAGATGGCAAGATGGGGAAAGCGCCAGCTTACCATCTGCCGATGAAATCGTGGAAAAAGCGAAAGAAAGTATTAAGAACTATTTTCGAATCGAAATCTGTGAAGTCGCTGATGATGTTGCCATATCACTTGCCTCAAGCTATGAAATTTTTTCGGGTGGTTTGGATATGGCACGTGTGACAGCAAAGTTTGTTCCAAAATTACTGAAATTCGAACAGTTGCTCAGGAGACGCTAGATGAAGTCAACAATGATGCATGCGAAACTACTGAAACATGTCGTAACAGGTGATGTAACATAGATTACGGATATTACTTCGAAACTAAGACTCAGTCTTCCTAGTGGAAGCATTCTGGATAGACAAAACCAAGAAAAGCCCGACAAGAGCAATCAAATGTGAATGTTACACTCATTGTGTTCCTCGCTTTTGACGTCATACTACACCGCGAGCTTTTGGAGCGAGGTCGAACGATCAGTAAGGTGTACTACTTACAAGTCCAATTCGTTTCCGTGGTGCAGTTCGTGGATTTTCACTACAATAATGCAGCTTCTCATAGTTCGTTGCTTGTTCGTGAATGCCAAAAACAATACTGTAACGATGCACATGCCTCCACATTCTCCAGACATACCCTATGTGGTCATTTTCTGTCTCCAAAACTGAAGAAGGTCATAAAGAAGTAATTTCATTACTAAAACTCTATGTGATGCACAACACTTCTCTTGTAGTTGATGGAGTTTTTTGAGTTTCTCCTAATGACCTTGTAAGTAGGCTGTTTAGGTTTTTTTATTGGTAACGCCACCTCTGTATAAAAATCACTGGCTGTGCTGTGTGCAGTCTGTGGGTAGTTTGCATTGTTGTCTGCCATTGTAGTGTTGGGCAGCGGCAGCTGGATGTGAACAGCACGTAGCGTTGGGCAGTTGGAGGTGAGCCGCCAGCAGTGGTGGATGTGGGGAGAGAGATGGTGGAGTTTTGTAATTTGTCATGAACTGCTATATATATTATGACTATTAAGGTAAATACAGTGTTTGTTCTCTATTAATATCTTTCATTTGCTAACTATCCCTATCAGTAGTTAGTGCCTTCCATAGTTTGAATCTTTTATTTAGCTGGCAGTAGTGGCGCTCGCTGTATTGCAGTAGTTCGAGTAACCAAGATTTTTGTGAGGTAAGCGATTTGTGAAACGCATAGGTTAATGTTAGTCAGGGCCCATTCTTTTGTAGGGATTATTGAAAGTCAGATTGCGTTGCGCTAACAAAATATTGTGTGTCAGTTTAAGCATAGTCTTGTATAATTGTTAAAAAAGGGGACGTTTCATATGTCGACCCTTAGCCGAGGATACCTCACTGGAATCTTCTGATTTTTTCTTGTAGTTTGTGTAATTAGTGTAGATTTTGTTTATTGCTAGCGCGTAATTGTAGAGAGAATCTCCTTTGTAGTTGCAGTCTTTCATTGTTGTACAGTAAAACAGGTGTGGCACGCATGTAGATTTGCACCAAGTATTTCGCAGCTGCAATTAACTAGGTATTATTTTCAGTGCTATGTTAATGTGTTCCCCTATTTTTGCTCTTCAAATTGTGTTTTTCTGTGTTGTCGTGTGAAATATTGTGACAATAATGGCGTGTGAAAAACGTAACACTAGGCTCCAAAGTAAATTGAGAAATGACAGCGAAGACGAAAGCAGTGTGTTAGCGCCACCGTGTAATGAATTAACTAATATTCAAAGTAGTAATTTGGTAACTGTGCATAGGGAAATGGAGCGGGCTGCAAACAATGGCGTAGACAGTGAAACAATTAGTGAAGAGGGAAGCATTATCGATCGATCGGTCGGCAACAGCTCGCCTCAGGAATCGGGAATGACAGAACACAATATTGCAACTACTGTAGACTCAGGTTTTGGGTTCTCGCCGTTTTCTCAAATGAGTCAAGACACATTTTCTGCTTGTCAAAATGTGAATGTTGCCGGTGAAAATGCACTGCAAAAAAGCATAGAGAAACAGATTCCAGACACTAATACATTATTATTGCAATTAATGCAACAAATGGGACAAAATCTTCAAAAGTTAGACACAATGGAACAAAATCTTCAAAAGTTAGACACAATGGAACAACACCAGAGACAAACACAGCAACAGTTAGACACAATGGAACAAAATCAGAGACAAACACAGCAAAAGCTTCAAAAGTTAGACACATTGGAACAAAATCTTAAAAAGTTAGACACAATGGAACAAAATCTTCAAAAGTTAGACACCACACTTGAACAAACACGTGAAGATTTAACTACTGAGTTACATAACATTGAATCGAAATGTCAAAAAGTCTGTAATGACGTAAAAACACAAATTTGTGAGCATTTTCAACCTATTTTTTCGCGGCATGAAAATGCATTACAGAATCACGAAGCAGCCATAAAAGAACTGCAAACCATTATTCATGAAAATCATGAGACCTTGTGGGCTAAAATTGACTCAGTTGCATCTACCGATTCGGTTACGCAACTTGCAAAAACTCAGGAAAACTTGAAGGACACAGTAGATTCGATTTCAACACAAATGGACACTCTGAAACTTGGTTCAGAAAAACACATTGAGGAAATGTGTTCACTATCGGAGAAAGTAGCCGAACTTTCGGATCAGGTCACTAACTTATCTACAAAGGTAGATGATGATCTGAATGACACAAGACCTGTAGCCTTCACTGACACAGAAGAGTATGAACAAATTAGAAAATTCAAACAAAATCAAAATCAAATCAATACACAGTACAAAAGAGAAATCCGGGAAGTGCAAGATCAGTTGGCACAAGTAGTACAAGAATTACGTATTTCAGAGGACACTCGCGCCCCAATACGGGAAGAGGGACTTAGAAATACGGAACAGCCACAAAATAATAACACAGGACACTTCGGAAATTATGAAAGAAATTGGCAAGGTACACCGAATTATGAGATGGAACCGCCGAAACGACGTAACAATGACCGATATGCTACTCGCCGACACGATGATTTTGACTATAAGCTGTTTATTACTACACGTAAATTCAAAACATTTAAGAATTCTGCCAACGACATTCATCCACAAGCGTGGCTCCATCAATTCTCTCATTGTTTTCCTCCCAACTGGTCATTGGAGCACAGATCAGAATTTATGTGTGGCTATTTAGAGAATGAACCAGCTGTAAGAATGCGATCGGTCATTCACGATTGTCACAGTGAAGGAGAATTTTACCATGCCTTCCTCTCAGCATATTGGTCTCAAGCTACACAAGACCGAGTAAAACATAGCGTCATAATGATGAAACATTTTGAACAATCTGAATTTTCCAGTCTTGTGAAATATTTTGAAGACATGTTGCACAAGAATCAGTACCTGTCAAACCCATACAGCCACTCAGAACTCATCCGCATTTGCTTACTCAAATTGCCTGAACATTTACGACATATTATTTTAGCAGGACGTTGCAAAGACGACATTGAAGCTTTTCAGGGACTCCTACAAGAATTAGAAATTGACACAGACTGTCGCCGGATGCGAAAACAGGAAAACAATCACTACAGGTCACATACGTCACAATTCCGTGACGACAGAAACAATAACTGGACACGACAAGGCTATTCTTACAACGCAAATCGTGACCAAAACAGACACCACCCATATGACAACCACTGGCAGAGTAATAATAGTTACAGAGAAAGATCGCATTTCCGTAGTAATGAATGTGACAGAGATTACCTTAGAAACAGACAATATGGGAACCAAAACAATTATTATCAAGGGAGACAGAATAACTTCAGACGCAACAGTTCAGCGAGCAGGTACGATTCAGGAAGAAATTATTCTCCACCACATGACCGACTAGAAAGAAATTATGAAATCTACCGACATAACGACAGACCTGAATTTCATCAGAACTGGCGGGATTCTAACAGAGCTGGGCCATCTCGGCAAGGTGAATTTGTAGAAGTTAGGTCTCCTAATCCCAAAAACGACGCGCGCCAACAAAGGGACAGACAATGACTCGCACCGCAGGCAGCGGCGTGCGCCGGCTGGCTCAGACAAAAATAACATAGACGCTAACCTTGAGAAAAATTCCAGTATTCTTTACCGACGTATACTGCATGATAATTGCATTCAAGTTCAAACTCTGAGTACTATGAAGAGTAAAGAATTGCACCGCATTTCACATGTAAAACCGTTTATTGAAAAATAATCTGCTTTTTAACTTTGTCTTTGCCATATAACTTTTCACTTTACATTGATAGTAAGCTTTGTCAGACTTAGAATATGTTAACATACAACAATGTTTGAAGTTAAATATCCAATCAAGAACCAAGAGAACTTATTTAAACAGAAATTACGAATGCATTGTTATAGTGAACAGATGACACAGTGTTGTATTTGTACATTCTTGCTTGTTAGTTGCACGATTACGTAACGACTATCAGGCTTACATACTTAGGACACATACTGTTACTGCTAATGAGATTTTAATGCAACATTTTGGTTTACTTGAAAATACATTCTGGATTTAAAGTACTTTCTGTGAGATACCAGATGACACAGTGGTTAGTTTATGTGACAACTACACGGTTTTATCATGACGCTACTAATGAGTGACAGTTTACAATGTTGCTTTTGCAGTGTTTCTGTTTTATATCTGCACAGTTTTCTGAATTCTTCTGGAAAGTAAAACATGTTTTAGTAGTAACTTTTGTGGTATAGCAACAATGAGACAGCCTTTTTCGTGGCACAACAATACATTACAGCACAGTACTTTCTTCATCATGGCAATAAGCGTAATAACTAAGATATCTATACGCAAAGCATTTCACTTTTGTTTATCATGAGGTAAGTACATTGACTTCTGCAGAACTTAGCTTTCGGAGGACGACAACTACGACACTTCCACAGAGATTATCTTACAACAAGACGCACAGTTTAGCGCTACAGTACATGTATTTGAGTGATTAATTTTATACTTAAAACATTTATTTTTAAAGGTTTTTGAATTACAAAGAAAGTTTTCCGTGATACATTTTATTCCATTGCAATAATCTGTAACACCTGAGGGTATAATTACATTAATCCTCAGGGGGGTACACGCTTACTTTGTGTACCATGTGTTTGGCAAGCACAAGGAGCCCTAGCTAATATGGTATTTGTTTATACAACTTTACACATCGGTACCATATTGCTCTAACACACAAATTACACAGCAACCTGATTATTTAACAGAGAAAGAAACATTTTTTTTACTACGTCAGTGACAGATGTTTACGTAATTACACAGTTGGATAACTTCACACTTACGAAATTGTATGTTGTTTGTACTTTGTGAACTGTTCATATTTTTTTGGAACCATTGTGATACTATGAGAGCTTTGAATGATATATTTGGTATGGGATCACGATTTTTAAAGTACGTTTGAGGCAGATGGCACTTTTGACATGAGCAGAGAATTTTTTTTTAGGTTTTGAAATTATTGGAGGAAGCTACGACGATTTTGAGAGTTGACTGAGGTGTTATGATGTTATTATTACGATGACTATGTGTATTATGCTGTTGCGGTATGTTTATGATCAATAAGCTGATGCTATATGAGTTATTTGAGTATCCTAGAATCTGTTATGATGAAATATTGAAGTACCGTCGCAAGATTGACGTGTCGACGAATATATATATGTGTAATAAGGTAAGGAGTAATGAATAGTGGCTAGGGACTCTGACTTGTGGAAAAGGATGTTGGAAACCAAGAATCGTACTTTAAGAGTTATGAAATGTGTGTAAATGCGTGAATGTATCACAATGCCGACGAAAATTTTTTTGGACACTGTTATATCAATAAGATTTTGTTTCTACAGATTTGTAACGCTAATTCTTGACCTGTGAAATTTTTTATATGAGACTGTCACTGTAGCGGAAACTGCTGTCGTAAATATTTCGATAAGAAAGGTAAGTGACCTTGATGTAATGCATTGTGGCGCCCAGCTGGGCCAGCCGCCTGGAGAAAAAGCCATTAGGTGAAAAAAAAAGAGGCCATTAACCTCGCTTCTGACATTCCTTTGTAGAAAGCATCGCAAATACGACACGCTCATTACTTGGAAACATATCGTACTTTGTGCTACTTACTGAAATGCTTATGAATTGATGGGAAATATTCTTCCATCTGCAAACCTGATAATGACAATTGTCTTTCTAAGAGAGTTGAGAGCTACTGACTTACGAAATGCCACATAGCTATTGAATGATGTTTTTATGCTTTGGTTTGCGTAATTGCTTATTTCATTTGATATCTGTTTTCCACCTGTGTTGCAGCATTGGTTTTATAAAATAAACTTAAATGCATTTGCTAATGTGAAAACTTTCTGTCAACAGATCTATTAAATAATTATTTTATGATCCACATTCTTCGAAAAAAGGAGCTCTTGGAATGGAAAGAACAATAAGAAGGGACTAATAACAGTAACTGCATACATAATTTACTTTTCAAGTACTTGGTAATTTTTTGTAGAATTAGTTTTTGTGGTGCACCACTTCAATTACTTAGACATTAAGATGTGATTAGACATTTCCCTTATCTGCATTGTTGTCTTTACTGTAATATTTTTCTGCTTGAGCTATGTCATGTTTAGATATAAGTTTTTTATTGTTTTGCTGCTGCTGTTTGCCAGGCATAGTGTTACTGAATTTGACTTTGTGTTACTCTGCTAAGCCAGTTTACTACTGATTTATTTTTCTTGTTTGCTGCTCATTGCCTTATATTAGTCGTAATATTGCAATTGATTTGCCAATGTCCATTTTTTTGTCATTGCTGTTTGTGTTATTTGAATTGTGCTGCTGCATTGCCTCGTCCCTTAGTTTAGCATCTGAGCTCAGTAGATTTAAGTTAGCTTAAGAGGGGGTAGACTATATAAGAAACTAACTATGATGAATTGGAAGAAATGCATTGAGAAGCTATAAGAAACAGATTTGGCAAAAATGAGTATTGTGCACTGACAAATAATTATTTTGAAAGAAATATGAATAGAATACAGAAAGCAGGTATAGGACTTTTTGGGAATAATGATGAATGAAGGGAGATCTCCAAGAAGTAAAGAAAGTTTTGTTTGCAAAATACTGCAGTAAAACAAACCCTGTCCTTTCCTTTTGTATTATTATGCTATGTGTTTGTGTACCCTTGTGTATTTGTGTTCTTCCTGTCTTTATGTGTTTATCTGATGAGAGTTACATTGTATAATTTTTCTAATAATATGTTATTTACTTTGTAAAGATGTTTAGAAATTATTTATTCTGTTTTGTTTTAATGCTCATGTGTAAAGTTGATGTTTCAAAAATTATTCTGATCTTTTATGTATTTACTTATGTCATAATTACTGTAACACTGTTGTATATGTTATTTTGATTCTTTTGTAAAGCCTGTACTACAAATGTTATCTGTATTGTTATGTTCTTTAATGATGTATTTTGTACCTTTGTAATTGTATTCTCATGTTATAATATTGTAATTGACACCAGTTCTTCAAATTAAGTTTCATTTCACTGCACACGTTTCTGTTGGTCATAGTATATGGACAATATGTGAGAAGTAGGGACTGTTAGTGTTTGCACGTGTGTTAATAATTCAGCAAGGGACTGGATAACAGCATTGCTGGTTCTAAGGACAATTCCAAAAACTTTGTGAGTGCACGAGTGGTGGTTTATGGACTTGCTGTATTATCCGCAAGACTCTTCAATGGTGACTGTGCACCTGCACAGTCACAACAGATGGCTGCTGTCCATCTCTACAAGGACTACAGTGGGTCTGCATCTTTGATGACCCACCAGTACCATTATCTCTACGAGGACTACAGTGGGTCTACATCTTTGATGATCCATCAATACCATTATTTCTACAAGGACTGCAGTGGGTCTGCACCTCTGGTGGCCCACCAATACCGTAATCTCTACCAGGACTACAGTGGGTCTGCTCTGTGATGACCTACCAAACGATATTCTTCAAAACTTCGATTGACTCCGCTGTGGGTTTGCTCTGTTGTGGCCCATTACCCGTCAGCATGTCAAGAGTCAGCATTGTCTTTCCATTGGAAGGACAACACTACTTCTTTAAGACTGCATGGAAATCCACTACTTCTGTGTGCAATTTCTTTTACTAATGAGACTTTGTGAAAAAAAACTGTAATTACTATTATGATGAATGATCAGGACTATCTTTATGGACTGTGAGAAAATTTTAGCTTTTGACCAACATTGTATCAATAAGTGTGTGCATTTGATATCTTTGTTATTGTAATTGTGAAAAAATATTTTAACAAATATGTATTGCCCTGTGCCCAAAACAATTTGTAAAATTTTTTGTGGGGAGCATGGGGGCTATGTAAGTAGGCTGTTTAGGTTTTTTTATTGGTAACGCCACCTCTGTATAAAAATCACTGGCTGTGCTGTGTGCAGTCTGTGGGTAGTTTGCATTGTTGTCTGCCATTGTAGTGTTGGGCAGCGGCAGCTGGATGTGAACAGCGCGTAGCGTTGGGCAGTTGGAGGTGAGCCGCCAGCAGTGGTGGATGTGGGGAGAGAGATGGCGGAGTTTTGTAATTTGTCATGAACTGCTATATATATTATGACTATTAAGGTAAATACAGTGTTTGTTCTCTATTAATATCTTTCATTTGCTAACTATCCCTATCAGTAGTTAGTGCCTTCCATAGTTTGAATCTTTTATTTAGCTGGCAGTAGTGGCGCTCGCTGTATTGCAGTAGTTCGAGTAACCAAGATTTTTGTGAGGTAAGCGATTTGTGAAACGCATAGGTTAATGTTAGTCAGGGCCCATTCTTTTGTAGGGATTATTGAAAGTCAGATTGCGTTGCGCTAACAAAATATTGTGTGTCAGGATAAGCACAGTCCTGTATAATTGTTTAAAGGGGACGTTTCAACCTCACCAAATAAACCATCCTGTGACGAAAAGTGCCAATGGGATTTCCGCTATCTCTTCCATTAATCCAACCTGGTAAGAGTCCCAGACAGACGTTCAATACTCAAGAATCGGTCAAACAAGTGTTTTACAAGTCTTGTGGTCCAGACTGTACACCAAATAGGTTCCTTTCGGAGTATGCTGATGCATTATCTCCATTCTTAACAATCATATACAACCGTTCGCTCGACGAAATATCCGTACCCAAAGACTGGAAAGTTGCACAGGTCACACCAACATTCAAGAAAGGTAGTAGGAGTAATCCACTAAACAACAGGCCCATATCGTTAACGTCGATATGCAGCAGGATTTTAGAACATATATTGTGTTAGAACATTATGAATTACCTCGAAGGAAACGGTCTATTCACACACAGTCAACATGGGTTTAGAAAACGTCGTTTCTGTGAAACACAACTATCTCTTTATTCACATGAAGTGTTGAGTGCTATTGACAAGGGATTTCAGATCGATTCCGTACTTCTGGATTTCCGGAAGGCTTTTGACACTGTACCACACAAGTGGCTCGTAGTGAAAGTGCGTGCTTATGGAATATCGTCTCAGTTATGTGACTGGATCTGTGATTTCCTGTGAGAGAGGTCACAGTTCGTAGTAATTGAAGGAAAGTCATCGCGTAAAACAGAAATTTCTGGCGTTCTCCACGGTAGTGTTATAGGCCCTTTGCTGTTCCTCATCTATATAAACGATTTGAGAGACAATCTGAGCAGCCGTCTTCGGTTGTTTGCAGATGACGCTGTCGTTTATCGACTAATAAAGTCATCAGAAGATCAAAACAAACTGCAAAACGATTTGGGAGAAATATCGGAATGGTGCGAGAAGTGGCAGTTGACCTTAAATAACGAAAAGTGTGAGGTCATCCACACGAGTGCTAAAAGGAACGCGTTAAACTTCGGTTACACGATAAATCAGTCTAATCTAAAAGCCATAAATTCAACTAAATACCTAGGTATTACGATTACGAACAATTTAAATTGGAAGGAACACACAGAAAATGTTGTGGGGAAGGCTAACCAAAGACTGCGTTTTATTGGCAGAACACTTAGAAAATGTAACAGACCTACTAAGGAGACTGCCTACACTACGCTTGTCCGTCCTGTTTTAGAATACCTTTGCGCGGTGTGGGATCCTTACCAGGTAGGCCTGACGGAGTACATCGAAAAAGTTCAAAGAAAGGCAGCACATTTTTCCTTATCGCGAAATATGGGAGAGAATGTTACAGAAATGATACAGGATTTGGACCGGAAATAATTAAAAGAAAGGCGTTCTACGTTGCGACGGAATCTTCTCACAAAATTCCAATCACCAACTTTCTCCTCCGAATGCGAAAATATTTTGTTGACACCGACTTACATAGGGAGGAACGATCACCAAGATAAAATAACGAAAATCAGAGCTCGTACGGAAAGATATAGGTGTTCATTCTTTCCGTGCACTATACGAGATTGGAATAATAGAAAATTGTGAAGGTGGTTCGGTGAACCCTCTGCCAGGCGCTTAAATGTGATTTGCAGGGTATCCATGTAGATGTAGATGTAGATGCACAAGCCAGACATACCCCAAGTGGTCACTTTCTGTCTCCAAAAATAAAGAAGGCCATAAGGATCTACAACTACATATATAAACCGAAAGACACTTGACCGTGTGTGGCGGAGGGCACTTCTGGTACCTCTATCTGTCTCCTTCCCCCTCCCCCCCTCCCCTCTTTCCCTCTTCCATTCTCGAATGGCGCATGGGAAGAGTTATTGTCGTTATATTCTATATTATCTCTAATTTCTCTAATCTTCTCGTTCTGGTCATTTCGAAAGACGTGTGTGGCAGGAAGTAATATGTTGTCGGACTCTTTCTGGAATGTACTCTCTCAGAATTTCATTACTAAAACTCTATGTGATGCACAACACTTCTCTTGTAGTTGCTCGAGTTTTTTGAGTTCCTCCTAATGATCTCATCAAATAAACCATCCTCTGACTAAAAGTGCCACTGTTCGTTGGATTTCCGCTATCTCTTCCATTAATCCAATCTGGTAAGGGTCCCAGACAGACGTTCAGTACTCAAGAATCGGCCGCACAAGTGTTTTACAAGCCACTTCTTTCGTGTATGATTTCTGTTTGCTTAAGATTTTCTTACGAGATGCGTTCAATAAATAATGCAACATATTTTTTTCCCGAAAACAGGTTGGTTTTATTCGGGATTGCAATACACCATATTATTCCTCATTTTTTCGGTTACAAAGCCCTATTTTTCAGTTTAATCTCCGTTCACGGCCTTACACCACCGTACTGGGAGGGTCTCCGTCCGCATGGTAACACTCTATTGGTCGACGTCGGGGCCAACGTCTTTCTGCATCAATAACCTCCCAATTATCCCCGTACTGCTTCCCGTGAAGTGCATCCTTCATTGGGCCTAACAGATGGAAATCGGAAGGTACGAGATCCGGGCTGTAGGATGGCTGAGGAAGTATTGTTCAATGAAGTTTTATGAGCTCCTCTAGGATGAACAGATTTGTGTGAGGTCCTCCATCGTCATAGAGTAAGAGTAGTTCGTTTGCATTTACTCCTCAGAGTTGATTGTTGCTCCGTGAGGCAGAACACCAAACAGGATAACCCCTCCACAGTCCCACATTACTTTACTGGCTGTGGGTGCGGCTTTGAACTTTTTCTTTGGATGCAAGGTGCTGTGACACCGCACCACGGACTGCCATTTTTTTGCGGTTCGAAGTGATGAACCCATGTTTTATAGCCCTTGACGGTGCTCGACCAAAAACTGTCACGGTCAGCATCGTAACAAGCAAGCAATTCCATTCGAATGATCCTTTGTTACTGTTTATGGTCTACTGGTAGGCGGTGAGGATCCCAGCAGCACACACCTTTGCGTATCGCAACTGGTGGACGAGCGTGTCAGCATACCTACAGAGGAGTCCAGATGTGCAACAAGTTGTTTGTGATCCGTCGATCACGTCGAATAAGAGTGTCAGGCACGCTCCAACATTGCAGGAGTAACAGCTGTGTGCGGCTGGCTGTGAAGAATAGCATGCCTGTGTCGGATGCTAGCCGCTTCGGGTTCGTGCCGCTGAGGCGCTGCAGTGTGCATGCTCATATCTGAGGCAGATTGCTTTTGATTGGTTGGTGCGAGGAGAACTGACAACAGCGTTTCGGTTTGCTAGGACAGTTTGGCATCGATTCTGAAATGTTTACAGAATAATGTTGGGGCTCTGCTTCGAAAACAACACCGTTCAGTGCGCTCGCGTACCGAACCGATCGACAAAATGCAGGAACGATACAGAATGGGGCCCCAGGCAGGAGACTGTATAAGTTTGTGCGACCATGTTGCGATGATGACACGCCTTTCTGAACAACTCCCCATGCTTTTGTTCACTGCCAGGTATACATAGAATCTCTGCAAATGCCTATGAATATGCGATGTACAGGTTTTCCATCAAAAGAAACTCAATTACAGCTCTCTTCTTGGAATGCACCTCCATTACAGACGCCATTTTGAAGGCTACGTACAGTGCCACCATCTATCGGAACTTCTTGAAACTATAGGGGCTGAAGTGTGAATATTCCACGATGTCCCACAACCTAAAAAATACACTTCAACCTAAAAAAAATACCTTGGATTACTTATTGAACGACCCTTGTACTATTTGTGTAATGTTGTCATTCCACTTAAGATGTCACCAGCACGTTGTTAACGCTGTTGACACTCCATTATGTTACCCCGGCCTCGATTCCCAGCTGTGTCAGTTATTTTGTCTGCTCGGGACTGGATGTGCATGTTGTCATTATCATCATTTCATCATCATCAACGCGCAAGTCGCCGAAGTAGTGTCAAATAAAAAGACTTGTGCCAGATGGCTGAACTCCCCAGAAGGGGGCTTCAGGCCAAATAAATAGTGTAACTTAACAGTATTGGATTCCTTCTGCTATGTGTGCTTTGTTTTCAAGGCATAGGTGAGCTGAAAAACGAGTCACTGAGAGAAGGCTAAAAGTTACCCCAAAGATAAAGTTTTAGTCAGGAGATTGGAAAAAAAGCTGACGTAAATGTACTGAGCCATGGCGAGCCAGCGCCAGTGTTATTTTGTTCATGTATCATTGGGATCGATTGTGGTTGAGCTAAGGTGTCTTTGCTTTTCGCGTGTCTTATCTTCCGGGTTGCCAGGCGAAACGAGTTGGTTGTTAGCCTTCGACGGGTGGCCTCTGGATCTCGTGGCATTTGCTGGGAGACGAGTATCAACGGCTGCCGATTGAGCGTGATGACTGTTATGTGTTGTGGTGTGAAGTTGGTCGGGCGTTTTGGCGACATACGAGTTCTGTGAGTTCGCTGGGAACAAAATTTGAAGTGAAGCAGTGGAACTGTGGAACCCGCTCCTTCGTATTTTGTATGTGATATGAGTATGTGGTCGTAATTGTGTTTTGTTGACTGACACACTCAGAGGCATTTAAATTTTATTATCATGGTGAGACTTTCACAGTCTAACTTTAAGATGGTGTGGAAGAGTTCTGTTGGCCTAGTTAAATGTTGGCCGTTATTTGAAAACTTTCTCAGAAGTTTTACTAGTGCTCTGCGTTTCTTGTAATCAAATGATTTTATGCTGGCGTTTTCAAAGCCTGCACTCTATTAATACAGTTGTCTATGTGCATAATGCTTAAGGTCAAAGTTGCGAATTTATCAGTAGCGTAACGTGTTCCTCTACATGCTTACCCATATATCGAGTCAAAGGTACTGCCTAGTGTTTCTATGTTTCAGAGTTATTGGAATGTCTGTGATTCGCGCAAAAAGCTTTGACTGTGCCAGCGCCTTGGCGGGGAGTGAAATGTCATCCGAGGTCTAGGCCTGGCAGTGTTTAAGAACCTGGCCACTACCGGGAGTTGTTCACATATCGCCTTCCAAAGTTTAGTATTTATCTTCCTTCCGCCAAGGCGGGTTAAGATGGTAGATATATAAATATACATTATACGTAACCTGTCCTTATACCAACCTGTTTCCTTAAATATTAGCGATTGGCAACAGGCTAAACTTTAAATTGCATAGCACCTGCTCAGTTCCTTGTGCAGCTCTTTGTTGTAGTCTTTTATTAACACGGCTGAGCACGTGAACATTCATTTTTAAAGATCAGTGTTTCTGCTGTAGTTTTTTTATGTAAGTGGTTCTATCATGTGGGCACTAGTGTTGAAGTGTCATTAAGTCACCCTTATTCATTATACGTATTTTGAGGGAAATCGTATACAGGTGTTACAAAAAGGTACGGCCAAACTTTCAGGAAACATTCCTCACACACAAATAAAGAAAAGATGTTATGTGGACAAGCGTCCGGAAACGCTTAATTTCCATGTTAGAGCTCATTTTAGTTTCGTCAGTATGTACTGTACTTCCTCGATTCACCGCCAGTTGGCCCAATTGAAGGAAGGTAATGTTGACTTCGGTGCTTGTGTTGACATGAGACTCATTGCTCTACAGTACTAGCATCAAGCACATCAGTACGTAGCATCAAGAGGTTAGTGTTCATCACGAACGTGGTATTGCAGTCAGTGCAATGTTTATAAATGCGGAGTTGGCAGATGCCCATTTGATGTATGGATTAGCACGGGGCAATAGCCGTGGCGCGGTACGTTTGTATCGAGACAGATTTCCAGAACGAAGGTGTCCCGACAGGAAGACGTTCGAAGCAATTGATCGGCTTCTTAGGGAGCACGGAACATTCCAGCCTATGACTCGCGACTGGGGAAGACCTAGAACGACGAGGACACCTGCAATGGACGAGGCAATTCTTCGTGCAGTTGACGATAACCCTAATGTCAGCGTCAGAGAAGTTGCTGATGTACAAGGTAACGTTGACCACGTCACTATATGGAGAGTGCTACGGGGGAACCAGTTGTTTCCGTACCATGTACAGCGTGTGCAGGCACTATCAGCAGCTGATTGGCCTCCACGGGTACACTTCTGCGAATGGTTCATCCAACAATGTGTCAATCCTCATATCAGTGCAAATGTTCTCTTTACAGATGAGGCTTCATTCCAACGTGATCAAATTGTAAATTTTCACAATCAACATGTGTGGGCTGACGAGAATCCGCACGCAATTGTGCAATCACGTCATCAACACAGATTTTCTGTGGACGTTTGGGCAGGCATTGTTGGTGATGTCTTGATTGGGCCCCATGTTCTTCCACCTACGCTCAATGGAGCACGTTATCATGATTTCATACGGGATACTCTACCTGTGCTGCCTAGAACATGTGCCTTTACAAGTACGACACAACATGTGGTTTATGCACGATGGAGCTCCTGCACATTTCAGTCAAAGTGTTCGTACGCTTCTCAACAACAGATTCAGTGACCGATGGATTGGTAGAGGCGGACCAATTCCATGGCCTCCACGCTCTCCTGACCTCAACCCTCTTGACTTTCATTTATGGGGGCATTTGAAAGCTCTTGTCTACGCAACCCCGGTACCAAATGTAGAGACTCTTCGTGCTCGTATTGTGTGCGGCTGTGATTCAATACGCCATTCTCCAGGGCTGCATCAGCGCATCAGGGATTCCATGCGACGGAGGGTGGATGCATGTATCCTCGCTAACGGAAGACATATTGAACATTTCCTGTAACAGAGTGTTTGAAGTCACGCTGGTACGTTATGTTGCTGTGTGTTTCCATTCCATGATTAATGTGATTTGAAGAAAAGTAATAAAATGAGCTCTAACATGGAAAGTAAGCGTTTCCGGACACATGTCCACATAACATATTTTCTTTCTTTGTGTGTGAGGAATGTTTCCTGAAGGTTTGGCCGTACCTTTTTGTAACACCCTGTATATGGGAATTTGAATTTCTGAAGTTTGTCAATAATTCTGTTTCCTTAATAAGGTAAAATAAAGTGAGGGGTATTAGTGCCCGGCACTGTTAAGTTTGTAATTGACCTTTTAACTAGTGCTTGTTTAACGTATTGAAATAGTAAGTTCATAAGGGTATTTTCGTGAAGAATGTTTTAAGTGTGCCCACCTTAATGTATTAACTGGTTTTAAGGAGTTTGATGAAGCGGTTATGTGAAGTAATTGATAACTGCTGTGCTTAAGGTTTCTGTAACTGCCTGGCACATTAAGTTATTTATAACTTTCTCTTAAGGGACTGCTTATTTGAGTACTGAGTACGTTGGGTTTATAAGTGTATTTGCAAAGCTTTGTCTAGTGGCTCGTCCACAATTCATAATTGTCAAATGCCTTAAAAGGCGTAATGTCAATAAACTGTCTTAATTATGAATTGTGGCTACCAACCATGATTCCATCCCGGTTCCTCTTTTATGGTATCTAAGACATGGTGGGTAAATGTGGTACGAAAAGGGAACCCACGTACCATGCGCAATATCTAATTAGCACTATTTAGAATGACATAACACTAATTTAGTTGAATAAAGAAAATTCGTTCACAAAAAAAATCCCCCAATTTTGAATACACAACGTAAGGATTTATTTGTCTGAACAGTGATTTCTCTTTGCTATGCGAATGAAGGGAGTAAAAGTTTACTGTGACGTGTCCTTTTATTGTTTCTGCTAATGTTTATTCTGCTGGCTCAGAAATGAAAGTGCTTAATGTAGTGAAATAAAATCATACAGGACTACTACAGATCATTCATTCGTTTTCAGAGCTCTATATTTTCCGAAATATGTGACTGTTGGGTGATTAGAACCGTAAATTCACCACAATTGCATTTTGCACTCTACAGATGTCAAACTTTCTATGAGTGCCACTAAAGTAGCCTATCCTGTGCAAGTTTCTTTATCCCTACATACAGTACCTATAGCAATTCATATTCAGTTGAGTCTTCTTATTGTACACTGAAGAGCCAAAGAAACTGGTACACCTGCCTAACATCGAGTAGGGCCCCCGTGAGCGACTGCCGGAACACGACATCACATGGACTCCACTGATGTCTGCAGTAATGCTGGAGGGAACTGCCACCGTAAATCCTGCAGAACTGTCCATAAACCTGTAAGGGCATGAGGGGGTGGAGGTCTCTTCTGAACAGCACCTTGCAAGGGCTCCCAGATTTGCTCAATAATGTTCATGTCTGGGGAGTTTGGTGGCCAGTGGAAGTGTTTAAACTCGGAAGAGTGTTGCTGGAGTCACTCTGTAGCAATTCTGGAAGTGTGGGGTATCGCATTGTCCTGCTGGAATTGCCCAAATCCGCCGGGATGCAGAGTGGACCTGAATGGATGCAGTTGATCAGACAGGATCCTTAAGCACGTGCACCTGTCAGAGTCGTAACTAGATGTATCAGGGGTCCCATGTCATACGAGCTGCACACACCCCACACCATTACAGAGCCTCCACCAGCTTGAACAGTCCGCTGCTGACAAACAGGGTCCATTCATGAGATTGTATCCATACCCGTACACGCCCATCCACTCGATACAATTTGAAACGAGACTCGTCCGACCAGGCAACATATTTCCAGTCATCAACAGTCCAATGTCGGTGTTGACTGGGTCAGGCGACGCTTAAAGCTTTGTGTCATGCAATCAACAAGGGTACACGAGTGGGCCTTCGGCTCCGAAAGCCGATATCGATAATGTTTCGTTAAATGGTTCGTACGCTGACACTTGTTGATGACCCAGCATTGAAATGTGCAGCAGTTTCCGGGAGGGTTGCATTTCTGTCACGTTGAACGAGTCTCTTCAGTGGTCGTTGATCCCGTTCTTGCAGAATCTTTTTCCGGCCGCAGCGACGTTGGAGATTTGATGTTTTACCGGGTTCCTGATATTCACGGTACACTCGTCAAATGGTCGTGCGTGAAAATTCTCACTTCATAGCTACCTCGGAGAGGCTGTGTCCCATCGCTCATGCGCCGACTATAATACCACGTTCAAATTCCCTTAAATCTTGATAACCTGCCATTGTAGCAGCAGTAACCGATATAACAACTGCGCCAGACACTTGTCGTCTTATATAGACGTTGCCGACCGCAGCGCCGTATTCTGCCTGTTTACACATGTCTGTATCTGAATACCCACGCCTGTGCCAGTTTCTTTGACGCTTCAGTGTAGTTAAGCTTTGGTCTCCCTCTTCGATTCCTGTCCCTAATACTTCCTTCCGTTATCAGACGAACTATTCTTTCATATCTCGTGACGTGTACTATTACCCTATTAACCTGTGCACACACCACACATCCAATCGGTAGTCAGGTTCTTTTCATACCCTATTCAGCAATATCCAGTCAGTGGTCATCATAGTAGCAGTGACGCCTTCTCTGAATTATTTCTGTGTTCTTGGCAGTGGGGGTATCTAAACACGTTCCTTAATAAACCATCAATGGAAAAAGTCACAAGGTGTTAGGTCAGGAGGTCTGTGGGTCCGAAGGAACAGAACGACATCATCTTTACGACTTCCAGCAGTGCGGAATCTCATCATTTAGGTGGCGAAGAACATTTTTGCTCCAAAGAGAGGAAGATGAAATTATCATTATCAACAGTCAGTTGTTCAAACAATCACAAATGCCACATACCAAGTTAAGAGATACCCCTCACAGTTTCTCACGGTAGAAAAATGGACCATACTGCCTCGTATACGACACTGCGCTGGAAACATCAATATTCGTCGAAATTCGTTCATGCACCGCAGTTTCATGTGATTTCTGTGCCACACACTCACACATTGTGGCGATAAATGGACTGTTGCTTCGTCACTGAAGGGAAAATTTCATTTTCCAGTGCCTCCTGCACTGCGACGCAAAATATTCCAGTTTTAATTGTTGCACGAGCTGCAGACAGTATGGTTTGGAATGTAACCACTGTCGCGAAATTTTCCACACAACTTGCTGCGATATTCAAAGTCCGTGGTTTGCGCGGGCCGTTGATTTTTCTGGACTGCGTATGTAACTTTCACTCCCGCTCTCCACAGCTGCATCTGGCACACTTTGTTGACCGGTACTTTTCTAGTTATGGGGACAACCAGAGTCCCTGTATTGTCAATACCAACGCTCAACGCTCTGTTTACATGGGATATTTTCACCGCGAAGTCTTTCCGAATGCGCAGTGCACTGTTGCAACGAATAAAGATCTCACATCTCAGTATATACAATTCTGTACAGTAAATGGCATAACACCACTGATAAATATAGACTTTGAACAAAAGTCTTGCTAAGGCAGAATATTCAAAATTTCTGGATGTGTTCATTGATGAGAAACTGAATTAGAAGAAACACATTGACGATCTGCTGAAACGGTTAGGTTCAACTACCTATGCTATTGGGATTATTGCAAATTTTGGTGATAAACATATCAGTAAATTAGCCTACTATGCCTCTTTTCATTTACTGCTTTCATATGGCATCGTATTTTGGTGTAATTCATCATTAAGAGAAAATGTATTCATAGCACAAAAGCGTATAATCAGAATAATAGCTGGAACCCGCCGAAGATCACCTTGCAGACATTTATTTCACTAATGAAATTTGTTATTAATAACTCATCCCAATTCAAAAATAATAGCGAAATGCATAGCTACAACACTACAAGAAAAGATAATCTTCACTATTTTGGGTTAAATCTGACATTGGCACAGAAAGGGGTGAATTATACTGCCACAATAATCTTTGGTCATTTGCCAAATGGCATTAAACGTTTGACAGAAAGGCAAAACACAAAAAAACAAAAAAATTAATTATATTGTGTAAAGAAAACTTATGTTAAACTGACACAGTCCACATCATTACGAAATGTTGTATTCATGATCTATGGAACAAGTATTAATGTAATTTAATGTAATGTAACGTACTCCAACACACAAAAAGCCTTTTCCTGCTTTGCCAACATTTTGTCGAGACACTGCACTTGTACAGCCGACAAGTGGTTACAGTGGAAACTGTGACGACTGCGATTCTACCCTGTCACTAAGTATCGCCAAAATACCCGAAAAGTACCGTGTTAACTAATGCTGCCCAAATCAAGTCGTATCTAAATACACGTTTCTCCAAATTTTACTTCCCAACACAATATCTGACCGTGCATTTATCCCAGTTTAGCATAGAATAACCTTATTAAATAAGATTTAAGGACACTGACAAAAAAATTTGTTTCTAACATCAATAAACAAAAGAATACCAAAGTTGAGTGATTAACCCACAATTTTACACGACTCTCAGTCAAAGTAATCACAACCCGTGTGGTTTGACAGCTACCCACCTTTGAATTACCCACTATAGAATGTTAGCACCAATAGCAAGCGAGCTTCACTGTCATTGGTCGACGTTTAAGAAATTAATGGCGGGCGCCCTTGTCCAAGTAGCAAAGCATTACAATACTTCTGGTAAATGCTACGGCACACGAATTTAGACACATACCCTCCAAAAGTTATAAAAAAAATACACATGCAGCGGCAGCGGATTTAAAATGAAAAAAAAAACAAATAAAAGTGAAAATAATTAAAAGGGAAATGGCTACTGCTAATGAAAGTCAACAATGTCTACATAGAACACACCACTTCGTGGGGAATACTTTTATTCTAAAGAAGACAAATGTTACGTGTATGTCAGCCAAAAGGAAATTAAAATTGTTTGCAATAATTTTGAGTCTTTGAGAGGAGAGCGCTGCTTTTAAATCTTATCTTGAGTGTTGTGACGATGGTCGCGATATCGACGGCAGCTGGCTGGTCCTGGTGAAACGCCGAGATCTGCTTCCATGGTCGTGTGATTGCAGCTGATGATTTTTCCTCGTAATCGGGCGGGCGGTGGTATTCATTAAGCTGCAAATCTGATTACAGTCGCGTTTTGCAGGCCACAGGTTGGTCGATGTAATTGTTGTTACAGATGTCCGTATGTGCACAGTGTTAATGTTTCTGGCACACACTATTTAAGTTTACTTATGGCACACACAGTTTATAAAACTTGCCGACGGCGAGTTCTATAGAAAGTCAATTCGTATTATGACTGCCGCGATCGCGAAAAACCGTCCTGGGCGGGATGTACTCACACACAATAGACAGTTAGTAGTAAGTTCAGAACGACTGTTACTGATTATAGGCGTCCGACAGTTCATCGAAACGCGAATAAATATGTAAGTTCACAGTACTTGAGTGTACGAAAACACAGTCAAAATACAAGTGCAGTTAAATTCACAGACACAGAGCTACAAAACCGCCCATTCTAGGTTGCATTGTCATAGTTACTTCGTCTCACGGCACAGTCAGTATTTACTTCGCCCAGTTTCTACACTCACTATTATCATATCACGTACTGGTATAAAACAGTCATTCAAAACATACATCGCTTGCCACTAAACTCAATCTTCACCAATTCGTAAAAGTCACAACTCTCACAGTAAAACATGTGTCCGCCTCTCTAGCTACCCAACAACACAAACCCCCTTTGTTGGATCGACTACCGATATTGCTCTCTCTCTTTCTCAATACTCTCGCCCACAGTTTATACAACATCAAAGTAAATTACATATATCTTCACACAACTATTTTCTACCAAACTTATTACAGTAAACGATAAACACAAAAAAATTAAAGCTTTCCATAATCAATAAACTCTAAACATATTTATCTACTTAAAAAAAGAAATAATTTCCAGTTACATATTACATCTAGAAAACAACTTTTATCTCTATTTTACAGGACAAAAGAAAAAAAAAGCGCTACAACATCAATGATATATGAACAGACGGAGAAAAAAAAAACAAGATAAATATATATATATATATATATATATATATATATATATATATATATATATATATATATATATATCGCAAAATAACGATGTCTTCAAATGTGCCCCCCCTTTTTTTCATGAGATGTTCCCAAAAACCTCTCAAGATAAAATGTCCATGACCCATATGAGACAACTGACCTCATAAAACTAGATAATATTCTGGTATATGTTGACTTGACTTATCCAAAGCTTCTATTTACAAATATTACCTCAGTAATTTCTTATATTACAACATATAATCTACCTGACAATCATGAAAACAATAGTGAACAAAATTCCTACAGAATAATGATTTCAATTAAGCAAACCAATTAAATGAATGATTATTTTATATTCCGAATCCAGAACTAAGAAATGTATGAGCAGTAACAATTTTAAAAAAATTCTCATATAAACAAATAATTACAACAAAATTATACAATATCACTGAAGACTAATCTCGTTAGTCCATTCCTCACTGTATACATCACTTTTTATCACATACTTTCGAGTTTTTGTAACAAGTCATGTTTCCACACAAAATTTATGGCTCTAAATTATCGAGTGTGTCATAATGTTGTGTATTTTAATGTACTCAAATAATTGATTCCACAACTCAAATTCGATTGCCTATAGCGACTAATATAATCCTATACTCCTTAAACATGTCCCTCAGTTCATCAAATTCTGGTTCAGATTTGAAAAAGAAAAGGGAGAAAGGGTTCATCACCCAAACCTCATTCCCTGGGTTTATATGGTTTCAAATCTACTATATTCTTCAGACCAAACGTCTTTTTTGACTTTGGATACACCAGATAATAAGCATTCGGATGCGGTATACCCACTACCTCAAACGGACCTTTAAACACATCGAAAAACTTTGATATCTCATTGTTAATCTCCTTAGATTTTTCATAAGTCTTCACCAATATCAAGTCTCCCACCTTAATTTCAACCTTCTTTAATTTTTTATCATGCTGTCTCCTCCTCTCCTCAACCTCTTTTCCCCTAATTCTCGCAGACTTTTCTTCTTCTCATCCCAACTTAACTCATTCCTTGGTGGAAAAGACAACTTCTACTCTACAAAACTCAAGGATCTTTCCCCTTCATAATCTCATATGGGGTAAACCCAGTTACATCATGAGGCATTGTGTTCATTACATCCTCAATATTTTCCACATCTCCCCAGGAACTGTGATTATTACTACAATACGTGCGGCATAACCTTCCTATTTCCCTCATATTGCGCGCCGCCGGGTTCCCGGCTGGGTGGTAAGTTGAAGTATGTATTACCGCTATTCCCTGGTCAGTAAGACCTTCTTTCCAATGCTTACTAGTATACTGGGATCCGTTGTCAGAAAGTATTGCTTTTGGCTTACCAAATTTTACAAAATAGTCCTTTTCAAGTTTAGTCAGAATCGCCCTACCAGTGGCTTTACACAAAGGGTACAAACTAATAAATCTAGAAAATACTTCCAATACCACAAAAATGTAGGCAAAACCTCCTTTTGTCTTTGGCAAAGGGCCATAGAAATCGACAGCTAATAACTCCATCAAATCATTAGGTTTTACATTCTGCATAGGAAGCCGGCATGTCTGATTTGTAACCTTGGCTCTCTCACACTTATCACATGTCCTAATCCTGTTAGTCACTCTTTTTACCATGTTGTGAAAGGCCTCACATTCTCTTAATTTCTGTATACATTTCCTTGCACCTATATGCCCAAAACTCAAATGAATGTAGTCAATTATTTCATCAATGCAGTCACTAGGCCAACACACCATCCGATCCTCTGAACTTTCATTAGTTCGCCTGAACAAGATTCCACCATGCACTTTACAGTATTTCAGCAGTTTATCATTACCATTTGGCATATCTAACTCTCTCTTAATCATTTTGCAGATATCATCATGGTTTGGATACCTCCTCATGTATGTACATAAATTTTCTATTTTCTTTTCCCCTTGAACTCCCTTAATATAGAATAATTTCACATGCTCTTCATCTATATCTTGTCCTATTTCCCCATTTTTCCCCTAAAGGTAATCTGGATAATGCATCTGCAACTTTATTTTGAGTACCCTTAACATACTTGATTTCAAATTCAAACTGTTGCATGAACACCACCCATCTTGCCAACCTAGTATGCATCAACCTAAATTTCTTGAAAAACATCAAAGCCCTATGATCAGTATATATGATGGTTTTATTTCCCCACAGATAATCGCAAAATTTTCTAAATCCCCAGATTATTGCCAAAGATTCTTTTTCTGTCACACTATAATTCTTTTCATACTTAGTTAATGACCTGCTTGCAAATGCAATTGTTCTATGATCTTCCTTCCCACCTTCTCCAAAATCCTGAAATAATTCTACTCCAATACCATATCCACTAGAATCAGTCCCCAAACAAAAAGGTCTAATAAGGTCAGGATGATGCAAAATTCTATCCTCTTTTAAAGCTCCCTTAAGCTGCGTAAAAGCTTCCTGACACTCACTGGTCCAAAAAAATGGCACTTTAGGACTCAATAACTTAATTAAACTTGGGTTGTTAAATACTTGTCCTGATACAAAATTTCTATAAAAGTTACATAAATCAAAAAGGACCTTCAATTGTTTTCGATTCTTCGGAGATGGGCATTCTTTAACAGCTTTGATCTTCTCAGGGTCAACTTTGATACCTGTAGTGGACAAGATACTACCTAAAAACTTTATTTCCTTTCTCACAAACTCACATTTCTTAAGTCTAAGGGTCATGCCCCCTTTTCTCAAAGCCTGAAACACATCATCCAATAAACTACAATGTTCCTCCCATGACTTGGTGCCAATCAACAAATCATCTACGTACACAGTTATTCTAGAACTCAACTCTGGTCCCCAGACTTGGTCTAATGCTTGAATGATTATGGACACACTAATATTCAAACCAAAGGGTACTACAGTATATTGGTAACATTTCCCATTTACCAAAAAGGCCGTATACTTCCTATACTCCTCCGCAAGTGGAACCTGCCAGTACCCGGCCGTGAGATCGAGGCTAGTCATGTAGTTCATATTATAATACTTCTGTAATATCCTGTCCATATTTTCGGGGCGATCGGTCTCTCTACTCACTATGTCGTTCAAAGCTCTAGCATCAATAACCACTCTTACACTATCATCTTTCTTGCCCACCACTATTAAGGGACCATTGTAGTCACTATTGCTCCTTTCTATAACTCCACAGTCTACCATTCTCTCAATCTCTTTCTGTACAGCTTCCCTCAATGCAAATGGTATAGAAAACGGCTTTCTTGCAAAGGGTTCATGCGGTTTCACATCTAATTTACACTTAAAGTTCTTAACTTTACCAGGTCTGTCTGAAAATACCTCTCTATTTATCCATAATACTTCCCTTAACTCTTCTTTCTGTTGTTTACTTAACCCTTCTACCTTGCCCATCTGGTTCTTCAATTCTTCTGTTATCTCTCTCTCCTCTCTGCTACCCCTATAATCCAAGTTCAACTCTAAATCTCTCATGACAGTAGGAGTCAATACTGTCATCCCTCTCATTTTCAACTGACCAACTAAATCATTGCTACCCACTATCATTCCATCAAATTTCACACTTGTTTCTAATCCTTCATTATAAAAAGTGACAAAACCGTCCCCACAATTTACTCCTGCTTTACACTCTGTCAACCAGTCTATGCCCAGGATAATTTCCACACTGAGCCCAGGAACAACAAAAAAATTATGTACTAAGCTTATGCCCCCAAGTTCAAATTCTAAGATGATCTGTCACTTGACCGCTTTGCTCAACTTGCCCGTAGCACCCATTACTTTTAACCCCAACACAGGTACGTCTAATACCTCATTACCTTCCTTTATACAGTTATAGAATTCCTCTGATACAGCACTTATTTCACTACCTGTATCCAAAAGAGCCTAATGTTCCCTACCATAGGTTTTCATTTTCACAAAAGGTTGTCTTCAAAAAACTAAGTGACTTCACAGTTCATTCATGCATCAATCATATTTGCACAATTTCGTGCTGAAAAATAATGCATCTGAATTTTTATTCTGTTCTAAATATCGGGTAAAGTATTACGTGTCGTACATGTTACTCGGTCGACTTTCCTGCTGCGGTGACCCAAGTTCTAACCTCTGCCGCTAGAGGACTCGGGCTCCGAACTGTAGCGCTTAACAAGGCAGTGTGTAAGGTAGCTATCGGTGAGCGAGAAACAGCGTGCTGTAATCAAGTTTCTAACAGCAGAAAAGTGCCCCAAATTGAAATCCATAGGAGAATGAAAGTTGTGATGGTTGTATCGAAATCAGTAATGTGCGACGTTTGATTGTTTGTGTTTGTAATGAAGACTTTCTGCTGGTTCCAAAACTTAAAGAACACCTTCAAGGACTTCACTTTGACTGTGATGAAGCAGTGCAAGCAGAGGTGAGGTTGTGGCTCAGCCAACAAAGTCAAACATTCGACAGTGATGCTATCAACAAACTGGTCTCTTGTTTGGAGAAATGTGTTCAACGCCAGTGTGACTACGATGAGAACCAAATAGAGGTAGGGGTATAAATGTGAAAACCCAATTTGTTTTTGCTGTATAAAAGAAATGTTTACTTCTCTTTCAGCTTCAAAAATTAGCAAAAGCTAATTCACAATGTTTTAACAATGACTGTAATGTTATGAAACACAGCAACTAAATAGATTAAAAATTAAAAAACATTTTCTGCTTGCACAACAACTCATTAATTTTTCAAGAAGTGCGAGTAATGTGGAAACGCCTTAAAATTGTGGGAAACTGACTACTTCAAACGAAAACTATTAAAAATGTTAGAAACTTATTTTATTTTATATTCAATTCAAATTACACAAAAATATATTTAAACGCAACTGTAATAGAAAAATGCTTCATACGCGAAGTTTACTTGCAAAAATCGCATATATAAATATCTCCTTCATTTCCGGCACAAAAGAGTCACTCCACTCCTCACACACTACACGCTTAATCCACAATTCTCCCTGAACATCTTTGGAAAATGCGCCTCCACAAAAAATACAAATGGCATCTTCTTCAGTAGGTTTTTCTTCGCCAACTGGGAGATCCAAATCTGACTCGCCTGTAGAAACAGTTGGTGCATTGGGCTCTTCATCTGAATCCTCAGATAACTTAAGGCTTTTTTTGCATGGTTTTCTAGGAGGAGTTTCACGTTTTTTCTTGCTTTTGGCAGGTGCCTTAGGTAGCTTCTGTTTACCCTTCAGTAAGGAGTCTTTGAGGCGTGTTTTGTAGGGTGAAGATGTCAAAACAGCTGATGATCCTGGCTTACGACCTCTCTTGGAAATCTTCCTCTTTAGAGGAGGGATTGGCATGATATCTTGTGGAGAGACACATGTGTTTGATGAGGTATTTGACAACTATGTTGACATTCTGCCTTCTCTTTGGCTCTCAGTTGTCACAGGTCTCAATGCATTCTGAGTGTCTTCTTGTCTGAGGTCATTACTTCCACCTGGAGATGCTGGATTCTTATTAGTTCCTCTCAGACTTCTGGCCTCATCTAAGGCCGACATGGCAGCTATAAAGACGATTTCTGCAAAAACAGTCCTATCACATGGGAAAAATCCAGTCTCCAAAAATCCTTTTGCAGCAATAGAGCCAGTCTGGCACTTTAGGTAGGCTTTCCCAAACAACTCAAATGTGTCATATGGTCCTAAGGGCCAGCTGCTGTGCCGCAATCATTGGCGAACATACTCAGCGTAATAGGTTTTCAGAATGCCCATAAAGGTCTTATCAAGTGGCTGAGTTTTATGAGAGGTGTGAGGCGGGATGCTCACGATTGTAACATGGTTCGTGTTAACAACACAGGAGATTCTTTTGAGGGATGTGCCTTAGAAACGAAGTGGTCAGACCACTCGGAGAAGAGCTCAGTTTGAATCCAGCCTGAAGGATGACATTCCACCAAGGATCCTCGCTCTGCTGATGAGAGGGCACCTACTTGACGTTTACCTATCAGTAAAATTACATGTGGTATTCTGCTCTGGACGACAGAGAGCCCAGTCTCGTCCACATAGATCAACACTATAGGAGTGTTTACTGTACTCAGCTTCCAAAATGTCAAACAACTTGTCTTCAGCTTCTTGTTTGAACCCGTTTGCTCTCGAGAATGAGGCCCCCATAGGTATGTGGATTGTTAGTTTATTTCTGTGCCATCTAAGATAAAGGTCAAACCAAGCTCTACCTGCAGCATTTGAAGTAAAAGGATGATTAATATTATTTCTTTCCGCTAGCTGATAAGCAATTCTCTTGACATCTAATCTGGTAAGGCCACAGAAGCGATTATCCTTTTCAGTGAGATACTGCACCAACTGTTTCTCAATAACATCAGGTAGTACAGGCTTACGTCCAAGTCTCAAAGAAACACATTCTTCGGGTGACATATACACTATGCACAAACCTTTGAAGTATCGTCTGAGGTACACTGAAAGCTTTTACTCTGAGGAAATTCTCTCTGGATTCCAGCGGCTATCTGATTTGGTGAAGGCTGCCGGTCTTGCTTACGAGATGAAGGCAGAGCTCACCATCTGCACCATCGTTGACAGAACCGACTGCGGACCTTTGGTGCAGAGCCGGGTGGAGGGTCTGAATCAGAGGCTCAGACGGTTTTGCGACCGAGTTAGCTGCAGATTCCTTGACTTGCGCCATAGGGTGGTGGGGTTTCGGGTTCCGCTGAATAGGTCAGGAGTTCACTACACTCAGCTGGCGGCTACACGGGTAGCGGAGGCTGTGTGGCGTGGACTGGGCGTTTTTTTAGGTTAGAAGGCCTCGGGAAAGTACGGGGTGGGCTGCAATCTCAAAGGGTGCATGGCAAATACGGGACGTGCTTGGATCAAGGAACAGTCGGAATTGTAGTTGCAAATTGTTGTAGTTGTGCTGGGAAAGTCCCTGAGCTTCAAGCGCTAATAGAAAGCACAGAAGCTGAAATCGTTATAGGTACAGAAAGCTGGCTAAAGCTTGAAATAAGTTCTGCAGAAATTTTTACGAAGTCTCAGACGGTGTTCAGGAAAGATAGAGTAGGCAGAATTGGTGGTGGAGTGTTTGTGCCTGTCAGTAGTGGTTTATCTTGTAGTGAAGTCGAAGTAGATACTCCGTGCGAATTGGTATGGGTGGAGGTTATACTTAACAGCCGAACTAAGTTAATAATTGGCTCCTTCTACCGACCCCCAGACTCCGATGGTATAGTTGCGGAACAGTTCAGAGAAAATTTGAGTCTCGTAACAAATAAATACCCCACTCATACGGTTATAGTTGGTGGGGACTTCAACCTTCCCTCGATATGCTGGCAAAAATACTTGTTCAAAACCGGTGGTAGGCAGAAAACATCTTCCGAGATTGTCCTAAATGCTTTCTCCAAAAATTATTTCGAGCAGTTAGTCCACGAACCCACGCGAATTGTAAATGGTTGCGAAAACACACTTGACCTCTTAGCCACAAACAATCCAGAGCTGATAGAGAGCTTCATGACTGATACAGGGATTAGTGATCACAAGGTCGTTGTAGCTAGGCTCAATACCGTTTCTTCCAAATCCACCAGAAACAAACGCAAAATAATTTTATTTAAAAAAGCGAATAAAGTGTTACTAGAAGCCTTCCTAAGAGACAATCTCCATTCCTTCCGAACTGACTATGCAAATGTAGACGAGATGTGGCTCAAATTCAAAGATATAGTAGCAACAGCATTTGAGAGATTCATACCTCATAAATTGGTAAGAGATGGAACTGATCCCCCGTGATACACAAAACAGGTCCGAACTCTGTTGCAGAGGCAACGGAAAAAGCATGCGAAGTTCAGAAGAACGCGAAATCCCGAAGATTGGCTAAAATTTACAGACGCGCGAAATTTGGCACGGACTTCAATGCGAGATGCCTTTAATAGGTTCCACAACGAAATATTGTCTCGAAATTTGGTAGAAAATCCGAAGAAATTCTGATCGTATGTAAAGTACACAAGCGGCAAGACGCAGTCAATGCCTTCGCTGCGCAGTGCCGATGGTAGTGTTACCGACGACTGTGCCGCTAAAGCGGAGTTATTGAACGCAGTTTTCCGAAATTCCTTCACCAGGGAAGATGAATGGAATATTCCAGAATTTGAAACACGAACAGCTGCTGGCATGAGTTTCTTAGAAGTAGATACCTTAGGGGTTGCGAAGCAACTCAAATCGCTTGATACGGGCAAGTCTTCAGGTCCAGATTGTATACCGATTAGGTTCCTTTCAGATTACACTGATACAATAGCTCCCTACTTAGCACTCATATACAACCGCTCGCTCACCGATAGATCTGTACCTACAGATTGGAAAATTGCGTAGGTCGCACCATTGTTTAAGAAGGGTAGTAGCAGTAATCCATCGAACTACAGACCTATATCATTGACGTCGGTTTGCAGTAGGGTTTTGGAGCACATACTGTATTCAAACATTATGAATCACCTCGAAGGGAACGATCTATTGATACGTAATCAGCAAGGTTTCAGAAAACATCATTCTTGTGCAACGCAGCTAGCTCTTTATTCGCACGAAGTAATGGCCGCTATCGACAGGGGATCTCAAGTTGATTCCGTATTTCTAGATTTCCGGAAAGCTTTTGACACCGTTCCTCACAAGCGACTTCTAATCAAGCTGCGGGCCTATGGGGTATCGTCTCAGTTGTGCGACTGGATTCGTGATTTCCTGTCAGGAAGGTCGCAGTTCGTAGTAATAGACGGCAAATCATCGAGTAAAACTGAAGTGATATCATGTGTTCCCCAGGGAAGCGTCCTGGGACCTCTGTTGTTCCTGATCTATATAAATGACCTGGGTGACAATCTGAGCAGTCCTCTTAGGTTGTTCGCAGATGATGCTGTAATTTACCGTCTAGTAAGGTCATCCGAAGACCAGTATCAGTTGCAAAGCGATTTAGGAAAGATTGCTGTATGGTGTGGCAGGTGGCAGTTGACGCTAAATAACGAAAAGTGTGAGGTGATCCACATGAGTTCCAACAGAAATCCGTTGGAATTCGATTACTCGACAAATAGTACAATTCTCAAGGCTATCAATTCAACTAAGTACCTGGGTGTTAAAATTACGAACAACTTCAGTTGGAAAGACCACATAGATAATATTGTGGAGAAGGCGAACCAAAGGTTGCGTTTCATTGGCAGGACACTTAGAAGATGCAAGTCCACTAAAGAGACAGCTTACACTACATTCTTTCGCCCCCTGTTAGAATATTGCTGCGTGGTGTGGGATCCTCACCAGGTGGGATTGACGGAGGACATCGAAAGGGTGCAAAAAAGGGCAGCTCGTTTTGTATTATCACGTAATAGGGGAGAGAGTGTAGCAAATATGATACGCGAATTGGGATGGAAGTCATTACAGCAAAGACGTTTTTCGTCGCGGCGATATCTATTTACGAAATTTCAGTCGCCAACTTTCTCTTCCGAATGCGAAAATATTTTGTTGAGCCCAACCTACATAGGTAGGAATGATCATCAAAATAAAATAAGAGAAATCAGAGCTCGAACAGAAAGGTTTAGGTGTTCGTTTTTCCCGCGCGCTGTTCGGGAGTGGAATGGTAGAGAGATAGTATGATTATGGTTCGACGAACCCTCTGCAAAGCACTTAAATGTGAATTGCAGAGTAGTCATGTAGATGTAGATGTAGATGTAGATGTACTCGTCTTCTTAACTCCATCTGCTTTTCCCTTATGGTTATTACAGCCTTAAACATGTTTTCAGCACCCCACTTCTTCACAGTAGCTCTTGGATTCCGACCAGTTAGCTTTCGTGGCATCTAGAAATAGACGCAAAACGTATTAGAAGTAATGTATTTGATGTTGGTATTGTGGAAACGTTTCCACAATGCCATCGTATGTATGCTTCCACATTATCTACACAATGGCCATTTTAAATTTTGGTAGATTACAGTAAGCAACTATTCATTTAAGGTTGACAAAGGACTGCTAAAACCTTCTATGCACGTCCCTTTATAAGCTATCAGACGTAAAGAAAGATAACCACAAAGTATGTAGATAAATATAATACCACAATTTACCTCGAAAAATGTTTAGAAAATGCTCGAACGTAAATTGTATCACTGTCACGGCGTCTGTTTCTGAACTGACTGCTAACCCTCTACCGCGGCAAATAGGAACTATTGCAACAATTACTGGTTGCCCCGCTAGAGTGCAGCACTCTGAAGGCCAGATAATAGACGTTTCCACATTACCCACACGCTTCCACATTTACACCCACACCTCTATGTAGACATGAATGTTAATAAAGTTCGTTTTATCTAAAAAAAACTTTAAGAGCTTTCACATAAAAAATTCGGAGGCATCACTTTTCAGCACGCGCTAGTTGTAACCCCGTATTGACGTTATATTCACATATTACAGCGAAGTAAATTTTTTTTTCTTTTTTTAAGTACGCATTGCTGAATAAGATCCCTGCAGATCACCAATACTACGGTCCCCGCAGGACATCACACCGGTCCTGCTCTCGGTATGTGTGTGTTTAGTTATTGCTTCTGGAATGAGAGGAGTCGCTGCAGGCCAGTGTGTTTGTACAGAGGCAGGAAATGGCGCGTTTCGCCCGCCCCTGGAATCTGGCGCGCGTGTAACTTGAGCGAGCACCCACCGCCCCCCAGCCACCCCCAGGGCTGCGCAGCGCCCCTGCCGGCCTGACCCTCGGCCGGCGCGGGCCGCTCTGTTGACGTCACCGCTCCCAGGGGGGACACCAACCCTCGCGTCCGAATGAAAAATCCTCCACTGCGGCGGCCGAGACGCGCCTCCGCCGATTCCGGTTGCCCCTGTTGGCGTCTCGTCCTGTTCTGTATTCATTAAAAGCTCCTCATGAAAGTAAAACAATGCGTTTAATAAATAACTCGGCTTAATCAAGATGTAAATTCGCCAGCGTCTGCGGCGGTGTCTTCACCCCGGTGCCTTTTCCTCTCCCTCGCCTCCTGCCACATTACCGACTACTGCGTCTCGAGATTGCCTGCGTTACCCTCACTTAGCCACCCTCTCGAGTATCGAGTATAATTACACGGGCAAGATAGAATAGCGGAAGCTCATCGCCAGCGCTAGCTTCCCCCAACAATCGTAACGTCGCTGGAATACACGATGTCGTTTCTACTTCGAGTGATAAAAGTGTGAGTACTGACTCCTATCTTCCGTTAACTGTTGTTTTTTGTGGTCTTCATTCCGAAGACTGGTGCTGCGCAGCTCTAGATATTAGCTTATCCTCTGCAAGTCTCTCCATCTCTACAAACAGAATCTACTGGGATTTGTATTCACTTTGATCATCTTATTTTAGTCAAGCCTTGGTCTCTCTCTAAAATTCCCATCCCTAATACTTCCCTCCTTATGAGTCTCACGACGTGTCCTGTTCATCTCCCTCTTAATTTTGGTCAAATGTTTGACCAGAGCCAAAACAAAGAATTACACAATCGCTTTTTGCCTAACTTTTCACAGCCAAACGAAGACTGGTAAATCGACAAATGAGGTATCAAATTGACTAGTTAGAGATCTAGTTTTGCAAAACATTATTCAGTTGGTTCAAGGTAATCAGTGTACTTAAAAAAAAACTTAGTAATTTGGGGGAAAATAATACAATGGAGTTTTGACCGCATTTTCGTAACCAAACGAAGAGTGGAACGAAGAGTGGAAGATACACAAATAGAGTATCAAATTGGCCAGTGTGAGTTATAGTTTAGCAAAAAAAAAATAAATAAAATAAAATAAAATAAAAAAAATAAAAAAAAATAATAATAATTTTTTGAAACTAATCAGAGTAATTTGCAAAAACTTAATTTGTGTTTTTAGGGACAATTGAAATATTGAAATATTTAACGAATATAGTTGCTGCTAGCTATGTCAAAAGGTCCATCTCTTGAAGGTCTAACTATTTTCCGCAAAGGAAGTTACTCTGGTGTAGAAATTGTGGAATTCTTTCTTTCATATTAAAAGTATGAAATGAATATCATATTACCTCATAAATTGAAACTTTTATGCTTGCTCTTTATCTACAGGGTGTTACAAAAAGGTACGGCCAAACTTTCAGGAAACATTCCTAACACACAAATAAAGAAAAGATGTTATGTGGACATGTGTCCGGAAACTATGACTGCAACTATGACTGTTACTTGGTAATACAGAAATATGCCAACACCAGCTTTCTTGGATACTGGCCCTGCTACATAAACGTCCATATTTCACGGGAGAGACTGGAAAGAATGCGGTATTGTTCAAATGATTCAAATGGCTCTAAGCACTATGGGACTTAACATCTGAGGTCATCAGACGCCTAGACATAGAACTACTTAAACCTAACTAACCTAAGGACATCACACACATCCATGCTCGAGGCAGGATTCGAACCTGCGACCGTAGCCGCAGCGCAGTTCGGACTGAAGCGCCTAGAACCGCACGGTCACAGCGGCCGGCAATGCGGTATTGTCGATTCACCTTTCTTCTGTAGCCGCTTGTGCGGTTACCTCGTGTTACATGTGAAGAAAGCTGTGGTGAGTGCTCACCTATTCTTGTATTGTGGACCTGCAGCTCTTTAAACGAACAGCCCACCACGTTCAACGTCACTATCAAGGTGAATTGCATATCAGTATCTTTACCGTCTGTTTGAACAATGTCCACTTACTCCTCGTCCTTGTTCCAAATGACAACAGAGATTTACATCTGGCCCCCAGTAACAAACTACAGGGTGTTTCAAAAATGACCGGTATATTTGAAACGGCAATAAAAACTAAACGAGCAGCGATAGAAATACACCGTTTGTTGCAATATGCTTGGGACAACAGTACATTTTCAGGCAGACAAACTTTCGAAATTACAACAACAGATGGCGCTGCGGTCTGGGAAACTCTATAGTACGATATTTTTCACATATCCACCACGCGTAGCAATAATATGGCGTAGTCTCTGAATGAAATTACCCGAAACCTTTGACAACGTGTCTGGCGGAATGGCTTCACATGCAGATGAGATGTACTGCTTCAGCTGTTCAATTGTTTCTGGATTCTGGCGGTACACCTGGTCTTTCAAGTGTCCCCACAGAAAGAAGTCACAGGCGTTCATGTCTGGCGAATAGGGAGGCCAATCCACGCCGCCTCCTGTATGTTTCGGATAGCCCAAAGCAATCACACGATCATCGAAATATTCATTCAGGAAATTAAAGACGTCAGCCGTGCGATGTGGCCGGCACCATCTTGCATAAACCACGAGGTGTTCGCAGTGTCGTCTAAGGCAGTTTGTACCGCCACAAATTCACGAAGAATGTCCAGATAGCGTGATGCAGTAATCGTTTCGGATCTGAAAAATGGGCCAATGATTCCTTTGGAAGAAATGGCGGCCCAGACCAGTACTTGTTGAGGATGCAGGGACGATGGGACTGCAACATGGGGCTTTTCGGTTCCCCATATGCGCCAGTTCTGTTTATTGACGAAGCCGTCCAGGTAAAAATAAGCTTCGTCAGTAAACCAAATGCTGCCCACATGCATATCGCCGTCATCAATCCTGTGCACTATATCGTTAGCGAATGTCTCTCGTGCAACAATGGTAGCGGCGCTGAGGGGTTGCCGCGTTTGAATTTTGTATGGATAGAGGTGTAAACTCTGGCGCATGAGACGATACGTGGACGTTGGCGTCATTTGGACCGCAGCGGCAACACGGCGAACGGAAACCCGAGGCCGCTGTTAGATCACCTGCTGCACTAGCTGCGCGTTGCCCTCTGTGGTTGCCGTACGCGGTCGCCCTACCTTTCCAGCACGTTCATCCGTCACGTTCCCAGTTCGTTGAAATTTTTCAAACAGATCCTTTATTGTATCGCTTTTCGGTCCTTTGGTTACATTAAACCTTCGTTGAAAACTTCGTCTTGTTGCAACAACACTGTGTTCTAGGCGGTGGAATTCCAACACCAGAAAAATCCTCTGTTCTAAGGAATAAACCATGTTGTCTACAGCACACTTGCACGTTGTGAACAGCACACGCTTACAGCAGAAAGACGACGTACAGAATGGCGCACCCACAGACGGCGTGGTCTTCTATATCTTTCACATCACTTGCAGCGCCATCTGTTGTTGAAAATTGTAACTACTGTAATTTCGAAAGTTTGTCCGCCTGAAAGTGTACTGTTGTCCCAAGCATATTGAAACAAACGGTGTATTTCTATCGCTGCTCGTTTAGTTTTTATTGCCGTTTCAGATATACCGGTCATTTTTGAAACACCCTGTATTTTACTTTGCTAATGGAAGAACTATTGAAAAATATGATTCCTATAAAACAGAAAAAAACAAACTTGTATAAAACTGTAGATGCTCTTAATATGACATTTCCACCAGAGCTCTGCGTCCAAATAATTAATCACAATAGCCTTTGGGGAAGCCTTTCTGAATTTGACCCTCGACCCCCTCCACTGAAATCTTCTTATTTGGTATTCATTAATAATACATTCTACTGTCTGGTCCATTGCACTGCGTTCATATTCTAGGCTGTGCACAGTACCCTAGTTACAAATGTATGCTTTTCACCTACATGTCCCATTCTGATGTGGTTCCAGAATTTTCTTGATTGCTAAACGTCTGTAGGTAGTATGGTTGGATTTTTGCCTAGGTTTTGGTCAGCAAACACGGTCCACTTAGCTCGCTTGTGATTTTATAAATCGCAAGGGATAAGTTGATAGGGTTGTTTGGCCACCATAGAGCTATACCAGATTTACCCCTGGTATACAGAAGTTGAGAAAGAATCCAATATGGAACGCTCCTTAAGCCCTCCTTACACAGGGCGTAAACACTAGTGACTGAGGAGATGATCGAGCTTTGTGGAATCACAACGTGGAATTTCACATTCTATAGAATTACAAAGCATGCAAGATGAGTAAGACAAATCAGATTTTTGCGACATAGTGGAGAATGTAGCCAATGAGATGCAAGACCGCATTCTATGTCACAAGCAGGACTCGGGGGATGCCTTATCGGACTATGTTGTTTGTACGAAGCCCATATGTTGTGCATTGTATTTACTCCAGGCTTAAAAGTTCATATCCTTCTCCCCCTCTGTCAGTTTTCAGTTTCTCGCTTCTGCCCCCCCCCCCCCCCTTCTCCACCCATCTCCTCCATCACCACTCTGTCCAACATTAGGGTGACCAGACGTCCGGATTAATCGGGTCATGTCCTCAGTTTTAGCTCTTTGTCCGGGGTCCGGGTGGATTTTTACAGTGTCCGGCTTTTTTGCAAATTTGAGCGTAATACAGTTAAATTTACAATTCGCCCCGTTCTATTGCTCTTTTCTTAAATACTTTAACTATTGGCACAGCCTTCGTGATAAACAAGCACGAAGGCAGTGTTAGTAGTTGGCACCAGGATCGTCGATGTTGTCGTTATCGAACTATAAGCGAATGCAAATATCGATTATTTGAAATTTTCGTTTCGTATCTTCACTTTGTATTGGCTTGGCTTCCTGTAGTTGCACGTGTGAGTTGTGAGTGTAATTTTTAATCGAGTGAGTTACGTAAAATATTTGACTATGCCTAAACGAAAGTGTACATCTTCTGATGTCCTTTCCTGCAAATATCCGGCTTTCAAGAAAGGGAGAAATGAATTTGTAGCGGAATGTAAGATACGTGGAGCTGGAACGTACGTCTCAGTGGCCAACAAAGGTAAGAAATAACTCGACAGATTTCATTTGTTCATGTTGTTGTTGTTGTTGTTGTCTTCAGTCCTGAGACTGGTTTGATGCAGCACTCCATGCTACTCTATCCTGTGCAAGCTTCTTCATCTCCCAGTTCTTACTGCAACCTACATCCTTCTGAATCTGCTTGGTGTATTCATCTCTTGGTCTCCCTCTACGATTTTTACCCTCCACGCTGCCCTCCAACACTAAATTTGTGATCCCTTGATGCCTCACAACATGTCCTACCAACCGGTCCCTTCTTATTGTCAAGTTGTGCCACAAACTCCTCTTCTTCCCAATTCTATTCAATACCTCCTCATTAGTTATGTAATCTACCCATCTAATCTTCAGCATTCTTCTGTAGGACTGTATTTCGAAAGCTTATATTCTCTTCTTGTCCAAACTATTTAACGTCCATGTTTCACTTCCATACACGGCTACACTCCATACAAGCACTTTCAGAAACGACTTCCTGACACTTAAATCTATACTCGATGTTAACAAATTTCTCTTCTTCAGAAACGCTTTCCTTGCCATTGCCAGTCTACATTTTACATCCTCTCCACTTCGACCATCATCAGTTATTTTGCTCCCCAAATAGCAAAACTCCTTTACTACTTTAAGTGTCTCATTTCCTAATCTAATTCCCTCAGCATCACCCGACTTAATTCGACTAAATTCCATTATCCTCGTTTTGCTTTTGTTGATGTTCATCTTATATCCTCCTTTCAAGACACTGTCCATTCCGTTCAACTGCTCTTCCAATTCCTTTGCTGTCTCTGATAGAATTACAATGTCATCGGCGAACCTCAACGTTTTTATTTCTTCTCCATGGACTTTAATACCTACTCCGAATTTTTCTTTTGTTTCCTTCACTGCTTGCTCAATATACAGATTGAATAACATTGGGGACAGGCTACAACCCTGTCTCACTCCCTTCCCAACCACTGCTTCCCTTTCATGCCCCTCAACTCTTATAACTGCCATCTGGTTTCTGTACAAATTGTAAATAGCCTTTCGCTCCCTATATTTTACCCCTGCCACCTTCAGAATCTGAAAGAGAGTGTTCCAGTCAACACTGTCAAAAGCTTTCTCTAAGTCTACAAATGCTAGAAATGTAGGTTTGCCTTTCCTTAATCTATTTTCTAAGATAAGTCGTAGGGTCAGTATTGCCTCACGTGTTCCAACATTTCTGCGGAATCCAAACTGATCTTCGCCGAGGTCGGCTTCTACCAGTTTTTCTATTCGTCTGTAAAGAATTCGCGTTAGTATTTTGCAGCTGTGACTTATTAAACTGATAGTTCGGTAATTTTCACATCTGTCAACACCTGCTTTCTTTGGGATTGGAATTATTATATTTTTCTTGAAGTCTGAGGGTATTTCACCTGACTCATACATCTTGCTCACCAGATGGTAGAGTTTTGTCAGGACTGGCTCTCCCAAGGCCGTCAGTAGTTCCAATGGAATGTTGTCTACTCCCGGGGCCTTGTTTCGACTTAGGTCTTTCAGTGCTCTGTCAAACTCTTCACGCAGTATCGTATCTCCTATTTCATCTTCATCTACATCCTCTTCCATTTCCATAATATTGTCCTCAAGTACATCGCCCTTGTATAGACCCTCTATATACTCCTTCCACCTTTCTGCTTTCCCTTCTTTGCTTAGAACTGGGTTTCCATCTGAGCTCTTGATATTCATACAAGTGGCTCTCTTTTCTCCAAAGGTCTCTTTAATTTTCCTGTAGGCAGTATCTATCTTACCCCTAGTGAGATAAGCCTCTACATCCTTACATTTGTCCTCTAGCCATCCCTGCTTAGCCATTTTGCACTTCCTGTCGCTCTCATTTTTGAGACGTTTGTATTCCTTTTTGCCTGCTTCATTTACTGCGTTTTTATATTTTCTCCTTTCATCAATTAAATTCAATATTTCTTCTGTTACCCAAGGATTTGTACTAGCCCTCGTCTTTTTACCTACTTGATCCTCTGCTGCCTTCACTACTTCATCCCTCAGAGCTACCCATTCTTCTTCTACTGTATTTCTTTCCCCCATTCCTGTCAATTGTTCCCTTATGCTCTTCCTGAAACCCTGTACAACCTCTGGTTTAGTCTGTTTATCCAGGTCCCATCTCCTTAAATTCCCACCTTTTTGCAGTTTCTTCAGTTTTAATCTACAGTCAGAGTCCACATCAGCCCATGGAAATGTCTTACAATTTAAAATCTGGTTCCTAAATCTCTGTCTTACCATTATATAATCTATCTGATACCTTCTAGTATCTCCAGGATTCTTCCATGTATACAACCTTCTTTTATGATTCTTGAACCAAGTGTTAGCTATGATTAAGTTATGCTCTGTGCAAAATTCTACCAGACAGCTTCCTCTTTCATTTCTCTCCCCCAATCCATATTCACCCACTATGTTTCCTTCTCTCCCTTTTCCTACTCTTGAATTCCAGTCGCCCATTAAATTTTCGTCTCCCTTTACTACCTGAAGAATTTCTTTTATCTCATCATACATTTCATCAATTTCTTTATCTTCTGCAGAGCTAGTTGGCATATAAACTTGTACTACTGTAGTAGGCATGGGCTTCGTGTCTATCTTGACCACAATAATGCGTTCACTATGCTGTTTGTAGTAGCTTACCCGCACTCCTATTTTTTTATTCATTATTAAACGTACTCCTGCATTACCTGTCCAAAAGTCTTGTTCCTCCTGCCACCGAACTTCACTAATTCCCACTATATCTAACTTTAACCTATACATTTCCCTTTTTAAATTTTCTAATCTACCTGCCCGATTAAGGGATCTGACATTCCACGCTCCGATCCGTAGAACGCCAGTTTTCTTTCTCCTGATAACGACGTCCTCCTGAGTAGTCCCCGCCCGGAGATCCGAATGGGGGACTATTTTACCTATTTTGTTTCATAGTCATTCAATTTATTTGTATACGGAAGGTTAAAGTGCAGTTTACATGTCGTCAGCTGCTGCTTGAATTGTAGATGTTGGTAGCGGAGCGTCGAATGAAGGGAGGTGAATGGTCTTACGTTTTTCGGTTTGTAAACAATTCCGTGTCGTTGACATAACAAAACAATTGGCGCCACACTGTCACCACAATCAATGTTTTTAATTTTTTTTATATTGCTCAGTTAACCACCACCTGACCATCAGTAACAACTAGCTACTAGTTTTACCGGTAATTCCCGGCAGTCACGTGACTTGTCCAAAGCTGATGAGTGGTATCCTCATCTGCAGTTGACCCGTTTGATGTGTCCTCTTTAATTTCTTCCTTTGTCCTCCTGTTTGAGGCTGTGTGTCCTCCTTTTTAAACAATTGCATCTGGCCACCCTAACCAACACCTTCTCCCCCTCTCTCTGTCCATTTCCTCCTAGCCCTCTCTCTGCTCATATTCCCCTCTCCTCTCTTTGTCTATCTGCTCTTCTCCTGTCTCTCTGGTCATCTGCTCCTCTCACCTCTGTCCATCTGCTCGTTCCTCCACTGTCCATCTATTCCTCCGACTAATTCCCTCTCTTCCTGCCCCCTTCCTCATTCCAGCTCCCCCTCCCCCTGTCCATGTTCATCCCATCCTCCCTTCCCCCTGTACATCTCTTCCTCCTTTGTTTCTCTGTCCATCCCCTCTTCTCTCTCTGTCCAAGTCTGTCTCTTTCTCTGACCATTTCCCTCTCCTCTCCCTGTCCATCTCTGCCTCCCCACTCTCTCTGCCCATCCCTTCTTTCCCCTCTCTCTGTCCATCACCTTCTCTCTCCACGTTACCTTCTCCACCCCATAATAGGCTAGTGGTTCTTATCCCCACAGTATTTCTTTCAAGGTTGTAAGTAATATGCCTACCAAATTTGGTTAAAATTGTTTCGTTGAAATTGTTGCGCTTTTTACCCATGCGTTTGCCCATGTATTCAGATGTCAAATATATTTCACATATATTTAACATGTTTCACACGTATTTGTACACATATTTCACATGTACGCTACTGGCCATTAAAATTGATACACGAAGAAGAAATGCAGATGATAAACGGGTATTCATTGGACAAATATGTTATACTAGAACTGACATGCGATTACATTTTCACGCAATTTGGGTGCATAGATCCTGAGAAATCAGTACCCAAAACAACCACCTCTGGCCGCAATAACGGCCTTGATACGCCTGGGCATTGAGGCAAACAGAGCTTGGATGGCGTGTACAGGTACAGCTGCCCATGCAGCTTCAACACGATACCACAGTTCATCAAGAGTAGTGACTGGCGTATCGTGACGAGCCAGTTGCTCGGCCACCATTGACAAGACGTTTTCAGC